>NW_027640750.1:0-1200000 GCF_949752795.1 Hyperoodon ampullatus
ACTTATGAAGATCCTGTAAACATGGCTACACTTGAACTGAGTTAGGAAAGAGAACAGTGTCTCACATTTAGAAAACACTCTTATGCCTGCTTAAGGGGGAAGGAGAGGTGGGGTGATGCATAAAACCAGAGTTTGATATAAGCACAGGTACCGTTCCAAAAACCAACTATGGAATAGACAAGACCTACACCTTCCTCAGTGAAAGGGACTCAAAACCACATATTTCCCGCAGAGGAATATATCTGACTAGTAAGAATCTTAAAACCTATGTGTTGATATGTCTCCGTAAGGGAATCAAGTGTGTCTAGACTGGCATAAACATGGCAGCGAGAATCAGCTCAAACCCACTATAAAAAGGAATTTCAAAAACAAAACAAAAAAAATGGGAAATTCTTTACAATTCCTTCAGGGTCTCTGATGAAACCTGGAATGACCCTATATACAACGAAAGCTGGATGTGGCATAAGTAGGGACACTTGGGACTGAGACGATTGGTGAGATTGGGTGAGCAAATGCAGACCCTTTAAAGCAAAAATGCCTGGCACCCATTCCATGGGTCCCAACACACCAGGTTGAAGGGAATATTACTACAGCTATACACGTACAGGAAACCTAGAGAACGGACACACTGCGAATACGAAAGGTTTCTAAAACTCAACGAATAGTCCCTCTCCTGGTGATCCGGTTTGACATTCCATCTGCTTTACTATCAACCTCCCAACTTGGAGAGACAACCCTTTTAACCTCCTGGTTCGCACAGGTTGCCAATTTGGCAGAGGATGAAAGTGAAAAGGGGAGAACCAATGAGAGAGTAGCTGTTAGGCATTTGGACGGGCACATATCACTGTAATTTCCCGGCAGGAAGAAGAATTAACCAAATTCTCAGCCACCCACCGGGAACCAGTATAGGTCCTGAACCAAAATTTTGGACTTGCGGTCAGCTCACCAAAAACGAGTTGAAAAATGGAGCTCAGGGGCACAGCAATTCACAAACTGGCCGAGTAATAAAGGACAACTATCGTCCAAAAATCTGTTGAGGGAAGGCAACGAGGCGGACTTGAAAGCGAGGCAGAATAGCAGGAAACAGATTTCAAGAGGTAAGTTGGAATCGCCTTTAAAGCACAGGAAGAGGGGCACAACTTCGACAATGATGCACTTGGCCAAAAAGGGCGTATGCGTTTTCTCCTGAATATATTCAGGAGAAAACCCATACGCCCTTTTTGGCCAAGCAAGCAAGCGGGCAATGCAAATCTGCACTACAAAGAAGTATCACTTCCCACCGGTCAAAAGGGACATCCACAAAATGTGTAAAAACCAGAAAGGCAAGACAGGCCCTGGAGAACAGGGAGCCTTGTTATGCTGATGGGCGGGATGTAAATTGCCAACTGCCTCTCTGGAGGAGTACATTGTGTTTCCTAAAACAAGTAAAGAACAGAGCTACAGAGCCAAGGGCACTTCCAGTCTAGGGAATATACCTTGGAAAAACTGAAAATCAATAAGACAGAGCCACCCCAAAATTTAGGGCTGCACTGCTTACAAGGACCTCAACTTGGGTACACCTTAAATATCCCAGGAAATATAAAAATGGTTCAAAAAATTGTGGTACTTACATACGATGGAATATCCTTCAGCCATGAAATCAATGTCATAAGACCAGTAGCAGCAAAATGGGTGGATTCAGGTACGATGATTCTAAGTGAAATAAGTCACACAGAAAAAGAAACTTATCATAAGATATCACTTATGAAGATCCTGTAAACATGGCTACACTTGAACTGAGTTAGGAAAGAGAACAGTGTCTCACATTTAGAAAACACTCTTATGCCTGCTTAAGGGGGAAGGAGAGGTGGGGTGATGCATAAAACCAGAGTTTGATATAAGCACAGGTACCGTTCCAAAAACCAACTATGGAATAGACAAGACCTACACCTTCCTCAGTGAAAGGGACTCAAAACCCCATATTTCCCGCAGAGGAATATATCTGACTAGTAAGAATCTTAAAACCTATGTATTGATATGTCTCCGTAAGGGAATCAAGTGTGTCTAGACTGGCATAAACATGGCAGCGAGAATCAGCTCAAGCCCACTATAAAAAGGAATTTCAAAAACAAAACAAAAAAACTGGGAAATTCTTTACAATTCCTTCAGGGTCTCTGATGAAATCTGGAATGACCCTATGTACAGCGACAGCTGGATGTGGCATAAGGCTGGACACTTGTGACTGAGAGAATTGGTGAGATTGGGTGAGCAAATGCAGACCCTTCAAAGCAATAATGCATGGCACCCATTCCATGGGTCCCAACTCTCCAGGTTGAAGGGAATATTATTACAGCTATAACATGTACGGGAAAACTAGAGAACGGACACACTGTGAATACGAAAGGTTTCTAAAACTCAACGAATAGTCCCTCTCCTGGTGCTCCGGTTTGACTTTACATCTGCTTTACTATCAACCTCCCAACTTGGAGAGACAGCCCCTTTAACCTCCTGGTTCGCACAGGATGCCAATTTGGCAGAAGATGAAAGGGAAGAGGGAGAACCAATGAGAGAGTAGCTGTTAGGCATTTGGACGAGCACATATCACTGTAATTTCCCGGCAGGAAGAAGAATTAACCAAAGTCTCAGCCACCCACCGGGAACCAGTATAGTTCCTGAACCAAAATTTTGGACTTGCGGTCAGCTCACCAAAAACGAGTTGAAAAATGGAGCTCAGGGGCACAGCAATTCACAAACTGGCCGAGTAATAAAGGAAAACTATCGTCCAAAAATCTGTTGAGGGAAGGCAACGAGGCGGACTTGAAAGCGAGGCAGAATAGCAGGAAACAGATTTCAAGAGGTACGTTGGAATTACCTTTAAAGCACAGGAAGAGGGGCACAACTTCGACAATGATGCACTTGGCCAAAAAGGGCGTACGCGTTTTCTCCTGAATATATTCAGGAGAAAACGCCTACGCCCTTTTTGGCCAAGCAAGCAAGCGGGCAATGCAAATCTGCACTACAAAGAAGTATCACTTCCCACCGGTCAAAAGGGACATCCACAAAATGTGTAAAAACCAGAAAGGCAAGACAGGCCCTGGAGAACAGGGAGCCTTGTTATGCTGATGGGCGGGATGTAAATTGCCAACTGCCTCTCTGGAGGAGTGCATTGTGTTCCCTAAAACAAGTAAAGAACAGAGCTACAGAGCCAAGGGCACTTCCAGTCTACGGAATATACCTTGGGAAAACTGAAAATCAATAAGACAGAGCCACCCCAAAATTCAGGGCTGCACTGCTTACAAGGACCTCAACTTGGATACACCTTAAGTATCCCAGGAAATATAAAAATGGTTCAAAAAATTGTGGTACTTACGTACGATGGAATATCCCTCAGCCATGAAATCAATGTCATAAGACCAGTAGCAGCAAAATGGGTGGATTCAGGTACGATGATTCTAAGTGAAATAAGTCACACAGAAAAAGAAACTTATCATAAGATATCACTTATGAAGATCCTATAAATATGGCTACACTTGAACTGAGTTAGGAAAGAGAACAGTGTCTCATATTTAGAAAACACTCTTATGCCTGCTTAAGGGGGAAGGAGAGGTGGGGTGATGCATAAAACCAGAGTTTGATATAAGCAAAGGTACCGTTCCAAAAACCAACTATGGAATAGCCAAGACCTACACCTTCCTCAGTGAAAGAGACTCAAAACACCATATTTCCCACAGAGGAATATATCTGACTAGTAAGAATCTTAAAACCTATGTATTGATATGTCTCCGTAAGGGAATCAAGTGTGTCTAGACTGGGATAAACATGGCAGCGAGAATCAGCTCAAGCCCACTATAAAAAGGAATTTCAAAAACAAAACAAAACAACTGGGAAATTCTTTACAATTCCTTCAGGGTCCCTGATGAAACCTGGAATGACCCTATCTACAACGACAGCTGGATTTGGCATAAGGAGGGACACTTGGGACTGAGAGGATTGGTGAGATTGGGTGAGCAAATGCAGACCCTTTAAATCACAAATGCCTGGCACCCATTCCATGGGCCCCAACTCTCCAGGTTGAAGTGAATATTACTCCAGCTATAACATGCACGGGAAACCTAGAGAACGGACACACTGTGAATACGAAAGGTTTCTAAAACTCAACGAATAGTCCCTCTCCTGGTGTTCCGCTTTGACTTTCCATCTGCTTTCCTATCAACCTCCCAACTTGGAGAGACAGCCCCTTTAACCTCCTGGTTCGCACAGGTTGCCAATTTGGCAGAGGATGAAAGGGAAGAGGGAGAACCAATCAGAGAGTAGCTGTTAGGCATTTGGACGGGCACATATCACTCTAATTTCCCGGCAGGAAGAAGAATTAACCAAAGTCTCAGCCACCCACCGGGAACCAGTATAGGTCCTGAACCAAAATTTTGGACTTGCGATCAGCTCACCAAAAACGAGTTGAAAAATGGAGCTCAGGGGCACAGCAATTCACAAACTGGCCGAGTAATAAAGGACAACTATCGTCCAAAAATCTGTTGAGGGAAGGCAACGAGGCGGACTTGAAAGCGAGGCAGAATAGCAGGAAACAGATTTCAAGAGGTACGTTGGAATCGCCTTTAAAGCACAGGAAGAAGGACACAACTTCGACAATGATGCACTTGGCCAAAAAGTGCGTATGCGTTTTCTCCTGAATATATTCAGGAGAAAACGCATACGCCCTTTTTGGCCAAGCAAGCAAGCGGGCAATGCAAATCTGCACTACAAAGTAGTATCACTTCCCACCGGTCAAAAGGGACATCCACAAAATTTGTAAAATCCAGAAAGGCAAGACAGGCCCTGGAGAACAGGGAGCCTTGTTATGCTGATGGGCGGGATGCAAATTGCCAACTGCCTCTCTGGAGGAGTGCATTGTGTTCCCTAAAACAAGTAAAGAACAGAGCTACAGAGCCAAGGGCACTTCCAATCTAGGGAATATACCTTGGGAAATCTGAAAATCAATAAGACAGAGACACCCCAAAATTTAGGGCTGCACTGCTTACAAGGACCTCAACTTGGGTACACCTTAAATATCCCAGGAAATATAAAAATGGTTCAAAAAATTGTGGTACTTACGTACGATGGAATATCCCTCAGAGATGAAATCAATGTCATAAGACCAGTAGCAGCAAAATGGGTGGATTAAGGTACGATGATTCTAAGTGAAATAAGTCACACAGAAAAAGAAACTTATCATAAGATATCCCTTATGAAGACCCTATAAACTTGGCTACACTTGAACTGAGTTAGGAAAGAGAACAGTGTCTCATATTTAGAAAACACTCTTATGCCTGTTTAAGGGGGAAGGAGAGGTGGGGTGATGCATAAAACCAGAGTTTGATATAAGCCCAGGTACCGTTCCAAAAACCAACTATGGAATAGACAAGACCTACACCTTCCTCAGTGAAAGAGACTCAAAACACCATATTTCCCACAGAGGAATATATCTGACTAGTACGAATCTTAAAACCTATGTATTGATATGTCTCCATAAGGGAATCAAGTGTGTGTAGACTGGCATAAACATGGCAGCGAGAATCAGCTCAAGCCCACTATAAAAAGGAATTTCAAAAACAAAACAAAAAAACTGGGAAAATCTTTACAATTCCTTCAGGGTCTCTGATGAAATCTGGAATGACCCTATCTACAGCGACAGCTGGATGTGGCATAAGGCTGGACACTTGTGACTGAGAGAATTGGTAAGATTGGGTGAGCAAATGCAGACCCTTTAAATCACAAATGCCTGGCACCCATTCCATGGGCCCCAACTCTCCAGGTTGAAGGGAATATTACTCCAGCTATAACATGTACGGGAAACCTAGAGAACGGACACACTATGAATACGAAAGGTTTCTAAAACTCAACGAATAGTCCCTCTCCTGGTGCTCCGGTTTGACTTTCCATCTGCTTTACTATCAACCTCCCAACTCGGAGAGACAGCCCCTTTAACCTCCTGCTTCTCACACGTTGCCAATTTGGCAGAGGATGAAAGTGAAGAGGGAGAACCAATGAGAGAGTAGCTGTTAGGCATTTGGACGGGCACATATCACTGTAATTTCCCGGCAGGAAGAAGAATTAACCAAAGTCTCAGCCACCCACCGGGAACCAGTATAGGTCCTGAACCAAAATTTTGGACTTGCGGTCAGCTCACCAAAAACGAGTTGAAAAATGGAGCTCAGGGGCACAGCAATTCACAAACTGGCCAAGTAATAAAGGACAACTATCGTCCAAAAATCTGTTGAGGGAAGGCAACGACGCAGACTTGAAAGCGAGGCAAAATAGCAGGAAACAGATTTCAAGAGGTACGTTGGAATCGCCTTTAAAGCACAGGAAGAGGGGCACAACTTCGACAATGATGCCCTAGGCCAAAAGGGCGTATGCGTTTCCTCCTGAATATATTCAGGAGAAAACATACGCCCTTTTTGGCCAAGCAAGCAAGCGGGCAATGCAAATCTGCACTACAAAGAAGTATCACTTCCCACCGGTCAAAAGGGACATCCACAAAATGTGTAAAAACCAGAAAGGCAAGACAGGCCCTGGAGAACAGGGAGCCTTGTTATGCTGATGGGCGGGATGTAAATTGCCAACTGCCTCTCTGGAGGAGTGCATTGTGTTCCCTAAAACAAGTAAAGAACAGAGCTACAGAGCCAAGGGCACTTCCAGTCTAGGGAATATACCTTGGGAAAACTGAAAATCAATAATACAGAGCCACCCCAAAATTAGGGCTGCACTGCTTACAAAGACCTCAACTTGGATACACCTTAAGTATCCCAGGAAATATAAAAATGGTTCAAAAAATTGTGGTACTTACGTACGATGGAATATCCCTCAGCCATGAAATCAATGTCATAAGACCAGTAGCAGCAAAATGGGTGGATTCAGGTACGATGATTCTAAGTGAAATAAGTCACACAGAAAAAGAAACTTATCATAAGATACCACTTATGAAGATCCTGTAAACATGGCTACAATTGAACTGAGTTAGGAAAGAGAACAGTGTCTCACATTGAGAAAACACTCTTATGCCTGCTTAAGGGGGAAGGAGAGGTGGGGTGATGCATAAAACCAGAGTTTGATATAAGCACAGGTACCGTTCCAAAAACCAACTATGGAATAGACAAGACCTACACCTTCCTCAGTGAAAGGGACTCAAAACCCCATATTTCCCGCAGAGGAATATATCTGACTAGTAAGAATCTTAAAACCTATGTATTGATATGTCTCCATAAGGGAATCAAGTGTGTCTAGACTGGGATAAATATGGCAGCGAGAATCAGCTCAAACCCACTATAAAAAGGAATTTCAAAAATAAAGCAAAAAAACTGGGAAATTCTTTACAATTCCTTCAGGGTCTCTGATGAAACCTGAAATGACCCTATCTACAATGACAGCTGGATGTGGCATAAGGCTGGACACTTGGGACTGAGAGGATTGGTGAGATTGGGTGAGCAAATGCAGACCCTTTAAAGCAATAATGCATGGCACACATTCCATGGGTCCCAACTCTCCAGGTTGAAGGGAATATTACTACAGATATAACATGTACGGGAAACCTAGAGAACGGACACACTGTGAATATGAAAGGTCTCTAAAACTCAACGAATAGTCCCTCTCCTGGTGCTCCGGTTTGACTTTCCATCTGCTTTATTATCAACCTCCCAACTTGGAGAGACAGCCCCTTTAACCTCCTGGTTCGCACAGGTTGCCAATTTGGCAGAGGATGAAAGGGAAGAGGGAGAACCAATGAGAGAGTAGCTGTTAGGCATTTGGACGGGCACATATCACTGTAATTTCCCGGCAGGAAGAAGAATTAACCAAAGTCTCAGCCACCCACCGGGAATCAGTATAGATCCTGAACCAAAATTTTGGACTTGCGGTCAGCTCACCAAAAACGAGTTGAAAAATGGAGCTCAGGGGCACAGCAATTCACAAACTGGCCGAGTAATAAAGTACAACTATCGTCCAAAAATCTGTTGAGGGAAGGCAACGAGGCGGACTTGAAAGCGAGGCAGAATAGCAGGAAACAGATTTCCAGAGGTACGTTGGAATCGCCTTTAAAGCACAGGAAGAGGGGCACAACTTCGACAATGATGCACTTGGCCAAAAAGGGCGTATGCGTTTTCTCCTGAATATATTCAGGAGAAAACGCATACGCCCTTTTTGGCCAAGCAAGCAAGCGGGCAATGCAAATCTGCACTACAAAGAAGTATCACTTCCCACCGGTCAAAAGGGACATCCACAAAATGTGTAAAAACCAGAAAGGCAAGACAGGCCCTGGAGAACAGGGCACCTTGTTATGCTGATGGGCGGGATGTAAATTGCCAACTGCCTCTCTGGAGGAGTGCATTGTATTCCCTAAAACAAGTAAACAACAGAGCTACAGAGCCAAGGGCACTTCCAGTCTAGGGAATATACCTTGGGAAAACTGAAAATCAAAAAGACACAGCCACCCCAAAATTTATGTCTGCACTGCTTACAAGGACCTCAACTTGGGTACACCTTAAATATCCCAGGAAATATAAAAATGCTTCAAAAAATTGGGGTACTTATGTACGATGGAATATCCCTCAGCCATGAAATCAATGTCATAAGACCAGTAGCAGCAAAATGGGTGGATTCAGGTACGATGATTCTAAGTGAAATAAGTCACAGAGAAAAAGAAACTTATCATAAGATATCACTTATGAAGATCCTGTAAACATGGCTACACTTGAACTGAGTTAGGAAAGAGAACAGTGTCTCACATTTAGAAAACACTCTTATGCCTGCTTAAGGGGGAAGGAGAGGTGAGGTGATGCATAAAACCAGAGTTTGATATAAGCACAGGTACCGTTCCAAAAACCAACTATAGAATAGACAAGACCTACACCTTCCTCAGTGAAAGGGACTCAAAACACCATATTTCCCGCAGAGGAATATATCTGACTAGTAAGAATCTTAAAACCTATGTATTCATATGTCTCTGTAAGGGAATCAAGTGTGTCTAGACTGGCATAAACATGGCAGCGAGAATCAGCTCAAACCCACTATAAAAAGGAATTTCAAAACCAAAACAAAACAACGGGGAAATTCTTTACAATTCCTTCAGGGTCTCTGATGAAACCTGGAATGACTCTATCTACAACGACAGCTGGATGTGGCATAAGGCTGGACACTTGGGACTGAGAGGATTGGTGAGATTGGGTGAGCAAATGCAGACCCTTTAAAGCAATAATGCATGGAACACATTCCATGGGTCCCAACTCTCCAGGTTGAAGGGAATATTACTACAGCTATAACATGTACGGGAAACCTAGAGAACGGAAAAACTGTGAATACGAATGGTTTCTAAAACTCAACGAATAGTCCCTCTCCTGGTGCTCCGGTTTGTCTTTCCATCTGCTTTATTATCAACCTCCCAACTTGGAGAGACAGCCCCTTTAACCTCCTGGTTCACACAGGTTGCCAATTTGGCAGAGGATGAAAGGGAAGAGGGAGAACCAATGAGAGAGTAGCTGTTAGGCATTTGGACGGGCACATATCACTGTAATTTCCCGGCAGGAAGAAGAATTAACCAAAGTCTCAGCCACCCACCGGGAACCAGTATAGGTCCTGAACCAAAATTTTGGACTTGCGGTCAGCTCACCAAAAACGAGTTGAAAAATGGAGCTCAGGGGCACAGCAATTCACAAACTGGCCGAGTAATAAAGGACAACTATCGTCCAAAAATCTGTTGAGGGAAGGCAACGAGGCGGACTTGAAAGCGAGGCAGAATAGCAGGAAACCGATTTCAAGAGGTACGTTGGAATCGCCTTTAAAGAACAGGAAGAGGGGCACAATTTCGGCAATGATGCACTTGGCCAAAAAGGGCGTATGCATTTTCTCCTGAATATATTCAGGAGAAAACGCATACGCCCTTTTTGGCCAAGCAAGCAAGCGGGCAATGCAAATCTGGACTACAAAGAAGTATCACTTCCCACCGGTCAAAAGGGATATCCACAAAATGTGTAAAAACCAGAAAGGCAAGACAGGCCCTGGAGAACAGGGAGCCTTGTTATGCTGATGGGCGGGAGGTAAATTGCCAACTGCCTCTCTGGAGGAGCGCACTGTGTTCCCTAAAACAAGTAAACAACAGAGCTACAGAGCCAAGGGCACTTCCAGTCTAGGGAATATACCTTGGGAAAACTGAAAATCAATAAGACAGAGCCACCCCAAAATTTAGGGCTGCACTGCTTACAAGGACCTCAACTTGGGTACACCTTAAATATCCCAGGAAATATAAAAATGGTTCAAAAAATTGTGGTACTTACGTACGATGGAATATACCTCAGCCATGAAATCAATGACATAATACCAGTAGCAGTAAAATGGGTGGATTCAGGTACGATAATTCTAAGTGAAATAAGTCACAGAGAAAAGGAAACTTATCATAAGATATCACTTATGAAGATCCTGTAAACATGGCTACACTTGAACTGAGTTAGGAAAGAGAACAGTGTCTCACATTTAGAAAACACTCTTATGCCTGCTTAAGGGGGAAGGAGAGGTGGGGTGATGCATAAAACCAGAGTTTGATATAAGCACAGGTACCGTTCCAAAAACCAACTATGGAATAGACAAGACCTACACCTTCCTCAGTGAAAGGGACTCAAAACCCCATATTTCCCGCAGAGGAATATATCTGACTAGTAAGAATCTTAAAACCTATGTATTGATATGTCTCCGTAAGGGAATCAAGTGTGTCTAGACTGGCATAAACATGGCAGCGAGAATCAGCTCAAACCCACTCTAAAAAGGAATTTCAAAAACAAAACAAAAAAACTGGGAAATTCTTTACAATTCCTTCAGGGTCTCTGATGAAACCTGGAATGACCCTGTCTACAACGACAGCGGGATGTGGCATAAGGAGGGACACTTGGGACTGAGACGATTTGTGAGATTGGGTGAGCAAATGCAGACCCTTTAAAGCACAAATGCCTGGCACCCATTCAATGGGTCCCAACTCTCCAGGTTGAAGGGAATATTACTACAGCTATAACATGTACGGGAAACCTAGACAACGGACACACTGTGAATACGAAAGGTTTCTAAAACTCAACGAATAGTCCGTCTCCTGGTGCTCCGGTTTGACTTTACACCTGCTTTACTATCATCCTCCCAACTTGGAGAGACAGCCCCTTTAACCTCCTGGTTCGCACAGGTTGCCAATTTGGCAGAGGATGAAAGGGAAGAGGGAGAACCAATGAGAGTGTAGCTGTTAGGCATTTGAACGGGCACATATCACTGTAATTTCCCGGCAGGAAGAAGAATTAACCAAAGTCTAAGCCCCCCACCGGAAACCAGCATAGGTCCTGAACCAAAATTTCGGACTTGCGGTCAGCTCACCAAAAACGAGTTGGAAATTGGAGCTCAGGGGCACAGCAATTCACAAACTGGCCGAGTAATAAAGGACAACTATCGTCCAAAAATCTGTTGAGGGAAGGCAACGAGGCGGACTTGAAAGCGAGGCAGAATAGCAGGAAACAGATATCAAGAGGTACGTTGGAATCACCTTTAAAGCACAGGAAGAGGGGCACAACTTCGACAATGATGCACTTGGCCAAAAAGGGCGTATGTGTTTTCTCCTGAATATAATCAGCAGAAAATGCATACGCCCTTTTTGCCCAAGCAAGCAAGCGGGCAATGCAAATCTGCACTACAAAGAAGTATCACTTCCCACCGGTCCAAAGGGACATCCACAAAATGTGTAAAAACCAGAAAGGGAAGACAGGCCCCGGAGAACAGGGAGACTTGTAATGCTGTTGGGCGGGATGTAAATTGCCAACTGCCTGTCTGGAGGAGTGCATTGTGTTCCCTAAAACAAGTAAAGAACAGAGCGACAGAGCCAAGGGCACTTCCAGTCTAGGGAATATACCTTGGGAAAACTGAAAATCAATAAGGCAGATCCAACCCAAAATTTAGGGCTGCAATGCTTACAAGGACCTCAACTTGGGTACACCTTAAATATCCCAGGAAATATAAAAATGGTTCAAAAAATTGTGGTACTTACGCATGATGGAATTTCCCTCAGCCATGAAGTCAATGTCATAAGACCAGTAGCAGCAAAATGGGTGGATTCAGGTACGATGATTCTAAGTGAAATAAGTCACACAGAAAAAGAAACTTAGCATAAGATATCACTTATGAAGATCCTGTAAACATGGCTACACTTGAACTGAGTTAGGAAAGAGAACAGTGTCTCACATTTAGAAAACACTCTTATGCCTGCTTAAGGGGGAAGGAGAGGTGGGGTGATGCATAAAACCAGAGTTTGATATAAGCACAGGTACCGTTCCAAAAACCAACTATGGAATAGACAAGACCTACACCTTCCTCAGTGAAAGGGACTCAAAACCACATATTTCCCGCAGAGGAATATATCTGACTAGTAAGAATCTTAAAACCTATGTGTTGATATGTCTCCGTAAGGGAATCAAGTGTGTCTAGACTGGCATAAACATGGCAGCGAGAATCAGCTCAAACCCACTATAAAAAGGAATTTCAAAAACAAAACAAAAAAAATGGGAAATTCTTTACAATTCCTTCAGGGTCTCTGATGAAACCTGGAATGACCCTATATACAACGAAAGCTGGATGTGGCATAAGTAGGGACACTTGGGACTGAGACGATTGGTGAGATTGGGTGAGCAAATGCAGACCCTTTAAAGCAAAAATGCCTGGCACCCATTCCATGGGTCCCAACACACCAGGTTGAAGGGAATATTACTACAGCTATACACGTACAGGAAACCTAGAGAACGGACACACTGCGAATACGAAAGGTTTCTAAAACTCAACGAATAGTCCCTCTCCTGGTGATCCGGTTTGACATTCCATCTGCTTTACTATCAACCTCCCAACTTGGAGAGACAACCCTTTTAACCTCCTGGTTCGCACAGGTTGCCAATTTGGCAGAGGATGAAAGTGAAAAGGGAGAACCAATGAGAGAGTAGCTGTTAGGCATTTGGACGGGCACATATCACTGTAATTTCCCGGCAGGAAGAAGAATTAACCAAATTCTCAGCCACCCACCGGGAACCAGTATAGGTCCTGAACCAAAATTTTGGACTTGCGGTCAGCTCACCAAAAACGAGTTGAAAAATGGAGCTCAGGGGCACAGCAATTCACAAACTGGCCGAGTAATAAAGGACAACTATCGTCCAAAAATCTGTTGAGGGAAGGCAACGAGGCGGACTTGAAAGCGAGGCAGAATAGCAGGAAACAGATTTCAAGAGGTAAGTTGGAATCGCCTTTAAAGCACAGGAAGAGGGGCACAACTTCGACAATGATGCACTTGGCCAAAAAGGGCGTATGCGTTTTCTCCTGAATATATTCAGGAGAAAACCCATACGCCCTTTTTGGCCAAGCAAGCAAGCGGGCAATGCAAATCTGCACTACAAAGAAGTATCACTTCCCACCGGTCAAAAGGGACATCCACAAAATGTGTAAAAACCAGAAAGGCAAGACAGGCCCTGGAGAACAGGGAGCCTTGTTATGCTGATGGGCGGGATGTAAATTGCCAACTGCCTCTCTGGAGGAGTACATTGTGTTTCCTAAAACAAGTAAAGAACAGAGCTACAGAGCCAAGGGCACTTCCAGTCTAGGGAATATACCTTGGAAAAACTGAAAATCAATAAGACAGAGCCACCCCAAAATTTAGGGCTGCACTGCTTACAAGGACCTCAACTTGGGTACACCTTAAATATCCCAGGAAATATAAAAATGGTTCAAAAAATTGTGGTACTTACATACGATGGAATATCCTTCAGCCATGAAATCAATGTCATAAGACCAGTAGCAGCAAAATGGGTGGATTCAGGTACGATGATTCTAAGTGAAATAAGTCACACAGAAAAAGAAACTTATCATAAGATATCACTTATGAAGATCCTGTAAACATGGCTACACTTGAACTGAGTTAGGAAAGAGAACAGTGTCTCACATTTAGAAAACACTCTTATGCCTGCTTAAGGGGGAAGGAGAGGTGGGGTGATGCATAAAACCAGAGTTTGATATAAGCACAGGTACCGTTCCAAAAACCAACTATGGAATAGACAAGACCTACACCTTCCTCAGTGAAAGGGACTCAAAACCCCATATTTCCCGCAGAGGAATATATCTGACTAGTAAGAATCTTAAAACCTATGTATTGATATGTCTCCGTAAGGGAATCAAGTGTGTCTAGACTGGCATAAACATGGCAGCGAGAATCAGCTCAAGCCCACTATAAAAAGGAATTTCAAAAACAAAACAAAAAAACTGGGAAATTCTTTACAATTCCTTCAGGGTCTCTGATGAAATCTGGAATGACCCTATGTACAGCGACAGCTGGATGTGGCATAAGGCTGGACACTTGTGACTGAGAGAATTGGTGAGATTGGGTGAGCAAATGCAGACCCTTCAAAGCAATAATGCATGGCACCCATTCCATGGGTCCCAACTCTCCAGGTTGAAGGGAATATTATTACAGCTATAACATGTACGGGAAAACTAGAGAACGGACACACTGTGAATACGAAAGGTTTCTAAAACTCAACGAATAGTCCCTCTCCTGGTGCTCCGGTTTGACTTTACATCTGCTTTACTATCAACCTCCCAACTTGAGGAGACAGCCCCTTTAACCTCCTGGTTCGCACAGGATGCCAATTTGGCAGAGGATGAAAGGGAAGAGGGAGAACCAATGAGAGAGTAGCTGTTAGGCATTTGGACGAGCACATATCACTGTAATTTCCCGGCAGGAAGAAGAATTAACCAAAGTCTCAGCCACCCACCGGGAACCAGTATAGTTCCTGAACCAAAATTTTGGACTTGCGGTCAGCTCACCAAAAACGAGTTGAAAAATGGAGCTCAGGGGCACAGCAATTCACAAACTGGCCGAGTAATAAAGGAAAACTATCGTCCAAAAATCTGTTGAGGGAAGGCAACGAGGTGGACTTGAAAGCGAGGCAGAATAGCAGGAAACAGATTTCAAGAGGTACGTTGGAATTACCTTTAAAGCACAGGAAGAGGGGCACAACTTCGACAATGATGCACTTGGCCAAAAAGGGCGTACGCGTTTTCTCCTGAATATATTCAGGAGAAAACGCCTACGCCCTTTTTGGCCAAGCAAGCAAGCGGGCAATGCAAATCTGCACTACAAAGAAGTATCACTTCCCACCGGTCAAAAGGGACATCCACAAAATGTGTAAAAACCAGAAAGGCAAGACAGGCCCTGGAGAACAGGGAGCCTTGTTATGCTGATGGGCGGGATGTAAATTGCCAACTGCCTCTCTGGAGGAGTGCATTGTGTTCCCTAAAACAAGTAAAGAACAGAGCTACAGAGCCAAGGGCACTTCCAGTCTACGGAATATACCTTGGGAAAACTGAAAATCAATAAGACAGAGCCACCCCAAAATTCAGGGCTGCACTGCTTACAAGGACCTCAACTTGGATACACCTTAAGTATCCCAGGAAATATAAAAATGGTTCAAAAAATTGTGGTACTTACGTACGATGGAATATCCCTCAGCCATGAAATCAATGTCATAAGACCAGTAGCAGCAAAATGGGTGGATTCAGGTACGATGATTCTAAGTGAAATAAGTCACACAGAAAAAGAAACTTATCATAAGATATCACTTATGAAGATCCTATAAATATGGCTACACTTGAACTGAGTTAGGAAAGAGAACAGTGTCTCATATTTAGAAAACACTCTTATGCCTGCTTAAGGGGGAAGGAGAGGTGGGGTGATGCATAAAACCAGAGTTTGATATAAGCAAAGGTACCGTTCCAAAAACCAACTATGGAATAGCCAAGACCTACACCTTCCTCAGTGAAAGAGACTCAAAACACCATATTTCCCACAGAGGAATATATCTGACTAGTAAGAATCTTAAAACCTATGTATTGATATGTCTCCGTAAGGGAATCAAGTGTGTCTAGACTGGGATAAACATGGCAGCGAGAATCAGCTCAAGCCCACTATAAAAAGGAATTTCAAAAACAAAACAAAACAACTGGGAAATTCTTTACAATTCCTTCAGGGTCCCTGATGAAACCTGGAATGACCCTATCTACAACGACAGCTGGATTTGGCATAAGGAGGGACACTTGGGACTGAGAGGATTGGTGAGATTGGGTGAGCAAATTCAGACCCTTTAAATCACAAATGCCTGGCACCCATTCCATGGGCCCCAACTCTCCAGGTTGAAGTGAATATTACTCCAGCTATAACATGCACGGGAAACCTAGAGAACGGACACACTGTGAATACGAAAGGTTTCTAAAACTCAACGAATAGTCCCTCTCCTGGTGTTCCGCTTTGACTTTCCATCTGCTTTCCTATCAACCTCCCAACTTGGAGAGACAGCCCCTTTAACCTCCTGGTTCGCACAGGTTGCCAATTTGGCAGAGGATGAAAGGGAAGAGGGAGAACCAATCAGAGAGTAGCTGTTAGGCATTTGGACGGGCACATATCACTCTAATTTCCCGGCAGGAAGAAGAATTAACCAAAGTCTCAGCCACCCACCGGGAACCAGTATAGGTCCTGAACCAAAATTTTGGACTTGCGATCAGCTCACCAAAAACGAGTTGAAAAATGGAGCTCAGGGGCACAGCAATTCACAAACTGGCCGAGTAATAAAGGACAACTATCGTCCAAAAATCTGTTGAGGGAAGGCAACGAGGCGGACTTGAAAGCGAGGCAGAATAGCAGGAAACAGATTTCAAGAGGTACGTTGGAATCGCCTTTAAAGCACAGGAAGAAGGACACAACTTCGACAATGATGCACTTGGCCAAAAAGTGCGTATGCGTTTTCTCCTGAATATATTCAGGAGAAAACGCATACGCCCTTTTTGGCCAAGCAAGCAAGCGGGCAATGCAAATCTGCACTACAAAGTAGTATCACTTCCCACCGGTCAAAAGGGACATCCACAAAATTTGTAAAATCCAGAAAGGCAAGACAGGCCCTGGAGAACAGGGAGCCTTGTTATGCTGATGGGCGGGATGCAAATTGCCAACTGCCTCTCTGGAGGAGTGCATTGTGTTCCCTAAAACAAGTAAAGAACAGAGCTACAGAGCCAAGGGCACTTCCAATCTAGGGAATATACCTTGGGAAATCTGAAAATCAATAAGACAGAGACACCCCAAAATTTAGGGCTGCACTGCTTACAAGGACCTCAACTTGGGTACACCTTAAATATCCCAGGAAATATAAAAATGGTTCAAAAAATTGT
Organism: Hyperoodon ampullatus; assembly: GCF_949752795.1. Classification (NCBI taxonomy): domain Eukaryota; kingdom Metazoa; phylum Chordata; class Mammalia; order Artiodactyla; family Ziphiidae; genus Hyperoodon; species Hyperoodon ampullatus. The sequence continues at coordinate 17,248 of NW_027640750.1, forward strand.
GGTACTTACGTACGATGGAATATCCCTCAGAGATGAAATCAATGTCATAAGACCAGTAGCAGCAAAATGGGTGGATTAAGGTACGATGATTCTAAGTGAAATAAGTCACACAGAAAAAGAAACTTATCATAAGATATCCCTTATGAAGACCCTATAAACTTGGCTACACTTGAACTGAGTTAGGAAAGAGAACAGTGTCTCATATTTAGAAAACACTCTTATGCCTGTTTAAGGGGGAAGGAGAGGTGGGGTGATGCATAAAACCAGAGTTTGATATAAGCCCAGGTACCGTTCCAAAAACCAACTATGGAATAGACAAGACCTACACCTTCCTCAGTGAAAGAGACTCAAAACACCATATTTCCCACAGAGGAATATATCTGACTAGTACGAATCTTAAAACCTATGTATTGATATGTCTCCATAAGGGAATCAAGTGTGTGTAGACTGGCATAAACATGGCAGCGAGAATCAGCTCAAGCCCACTATAAAAAGGAATTTCAAAAACAAAACAAAAAAACTGGGAAAATCTTTACAATTCCTTCAGGGTCTCTGATGAAATCTGGAATGACCCTATCTACAGCGACAGCTGGATGTGGCATAAGGCTGGACACTTGTGACTGAGAGAATTGGTAAGATTGGGTGAGCAAATGCAGACCCTTTAAATCACAAATGCCTGGCACCCATTCCATGGGCTCCAACTCTCCAGGTTGAAGGGAATATTACTCCAGCTATAACATGTACGGGAAACCTAGAGAACGGACACACTATGAATACGAAAGGTTTCTAAAACTCAACGAATAGTCCCTCTCCTGGTGCTCCGGTTTGACTTTCCATCTGCTTTACTATCAACCTCCCAACTCGGAGAGACAGCCCCTTTAACCTCCTGCTTCTCACACGTTGCCAATTTGGCAGAGGATGAAAGTGAAGAGGGAGAACCAATGAGAGAGTAGCTGTTAGGCATTTGGACGGGCACATATCACTGTAATTTCCCGGCAGGAAGAAGAATTAACCAAAGTCTCAGCCACCCACCGGGAACCAGTATAGGTCCTGAACCAAAATTTTGGACTTGCGGTCAGCTCACCAAAAACGAGTTGAAAAATGGAGCTCAGGGGCACAGCAATTCACAAACTGGCCAAGTAATAAAGGACAACTATCGTCCAAAAATCTGTTGAGGGAAGGCAACGACGCAGACTTGAAAGCGAGGCAAAATAGCAGGAAACAGATTTCAAGAGGTACGTTGGAATCGCCTTTAAAGCACAGGAAGAGGGGCACAACTTCGACAATGATGCCCTAGGCCAAAAGGGCGTATGCGTTTCCTCCTGAATATATTCAGGAGAAAACATACGCCCTTTTTGGCCAAGCAAGCAAGCGGGCAATGCAAATCTGCACTACAAAGAAGTATCACTTCCCACCGGTCAAAAGGGACATCCACAAAATGTGTAAAAACCAGAAAGGCAAGACAGGCCCTGGAGAACAGGGAGCCTTGTTATGCTGATGGGCGGGATGTAAATTGCCAACTGCCTCTCTGGAGGAGTGCATTGTGTTCCCTAAAACAAGTAAAGAACAGAGCTACAGAGCCAAGGGCACTTCCAGTCTAGGGAATATACCTTGGGAAAACTGAAAATCAATAATACAGAGCCACCCCAAAATTAGGGCTGCACTGCTTACAAAGACCTCAACTTGGATACACCTTAAGTATCCCAGGAAATATAAAAATGGTTCAAAAAATTGTGGTACTTACGTACGATGGAATATCCCTCAGCCATGAAATCAATGTCATAAGACCAGTAGCAGCAAAATGGGTGGATTCAGGTACGATGATTCTAAGTGAAATAAGTCACACAGAAAAAGAAACTTATCATAAGATACCACTTATGAAGATACTGTAAACATGGCTACAATTGAACTGAGTTAGGAAAGAGAACAGTGTCTCACATTGAGAAAACACTCTTATGCCTGCTTAAGGGGGAAGGAGAGGTGGGGTGATGCATAAAACCAGAGTTTGATATAAGCACAGGTACCGTTCCAAAAACCAACTATGGAATAGACAATACCTACACCTTCCTCAGTGAAAGGGACTCAAAACCCCATATTTCCCGCAGAGGAATATATCTGACTAGTAAGAATCTTAAAACCTATGTATTGATATGTCTCCATAAGGGAATCAAGTGTGTCTAGACTGGGATAAATATGGCAGCGAGAATCAGCTCAAACCCACTATAAAAAGGAATTTCAAAAATAAAGCAAAAAAACTGGGAAATTCTTTACAATTCCTTCAGGGTCTCTGATGAAACCTGAAATGACCCTATCTACAATGACAGCTGGATGTGGCATAAGGCTGGACACTTGGGACTGAGAGGATTGGTGAGATTGGGTGAGCAAATGCAGACCCTTTAAAGCAATAATGCATGGCACACATTCCATGGGTCCCAACTCTCCAGGTTGAAGGGAATATTACTACAGATATAACATGTACGGGAAACCTAGAGAACGGACACACTGTGAATATGAAAGGTCTCTAAAACTCAACGAATAGTCCCTCTCCTGGTGCTCCGGTTTGACTTTCCATCTGCTTTATTATCAACCTCCCAACTTGGAGAGACAGCCCCTTTAACCTCCTGGTTCGCACAGGTTGCCAATTTGGCAGAGGATGAAAGGGAAGAGGGAGAACCAATGAGAGAGTAGCTGTTAGGCATTTGGACGGGCACATATCACTGTAATTTCCCGGCAGGAAGAAGAATTAACCAAAGTCTCAGCCACCCACCGGGAATCAGTATAGATCCTGAACCAAAACTTTGGACTTGCGGTCAGCTCACGAAAAACGAGTTGAAAAATGGAGCTCAGGGGCACAGCAATTCAAAAACTGGCCCAGTAATAAAGGACAACTATCATCCAAAAATCTGTTGAGGGAAGGCACCGAGACAGACTTGAAAGCGAGGCAGAATAGCAGGAAACAGATTTCAAGAGGTACGTTGGAATCGCCTTTAAAGCACAGGAAGAGGGGCACAACTTCGACAATGATGCACTTGGCCAAAAAGGGCGTATGCGTTTTCTCCTGAATATATTCAGGAGAAAACGCATACGCCCTTTTTGGCCAAGCAAGCAAGCGGGCAATGCAAATCTGCACTACAAAGAAGTATCACTTCCCACCGGTCAAAAGGGACATCCACAAAATGTGTAAAAACCAGAAAGGCAAGACAGGCCCTGGAGAACAGGGAGCCTTCTTATGCTGATGGGCGGGATGTAAATTGCCAACTGCCTCTCTGGAGGAGTACATTGTGTTCCCTAAAACAAGTAAAGAACAGAGCTACAGAGCCAAGGGCACTTCCAGTCTACGGAATATACCTTGGGAAAAATGAAAATCAATAAGACAGAGCCACCCCAAAATTTAGGGCTGCACTGCTTACAAGGACCTCAACTTGGGTACACCTTAAATATCCCAGGAAATATAAAAATGGTTCAAAAAATTGTGGTACTTACGTACGATGGAATATACCTCAGCCATGAAATCAATGACATAAGACCAGTAGCAGTAAAATGGGTGGATTCAGGTACGATGATTCTAAGTGAAATAAGTCACAGAGAAAAAGAAACTTATCATAAGATATCACTTATGAAGATCCTGTAAACATGGCTACACTTGAACTGAGTTAGGAAAGAGAACAGTGTCTCACATTTAGAAAACACTCTTATGCCTGCTTAAGGGGGAAGAGAGGAGGGGTGATGCATAAAACCAGAGTTTGATATAAGCACAGGTACCGTTCCAAAAACCAACTATGGAATAGACAAGACCTACACCTTCCTCAGTGAAAGGGACTCAAAACATCATATTTCCCGCAGAGGAACATATCTGACTAGTAAGAATCTTAAAACCTATGTATTGATATGTCTCCGTAAGGGAATCAAGTGTGTCTAGACTGGCATAAACATCGCAGCAAGAATCAGCTCAAACCCACTATAAAAAGGAATTTCAAAAACAAAACAAAAAAACTGGGAAATTCTTTACAATTCCTTCAGGGTCTCTGATGAAACCTGGAATGACCCTATCTACAACGACAGCTGGATGTGGCATAAGGCTGGACACTTGGGACTGAGAGGATTGGTGAGATTGGGTGAGCAATTGCAGACCCTTTAAAGCAATAATGCATGGCACCCATTCAATGGATCCCAACTCTCCAGGTTGAAGGGAATATTACTACAGTTATAACATGTATGGGAAACCTAGAGAATGGACACACTGTGAATACGAAAGGTTTCTAAAACTCAACGAATAGTCCCTCTCCTGGTGCTCTGGTTTGACTTTCCACCTGCTTTATTATCAACCTCCCAACTTGGAGAGACAGCCCCTTTAACCTCCTGGTTCGCACAGGTTGCCAATTTGGCAGAGGATTAAAGGGAAGAGGGAGAACCAATGAGAGAGTAGCTGTTAGGCATTTGGACGGGCACATATCACTGTAATTTCCCGGCAGGAAGAAGAATTAACCAAAATCTCAGCCACCCACCGGGAACCAGTATAGGTCCTGAACCAAAATTTTGGACTTGCGGTCAGCTCACCTAAAACGAGTTGAAAAATGGAGCTCAGGGGCACAGCAATTCACAAACTGGCCGAGTAATAAAGGACAACTATCATCCAAAAATCTGTTGAGGGAAGGCAACGAGGCGGACTTGAAAGCGAGGCAGAATAGCAGGAAACAGATTTCAAGAGTTACGTTGGAATCACCTTTAAAGCACAGGAAGAGGGGCACAATTTCGACAATGATGCACTTGGCCAAAAAGGGCGTATGCGTTTTCTCCTGAATATATTCAGGAGAAAACGCATACGCCCTTTTGGCCAAGCAAGCAAGCGGGCAATGCAAATCTGCACTACAAAGAAGTATCACTTCCCACCGGTCAAAAGGGACATCCACAAAATGTGTAAAAACCAGAAAGGCAAGACAGGCCCTGGAGAACAGGGAGCCTTGTTATGCTGATGGGCGGGATGTAAATTGCCAACTGCCTCTCTGGAGGAGTGCATTGTGTTCCCTAAAACAAGTAAACAACAGAGCTACAGAGCCAAGGGCACATCCAGTCTAGGGAATATACCTTGGGAAAACTGAAAATCAAAAAGACACAGCCACCCAAAATTTAGGGCTGCACTGCTTACAAGGACCTCAACTTGGGTACACCTTAAATATCCCAGGAAATATAAAAATGCTTCAAAAAATTGTGGTACTTATGTACGATGGAATATCCCTCAGCCTTGAAATCAATGTCATAAGACCAGTAGCAGCAAAATGGGTGGATTCAGGTACGATGATTCTAAGTAAAATAAGTCACACAGAAAAAGAAACTTATCATAAGATATCACTTATGAAGATCCTGTAAACATGGCTACACTTGAACTGAGTTAGGAAAGAGAACAGTGTCTCACATTTAGAAAACACTCTTATGCCTGCTTAAGGGGGAAGGAGAGGTGAGGTGATGCATAAAAACAGAGTTTGATATAAGCACAGGTACCGTTCCAAAAACCAACTATAGAATAGACAAGACCTACACCTTCCTCAGTGAAAGGGACTCAAAACCCCATATTTCCCGCAGAGGAATATATCTGACTAGTAAGAATCTTAAAACCTATGTATTGATATGTCTCCGTAAGGGAATCATGTGTGTCTAGACTGGCATAAACATGGCAGCGAGAATCAGCTCAAACCCACTATAAAAAGGAATTTCAAAAATAAAACAAAACAACTGGGAAATTCTTTACATTTCCTTCAGGGTCTCTGATGAAACCTGGAATGACCCTATCTACAACGACAGCTGGATGTGGCATAAGGCTGGACACTTGGGACTGAGAGGATTGGTGAGATTGGGTGAGCAAATGCAGACCCTTTAAAGCAATAATGCATGGCACACATTCCATGGGTCCCAACTCTCCAGGTTGAAGGGAATATTACTACAGATATAACATGTACGGGAAACCTAGAGAACGGACACACTGTGAATACGAAAGGTTTCTAAAACTCAACGAATAGTCCCTCTCCTGGTGCTCCGGTTTGACTTTCCATCTGCTTTACTATCAACCTCCCAACTTGGAGAGACAGACCCTTTAACCTCCTGGTTCACACAGGTTGCCAATTTGGCAGAGGATTAAAAGGAAGAGGGAGAACCAATGAGAGAGTAGCTGTTAGGCATTTGGACGGGCACATATCACTGTAATTTCCCGGCAGGAAGAAGAATTAACCAAAGTCTCAGCCACCCACCGGGAACCAGTATAGATCCTGAACCAAAATTTTGGACTTGCGGTCAGCTCACCAAAAACGAGTTGAAAAATGGAGCTCAGGGGCACAGCAATTCACAAACTGGCCGAGTAATAAAGGACAACTATCGTCCAAAAATCTGTTGAGGGAAGGCAATGAGGCGGACTTGAAAGCGAGACAGTATAGCAGGAAACAGATTTCAAGAGGTACATTGGATTCGCCTTTAAAGCACAGGAAGAGGGGCACAACTTCGACAATGATGCACTTGGCCAAAAAGGGCGTATGCGTTTTCTCCTGAATATATTCAGGAGAAAACGCATACGCCCTTTTTGGCCAAGCAAGCAAGCGGGCAATGCAAATCTGCACTACAAAGAAGTATCACTTCCCACCGGTCAAAAGGGACATCCACAAAATGTGTAAAAACCAGAAAGGCAAGACAGGCCCTGGAGAACAGGGAGCCTTGTTATGCTGATGGGCGGGACGTAAATTGCCAACTGCCTCTCTGGAGGAGTGCATTGTGTTCCCTAAAACAAGTAAACAACAGAGCTACAGAACCAAGGGCACTTCCAGTCTAGGGAATATACCTTGGGAAAACTGAAAATCAATAAGACAGAGCCACCCCAAAATTTAGGGCTGCACTGCTTACAAGGACCTCAACTTGGGTACACCTTAAATATCCCAGGAAATATAAAAATGGTTCAAAAAATTGTGGTACTTACGTACGATGGAATATCCCTCAGCCATGAAATCAATGACATAAGACCAGTTGCAGCAAAATGGGTGGATTCAGGTACGATGATTTTAAGTGAAATAAGTCACAGAGAAAAAGAAACTTATCATAAGATATCACTTATGAAGATCCTGTAAACATGGCTACACTTGAACTGAGTTAGGAAAGAGAACAGTGTCTCACATTTAGAAAACACTCTTATGCCTGCTTAAGGGGGAAGGAGAGGTGGGGTGATGCATAAAACCAGAGTTTGATATAAGCACAGGTACCGTTCCAAAAACCAACTATGGAATAGACAAGAGCTACACCTTCCTCAGTGAAAGGGACTCAAACCCCATATTTCCCGCAGAGGAATATATCTGACTAGTAAGAATCTTAAAACTTATGTATTGATATGTCTCCGTAAGGGAATCAAGTGTGTCTAGACTGGCATAAACATGGCAGCGAGAATCAGCTCAAACCCACTATAAAAAGGAATTTCAAAAATAAATCAAAACAACTGGGAAATTCTTTACAATTCCTTCAGGGTCTCTGATGAAACCTGTAATCACCCTATCTACAACGACAGCTGGATGTGGCATAAGGCTGGACACTTGGGACTGAGAGGATTGGTGAGATTGGGTGAGCAAATGCAGACCCTTTAAAGCAATAATGCATGGCACCCATTCCATGGGTCCCAACTCTCCAGGTTGAAGGGAATATTACTACAGCTATAACATGTACGGGAAACCTAGAGAACGGACACACTGTGAATACGAAAGGTTTCTAAAACTCAACGTATAGTCCCTCTCCTGGTACTCAGGTTTGACTTTCCATCTGCTTTACTATCAACCTCCCAACTTGGAGAGACAGCCCCTTTAACCTCCTGGTTCGCACAGGTTGCCAATTTGGCAGAGGATGAAAGGGAAGAGGGAGAACCAATGAGAGAGTAGCTGTTAGGCATTTGGACGGGCACATATCACTGTAATTTCCCGGCAGGAAGAAGAATTAACCAAAGTCTCAGCCACCCACCGGGAACCAGTATAGGTCCTGAACCAAAATTTTGGACTTGCGGTCAGCTCACCAAAAATGAGTGGAAAAATGGAGCTCAGGGGCACAGCAATTCACAAACTGGCCGAGTAATAAAGGACAACTATCGTCCAAAAATCTGTTGAGGGAAGGCAACGAGGCAGACTTGGAAGCGAGGCCGAATAGCAGGAAACAGATTTCAAGAGGTACGTTGGAATCGCCTTTAAAGCACAGGAAGAGGGGCACAACTTCGACAATGATGCACGTGGCCATAAAGGGCGTAGGCGTTTTCTCCTGCATATATTCAAGAGAAAACGCATACGCCCCTTTTGGCCAAGCAAGCAATCGGGCAATGCAAATCTGCACTACAAAGAAGTATCACTTCCCACCAGTCAAAAGGGACATCCACAAAATGTGTAAAAACCAGAAAGGCAAGACAGGCCCTGGAGAACAGGGAGCCTTGTTATGCTGATGGGCGGGATGTAAATTGCCAACTGCCTCTCTGGAGGAGTGCATTGTGTTCCCTAAAACAAGTAAACAACAGAGCTACAGAGCCAAGGGCACTTCCAGTCTAGGGAATATACCTTGGGAAAACTGAAAATCAATAAGACAGAGCCACCCCAAAATTTAGGGCTGCACTGCTTACAAGGACCTCAACTTGGGTACACCTTAAATATCCCAGGAAATATAAAAATGGTTCAAAAAATTGTGGTACTTACGTACGATGGAATATACCTCAGCCATGAAATCAATGACATAATACCAGTAGCAGTAAAATGGGTGGATTCAGGTACGATGATTCTAAGTGAAATAAGTCACACAGAAAAAGAAACTTATCATAAGATATCACTTATGAAGATCCTGTAAACATGGCTACACTTGAACTGAGTTAGGAAAGAGAACAGTGTCTCACATTTAGAAAACACTCTTATGCCTGCTTAAGGGGGAAGGAGAGGTGGGGTGATGCATAAAACCAGAGTTTGATATAAGCACAGGTACCGTTCCAAAAACCAACTATGGAATAGACAAGACCTACATCTTCCTCAGTGAAAGGGACTCAAAACCCCATATTTCCCGCAGAGGAATATATCTGACTAGTAATAATCTTAAAACCTATGGATTGATATGTCTCCGTAAGGGAATCAAGTGTGTCTAGACTGGCAGAAACATGGCAGCGAGAATCAGCTCAAACCCACTATAAAAAGGAATTTCAAAAACAAAACAAAAAAACTGGGAAATTCTTTACAATTCCTTCAGGGTCTCTGATGAAACCTGGAATGACCCTATCTACAACGACAGCTGGATGTGGCATAAGGCTGGACACTTGGGACTGAGAGGATTGGTGAGATTGGGTGAACAAATGCAGACCCTTTAAAGCAATAATGCATGGCACCCATTCCATGGGTCCCAACTCTCCACGTTGAAGGGAATATTACTACAGTTATAACATGTACGGGAAACCTAGAGAACGGACACACTGTGAATACGAAAGGTTTCTAAAACTCAACGAATAGTCCCTCTCCTGGTGCTCCGGTTTGACTTTCCATCTGCTTTACTATCAACCTCCCAACTTGGAGAGACAGCCCCTTTAACCTCCTGGTTCGCACAGGTTGCCAATTTGGCAGAGGATGAAAGGGAAGAGGGAGAACCATTGAGAGAGTACCTGATGGGCATTTGGACGGGCACATATCACTGTAATTTCCCGGCAGGAAGAAGAATTAACCAAAGTCTCAGCCACCTACCGGGAACCAGTATAGGTCCTGAACCAAAATTTTGGACTTGCGGTCAGCTCACCAAAAACGAGTTGAAAAATTGAGCTCAGGGGCACAGCAATTCAAAAACTGGCCCAGTAATAAAGGACAACTATCATCCAAAAATCTGTTTAGGGAAGGCAACGAGACAGACTTGAAAGCGAGGCAGAATAGCAGGAAACAGATTTCAAGAGGTACGTTGGAATCGCCTTTAAAGCACAGGAAGAGGGGCACAACTTCGACAATGATGCACTTGGCCAAAAAGTGCGTATGCGTTTTCTCCTGAATATATTCAGGAGAAAACGCATACGCCCTTTTTGGCCAAGCAAGCAAGCGGGCAATGCAAATCTGCACTACAAAGAAGTATCACTTCCCACCGGTCAAAAGGGACATCCACAAAATGTGTAAAAACCAGAAAGGCAAGACAGGCCCTGGAGAACAGGGAGCCTTGTTATGCTGATGGGCGGGATGTAAATTGCCAACTCCCTCTCTGGAGGAGTGCATTGTGTTCCCTAAAACAAGTAAACAACAGAGCTACAGAGCCAAGGGCACTTCCAGTCTAGGGAATATACCTTGGGAAAACTGAAAATCAATAAGACAGAGCCACCCCAAAATTTAGGGCTGCACTGCTTACAAGGACCTCAACTTGGGTACACCTTAAATATCCCAGGAAATATAAAAATGGTTCAAAAAATTGTGGTACTTACGTACGATGGAATATACCTCAGCCATGAAATCAATGACATAAGAGCAGTAGCAGTAAAATGGGTGGATTCAGGTACGATGATTCTAAGTGAAATAAGTCACACAGAAAAAGAAACTTATCATAAGATATCACTTATGAAGATCCTGTAAACATGGCTACACTTGAACTGAGTTAGGAAAGAGAACAGTGTCTCACATTTAGAAAACACTCTTATACCTGCTTAAGGGGGAAGAGAGGTGGGGTGATGCATAAAACCAGAGTTTGATATAAGCACAGGTACCGTTCCAAAAACCAACTATGGAATAGACAAGACCTACACCTTCCTCAGTGAAAGGGACTCAAATCCCCATATTTCCCGCAGAGGAACATATCTGACTAGTAAGAATCTTAAAACCTATGTATTGATATGTCTCCGTAAGGGAATCAAGTGTGTCTAGACTGGCATAAACATCGCAGCGAGAATCAGCTCAAACCCACTATAAAAAGAATTTCAAAAACAAAACAAAAAAACTGGGAAATTCTTTACAATTCCTTCAGAATCACTGATGAAACCTGGAATGACCTTATCTACAACGACAGCTGGATATGGCATAAGGCTGGACACTTGGGACTGAGAGGATTGGTGAGATTGGGTGAACAAATGCAGACCATTTAAAGCAATAATGCATGGCACACATTCCATGGGTCCCAACTCTCCAGGTTGAATGGAATATTACTACAGTTATAACATGTACGGGAAACCTAGTGAACGGACACACTGTGAATACGAAAGGTTTCTAAAACTCAACGAATAGTCCCTCTCCTGGTGCTCCGGTTTGACTTTCCATCTGCTTTACTATCAACCTCCCAACTTGGAGAGACAGCCCCTTTAACCTCCTGGTTCGCACAGGTTGCCAATTTGGCAGAGGATGAAAGGGAAGAGGGAGAACCAATGAGAGAGTAGCTGTTAGGCATTTGGACAGACACATATCACTGTAATTTCCCGGCAGGAAGAAGAATTAACCAAAGTCTCAGGCCCCCACCGGGAACCAGTATAGGTCCTGAACCAAAATTTTGGACTTGCGGTCAGCTCACCAAAAACGAGTTGAAAAATGGAGCTCAGGGGCACAGCATTTCACAAACTGGCCGAGTAATAAAGGACAACTATCGTCCAAAAATCTGTTGAGGGAAGGCAACGAGGCGGACTTGAAAGCGAGGCAGAATAGCAGGAAACAGATTTCAAGAGGTATGTTGGAATCGCCTTTAAAGCACAGGAAGAGGGGCACAACTTCGACAATGATGCACTTGGCCAAAAAGGGCGTATGCGTTTTCTCCTGAATACATTCAGGAGAAAACGCATACGCCCTTTTTGTCCAAGAAGCAAGCAGGCAATGGAAATCTGCACTACAAAGAAGTATCACTTCCCACCGGTCAAAAGGGACATCCACAAAATGTGTAAAAACCAGAAAGGCAAGACAGGCCCTGGAGAACAGGGAGCCTTGTTATGCTGATGGGCGGGATGTAAATTGCCAACTGCCTCTCTGGAGGAGTGCATTGTGTTCCCTAAAACAAGTAAACAACAGAGCTACAGAGCCAAGGGCACTTCCAGTCTAGGGAATATACCTTGGGAAAACTGAAAATCAAAAAGACACAGCCACACCAAAATTTAGGGCTGCACTGCTTACAAGGACCTCAACTTGGGTACACCTTAAATATCCCAGGAAATATAAAAATGGTTCAAAAAATTGTGGTACTTACGTACGATGGAATATCCCTCAGCCATGAAATCAATGTCATAAGACCAGTAGCAGCAAAATGGGTGGATTCAGGTACGATGATTCTAAGTGAAATAAGTCACACAGAAAAAGAAACTTATCATAAGATATCACTTATGAAGATCCTGTAAACATGGCTACACTTGAACTGAGTTAGGAAAGAGAACAGTGTCTCACATTTAGAAAACACTCTTATGCCTGCTTAAGGGGGAAGGAGAGGTGGGGTGATGCATAAAACCAGAGTTTGATATAAGCAGAGGTACCATTCCAAAAACCAACTATGGAATAGACAAGACCTACACCTTCCTCAGTGAAAGGGACTCAAAACCCCATATTTCCCGCAGAGGAATATATCTGACTAGTAAGAATCTTAAAACTTATGTATTGATATGTCTCCGTAAGGGAATCAAGTGTGTCTAGACTGGCATAAACATGGCAGCGAGAATCAGCTCAAACCCACTATAAAAAGGAATTTCAAAAACAAAACAAAAAAACTGGGAAATTCTTTACAATTCCTTCAGGGTCTCTGATGAAACCTGGAATGACCCTATCTACAACGACAGCTGGATGTGGCATAAGGCTGGACACTTGGGACTGAGAAGATTGGTGAGATTGGGTGAACAAATGCAGACCCTTTAAAGCAATAATGCAAGGCACCCATTCCATGGGTCCCAACTCTCCAGGTTGAAGGGAATATTACTACAGTTATAACATGTACGGGAAACCTAGAGAACGGACACACTGTGAATACGAAAGGTTTCTAAAACTCAACGAATAGTCCCTCTCCTGGTTCTCCGGTTTGACTTTCCATCTGCTTTACTATCAACCTCCCAACTTGGAGAGACAGACCCTTTAACCTCCTGGTTCGCACAGGTGGCCAATTTGGCAGAGGATGAAAGGGAAGAGGGAGAACCAATGAGAGAGTACCTGATAGGCATTTGGACGGGCACATATCACTGTAATTTCCCGGCAGGAAGAAGAATTAACCAAAGTCTCAGCCACCTACCGGGAACCAGTATAGGTCCTGAACCAAAATTTTGGACTTGCGGTCAGCTCACCAAAAACGAGTGGAAAAATGGAGCTCAGGGGCACAGCAATTCACAAACTGGCCGAGTAATAAAGGACAACTATCGTCCAAAAATCTGTTGAGGGAAGGCAACGAGGCGGACTTGGAAGCGAGGCAGAATAGCAGGAAACAGATTTCAAGAGGTACGTTGGAATCGCCTTTAAAGCACAGGAAGAGGGGCACAACTTCAACAATGATGCACGTGGCCATAAAGGGCGTATGTGTTTTCTCCTGCATATATTCAAGAGAAAACGCATACGCCCTTTTTGGCCAAGCAAGCAATAGGGCAATGCAAACCTGCACTACAAAGAAGTATCACTTCCCACCGGTCAAAAGGGACATCCACAAAATGTGTAAAAACCAGAAAGGCAAGACAGGCCCTGGAGAACAGGGAGCCTTGTTATGCTGATGGGCGGGATGTAAATTATCAACTGCCTCTCTGGAGGAGTACATTGTGTTCCCTAAAACAAGTAAAGAACAGAGCTACAGAGCCAAGGGCACTTCCAGTCTAGGGAATATACCTCGGAAAAACTGAAAATCAAAAAGACACAGCCACCCCAATATTTAGGGCTGCACTGCTTACAAGGACCTCAACTTGGGTACACCTTAAATATCCCAGGAAATATAAAAATGGTTCAAAAAATTGTGGTACTTACGTACGATGGAATATCCCTCACCCATGAAATCAATGTCATAAGACCAGTAGCAGAAAATGGGTGGATTCAGGTACGATGATTCTAAGTGAAATAAGTCACACAGAAAAAGAAACTTATCATAAGATATCACTTATGAAGATCCTGTAAACATGGCTACACTTGAACTGAGTTAGGAAAGAGAACAGTGTCTCACATTTAGAAAACACTCTTATGCCTGCTTAAGGGGGAAGGAGAGGTGGGGTGATGCATAAAACCAGAGTTTGATATAAGCACAGGTACCGTTCCAAAAACCAACTATGGAATAGACAAGACCTACACCTTCCTCAGTGAAAGGGACTCAAAACCCCATATTTCCCGCAGAGGAATATATCTGACTAGTAAGAATCTTAAAACCTATGTATTGATATGTCTCCGTAAGGGAATCAAGTGTGTCTAGACTGGCAGAAACATGGCAGCGAGAATCAGCTCAAACCCACTATAAAAACGAATTTCAAAAACAAAACAAAAAAACTGGGAAATTCTTTACAATTCCTTCAGGGTCTCTGATGAAACCTGGAATGACCCTATCTACAACGACAGCTGGATGTGGCATAAGGCTGGACACTTGGGACTGAGAGAATTGGTGAGATTGGGTGTACAAATGCAGACCATTTAAAGCAATAATGCATGGCACCCATTCCATGGGTCCCAACTCTCCAGGTTGAAGGGAATATTACTACAGTTATAACATGTACGGGAAACCTAGAGAACGGACACACTGTGAATACGAAAGGTTTCTAAAACTCAACGAATAGTCCCTCTCCTGGTGCTCCGGTTTGACTTTCCATCTGCTTTACTATCAACCTCCCAACTTGGAGAGACAGCCCCTTTAACCTCCTGGTTCGCACAGGTTGCCAATTTGGCAGAGGATGAAAGGGAAGAGGGAGAACCAATGAGAGAGTAGCTGTTAGGCATTTGGACGGGCACATATCACTGTAATTTCCCGGCAGGAAGAAGAATTAACCAAAGTCTCAGGACCCCACCGGGAACCAGTATAGGTCCTGAACCAAAATTTTGGACTTGCGGTCAGCTCACCAAAAACGAGTTGAAAAATGGAGCTCAGGGGCACAGCATTTCACAAACTGGCCGAGTAATAAAGGACAACTATCGTCCAAAAATCTGTTGAGGGAAGGCAACGAGGCGGACTTGAAAGCGAGGCAGAATAGCAGGAAACAGATTTCAAGAGGTACGTTGGAATCGCCTTTAAAGCACAGGAAGAGGGGCACAACTTCGACAATGATGCACTTGGCCAAAAAGGGCGTATGCGTTTTCTCCTGAATACATTCAGGAGAAAACGCATACGCCCTTTTTGGCCAAGCAAGCAAGCGGGCAATGCAAATCTGCACTACAAAGAAGTATCACTTCCCACAGGTCAAAAGGGACATCCACAAAATGTGTAAAAACCAGAAAGGCAAGACAGGCCCTGGAGAACAGGGAGCCTTGTTATGCTGATGGGCGGGATGTAAATTGCCAACTGCCTCTCTGGAGGAGTGCATTGTGTTCCCTAAAACAAGTAAAGAACAGAGCTACAGAGCCAAGGGCACTTCCAGTCTAAGGAATATACCTTTGGAAAACTGAAAATCAAAAAGACACAGCCACCCCAAAATTTAGGGCTGCACTGCTTACAAGGACCTCAACTTGGGTACACCTTAAATATCCCAGGAAATATAAAAATGGTTCAAAAAATTGTGGTACTTACGTACGATGGAATATCCCTCAGCCATGAAATCAATGTCATAAGACCAGTAGCAGCAAAATGGATGGATTCAGGTACGATGATTCTAAGTGAAATAAGTCACAGAGAAAAAGAAACTTATCATAAGATATCGCTTATGAAGATCCTGTAAACATGGCTACACTTGAACTGAGTTAGGAAAGAGATCAGTGTCTCACATTTAGAAAGTACTCTTATGCCTGCTTAAGGGGGAAGGAGAGGTGGGGTGATGCATAAAAACAGAGTTTGATATAAGCACAGGTACCATTCCAAAAACCAACTATGGAATAGACAAGACCTACACCTTCCTCAGTGAAAGGGACTCAAAACCCCATATTTCCCGCAGAGGAATATATCTGACTAGTAAGAATCTTAAAACCTATGTATTGATATGTCTCTGTAAGGGAACCAAGTGTGTCTAGACTGGCATAAACATGGCAGCGAGAATCAGCTCAAACCCACTATAAAAAGGAATTTCAAAAACAATACAAAAAACTGGGAAATTCTTTACAATTCATTCAGAGTCTCTGATGAAACCTGGACTGACCCTATCTACAACGAAAGCTGGATGTGGCATAAGGCGGGACACTTGGACTGAGAGGATTGGTGAGATTGGGTGAACAAATGCAGAACCTTTAAAGCATTAATGCATGGCAGCCATTCCATGGGTCCCAACTCTCCAGGTAGAAGGGAATATTACTACAGTTATAACATGTACGGGAAACCTAGAGAACGGACACACTGTGAATACGAAAGGTTTCTAAAACTCAACGAATAGTCCGTCTCCTGGTGCTCCGGTTTGACTTTCCACCTGCTTTACTATCAACCTCCCAACTTGGAGAGACAGCCCCTTTAACCTCCTGGTTCGCACAGGTTGCCAATTTGGCAGAGGATGAAAGGGAAGAGGGAGAACCAATGAGAGAGTAGCTGTTAGGCATTTGGACGGGCACATATCACTCTAATTTCCCGGCAGGAAGAAGAATTAACCAAAGTCTCAGCCCCCCACCGGGAACCAGCATAGATCCTGAACCAAAATTTTGGACCTGCGGTCAGCTCACTAAAAACGAGTTGAAAAATGGAGCTCAGGGGCACAGGAATTCACAAACTGGCCGAGTAATAAAGGACACCTATCGTCCAAAAATCTGTTGAGGGAAGGCAACGAGGTCGACTTGAAAGCGAAGCAGAATAGCAGGAAACAGATTTCAAGAGGTACGTTGGAATCACCTTTAAAGCACCGGATGAGGGGCACAACTTCGGCAATGATGCACTTGGCCAAAAAGGGCGTATGCATTTTCTCCTGAATATATTCAGGAGAAAACGCATACGCCCTTTTTGGCCAAGCAAGCAAGCGGGCAATGAAAATCTGCACTACAAAGAAGTATCACTTCCCACCGGTCAAAAGGGACATCCACAAAATGTGTAAAAACCAGAAAGGCAAGACAGGCACTGGAGAACAGGGAGCCTTGTTATGCTGATGGGCGGATGTAAATTGCCAACTGCCTCTCTGGAGGAGTACATTGTGTTCCCTAAAACAAGTAAAGAACAGAGCTACAGAGCCAAGGGCACTTCCAGTCTAAGGAATATACCTTTGGAAAACTGAATATCAAAAAGACACAGCCACCCCAAAATTTAGGGCTGCACTGCTTACAAGGACCTCAACTTGGGTACACCTTAAATATCCCAGGAAATATAAAAATGGTTCAAAAAATTGTGGTACTTACGTACGATGGAATATCCCTCAGCCATGAAATCAATGTCATAAGACCAGTAGCAGCAAAATGGGTGGATTCAGATACGATGATTCTAAGTGAAATAAGTCACACAGAAAAAGAAACTTATCATAAGATATCACTTATGAAGATCCTGTAAACATGGTACACTTGAACTGAGTTAGGAAAGAGAACAGCGTCTCACATTTAGAAAACACTCTTATGCCTGCTTAAGGGGGAAGGAGAGGTGGGGTGATGCATAAAACCAGAGTTTGATATAAGCACAGGTACCGTTCCAAAAACCAACTATGGAATAGACAAGACCTACACCTTCCTCAGTGAAAGGGACTCAAAACCCCATATTTCCCGCAGAGGAATATATCTGACTAGTAAGAATCTTAAAACCTATGTATTGATATGTCTCCGTAAGGGAATCAAGTGTGTCTAGACTGGCATAAACATGGCAGCGAGAATCAGCTCAAACCCACTAGAAAAAGGAATTTCAAAAACAAAACAAAAAAACTGGGAAATTCTTTACAATTCCTTCAGGGTCTCTGATGAAACCTGGAATGACCCTATCTACAACGACAGCTGGATGTGGCATAAGGCTGGACACTTTGGAATGAGAGGATTGGTGAGATAGGGTGAACAAATGCAGACCATTTAAAGCAATAATGCATGGCACAAATTCCATGGGTCCCAACTCTCCAGGTTGAAGGGAATATTACTACAGATATAACATGTACGGGAATCCTAGAGAACGGACACACTGTGAATACGAAAGGTTTCTAAAACTCAACGAATAGTCCCTCTCCTGGTGCTCCGGTTTGACTTTCCATCTGCTTTATTATCAACCTCCCAACTTGGAGAGACAGCCCCTTTAACCTCCTGGTTCGCACAGGTTGCCAATTTGGCAGAGGATGAAAGGGAAGAGGGAGAACCAATGAGAGAGTAGCTGTTAGGCATTTGGACGGGCACATATCACTGTAATTTCCCGGCAGGAAGAAGAATTAACCAAAGTCTCAGCCAACCACCGGGAATCAGTATAGATCCTGAACCAAAATTTTGGACTTGCGGTCAGCTCACCAAAAACGAGTTGAAAAATGGAGCTCAGGGGCACAGCAATTCACAAACTGGCCGAGTAATAAAGGACAACTATCGTCCAAAAATCTGTTGAGGGAAGGCAATGAGGCGGACTTGAAAGCGAGGCAGAATAGCAGGAAACAGATTTCAAGAGGTACCTTGGAATTGCCTTTAAAGCACAGGAAGAGGGGCACAACTTCGACAATGATGCACTTGGCCAAAAAGGGCGTATGCATTTTCTCCTGAATATATTCAGGAGAAAACGCATACGCCCTTTTTGGCCAAGCAAGCAAGCGGGCAATGCAAATCTGCACTACAAAGAAGTATCACTTCCCACCGGTCAAAAGGGACATCCACAAAATGTGTAAAAACCAGAAAGGCAAGACAGGCCCTGGAGAACAGGGAGCCTTGTTATGCTGATGGGCGGGATGTAAATTGCCAACTGCCTCTCTGGAGGAGTGCATTGTGTTCCCTAAAACAAGTAAACAACAGAGCTACAGAGCCAAGGGCACTTCCAGTCTAGGGAATACACCTTGGGAAAACTGAAAATCAAAAAGACACAGCCACCCCAAAATTTAGGGCTGCACTGCTTACAAGGACCTCAACTTGGGTACACCTTAAATATCCCAGGAAATATAAAAATGGTTCAAAAAATTGTGGTACTTACGTACGATGGAATATCCCTCAGCCATGAAATCAATGTCATAAGACCAGTAGCAGCAAAATGGGTGGATTCAGGTACGATGATTCTAAGTGAAATAAGTCACACAGAAAAAGAAACTTATCATAAGATATCACTTATGAAGATCCTGTAAACATGGCTACACTTGAACTGAGTTAGGAAAGAGAACAGTGTCTCACATTTAGAAAAAAACTCTTATGCCTGCTTAAGGGGGAAGGAGAGGTGGGGTGATGCATAAAACCAGAGTTTGATATAAGCACAGGTACCGTTCCAAAAACCAACTATGGAATAGACAAGACCTACACCTTCCTCAGTGAAAGGGACTCAAAACCCCATATTTCCCGCAGAGGAATATATCTGACTAGTAAGAATCTTAAAACCTATGTATTGATATGTCTCTGTAAGGGAATCAAGTGTGTCTAGACTGGCATAAACATGGCAGCGAGAAGCAGCTCAAACCCACTATAAAAAGGAATTTCAAAAACAAAACAAAAAAAACTGGGAAATTCTTTACAATTCCTTCAGGGTCTCTGATGAAACCTGAAATGACCCTATCTACAATGACAGCTGGATGTGGCATAAGGCTGGACACTTGGGACTGAGAGGATTGGTGAGACTGGGTGAGCAAATGCAGACCCTTTAAAGCAATAATGCATGGCACACATTCCATGGGTCCCAACTCTCCAGGTTGAAGGGAATATTACTACAGATATAACATGTAAGGGAATCCTAGAGAACGGACACACTGTGAATACGAAAGGTTTCTAAAACTCAACGAATATTCCCTGTCCTGGTGCTCCGGTTTGACTTTCCATCTGCTTTATTATCAACCTCCCAACTTGGAGAGACAGCCCCTTTAACCTCCTGGTTCGCACAGGTTGCCAATTTGGCAGAGGATGAAAGGGAAGAGGGAGAACCAATGAGAGAGTACCTGATGGGCATTTGGACGGGCACATATCACTGTAATTTCCCGGCAGGAAGAAGAATTAACCAAAGTCTCAGCCACCCACCGGGAATCAGTATAGATCCTGATCCAAAATTTTGGACTTGCGGTCAGCTCACCAAAAACGAGTTGAATAATGGAGCTCAGGGGCACAGCAATTCACAAACTGGCCGAGTAATAAAGGACAACTATCGTCCAAAAATCTGTTGAGGGAAGGCAATGAGGCGGACTTGAAAGCGTGGCAGAATAGCAGGAAACAGATTTCAAGAGGTACGTTGGAATCGCCTTTAAAGCACAGGAAGAGGGGCACAACTTCGACAATGATGCACTTGGCCAAAAAGGGCGTATGTGTTTTCTCCTGAATATACTCAGGAGAAAACGCATACGCCCTTTTTGGCCAAGCAAGCAAGCGGGCAATGCAAATCTGCACTACAAAGAAGTATCACTTCCCACCGGTCAAAAGGGACATCCACAAAATGTGTAAAAACCAGAAAGGCAAGACAGGCCCTGGAGAACAGGGTGCCTTGTTATGCTGATGGGCGGGATGTAAATTGCCAATGCCTCTGTGGAGGAGTGCATTGTGTTCCCTAAAACAAGTAAACAACAGAGCTACAGAGCCAAGGGCACTTCTAGTCTAGGGAATATACCTTGGGAAAACTGAAAATCAAAAAGACACAGCCACCCCAAAATTTAGGGCTGCACTGCTTACAAGGACCTCAACTTGGGTACACCTTAAATATCCCAGGAAATATAAAAATGGTTCAAAAAATTGTGGTACTTACGTACGATGGAATATCCCTCAGCCATGAAATCAATGTCATAAGACCAGTAGCAGCAAAATGGGTGGATTCAGGTACGATGATTCTAAGTGAAATAAGTCACACAGAAAAAGAAACTTATCATAAGATATCACTTATGAAGATCCTGTAAACATGGCTACACTTGAACTGAGTTAGGAAAGAGAACAGTGTCTCACATTTAGAAAACACTCTTATGCCTGCTTAAGGGGGAAGGAGAGGTGGGGTGATGCATAAAACCAGAGTTTGATATAAGCACAGGTACCGTTCCAAAAACCAACTATGGAATAGACAAGACCTACACCTTCCTCAGTGAAAGGGACTCAAAACCCCATATTTCCCGCAGAGGAATATATCTGACTAGTAAAGTAAGAATCTTAAAACCTATGTATTGATATGTCTCCGTAAGGGAATCAAGTGTGTCTAGACTGGGATAAATATGGCAGCGAGAATCAGCTCAAACCCACTATAAAAAGGAATTTCAAAAATAAAACAAAAAAACTGGGAAATTCTTTACAATTCCTTCAGGGTCTCTGATGAAACCTGAAATGACCCTATCTACAATGACAGCTGGATGTGGCATAAGGCTGGACACTTGGGACTGAGAGGATTGGTGAGATTGGGTGAGCAAATGCAGACCCTTTAAAGCAATAATGCATGGCACACATTCCATGGGTCCCAACTCTCCAGGTTGAAGGGAATATTACTACAGATATAACATGTACGGGAATCCTAGAGAACGGACACACTGTGAATACGAAAGGTTTCTAAAACTCAACGAATAGTCCCTCTCCTGGTGCTCCAGTTTGACTTTCCATCTGCTTTATAATCAACCTCCCAACTTGGAGAGACAGCCCCTTTAACCTCCTGGTTCGCACAGGATGCCAATTTGGCAGAGGATGAAAGGGAAGAGGGAGAACCAATGAGAGAGTAGCTGTTAGGCATTTGGACGGGCACATATCACTGTAATTTCCCGGCAGGAAGAAGAATTAACCAAAGTCTCAGCCACCCACCGGGAATCAGTATAGATCCTGAACCAAAATTTTGGACTTGCGGTCAGCTCACCAAAAACGAGTTGAAAAATGGAGCTCAGGGGCACAGCAATTCACAAACTGGCCGAGTAATAAAGGACAACTATCGTCCAAAAATCTGTTGAGGGAAGGCAATGAGGCGGACTTGAAAGCGTGGCAGAATAGCAGGAAACAGATTTCAATAGGTACGTTGGAATCGCCTTTAAAGCACAGGAAGAGGGGCACAACTTCGACAATGATGCACTTGGCCAAAAAGGGCGTATGTGTTTTCTCCTGAATATATTCAGGAGAAAACGCATACGCCCTTTTTGGCCAAGCAAGCAAGCGGGCAATGCAAATCTGCACTACAAAGAAGTATCACTTCCCACCAGTCAAAAGGGACATCCACAAAATGTGTAAAAACCAGAAAGGCAAGACAGGCCCTGGAGAACAGGGTGCCTTGTTATGCTGATGGGCGGGATGTAAATTGCCAATGCCTCTCTGGAGGAGTGCATTGTGTTCCCTAAAACAAGTAAACAACAGAGCTACAGAGCCAAGGGCACTTCCAGTCTAGGGAATATACCTTGGGAAAACTGAAAATCAAAAAGACACAGCCACCCCAAAATTTAGGGCTGCACTGCTTACAAGGACCTCAACTTGGGTACACCTTAAATATCCCAGGAAATATAAAAATGGTTCAAAAAATTGTGGTACTTACGTACGATGGAATATCCCTCAGCCATGAAATCAATGTCATAAGACCAGTAGCAGCAAAATGGGTGGATTCAGGTACGATGATTCTAAGTGAAATAAGTCACACAGAAAAAGAAACTTATCATAAGATATCACTTATGAAGATCCTGTAAACATGGCTACACTTGAACTGAGTTAGGAAAGAGAACAGTGTCTCACATTTAGAAAAAAACTCTTATGCCTGCTTAAGGGGGAAGGAGAGGTGGGGTGATGCATAAAACCAGAGTTTGATATAAGCACAGGTACCGTTCCAAAAACCAACTATGGAATAGACAAGACCTACACCTTCCTCAGTGAAAGGGACTCAAAACCCCATATTTCCCGCAGAGGAATATATCTGACTAGTAAGAATCTTAAAAGCTACGTATTGATATGTCTCCGTAAGGGAATCAAGTGTGTCTAGACTGGGATAAATATGGCAGCGAGAATCAGCTCAAACCCACTATAAAAAGGAATTTCAAAAATAAAACAAAAAAACTGGGAAATTCTTTACAATTCCTTCAGGGTCTCTGATGAAACCTGAAATGACCCTATATACAATGACAGCTGGATGTGGCATAAGGCTGGACACTTGGGACTGAGAGGATTGGTGAGATTGGGTGAGCAAATGCAGACCCTTTAAAGCAATAATGCATGGCACACATTCCATGGGTCCCAACTCTCCAGGTTGAAGGGAATATTACTACAGATATAACATGTACGGGAATCCTAGAGAACGGACACACTGTGAATACGAAAGGTTTCTAAAACTCAACGAATAGTCCCTCTCCTGGTGCTCTGGTTTGACTTTCCATCTGCTTTATTATCAACCTCCCAACTTGGAGAGACAGCCCCTTTAACCTCCTGGTTCGCACAGGTTGCCAATTTGGCAGAGGATGAAAGGGAAGAGGGAGAACCAATGAGAGAGTAGCTGTTAGGCATTTGGACGGGCACATATCACTGTAATTTCCCGGCAGGAAGAAGAATTAACCAAAGTCTCAGCCACCCACCGGGAATCAGTATAGATCCTGAACCAAAATTTTGGACTTGCGGTCAGCTCACCAAAAACGAGTTGAAAAATGGAGCTCAGGGGCACAGCAATTCACAAACTGGCCGAGTAATAAAGGACAACTATCGTCCAAAAATCTGTTGAGAGAAGGCAACGAGGTGGACTTGAAAGCGAGGCAGAATAGCAGGAAACAGATTTCAAGAGGTACGTAGGAATCGCCTTTAAAGCACAGGAAGAGGGGCACAACTTCGACAATGATGCACTTGGCCAAAAAGGGCGTATGCGTTTTCTCCTGAATATATTCAGGAGAAAACGCATACGCCCTTTTTGGCCAAGCAAGCAAGCGGGCAATGCAAATCTGCACTACAAAGAAGTATCACTTCCCACCGGTCAAAAGGGACATCCACAAAATGTGTAAAAACCAGAAAGGCAAGACAGGCCCTGGAGAACAGGGTGCCTTGTTATGCTGATGGGCGGGATGTAAATTGCCAATGCCTCTGTGGAGGAGTGCATTGTGTTCCCTAAAACAAGTAAACAACAGAGCTACAGAGCCAAGGGCACTTCTAGTCTAGGGAATATACCTTGGGAAAACTGAAAATCAAAAAGACACAGCCACCCCAAAATTTAGGGCTGCACTGCTTACAAGGACCTCAACTTGGGTACACCTTAAATATCCCAGGAAATATAAAAATGGTTCAAAAAATTGTGGTACTTACGTACGATGGAATATCCCTCAGCCATGAAATCAATGTCATAAGACCAGTAGCAGCAAAATGGGTGGATTCAGGTACGATGATTCTAAGTGAAATAAGTCACACAGAAAAAGAAACTTATCATAAGATATCACTTATGAAGATCCTGTAAACATGGCTACACTTGAACTGAGTTAGGAAAGAGAACAGTGTCTCACATTTAGAAAACACTCTTATGCCTGCTTAAGGGGGAAGGAGAGGTGGGGTGATGCATAAAACCAGAGTTTGATATAAGCACAGGTACCGTTCCAAAAACCAACTATGGAATAGACAAGACCTACACCTTCCTCAGTGAAAGGGACTCAAAACCCCATATTTCCCACAGAGGAATATATCTGACTAGTAAAGTAAGAATCTTAAAACCTATGTATTGATATGTCTCCGTAAGGGAATCAAGTGTGTCTAGACTGGGATAAATATGGCAGTGAGAATCAGCTCAAACCCACTATAAAAAGGAATTTCAAAAATAAAACAAAAAAACTGGGAAATTCCTTACAATTCCTTCAGGGTCTCTGATGAAACCTGAAATGACCCTATCTACAATGACAGCTGGATGTGGCATAAGGCTGGACACTTGGGACTGAGAGGATTGGTGAGATTGGGTGAGCAAATGCAGACCCTTTAAAGCAATAATGCATGGCACACATTCCATGGGTCCCAACTCTCCAGGTTGAAGGGAATATTACTACAGATATAACATGTACGGGAATCCTAGAGAATGGACACACTGTGAATACGAAAGGTTTCTAAAACTCAACGAATAGTCCCTCTCCTGGTGCTCCGGTTTGACTTTCCATCTGCTTTATTATCAACCTCCCAACTTGGAGAGACAACCCCTTTAACCTCCTGGTTCGCACAGGTTGCCAATTTGGCAGAGGATGAAAGGGAAGAGGGAGAACCAATGAGAGAGTAGCTGTTACGCATTTGGACGGGCACATATCACTGTAATTTCCCGGCAGGAAGAAGAATTAACCAAAGTCTCAGCCACCCACCGGGAATCAGTATAGATCTTGAACCAAAATTTTGGACTTGCGGTCAGCTCACCAAAAACGAGTTGAAAAATGGAGCTCAGGGGCACAGCAATTCACAAACTGGCCGAGTAATAAAGGACAACTATCGTCCAAAAATCTGTTGAGGGAAGGCAACGAGGTGGACTTGAAAGCGAGGCAGAATAGCAGGAAACAGATTTCAAGAGGTAAGTTGGAATCGCCTTTAAAGCACAGGAAGAGGGGCACAACTTCGACAATGATGCACTTGGCCAAAAAGGGCGTATGTGTTTTCTCCTGAATATATTCAGGAGAAAACGCATACGCCCTTTTTGGCCAAGCAGGCAAGCGGGCAATGCAATTCTGCACTACAAAGGAGTATCACTTCCCACCGGTCAAAAGGGACATCCACAAAATGTGTAAAAACCAGAAAGGCAAGACAGGCCCTAGAGAACAGGGAGCCTTGTTATGCTGATGGGCGGGATGTAAATTGCCAACTGCCTCTCTGGAGGAGTGCATTGTGTTCCCTAAAACAAGTAAACAACAGAGCTACAGAGCCAAGGGCACTTCCAGTCTAGGGAATATACCTTGGGAAAACTGAAAATCAAAAAGACACAGCCACCCCAAAATTTAGGGCTGCACTGCTTACAAGGACCTCAACTTGGGTACACCTTAAATATCCCAGGAAATATAAAAATGGTTCAAAAAATTGTGGTACTTACGTACGATGGAATATCCCTCAGCCATGAAATCAATGTCATAAGACCAGTAGCAGCAAAATGGGTGGATTCAGGTACGATGATTCTAAGTGAAATAAGTCACACAGAAAAAGAAACTTATCATAAGATATCACTTATGAAGATCCTGTAAACATGGCTACACTTGAACTGAGTTAGGAAAGAGAACAGTGTCTCACATTTAGAAAACACTCTTATGCCTGCTTAAGGGGGAAGGAGAGGTGGGGTGATGCATAAAACCAGAGTTTGATATAAGCACAGGTACCGTTCCAAAAACCAACTATGGAATAGACAAGACCTACACCTTCCTCAGTGAAAGGGACTCAAAACCCCATATTTCCCGCAGAGGAATATATCTGACTAGTAAGAATCTTAAAACCTATGTATTGATATGTGTCCGTAAGGGAATCAAGTGTGTCTAGACTGGGATAAATATGGCAGCGAGAATCAGCTCAAACCCACTATAAAAAGGAATTTCAAAAATAAAACAAAAAAACTGGGAAATTCTTTACAATTCCTTCAGGGTCTCTGATGAAACCTGAAATGACCCTATCTACAATGACAGCTGGATGTGGCATAAGGCTGGACACTTGGGACTGAGAGGATTGGTGAGATTGGGTGAGCAAATGCAGACCCTTTAAAGCAATAATGCATGGCACACATTCCATGGGTCCCAACTCTCCAGGTTGAAGGGAATATTACTACAGATATAACATGTACGGGAATCCTAGAGAACGGACACACTGTGAATACGAAAGGTTTCTAAAACTCAACGAATAGTCCCTCTCCTGGTGCTCCAGTTTGACTTTCCATCTGCTTTATAATCAACCTCCCAACTTGGAGAGACAGCCCCTTTAACCTCCTGGTTCGCACAGGATGCCAATTTGGCAGAGGATGAAAGGGAAGAGGGAGAACCAATGAGAGAGTAGCTGTTAGGCATTTGGACGGGCACATATCACTGTAATTTCCCGGCAGGAAGAAGAATTAACCAAAGTCTCAGCCACCCACCGGGAATCAGTATAGATCCTGAACCAAAATTTTGGACTTGCGGTCAGCTCACCAAAAACGAGTTGAAAAATGGAGCTCAGGGGCACAGCAATTCACAAACTGGCCGAGTAATAAAGGACAACTATCGTCCAAAAATCTGTTGAGGGAAGGCAATGAGGCGGACTTGAAAGCGTGGCAGAATAGCAGGAAACAGATTTCAATAGGTACGTTGGAATCGCCTTTAAAGCACAGGAAGAGGGGCACAACTTCGACAATGATGCACTTGGCCAAAAAGGGCGTATGTGTTTTCTCCTGAATATATTCAGGAGAAAACGCATACGCCCTTTTTGGCCAAGCAAGCAAGCGGGCAATGCAAATCTGCACTACAAAGAAGTATCACTTCCCACCAGTCAAAAGGGACATCCACAAAATGTGTAAAAACCAGAAAGGCAAGACAGGCCCTGGAGAACAGGGTGCCTTGTTATGCTGATGGGCGGGATGTAAATTGCCAATGCCTCTCTGGAGGAGTGCATTGTGTTCCCTAAAACAAGTAAACAACAGAGCTACAGAGCCAAGGGCACTTCCAGTCTAGGGAATATACCTTGGGAAAACTGAAAATCAAAAAGACACAGCCACCCCAAAATTTAGGGCTGCACTGCTTACAAGGACCTCAACTTGGGTACACCTTAAATATCCCAGGAAATATAAAAATGGTTCAAAAAATTGTGGTACTTACGTACGATGGAATATCCCTCAGCCATGAAATCAATGTCATAAGACCAGTAGCAGCAAAATGGGTGGATTCAGGTACGATGATTCTAAGTGAAATAAGTCACACAGAAAAAGAAACTTATCATAAGATATCACTTATGAAGATCCTGTAAACATGGCTACACTTGAACTGAGTTAGGAAAGAGAACAGTGTCTCACATTTAGAAAAAAACTCTTATGCCTGCTTAAGGGGGAAGGAGAGGTGGGGTGATGCATAAAACCAGAGTTTGATATAAGCACAGGTACCGTTCCAAAAACCAACTATGGAATAGACAAGACCTACACCTTCCTCAGTGAAAGGGACTCAAAACCCCATATTTCCCGCAGAGGAATATATCTGACTAGTAAGAATCTTAAAAGCTACGTATTGATATGTCTCCGTAAGGGAATCAAGTGTGTCTAGACTGGGATAAATATGGCAGCGAGAATCAGCTCAAACCCACTATAAAAAGGAATTTCAAAAATAAAACAAAAAAACTGGGAAATTCTTTACAATTCCTTCAGGGTCTCTGATGAAACCTGAAATGACCCTATATACAATGACAGCTGGATGTGGCATAAGGCTGGACACTTGGGACTGAGAGGATTGGTGAGATTGGGTGAGCAAATGCAGACCCTTTAAAGCAATAATGCATGGCACACATTCCATGGGTCCCAACTCTCCAGGTTGAAGGGAATATTACTACAGATATAACATGTACGGGAATCCTAGAGAACGGACACACTGTGAATACGAAAGGTTTCTAAAACTCAACGAATAGTCCCTCTCCTGGTGCTCCGGTTTGACTTTCCATCTGCTTTATTATCAACCTCCCAACTTGGAGAGACAGCCCCTTTAACCTCCTGGTTCGCACAGGTTGCCAATTTGGCAGAGGATGAAAGGGAAGAGGGAGAACCAATGAGAGAGTAGCTGTTAGGCATTTGGACGGGCACATATCACTGTAATTTCCCGGCAGGAAGAAGAATTAACCAAAGTCTCAGCCACCCACCAGGAATCAGTATAGATCCTGAACCAAAATTTTGGACTTGCGGTCAGCTCACCAAAAACGAGTTGAAAAATGGAGCTCAGGGGCACAGCAATTCACAAACTGGCCGAGTAATAAAGGACAACTATCGTCCAAAAATCTGTTGAGAGAAGGCAACGAGGTGGACTTGAAAGCGAGGCAGAATAGCAGGAAACAGATTTCAAGAGGTACGTAGGAATCGCCTTTAAAGCACAGGAAGAGGGGCACAACTTCGACAATGATGCACTTGGCCAAAAAGGGCGTATGCGTTTTCTCCTGAATATATTCAGGAGAAAACGCATACGCCCTTTTTGGCCAAGCAAGCAAGCGGGCAATGCAAATCTGCACTACAAAGAAGTATCACTTCCCACCGGTCAAAAGGGACATCCACAAAATGTGTAAAAACCAGAAAGGCAAGACAGGCCCTGGAGAACAGGGTGCCTTGTTATGCTGATGGGCGGGATGTAAATTGCCAACTGCCTCTCTGGAGGAGTGCATTGTGTTCCCTAAAACAAGTAAACAACAGAGCTACAGAGCCAAGGGCACTTCCAGTCTAGGGAATACACCTTGGGAAAACTGAAAATCAAAAAGACACAGCCACCCCAAAATTTAGGGCTGCACTGCTTACAAGGACCTCCACTTGGGTACACCTTAAATATCCCAGGAAATATAAAAATGGTTCAAAAAATTGTGGTACTTACGTACGATGGAATATCCCTCAGCCATGAAATCAATGTCATAAGACAAGTAGCAGCAAAATGGGTGGATTCAGGTACGATGATTCTAAGTGAAATAAGTCACACAGAAAAAGAAACTTATCATAAGATATCACTTATGAAGATCCTGTAAACATGGCTACACTTGAACTGAGTTAGGAAAGAGAACAGTGTCTCACATTTAGAAAACACTCTTATGCCTGCTTAAGGGGGAAGGAGAGGTGGGGTGATGCATAAAACCAGAGTTTGATATAAGCACAGGTACCGTTCCAAAAACCAACTATGGAATAGACAAGACCTACACCTTCCTCAGTGAAAGGGACTCAAAACCCCATATTTCCCGCAGAGGAATATATCTGACTAGTAAGAATCTTAAAACCTATGTATTGATATGTGTCCGTAAGGGAATCAAGTGTGTCTAGACTGGGATAAATATGGCAGCGAGAATCAGCTCAAACCCACTATAAAAAGGAATTTCAAAAATAAAACAAAAAAACTGGGAAATTCTTTACAATTCCTTCAGGGTCTCTGATGAAACCTGAAATGACCCTATCTACAATGACAGCTGGATGTGGCATAAGGCTGGACACTTGGGACTGAGAGGATTGGTGAGATTGGGTGAGCAAATGCAGACCCTTTAAAGCAATAATGCATGGCACACATTCCATGGGTCCCAACTCTCCAGGTTGAAGGGAATATTACTACAGATATAACATGTACGGGAATCCTAGAGAACGGACACACTGTGAATACGAAAGGTTTCTAAAACTCAACGAATAGTCCCTCTCCTGGTGCTCCGGTTTGACTTTCCATCTGCTTTATTATCAACCTCCCAACTTGGAGAGACAGCCCCTTTAACCTCCTGGTTCGCACAGGTTGCCAATTTGGCAGAGGATGAAAGGGAAGAGGGAGAACCAATGAGAGAGTAGCTGTTAGGCATTTGGACAGGCACATATCACTGTAATTTCCTGGCAGGAAGAAGAATTAACCAAAGTCTCAGCCACCCACCGGGAATCAGTATAGATCCGGAACCAAAATTTTGAACTTGCGGTCAGCTCACCAAAAACGAGTTGAAAAATGGAGCTCAGGGGCACAGCAATTCACAAACTGGCCGAGTAATAAAGGACAACTATCGTCCAAAAATCTGTTGAGGGAAGGCAACGAGGCGGACTTGAAAGCGAGGCAGAATAGCAGGAAACAGATTTCCAGAGGTACGTTGGAATCGCCTTTAAAGCACAGGAAGAGGGGCACAACTTCGACAATGATGAACTTGGCCAAAAAGGGCGTATGCGTTTTCTCCTGAATATATTCAGAAGAAAACGCATACGCCCTTTTTGGCCAAGCAAGCAAGCGGGCAATGCAAATCTGCACTACAAAGAAGTATCACTTCCCACCGGTCAAAAGGGACATCCACAAAATGTGTAAAAACCAGAAAGGCAAGACAGGCCCTGGAGAACAGGGAGCCTTGTTATGCTGATGGGCGGGATGTAAATTGCCAACTGCCTCTCTGGAGGAGTGCATTGTGTTCCCTAAAACAAGTAAACAACAGAGCTACAGAGCCAAGGGCACTTCCAGTCTAGGGAATATACCTGGGAAAAACTGAAAATCAATAAGACAGAGCCACCCCAAAATTTAGGGCTGCACTGCTTACAAGGACCTCAACTTGGGTACACCTTAAATATCCCAGGAAATATAAAATTGGTTCAAAAAATTGTGGTACTTACGTACGATGGAATATCCCTCAGCCATGAAATCAATGTCATAAGACCAGTAGCAGCAAAATGGGTGGATTCAGGTACGATGATTCTAAGTGAAATAAGTCACAGAGAAAAAGAAACTTATCATAAGTTATCACTTATGAAGATCCTGTAAACATGGCTACACTTGAACTGAGTTAGGAAAGAGAACAGTGTCTCACATTTAGAAAACACTCTTATGCCTGCTTAAGGGGGAAGGAGAGGTGGGGTGATGCATAAAACCAGAGTTTGATATAAGCACAGGTACCGTTCCAAAAACCAACTATGGAATAGACAAGACCTACACCTTCCTCAGTGAAAGGGACTCAAAACCCCATATTTCCCGCAGAGGAATATATCTGACTAGTAAAGTAAGAATCTTAAAACCTATGTATTGATATGTCTCCGTAAGGGAATCAAGTGTGTCTAGACTGGGATAAACATGGCAGCGAGAATCAGCTCAAACCCACTATAAAAAGGAATTTCAAAAACAAAACAAAAAAACTGGGAAATTCTTTACAATTCCTTCAGGGTCTCTGATGAAACCTGAAATGACCCTATCTACAATGACAGCTGGATGTGGCATAAGGCTGGACACTTGGGACTGAGAGGATTGGTGAGATTGGGTGAGCAAATGCAGACCCTTTAAAGCAATAATGCATGGCACACATTCCACGGGTCCCAACTCTCCAGGTTGAAGGGAATATTACTACAGATATAACATGTACGGGAATCCTAGAGAATGGACACACTGTGAATACGAAAGGTTTCTAAAACTCAACGAATAGTCCCTCTCCTGGTGCTCCGGTTTGACTTTCCATCTGCTTTATTATCAACCTCCCAACTTGGAGAGACAACCCCTTTAACCTCCTGGTTCGCACAGGTTGCCAATTTGGCAGAGGATGAAAGGGAAGAGGGAGAACCAATGAGAGAGTAGCTGTTAGGCATTTGGACGGGCACATATCACTGTAATTTCCCGGCAGGAAGAAGAATTAACCAAAGTCTCAGCCAGCCACCGGGAATCAGTATAGATCCTGAAACAAAATTTTGGACTTGCGGTCAGCTCACCAAAAACGAGTTGAAAAATGGAGCTCAGGGGCACAGCAATTCACAAACTGGCCGAGTAATAAAGGACAACTATCGTCCAAAAATCTGTTGAGGGAAGGCAACGAGGTGGACTTGAAAGCGAGGCAGAATAGCAGGAAACAGATTTCAAGAGGTAAGTTGGAATCGCCTTTAAAGCACAGGAAGAGGGGCACAACTTCGACAATGATGCACTTGGCCAAAAAGGGCGTATGCGTTTTCTCCTGAATATATTCAGGAGAAAACGCATACGCCCTTTTTGGCCAAGCAGGCAAGCGGGCAATGCAATTCTGCACTACAAAGAAGTATCACTTCCCACGGGTCAAAAGGGACATCCACAAAATGTGTAAAAACCAGAAAGGCAAGACAGGCCCTAGAGAACAGGAAGCCTTGTTATGCTGATGGGTGGGATGTAAATTGCCAACTGCCTCTCTGGAGGCTTGCATTGTGTTCCCTAAAACAAGTAAACAACAGAGCTACAGAGCCAAGGGCACTTCCAGTCTAGGGAACATACCTTGGGAAAACTGAAAATCAAAAAGACACAGCCACCCCAAAATTTAGGGCTGCACTGCTTACAAGGACCTCAACTTGGGTACACCTTAAATATCCCAGGAAATATAAAAATGGTTCAAAAAACTGTGGTACTTACGTACGATGGAATATCCCTCAGCCATGAAATCAATGTCATAAGACCAGTAGCAGCAAAATGGGTGGATTCAGGTACGATGATTCTAAGTGAAATATGTCACACAGAAAAAGAAACTTATCATAAGATATCACTTATGAAGATCCTGTAAACATGGCTACACTTGAACTGAGTTAGGAAAGAGAACAGTGTCTCACATTTAGAAAACACTCTTATGACTGCTTAAGGGGGAAGGAGAGGTGGGGTGATGCATAAAACCAGAGTTTGATATAAGCACAGGTACCGTTCCAAAAACCAACTATGGAATAGACAAGACCTACACCTTCCTCAGTGAAAGGGACTCAAAACCCCATATTTCCCGCTGAGGAATATATCTGACTAGTAAGAATCTTAAAAGCTACGTATTGATATGTCTCCGTAAGGGAATCAAGTGTGTCTAGACAGGGATAAATATGGCAGCGAGAATCAGCTCAAACCCACTATAAAAAGGAATTTCAAAAATAAAACAAAATAACTGGGAAATTCTTTACAATTCCTTCAGGGTCTCTGATGAAACCTGAAATGACCCTATCTACAATGACAGCTGGATGTGGCATAAGGCTGGACACTTGGGACTGAGAGGATTGGTGAGATTGGGTGAGCAAATGCAGACCCTTTAAAGCAATAATGCATGGCACACATTCCATGGGTCCCAACTCTCCAGGTTGAAGGGAATATTACTACAGATATAACATGTACGGGAATCCTAGAGAACGGACACACTGTGAATACGAAAGGTTTCTAAAACTCAACGAATAGTCCCTCTCCTGGTGCTCCGGTTTGACTTTCCATCTGCTTTATTATCAACCTCCCAACTTGGAGAGACAGCCCCTTTAACCTCCTGGTTCGCACAGGTTGCCAATTTGGCAGAGGATGAAAGGGAAGAGGGAGAACCAATGAGAGAGTAGCTGTTAGGCATTTGGACAGGCACATATCACTGTAATTTCCCGGCAGGAAGAAGAATTAACCAAAGTCTCAGCCACCCACCGGGAATCAGTATAGATCCGGAACCAAAATTTTGGACTTGCGGTCAGCTCACCAAAAACGAGTTGAAAAATGGAGCTCAGGGGCACAGCAATTCACAAACTGGCCGAGTAATAAAGGACAACTATCGTCCAAAAATCTGTTGAGGGAAGGCAACGAGGCGGACTTGAAAGCGAGGCAGAATAGCAGGAAACAGATTTCCAGAGGTACGTTGGAATCGCCTTTAAAGCACAGGAAGAGGGGCACAACTTCGACAATGATGAACTTGGCCAAAAAGGGCGTATGCGTTTTCTCCTGAATATATTCAGGAGAAAACGCATACGCCCTTTTTGGCCAAGCAAGCAAGCGGGCAATGCAAATCTGCACTACAAAGAAGTATCACTTCCCACCGGTCAAAAGGGACATCCACAAAATGTGTAAAAACCAGAAAGGCAAGACAGGCCCTGGAGAACAGGGAGCCTTGTTATGCTGATGGGCGGGATGTAAATTGCCAACTGCCTCTCTGGAGGAGTGCATTGTGTTCCCTAAAACAAGTAAACAACAGAGCTACAGAGCCAAGGGCACTTCCAGTCTAGGGAATATACCTGGGAAAAACTGAAAATCAATAAGACAGAGCCACCCCAAAATTTAGGGCTGCACTGCTTACAAGGACCTCAACTTGGGTACACCTTTAATATCCCAGGAAATATAAAATTGGTTCAAAAATTTGTGGTACTTACGTACGATGGAATATCCCTCAGCCATGAAATCAATGTCATAAGACCAGTAGCAGCAAAATGGGTGGATTCAGGTACGATGATTCTAAGTGAAATAAGTCACACAGAAAAAGAAACTTATCATAAGTTATCACTTATGAAGATCCTGTAAACATGGCTACACTTGAACTGAGTTAGGAAAGAGAACAGTGTCTCACATTTAGAAAACACTCTTATGCCTGCTTAAGGGGGAAGGAGAGGTGGGGTGATGCATAAAACCAGAGTTTGATATAAGCACAGGTACCGTTCCAAAAACCAACTATGGAATAGACAAGACCTACACCTTCCTCAGTGAAAGGGACTCAAAACCCCATATTTCCCGCAGAGGAATATATCTGACTAGTAAAGTAAGAATCTTAAAACCTATGTATTGATATGTCTCCGTAAGGGAATCAAGTGTGTCTAGACTGGGATAAATATGGCAGCGAGAATCAGCTCAAACCCACTATAAAAAGGAATTTCAAAAATAAAACAAAAAAACTGGGAAATTCTTTACAATTCCTTCAGGGTCTCTGATGAAACCTGAAATGACCCTATCTACAATGACAGCTGGATGTGGCATAAGGCTGGACACTTGGGACTGAGAGGATTGGTGAGATTGGGTGAGCAAATGCAGACCCTTTAAAGCAATAATGCATGGCACACATTCCACGGGTCCCAACTCTCCAGGTTGAAGGGAATATTACTACAGATATAACATGTACGGGAATCCTAGGGAATGGACACACTGTGAATACGAAAGGTTTCTAAAACTCAACGAATAGTCCCTCTCCTGGTGCTCCGGTTTGACTTTCCATCTGCTTTATTATCAACCTCCCAACTTGGAGAGACAACCCCTTTAACCTCCTGGTTCGCACAGGTTGCCAATTTGGCAGAGGATGAAAGGGAAGAGGGAGAACCAATGAGAGAGTAGCTGTTAGGCATTTGGACGGGCACATATCACTGTAATTTCCCAGCAGGAAGAAGAATTAACCAAAGTCTCATCCAGCCACCGGGAATCAGTATAGATCCTGAAACAAAATTTTGGACTTGCGGTCAGCTCACCAAAAACGAGTTGAAAAATGGAGCTCAGGGGCACAGCAATTCACAAACTGGCCGAGTAATAAAGGACAACTATCGTCCAAAAATCTGTTGAGGGAAGGCAACGAGGTGGACTTGAAAGCGAGGCAGAATAGCAGGAAACAGATTTCAAGAGGTAAGTTGGAATCGCCTTTAAAGCACAAGAAGAGGGGCACAACTTCGACAATGATGCACTTGGCCAAAAAGGGCGTATGTGTTTTCTCCTGAATATATTCAGGAGAAAACGCATACGCCCTTTTTGGCCAAGCAGGCAAGCGGGCAATGCAATTCTGCACTACAAAGAAGTATCACTTCCCACCGGTCAAAAGGGACATCCACAAAATGTGTAAAAACCAGGAAGGCAAGACAGGCCCTAGAGAACAGGGAGCCTTGTTATGCTGATGGGTGGGATGTAAACTGCCAACTGCCTCTCTGGAGGCTTGCATTGTGTTCCCTAAAACAAGTAAACAACAGAGCTACAGAGCCAAGGGCACTTCCAGTCTAGGGAATATACCTTGGGAAAACTGAAAATCAAAAAGACACAGCCACCCCAAAATTTAGGGCTGCACTGCTTACAAGGACCTCAACTTGGGTACACCTTAAATATCCCAGGAAATATAAAAATGGTTCAAAAAACTGTGGTACTTACGTACGATGGAATATCCCTCAGCCATGAAATCAATGTCATAAGACCAGTAGCAGCAAAATGGGTGGATTCAGGTACGATGATTCTAAGTGAAATATGTCACACAGAAAAAGAAACTTATCATAAGATATCACTTATGAAGATCCTGTAAACATGGCTACACTTGAACTGAGTTAGGAAAGAGAACAGTGTCTCACATTTAGAAAACACTCTTATGACTGCTTAAGGGGGAAGGAGAGGTGGGGTGATGCATAAAACCAGAGTTTGATATAAGCACAGGTACCGTTCCAAAAACCAACTATGGAATAGACAAGACCTACACCTTCCTCAGTGAAAGGGACTCAAAACCCCATATTTCCCGCTGAGGAATATATCTGACTAGTAAGAATCTTAAAAGCTACATATTGATATGTCTCCGTAAGGGAATCAAGTGTGTCTAGACAGGGATAAATATGGCAGCGAGAATCAGCTCAAACCCACTATAAAAAGGAATTTCAAAAATAAAACAAAATAACTGGGAAATTCTTTACAATTCCTTCAGGGTCTCTGATGAAACCTGAAATGACCCTATCTACAATGACAGCTGGATGTGGCATAAGGCTGGACACTTGGGACTGAGAGGATTGGTGAGATTGGGTGAGCAAATGCAGACCCTTTAAAGCAATAATGCATGGCACACATTCCATGGGTCCCAACTCTCCAGGTTGAAGGGAATATTACTACAGATATAACATGTACGGGAATCCTAGAGAACGGACACACTGTGAATACGAAAGGTTTCTAAAACTCAACGAATAGTCCCTCTCCTGGTGCTCCGGTTTGACTTTCCATCTGCTTTATTATCAACCTCCCAACTTGGAGAGACAGCCCCTTTAACCTCCTGGTTCGCACAGGTTGCCAATTTGGCAGAGGATGAAAAGGAAGAGGGAGAACCAATGAGAGAGTAGCTGTTAGGCATTTGGACGGGCACATATCACTGTAATTTCCCGGCAGGAAGAAGAATTAACCAAAGTCTCAGCCACCCACCGGGAATCAGTATAGATCCTGAACCAAAATTTTGGACTTGCGGTCAGCTCACCAAAAACGAGTTGAAAAATGGAGCTCAGGGGCACAGCAATTCACAAACGGGCCGAGTAATAAAGGACAACTATCGTCCAAAAATCTGTTGAGAGAAGGCAACGAGGTGGACTTGAAAGTGAGGCAGAATAGCAGGAAACAGATTTCAAGAGGTACGTAGGAATCGCCTTTAAAGCACAGGAAGAGGGGCACAACTTCGACAATGATGCACTTGGCCAAAAAGGGCGTATGCGTTTTCTCCTCAGGAGAAAACGCATACGCCCTTTTTGGCCAAGCAAGCAAGCGGGCAATGCAAATCTGCACTACAAAGAAGTATCACTTCCCACCGGTCAAAAGGGACATCCACAAAATGTGTAAAAACCAGAAAGGCAAGACAGGCCCTGGAGAACAGGGTGCCTTGTTATGCTGATGGGCGGGATGTAAATTGCCAACTGCCTCTCTGGAGGAGTGCATTGTGTTCCCTAAAACAAGTAAACAACAGAGCTACAGAGCCAAGGGCACTTCCAGTCTAGGGAATATACCTTGGGAAAACTGAAAATCAAAAAGACACAGCCACCCCAAAATTTAGGGCTGCACTGCTTACAAGGACCTCAACTTGGGTACACCTTAAATATCCCAGGAAATATAAAAATGGTTCAAAAAATTGTGGTACTTACGTACGATGGAATATCCCTCAGCCATGAAATCAATGTCATAAGACCAGTAGCAGCAAAATGGGTGGATTCAGGTACGATGATTCTAAGTGAAATAAGTCACACAGAAAAAGAAACTTATCATAAGATATCACTTATGAAGATCCTGTAAACATGGCTACACTTGAACTGAGTTAGGAAAGAGAACAGTGTCTCACATTTAGAAAACACTCTTATGCCTGCTTAAGGGGGAAGGAGAGGTGGGGTGATGCATAAAACCAGAGTTTGATATAAGCACAGGTACCGTTCCAAAAACCAACTATGGAATAGACAAGACCTACACCTTCCTCAGTGAAAGGGACTCAAAACCCCATATTTCCCGCAGAGGAATATATCTGACTAGTAAGAATCTTAAAACCTATGTATTGATATGTCTCCGTAAGGGAATCAAGTGTGTCTAGACTGGGATAAATATGGCAGCGAGAATCAGCTCAAACCCACTATAAAAAGGAATTTCAAAAATAAAACAAAAAAACTGGGAAATTCTTTACAATTCCTTCAGGGTCTCTGATGAAACCTGAAATGACCCTATCTACAATGACAGCTGGATGTGGCATAAGGCTGGACACTTGGGACTGAGAGGATTGGTGAGATTGGGTGAGCAAATGCAGACCCTTTAAAGCAATAATGCATGGCACACATTCCATGGGTCCCAACTCTCCAGGTTGAAGGGAATATTACTACAGATATAACATGTACGGGAATCCTAGAGAACGGACACACTGTGAATACGAAAGGTTTCTAAAACTCAACGAATAGTCCCTCTCCTGGTGCTCTGGTTTGATTTTCCATCTGCTTTATTATCAACCTCCCAACTTGGAGAGACAGCCCCTTTAACCTCCTGGTTCGCACAGGTTGCCAATTTGGCAGAGGATGAAAGGGAAGAGGGAGAACCAATGAGAGAGTAGCTGTTAGGCATTTGGACGGGCACATATCACTGTAATTTCCCGGCAGGAAGAAGAATTAACCAAAGTCTCAGCCACCCACCGGGAATCAGTATAGATCCTGAACCAAAATTTTGGACTTGCGGTCAGCTCACCAAAAACGAGTTGAAAAATGGAGCTCAGGGGCACAGCAATTCACAAACTGGCCGAGTAATAAAGGACAACTATCGTCCAAAAATCTGTTGAGAGAAGGCAACGAGGTGGACTTGAAAGCGAGGCAGAATAGCAGGAAACAGATTTCAAGAGGTACGTAGGAATCGCCTTTAAAGCACAGGAAGAGGGGCACAACTTCGACAATGATGCACTTGGCCAAAAAGGGCGTATGCGTTTTCTCCTGAATATATTCAGGAGAAAACGCATACGCCCTTTTTGGCCAAGCAAGCAAGCGGGCAATGCAAATCTGCACTACAAAGAAGTATCACTTCCCACCGGTCAAAAGGGACATCCACAAAATGTGTAAAAACCAGAAAGGCAAGACAGGCCCTGGAGAACAGGGTGCCTTGTTATGCTGATGGGCGGGATGTAAATTGCCAACTGCCTCTCTGGAGGAGTGCATTGTGTTCCCTAAAACAAGTAAACAACAGAGCTACAGAGCCAAGGGCACTTCCAGTCTAGGGAATATACCTTGGGAAAACTGAAAATCAAAAAGACACAGCCACCCCAAAATTTAGGGCTGCACTGCTTACAAGGACCTCCACTTGGGTACACCTTAAATATCCCAGGAAATATAAAAATGGTTCAAAAAATTGTGGTACTTACGTACGATGGAATATCCCTCAGCCATGAAATCAATGTCATAAGACCAGTAGCAGCAAAATGGGTGGATTCAGGTACGATGATTCTAAGTGAAATAAGTCACACAGAAAAAGAAACTTATCATAAGATATCACTTATGAAGATCCTGTAAACATGGCTACACTTGAACTGAGTTAGGAAAGAGAACAGTGTCTCACATTTAGAAAACACTCTTATGCCTGCTTAAGGGGGAAGGAGAGGTGGGGTGATGCATAAAACCAGAGTTTGATATAAGCACAGGTACCGTTCCAAAAACCAACTATGGAATAGACAAGACCTACACCTTCCTCAGTGAAAGGGACTCAAAACCCCATATTTCCCGCAGAGGAATATATCTGACTAGTAAGAATCTTAAAACCTATGTATTGATATGTCTCCGTAAGGGAATCAAGTGTGTCTAGACTGGGATAAATATGGCAGCGAGAATCAGCTCAAACCCACTATAAAAAGGAATTTCAAAAATAAAACAAAAAAACTGGGAAATTCTTTACAATTCCTTCAGGGTCTCTGATGAAACCTGAAATGACCCTATCTACAATGACAGCTGGATGTGGCATAAGGCTGGACACTTGGGACTGAGAGGATTGGTGAGATTGGGTGAGCAAATGCAGACCCTTTAAAGCAATAATGCATGGCACACATTCCATGGGTCCCAACTCTCCAGGTTGAAGGGAATATTACTACAGATATAACATGTACGGGAATCCTAGAGAACGGACACACTGTGAATACGAAAGGTTTCTAAAACTCAACGAATAGTCCCTCTCCTGGTGCTCCGGTTTGACTTTCCATCTGCTTTATTATCAACCTGCCAACTTGGAGAGACAGCCCCTTTAACCTCCTGGTTCGCACAGGTTGCCAATTTGGCAGAGGATGAAAGGGAAGAGGGAGAACCAATGAGAGAGTAGCTGTTAGGCATTTGGACGGGCACATATCACTGTAATTTCCCGGCAGGAAGAAGAATTAACCAAAGTCTCAGCCACCCACCGGGAATCAGTATAGATCCTGAACCAAAATTTTGGACTTGCGGTCAGCTCACCAAAAACGAGTTGAAAAATGGAGCTCAGGGGCACAGCAATTCACAAACTGGCCGAGTAATAAAGGACAACTATCGTCCAAAAATCTGTTGAGAGAAGGCAACGAGGTGGACTTGAAAGCGAGGCAGAATAGCAGGAAACAGATTTCAAGAGGTACGTAGGAATCGCCTTTAAAGCACAGGAAGAGGGGCACAACTTCGACAATGATGCACTTGGCCAAAAAGGGCGTATGCGTTTTCTCCTGAATATATTCAGGAGAAAACGCATACGCCCTTTTTGGCCAAGCAAGCAAGCGGGCAATGCAAATCTGCACTACAAAGAAGTATCACTTCCCACCGGTCAAAAGGGACATCCACAAAATGTGTAAAAACCAGAAAGGCAAGACAGGCCCTGGAGAACAGGGTGCCTTGTTATGCTGATGGGCGGGATGTAAATTGCCAACTGCCTCTCTGGAGGAGTGCATTGTGTTCCCTAAAACAAGTAAACAACAGAGCTACAGAGCCAAGGGCACTTCCAGTCTAGGGAATATACCTTGGGAAAACTGAAAATCAAAAAGACACAGCCACCCCAAAATTTAGGGCTGCACTGCTTACAAGGACCTCCACTTGGGTACACCTTAAATATCCCAGGAAATATAAAAATGGTTCAAAAAATTGTGGTACTTACGTACGATGGAATATCCCTCAGCCATGAAATCAATGTCATAAGACCAGTAGCAGCAAAATGGGTGGATTCAGGTACGATGATTCTAAGTGAAATAAGTCACACAGAAAAAGAAACTTATCATAAGATATCACTTATGAAGATCCTGTAAACATGGCTACACTTGAACTGAGTTAGGAAAGAGAACAGTGTCTCACATTTAGAAAACACTCTTATGCCTGCTTAAGGGGGAAGGAGAGGTGGGGTGATGCATAAAACCAGAGTTTGATATAAGCACAGGTACCGTTCCAAAAACCAACTATGGAATAGACAAGACCTACACCTTCCTCAGTGAAAGGGACTCAAAACCCCATATTTCCCGCAGAG
This sequence comes from Hyperoodon ampullatus, assembly GCF_949752795.1. NCBI lineage: Eukaryota > Metazoa > Chordata > Mammalia > Artiodactyla > Ziphiidae > Hyperoodon > Hyperoodon ampullatus. Next base: position 59,351 of record NW_027640750.1, read on the forward strand.
GAATATATCTGACTAGTAAGAATCTTAAAACCTATGTATTGATATGTCTCCATAAGGGAATCAAGTGTGTCTAGACTGGGATAAATATGGCAGCGAGAATCAGCTCAAACCCACTATAAAAAGGAATTTCAAAAATAAAACAAAAAAACTGGGAAATTCTTTACAATTCCTTCAGGGTCTCTGATGAAACCTGAAATGACCCTATCTACAATGACAGCTGGATGTGGCATAAGGCTGGACACTTGGGACTGAGAGGATTGGTGAGATTGGGTGAGCAAATGCAGACCCTTTAAAGCAATAATGCATGGCACACATTCCATGGGTCCCAACTCTCCAGGTTGAAGGGAATATTACTACAGATATAACATGTACGGGAATCCTAGAGAACGGACACACTGTGAATACGAAAGGTTTCTAAAACTCAACGAATAGTCCCTCTCCTGGTGCTCCGGTTTGACTTTCCATCTGCTTTATTATCAACCTGCCAACTTGGAGAGACAGCCCCTTTAACCTCCTGGTTCGCACAGGTTGCCAATTTGGCAGAGGATGAAAGGGAAGAGGGAGAACCAATGAGAGAGTAGCTGTTAGGCATTTGGACGGGCACATATCACTGTAATTTCCCGGCAGGAAGAAGAATTAACCAAAGTCTCAGCCACCCACCGGGAATCAGTATAGATCCTGAACCAAAATTTTGGACTTGCGGTCAGCTCACCAAAAACGAGTTGAAAAATGGAGCTCAGGGGCACAGCAATTCACAAACTGGCCGAGTAATAAAGGACAACTATCGTCCAAAAATCTGTTGAGGGAAGGCAACGAGGCGGACTTGAAAGCGAGGCAGAATAGCAGGAAACAGATTTCCAGAGGTACGTTGGAATCGCCTTTAAAGCACAGGAAGAGGGGCACAACTTCGACAATGATGCACTTGGCCAAAAAGGGCGTATGCGTTTTCTCCTGAATATATTCAGGAGAAAACGCATACGCCCTTTTTGGCCAAGCAAGCAAGCGGGCAATGAAAATCTGCACTACAAAGAAGTATCACTTCCCACCGGTCAAAAGGGACATCCACAAAATGTGTAAAAACCAGAAAGGCAAGACAGGCCCTGGAGAACAGGGAGCCTTGTTATGCTGATGGGCGGGATGTAAATTGCCAACTGCCTCTCTGGAGGAGTGCATTGTGTTCCCTAAAACAAGTAAACAACAGAGCTACAGAGCCAAGGGCACTTCCAGTCTAGGGAATATACCTTGGGAAAACTGAAAATCAAAAAGACACAGCCACCCCAAAATTTAGGGCTGCACTGCTTACAAGGACCTCCACTTGGGTACACCTTAAATATCCCAGGAAATATAAAAATGGTTCAAAAAATTGTGGTACTTACGTACGATGGAATATCCCTCAGCCATGAAATCAATGTCATAAGACCAGTAGCAGCAAAATGGGTGGATTCAGGTACGATGATTCTAAGTGAAATAAGTCACACAGAAAAAGAAACTTATCATAAGATATCACTTATGAAGATCCTGTAAACATGGCTACACTTGAACTGAGTTAGGAAAGAGAACAGTGTCTCACATTTAGAAAAGACTCTTATGCCTGCTTAAGGGGGAAGGAGAGGTGGGGTGATGCATAAAACCAGAGTTTGATATAAGCACAGGTACCGTTCCAAAAACCAACTATGGAATAGACAAGACCTACATCTTCCTCAGTGAAAGGGACTCAAAACCCCATATTTCCCGCAGAGGAATATATCTGACTAGTAAGAATCTTAAAACCTATGTATTGATATGTCTCCATAAGGGAATCAAGTGTGTCTAGACTGGGATAAATATGGCAGCGAGAATCAGCTCAAACCCACTATAAAAAGGAATTTCAAAAATAAAACAAAAAAACTGGGAAATTCTTTACAATTCCTTCAGGGTCTCTGATGAAACCTGAAATGACCCTATCTACAATGACAGCTGGATGTGGCATAAGGCTGGACACTTGGGACTGAGAGGATTGGTGAGATTGGGTGAGCAAATGCAGACCCTTTAAAGCAATAATGCATGGCACACATTCCATGGGTCCCAACTCTCCAGGTTGAAGGGAATATTACTACAGATATAACATGTACGGGAATCCTAGAGAACGGACACACTGTGAATACGAAAGGTTTCTAAAACTCAACGAATAGTCCCTCTCCTGGTGCTCCGGTTTGACTTTCCATCTGCTTTATTATCAACCTCCCAACTTGGAGAGACAGCCCCTTTAACCTCCTGGTTCGCACAGGTTGCCAATTTGGCAGAGGATGAAAGGGAAGAGGGAGAACCAATGAGAGAGTAGCTGTTAGGCATTTGGACGGGCACATATCACTGTAATTTCCCGGCAGGAAGAAGAATTAACCAAAGTCTCAGCCACCCACCGGGAATCAGTATAGATCCTGAACCAAAATTTTGGACTTGCGGTCAGCTCACCAAAAACGAGTTGAAAAATGGAGCTCAGGGGCACAGCAATTCACAAACAGGCCGAGTAATAAAGGACAACTATCGTCCAAAAATCTGTTGAGAGAAGGCAACGAGGTGGACTTGAAAGTGAGGCAGAATAGCAGGAAACAGATTTCAAGAGGTACGTAGGAATCGCCTTTAAAGCACAGGAAGAGGGGCACAACTTCGACAATGATGCACTTGGCCAAAAAGGGCGTATGCGTTTCCTCGAGGAGAAAACGCATACGCCCTTTTTGGCCAAGCAAGCAAGCGGGCAATGCAAATCTGCACTACAAAGAAGTATCACTTCCCACCGGTCAAAAGGGACATCCACAAAATGTGTAAAAACCAGAAAGGCAAGACAGGCCCTGGAGAACAGGGTGCCTTGTTATGCTGATGGGCGGGATGTAAATTGCCAACTGCCTCTCTGGAGGAGTGCATTGTGTTCCCTAAAACAAGTAAACAACAGAGCTACAGAGCCAAGGGCACTTCCAGTCTAGGGAATATACCTTGGGAAAACTGAAAATCAAAAAGACACAGCCACCCCAAAATTTAGGGCTGCACTGCTTACAAGGACCTCAACTTGGGTACACCTTAAATATCCCAGGAAATATAAAAATGGTTCAAAAAATTGTGGTACTTACGTACGATGGAATATCCCTCAGCCATGAAATCAATGTCATAAGACCAGTAGCAGCAAAATGGGTGGATTCAGGTACGATGATTCTAAGTGAAATAAGTCACACAGAAAAAGAAACTTATCATAAGATATCACTTATGAAGATCCTGTAAACATGGCTACACTTGAACTGAGTTAGGAAAGAGAACAGTGTCTCACATTTAGAAAACACTCTTATGCCTGCTTAAGGGGGAAGGAGAGGTGGGGTGATGCATAAAACCAGAGTTTGATATAAGCACAGGTACCGTTCCAAAAACCAACTATGGAATAGACAAGACCTACACCTTCCTCAGTGAAAGGGACTCAAAACCCCATATTTCCCGCAGAGGAATATATCTGACTAGTAAGAATCTTAAAACCTATGTATTGATATGTCTCCGTAAGGGAATCAAGTGTGTCTAGACTGGGATAAATATGGCAGCGAGAATCAGCTCAAACCCACTATAAAAAGGAATTTCAAAAATAAAACAAAAAAACTGGGAAATTCTTTACAATTCCTTCAGGGTCTCTGATGAAACCTGAAATGACCCTATCTACAATGACAGCTGGATGTGGCATAAGGCTGGACACTTGGGACTGAGAGGATTGGTGAGATTGGGTGAGCAAATGCAGACCCTTTAAAGCAATAATGCATGGCACACATTCCATGGGTCCCAACTCTCCAGGTTGAAGGGAATATTACTACAGATATAACATGTACGGGAATCCTAGAGAACGGACACACTGTGAATACGAAAGGTTTCTAAAACTCAACGAATAGTCCCTCTCCTGGTGCTCTGGTTTGATTTTCCATCTGCTTTATTATCAACCTCCCAACTTGGAGAGACAGCCCCTTTAACCTCCTGGTTCGCACAGGTTGCCAATTTGGCAGAGGATGAAAGGGAAGAGGGAGAACCAATGAGAGAGTAGCTGTTAGGCATTTGGACGGGCACATATCACTGTAATTTCCCGGCAGGAAGAAGAATTAACCAAAGTCTCAGCCACCCACCAGGAATCAGTATAGATCCTGAACCAAAATTTTGGACTTGCGGTCAGCTCACCAAAAACGAGTTGAAAAATGGAGCTCAGGGGCACAGCAATTCACAAACTGGCCGAGTAATAAAGGACAACTATCGTCCAAAAATCTGTTGAGAGAAGGCAACGAGGTGGACTTGAAAGCGAGGCAGAATAGCAGGAAACAGATTTCAAGAGGTACGTAGGAATCGCCTTTAAAGCACAGGAAGAGGGGCACAACTTCGACAATGATGCACTTGGCCAAAAAGGGCGTATGCGTTTTCTCCTGAATATATTCAGGAGAAAACGCATACGCCCTTTTTGGCCAAGCAAGCAAGCGGGCAATGCAAATCTGCACTACAAAGAAGTATCACTTCCCACCGGTCAAAAGGGACATCCACAAAATGTGTAAAAACCAGAAAGGCAAGACAGGCCCTGGAGAACAGGGTGCCTTGTTATGCTGATGGGCGGGATGTAAATTGCCAACTGCCTCTCTGGAGGAGTGCATTGTGTTCCCTAAAACAAGTAAACAACAGAGCTACAGAGCCAAGGGCACTTCCAGTCTAGGGAATATACCTTGGGAAAACTGAAAATCAAAAAGACACAGCCACCCCAAAATTTAGGGCTGCACTGCTTACAAGGACCTCCACTTGGGTACACCTTAAATATCCCAGGAAATATAAAAATGGTTCAAAAAATTGTGGTACTTACGTACGATGGAATATCCCTCAGCCATGAAATCAATGTCATAAGACCAGTAGCAGCAAAATGGGTGGATTCAGGTACGATGATTCTAAGTGAAATAAGTCACACAGAAAAAGAAACTTATCATAAGATATCACTTATGAAGATCCTGTAAACATGGCTACACTTGAACTGAGTTAGGAAAGAGAACAGTGTCTCACATTTAGAAAACACTCTTATGCCTGCTTAAGGGGGAAGGAGAGGTGGGGTGATGCATAAAACCAGAGTTTGATATAAGCACAGGTACCGTTCCAAAAACCAACTATGGAATAGACAAGACCTACACCTTCCTCAGTGAAAGGGACTCAAAACCCCACATTTCCCGCAGAGGAATATATCTGACTAGTAAGAATCTTAAAACCTATGTATTGATATGTCTCCATAAGGGAATCAAGTGTGTCTAGAATGGGATAAATATGGCAGCGAGAATCAGCTCAAACCCACTATAAAAAGGAATTTCAAAAATAAAACAAAAAAACTGGGAAATTCTTTACAATTCCTTCAGGGTCTCTGATGAAACCTGAAATGACCCTATCTACAATGACAGCTGGATGTGGCATAAGGCTGGACACTTGGGACTGAGACGATTGGTGAGATTGGGTGAGCAAATGCAGACCCTTTAAAGCAATAATGCATGGCACACATTCCATGGGTCCCAACTCTCCAGGTTGAAGGGAATATTACTACAGATATAACATGTACGGGAATCCTAGAGAACGGACACACTGTGAATACGAAAGGTTTCTAAAACTCAACGAATAGTCCCTCTCCTGGTGCTCCGGTTTGACTTTCCATCTGCTTTATTATCAACCTGCCAACTTGGAGAGACAGCCCCTTTAACCTCCTGGTTCGCACAGGTTGCCAATTTGGCAGAGGATGAAAGGGAAGAGGGAGAACCAATGAGAGAGTAGCTGTTAGGCATTTGGACGGGCACATATCACTGTAATTTCCCGGCAGGAAGAAGAATTAACCAAAGTCTCAGCCACCCACCGGGAATCAGTATAGATCCTGAACCAAAATTTTGGACTTGCGGTCAGCTCACCAAAAACGAGTTGAAAAATGGAGCTCAGGGGCACAGCAATTCACAAACTGGCCGAGTAATAAAGGACAACTATCGTCCAAAAATCTGTTGAGGGAAGGCAACGAGGCGGACTTGAAAGCGAGGCAGAATAGCAGGAAACAGATTTCCAGAGGTACGTTGGAATCGCCTTTAAAGCACAGGAAGAGGGGCACAACTTCGACAATGATGCACTTGGCCAAAAAGGGCGTATGCGTTTTCTCCTGAATATATTCAGGAGAAAACGCATACGCCCTTTTTGGCCAAGCAAGCAAGCGGGCAATGAAAATCTGCACTACAAAGAAGTATCACTTCCCACCGGTCAAAAGGGACATCCACAAAATGTGTAAAAACCAGAAAGGCAAGACAGGCCCTGGAGAACAGGGAGCCTTGTTATGCTGATGGGCGGGATGTAAATTGCCAACTGCCTCTCTGGAGGAGTGCATTGTGTTCCCTAAAACAAGTAAACAACAGAGCTACAGAGCCAAGGGCACTTCCAGTCTAGGGAATATACCTTGGGAAAACTGAAAATCAAAAAGACACAGCCACCCCAAAATTTAGGGCTGCACTGCTTACAAGGACCTCCACTTGGGTACACCTTAAATATCCCAGGAAATATAAAAATGGTTCAAAAAATTGTGGTACTTACGTACGATGGAATATCCCTCAGCCATGAAATCAATGTCATAAGACCAGTAGCAGCAAAATGGGTGGATTCAGGTACGATGATTCTAAGTGAAATAAGTCACACAGAAAAAGAAACTTATCATAAGATATCACTTATGAAGATCCTGTAAACATGGCTACACTTGAACTGAGTTAGGAAAGAGAACAGTGTCTCACATTTAGAAAAGACTCTTATGCCTGCTTAAGGGGGAAGGAGAGGTGGGGTGATGCATAAAACCAGAGTTTGATATAAGCACAGGTACCGTTCCAAAAACCAACTATGGAATAGACAAGACCTACATCTTCCTCAGTGAAAGGGACTCAAAACCCCATATTTCCCGCAGAGGAATATATCTGACTAGTAAGAATCTTAAAACCTATGTATTGATATGTCTCCATAAGGGAATCAAGTGTGTCTAGACTGGGATAAATATGGCAGCGAGAATCAGCTCAAACCCACTATAAAAAGGAATTTCAAAAATAAAACAAAAAAACTGGGAAATTCTTTACAATTCCTTCAGGGTCTCTGATGAAACCTGAAATGACCCTATCTACAATGACAGCTGGATGTGGCATAAGGCTGGACACTTGGGACTGAGAGGATTGGTGAGATTGGGTGAGCAAATGCAGACCCTTTAAAGCAATAATGCATGGCACACATTCCATGGGTCCCAACTCTCCAGGTTGAAGGGAATATTACTACAGATATAACATGTACGGGAATCCTAGAGAACGGACACACTGTGAATACGAAAGGTTTCTAAAACTCAACGAATAGTCCCTCTCCTGGTGCTCCGGTTTGACTTTCCATCTGCTTTATTATCAACCTCCCAACTTGGAGAGACAGCCCCTTTAACCTCCTGGTTCGCACAGGTTGCCAATTTGGCAGAGGATGAAAGGGAAGAGGGAGAACCAATGAGAGAGTAGCTGTTAGGCATTTGGACGGGCACATATCACTGTAATTTCCCGGCAGGAAGAAGAATTAACCAAAGTCTCAGCCACCCACCGGGAATCAGTATAGATCCTGAACCAAAATTTTGGACTTGCGGTCAGCTCACCAAAAACGAGTTGAAAAATGGAGCTCAGGGGCACAGCAATTCACAAACGGGCCGAGTAATAAAGGACAACTATCGTCCAAAAATCTGTTGAGAGAAGGCAACGAGGTGGACTTGAAAGTGAGGCAGAATAGCAGGAAACAGATTTCAAGAGGTACGTAGGAATCGCCTTTAAAGCACAGGAAGAGGGGCACAACTTCGACAATGATGCACTTGGCCAAAAAGGGCGTATGCGTTTCCTCGAGGAGAAAACGCATACGCCCTTTTTGGCCAAGCAAGCAAGCGGGCAATGCAAATCTGCACTACAAAGAAGTATCACTTCCCACCGGTCAAAAGGGACATCCACAAAATGTGTAAAAACCAGAAAGGCAAGACAGGCCCTGGAGAACAGGGTGCCTTGTTATGCTGATGGGCGGGATGTAAATTGCCAACTGCCTCTCTGGAGGAGTGCATTGTGTTCCCTAAAACAAGTAAACAACAGAGCTACAGAGCCAAGGGCACTTCCAGTCTAGGGAATATACCTTGGGAAAACTGAAAATCAAAAAGACACAGCCACCCCAAAATTTAGGGCTGCACTGCTTACAAGGACCTCAACTTGGGTACACCTTAAATATCCCAGGAAATATAAAAATGGTTCAAAAAATTGTGGTACTTACGTACGATGGAATATCCCTCAGCCATGAAATCAATGTCATAAGACCAGTAGCAGCAAAATGGGTGGATTCAGGTACGATGATTCTAAGTGAAATAAGTCACACAGAAAAAGAAACTTATCATAAGATATCACTTATGAAGATCCTGTAAACATGGCTACACTTGAACTGAGTTAGGAAAGAGAACAGTGTCTCACATTTAGAAAACACTCTTATGCCTGCTTAAGGGGGAAGGAGAGGTGGGGTGATGCATAAAACCAGAGTTTGATATAAGCACAGGTACCGTTCCAAAAACCAACTATGGAATAGACAAGACCTACACCTTCCTCAGTGAAAGGGACTCAAAACCCCATATTTCCCGCAGAGGAATATATCTGACTAGTAAGAATCTTAAAACCTATGTATTGATATGTCTCCGTAAGGGAATCAAGTGTGTCTAGACTGGGATAAATATGGCAGCGAGAATCAGCTCAAACCCACTATAAAAAGGAATTTCAAAAATAAAACAAAAAAACTGGGAAATTCTTTACAATTCCTTCAGGGTCTCTGATGAAACCTGAAATGACCCTATCTACAATGACAGCTGGATGTGGCATAAGGCTGGACACTTGGGACTGAGAGGATTGGTGAGATTGGGTGAGCAAATGCAGACCCTTTAAAGCAATAATGCATGGCACACATTCCATGGGTCCCAACTCTCCAGGTTGAAGGGAATATTACTACAGATATAACATGTACGGGAATCCTAGAGAACGGACACACTGTGAATACGAAAGGTTTCTAAAACTCAACGAATAGTCCCTCTCCTGGTGCTCTGGTTTGATTTTCCATCTGCTTTATTATCAACCTCCCAACTTGGAGAGACAGCCCCTTTAACCTCCTGGTTCGCACAGGTTGCCAATTTGGCAGAGGATGAAAGGGAAGAGGGAGAACCAATGAGAGAGTAGCTGTTAGGCATTTGGACGGGCACATATCACTGTAATTTCCCGGCAGGAAGAAGAATTAACCAAAGTCTCAGCCACCCACCAGGAATCAGTATAGATCCTGAACCAAAATTTTGGACTTGCGGTCAGCTCACCAAAAACGAGTTGAAAAATGGAGCTCAGGGGCACAGCAATTCACAAACTGGCCGAGTAATAAAGGACAACTATCGTCCAAAAATCTGTTGAGAGAAGGCAACGAGGTGGACTTGAAAGCGAGGCAGAATAGCAGGAAACAGATTTCAAGAGGTACGTAGGAATCGCCTTTAAAGCACAGGAAGAGGGGCACAACTTCGACAATGATGCACTTGGCCAAAAAGGGCGTATGCGTTTTCTCCTGAATATATTCAGGAGAAAACGCATACGCCCTTTTTGGCCAAGCAAGCAAGCGGGCAATGCAAATCTGCACTACAAAGAAGTATCACTTCCCACCGGTCAAAAGGGACATCCACAAAATGTGTAAAAACCAGAAAGGCAAGACAGGCCCTGGAGAACAGGGTGCCTTGTTATGCTGATGGGCGGGATGTAAATTGCCAACTGCCTCTCTGGAGGAGTGCATTGTGTTCCCTAAAACAAGTAAACAACAGAGCTACAGAGCCAAGGGCACTTCCAGTCTAGGGAATATACCTTGGGAAAACTGAAAATCAAAAAGACACAGCCACCCCAAAATTTAGGGCTGCACTGCTTACAAGGACCTCCACTTGGGTACACCTTAAATATCCCAGGAAATATAAAAATGGTTCAAAAAATTGTGGTACTTACGTACGATGGAATATCCCTCAGCCATGAAATCAATGTCATAAGACCAGTAGCAGCAAAATGGGTGGATTCAGGTACGATGATTCTAAGTGAAATAAGTCACACAGAAAAAGAAACTTATCATAAGATATCACTTATGAAGATCCTGTAAACATGGCTACACTTGAACTGAGTTAGGAAAGAGAACAGTGTCTCACATTTAGAAAACACTCTTATGCCTGCTTAAGGGGGAAGGAGAGGTGGGGTGATGCATAAAACCAGAGTTTGATATAAGCACAGGTACCGTTCCAAAAACCAACTATGGAATAGACAAGACCTACACCTTCCTCAGTGAAAGGGACTCAAAACCCCATATTTCCCGCAGAGGAATATATCTGACTAGTAAGAATCTTAAAACCTATGTATTGATATGTCTCCATAAGGGAATCAAGTGTGTCTAGACTGGGATAAATATGGCAGCGAGAATCAGCTCAAACCCACTATAAAAAGGAATTTCAAAAATAAAACAAAAAAACTGGGAAATTCTTTACAATTCCTTCAGGGTCTCTGATGAAACCTGAAATGACCCTATCTACAATGACAGCTGGATGTGGCATAAGGAGGGACACTTGGGACTGAGACGATTTGTGAGATTGGGTGAGCAAATGCAGACCCTTTAAAGCAATAATGCATGGCACACATTCCATGGGTCCCAACTCTCCAGGTTGAAGGGAATATTACTACAGATATAACATGTACGGGAATCCTAGAGAACGGACACACTGTGAATACGAAAGGTTTCTAAAACTCAACGAATAGTCCCTCTCCTGGTGCTCCGGTTTGACTTTCCATCTGCTTTATTATCAACCTGCCAACTTGGAGAGACAGCCCCTTTAACCTCCTGGTTCGCACAGGTTGCCAATTTGGCAGAGGATGAAAGGGAAGAGGGAGAACCAATGAGAGAGTAGCTGTTAGGCATTTGGACGGGCACATATCACTGTAATTTCCCGGCAGGAAGAAGAATTAACCAAAGTCTCAGCCACCCACCGGGAATCAGTATAGATCCTGAACCAAAATTTTGGACTTGCGGTCAGCTCACCAAAAACGAGTTGAAAAATGGAGCTCAGGGGCACAGCAATTCACAAACTGGCCGAGTAATAAAGGACAACTATCGTCCAAAAATCTGTTGAGGGAAGGCAACGAGGCGGACTTGAAAGCGAGGCAGAATAGCAGGAAACAGATTTCCAGAGGTACGTTGGAATCGCCTTTAAAGCACAGGAAGAGGGGCACAACTTCGACAATGATGCACTTGGCCAAAAAGGGCGTATGCGTTTTCTCCTGAATATATTCAGGAGAAAACGCATACGCCCTTTTTGGCCAAGCAAGCAAGCGGGCAATGCAAATCTGCACTACAAAGAAGTATCACTTCCCACCGGTCAAAAGGGACATCCACAAAATGTGTAAAAACCAGAAAGGCAAGACAGGCCCTGGAGAACAGGGAGCCTTGTTATGCTGATGGGCGGGATGTAAATTGCCAACTGCCTCTCTGGAGGAGTGCATTGTGTTCCCTAAAACAAGTAAACAACAGAGCTACAGAGCCAAGGGCACTTCCAGTCTAGGGAATATACCTTGGGAAAACTGAAAATCAAAAAGACACAGCCACCCCAAAATTTAGGGCTGCACTGCTTACAAGGACCTCCACTTGGGTACACCTTAAATATCCCAGGAAATATAAAAATGGTTCAAAAAATTGTGGTACTTACGTACGATGGAATATCCCTCAGCCATGAAATCAATGTCATAAGACCAGTAGCAGCAAAATGGGTGGATTCAGGTACGATGATTCTAAGTGAAATAAGTCACACAGAAAAAGAAACTTATCATAAGATATCACTTATGAAGATCCTGTAAACATGGCTACACTTGAACTGAGTTAGGAAAGAGAACAGTGTCTCACATTTAGAAAAGACTCTTATGCCTGCTTAAGGGGGAAGGAGAGGTGGGGTGATGCATAAAACCAGAGTTTGATATAAGCACAGGTACCGTTCCAAAAACCAACTATGGAATAGACAAGACCTACATCTTCCTCAGTGAAAGGGACTCAAAACCCCATATTTCCCGCAGAGGAATATATCTGACTAGTAAGAATCTTAAAACCTATGTATTGATATGTCTCCATAAGGGAATCAAGTGTGTCTAGACTGGGATAAATATGGCAGCGAGAATCAGCTCAAACCCACTATAAAAAGGAATTTCAAAAATAAAACAAAAAAACTGGGAAATTCTTTACAATTCCTTCAGGGTCTCTGATGAAACCTGAAATGACCCTATCTACAATGACAGCTGGATGTGGCATAAGGCTGGACACTTGGGACTGAGAGGATTGGTGAGATTGGGTGAGCAAATGCAGACCCTTTAAAGCAATAATGCATGGCACACATTCCATGGGTCCCAACTCTCCAGGTTGAAGGGAATATTACTACAGATATAACATGTACGGGAATCCTAGAGAACGGACACACTGTGAATACGAAAGGTTTCTAAAACTCAACGAATAGTCCCTCTCCTGGTGCTCCGGTTTGACTTTCCATCTGCTTTATTATCAACCTGCCAACTTGGAGAGACAGCCCCTTTAACCTCCTGGTTCGCACAGGTTGCCAATTTGGCAGAGGATGAAAGGGAAGAGGGAGAACCAATGAGAGAGTAGCTGTTAGGCATTTGGACGGGCACATATCACTGTAATTTCCCGGCAGGAAGAAGAATTAACCAAAGTCTCAGCCACCCACCGGGAATCAGTATAGATCCTGAACCAAAATTTTGGACTTGCGGTCAGCTCACCAAAAACGAGTTGAAAAATGGAGCTCAGGGGCACAGCAATTCACAAACGGGCCGAGTAATAAAGGACAACTATCGTCCAAAAATCTGTTGAGAGAAGGCAACGAGGTGGACTTGAAAGTGAGGCAGAATAGCAGGAAACAGATTTCAAGAGGTACGTAGGAATCGCCTTTAAAGCACAGGAAGAGGGGCACAACTTCGACAATGATGCACTTGGCCAAAAAGGGCGTATGCGTTTTCTCCTCAGGAGAAAACGCATACGCCCTTTTTGGCCAAGCAAGCAAGCGGGCAATGCAAATCTGCACTACAAAGAAGTATCACTTCCCACCGGTCAAAAGGGACATCCACAAAATGTGTAAAAACCAGAAAGGCAAGACAGGCCCTGGAGAACAGGGTGCCTTGTTATGCTGATGGGCGGGATGTAAATTGCCAACTGCCTCTCTGGAGGAGTGCATTGTGTTCCCTAAAACAAGTAAACAACAGAGCTACAGAGCCAAGGGCACTTCCAGTCTAGGGAATATACCTTGGGAAAACTGAAAATCAAAAAGACACAGCCACCCCAAAATTTAGGGCTGCACTGCTTACAAGGACCTCAACTTGGGTACACCTTAAATATCCCAGGAAATATAAAAATGGTTCAAAAAATTGTGGTACTTACGTACGATGGAATATCCCTCAGCCATGAAATCAATGTCATAAGACCAGTAGCAGCAAAATGGGTGGATTCAGGTACGATGATTCTAAGTGAAATAAGTCACACAGAAAAAGAAACTTATCATAAGATATCACTTATGAAGATCCTGTAAACATGGCTACACTTGAACTGAGTTAGGAAAGAGAACAGTGTCTCACATTTAGAAAACACTCTTATGCCTGCTTAAGGGGGAAGGAGAGGTGGGGTGATGCATAAAACCAGAGTTTGATATAAGCACAGGTACCGTTCCAAAAACCAACTATGGAATAGACAAGACCTACACCTTCCTCAGTGAAAGGGACTCAAAACCCCATATTTCCCGCAGAGGAATATATCTGACTAGTAAGAATCTTAAAACCTATGTATTGATATGTCTCCGTAAGGGAATCAAGTGTGTCTAGACTGGGATAAATATGGCAGCGAGAATCAGCTCAAACCCACTATAAAAAGGAATTTCAAAAATAAAACAAAAAAACTGGGAAATTCTTTACAATTCCTTCAGGGTCTCTGATGAAACCTGAAATGACCCTATCTACAATGACAGCTGGATGTGGCATAAGGCTGGACACTTGGGACTGAGAGGATTGGTGAGATTGGGTGAGCAAATGCAGACCCTTTAAAGCAATAATGCATGGCACACATTCCATGGGTCCCAACTCTCCAGGTTGAAGGGAATATTACTACAGATATAACATGTACGGGAATCCTAGAGAACGGACACACTGTGAATACGAAAGGTTTCTAAAACTCAACGAATAGTCCCTCTCCTGGTGCTCTGGTTTGATTTTCCATCTGCTTTATTATCAACCTCCCAACTTGGAGAGACAGCCCCTTTAACCTCCTGGTTCGCACAGGTTGCCAATTTGGCAGAGGATGAAAGGGAAGAGGGAGAACCAATGAGAGAGTAGCTGTTAGGCATTTGGACGGGCACATATCACTGTAATTTCCCGGCAGGAAGAAGAATTAACCAAAGTCTCAGCCACCCACCGGGAATCAGTATAGATCCTGAACCAAAATTTTGGACTTGCGGTCAGCTCACCAAAAACGAGTTGAAAAATGGAGCTCAGGGGCACAGCAATTCACAAACTGGCCGAGTAATAAAGGACAACTATCGTCCAAAAATCTGTTGAGGGAAGGCAACGAGGCGGACTTGAATGCGAGGCAGAATAGCAGGAAACAGATTTCAAGAGGTACGTTGGAATCGCCTTTAAAGCACAGGAAGACGGGCCCAACTTCGACAATGATGCACTTGGCAAAAAAGGGCGTATGCGTTTTCTCCTGAATATATTCAGAAGAAAACGCATACGCACTTTTTGGCCAAGCAAGCAAGCGGGCAATGAAAATCTGCACTACAAAGAAGTATCACTTCCAACCGGTCAAAAAGGACGTCCAGAAAATGTGTAAAAACCAGAAAGGCAAGACAGGCCCTGGAGAACAGGGAGCCTTGTTATGCTGATGGGCGGGATGTAAATTGCCAACTGCCTCTCTGGAGGAGTGCATTGTGTTACCTAAAACAAGTAAACAACGGAGCTACAGAGCCAAGGGCACTTCCAGTCTAGGGAATATACCTTGGGAAAACTGAAAATCAATAAGACAGAGCCACCCCAAAATTTAGGGCTGCACTGCTTACAAGGACCTCCACTTGGGTACACCTTAAATATCCCAGGAAATATAAAAATGGTTCAAAAAATTGTGGTACTTACGTACGATGGAATATCCCTCAGCCATGAAATCAATGTCATAAGACCAGTAGCAGCAAAATGGGTGGATTCAGGTACGATGATTCTAAGTGAAATAAGTCACACAGAAAAAGAAACTTATCATAAGATATCACTTATGAAGATCCTGTAAACATGGCTACACTTGAACTGAGTTAGGAAAGAGAACAGTGTCTCACATTTAGAAAAGACTCTTATGCCTGCTTAAGGGGGAAGGAGAGGTGGGGTGATGCATAAAACCAGAGTTTGATATAAGCACAGGTACCGTTCCAAAAACCAACTATGGAATAGACAAGACCTACACCTTCCTCAGTGAAAGGGACTCAAAACCCCATATTTCCCGCAGAGGAATATATCTGACTAGTAAGAATCTTAAAACCTATGTATTGATATGTCTCCATAAGGGAATCAAGTGTGTCTAGACTGGGATAAATATGGCAGCGAGAATCAGCTCAAACCCACTATAAAAAGGAATTTCAAAAATAAAACAAAAAAACTGGGAAATTCTTTACAATTCCTTCAGGGTCTCTGATGAAACCTGAAATGACCCTATCTACAATGACAGCTGGATGTGGCATAAGGCTGGACACTTGGGACTGAGAGGATTGGTGAGATTGGGTGAGCAAATGCAGACCCTTTAAAGCAATAATGCATGGCACACATTCCATGGGTCCCAACTCTCCAGGTTGAAGGGAATATTACTACAGATATAACATGTACGGGAATCCTAGAGAACGGACACACTGTGAATACGAAAGGTTTCTAAAACTCAACGAATAGTCCCTCTCCTGGTGCTCCGGTTTGACTTTCCATCTGCTTTATTATCAACCTGCCAACTTGGAGAGACAGCCCCTTTAACCTCCTGGTTCGCACAGGTTGCCAATTTGGCAGAGGATGAAAGGGAAGAGGGAGAACCAATGAGAGAGTAGCTGTTAGGCATTTGGACGGGCACATATCACTGTAATTTCCCGGCAGGAAGAAGAATTAACCAAAGTCTCAGCCACCCACCGGGAATCAGTATAGATCCTGAACCAAAATTTTGGACTTGCGGTCAGCTCACCAAAAACGAGTTGAAAAATGGAGCTCAGGGGCACAGCAATTCACAAACTGGCCGAGTAATAAAGGACAACTATCGTCCAAAAATCTGTTGAGGGAAGGCAACGAGGCGGACTTGAAAGCGAGGCAGAATAGCAGGAAACAGATTTCCAGAGGTACGTTGGAATCGCCTTTAAAGCACAGGAAGAGGGGCACAACTTCGACAATGATGCACTTGGCCAAAAAGGGCGTATGCGTTTTCTCCTGAATATATTCAGGAGAAAACGCATACGCCCTTTTTGGCCAAGCAAGCAAGCGGGCAATGAAAATCTGCACTACAAAGAAGTATCACTTCCCACCGGTCAAAAGGGACATCCACAAAATGTGTAAAAACCAGAAAGGCAAGACAGGCCCTGGAGAACAGGGAGCCTTGTTATGCTGATGGGCGGGATGTAAATTGCCAACTGCCTCTCTGGAGGAGTGCATTGTGTTCCCTAAAACAAGTAAACAACAGAGCTACAGAGCCAAGGGCACTTCCAGTCTAGGGAATATACCTTGGGAAAACTGAAAATCAAAAAGACACAGCCACCCCAAAATTTAGGGCTGCACTGCTTACAAGGACCTCCACTTGGGTACACCTTAAATATCCCAGGAAATATAAAAATGGTTCAAAAAATTGTGGTACTTACGTACGATGGAATATCCCTCAGCCATGAAATCAATGTCATAAGACCAGTAGCAGCAAAATGGGTGGATTCAGGTACGATGATTCTAAGTGAAATAAGTCACACAGAAAAAGAAACTTATCATAAGATATCACTTATGAAGATCCTGTAAACATGGCTACACTTGAACTGAGTTAGGAAAGAGAACAGTGTCTCACATTTAGAAAAGACTCTTATGCCTGCTTAAGGGGGAAGGAGAGGTGGGGTGATGCATAAAACCAGAGTTTGATATAAGCACAGGTACCGTTCCAAAAACCAACTATGGAATAGACAAGACCTACATCTTCCTCAGTGAAAGGGACTCAAAACCCCATATTTCCCGCAGAGGAATATATCTGACTAGTAAGAATCTTAAAACCTATGTATTGATATGTCTCCATAAGGGAATCAAGTGTGTCTAGACTGGGATAAATATGGCAGCGAGAATCAGCTCAAACCCACTATAAAAAGGAATTTCAAAAATAAAACAAAAAAACTGGGAAATTCTTTACAATTCCTTCAGGGTCTCTGATGAAACCTGAAATGACCCTATCTACAATGACAGCTGGATGTGGCATAAGGCTGGACACTTGGGACTGAGAGGATTGGTGAGATTGGGTGAGCAAATGCAGACCCTTTAAAGCAATAATGCATGGCACACATTCCATGGGTCCCAACTCTCCAGGTTGAAGGGAATATTACTACAGATATAACATGTACGGGAATCCTAGAGAACGGACACACTGTGAATACGAAAGGTTTCTAAAACTCAACGAATAGTCCCTCTCCTGGTGCTCCGGTTTGACTTTCCATCTGCTTTATTATCAACCTGCCAACTTGGAGAGACAGCCCCTTTAACCTCCTGGTTCGCACAGGTTGCCAATTTGGCAGAGGATGAAAGGGAAGAGGGAGAACCAATGAGAGAGTAGCTGTTAGGCATTTGGACGGGCACATATCACTGTAATTTCCCGGCAGGAAGAAGAATTAACCAAAGTCTCAGCCACCCACCGGGAATCAGTATAGATCCTGAACCAAAATTTTGGACTTGCGGTCAGCTCACCAAAAACGAGTTGAAAAATGGAGCTCAGGGGCACAGCAATTCACAAACTGGCCGAGTAATAAAGGACAACTATCGTCCAAAAATCTGTTGAGGGAAGGCAACGAGGCGGACTTGAAAGCGAGGCAGAATAGCAGGAAACAGATTTCCAGAGGTACGTTGGAATCGCCTTTAAAGCACAGGAAGAGGGGCACAACTTCGACAATGATGCACTTGGCCAAAAAGGGCGTATGCGTTTTCTCCTGAATATATTCAGGAGAAAACGCATACGCCCTTTTTGGCCAAGCAAGCAAGCGGGCAATGCAAATCTGCACTACAAAGAAGTATCACTTCCCACCGGTCAAAAGGGACATCCACAAAATGTGTAAAAACCAGAAAGGCAAGACAGGCCCTGGAGAACAGGGAGCCTTGTTATGCTGATGGGCGGGATGTAAATTGCCAACTGCCTCTCTGGAGGAGTGCATTGTGTTCCCTAAAACAAGTAAACAACAGAGCTACAGAGCCAAGGGCACTTCCAGTCTAGGGAATATACCTTGGGAAAACTGAAAATCAAAAAGACACAGCCACCCCAAAATTTAGGGCTGCACTGCTTACAAGGACCTCAACTTGGGTACACCTTAAATATCCCAGGAAATATAAAAATGGTTCAAAAAATTGTGGTACTTACGTACGATGGAATATCCCTCAGCCATGAAATCAATGTCATAAGACCAGTAGCAGCAAAATGGGTGGATTCAGGTACGATGATTCTAAGTGAAATAAGTCACACAGAAAAAGAAACTTATCATAAGATATCACTTATGAAGATCCTGTAAACATGGCTACACTTGAACTGAGTTAGGAAAGAGAACAGTGTCTCACATTTAGAAAACACTCTTATGCCTGCTTAAGGGGGAAGGAGAGGTGGGGTGATGCATAAAACCAGAGTTTGATATAAGCACAGGTACCGTTCCAAAAACCAACTATGGAATAGACAAGACCTACACCTTCCTCAGTGAAAGGGACTCAAAACCCCATATTTCCCGCAGAGGAATATATCTGACTAGTAAGAATCTTAAAACCTATGTATTGATATGTCTCCGTAAGGGAATCAAGTGTGTCTAGACTGGGATAAATATGGCAGCGAGAATCAGCTCAAACCCACTATAAAAAGGAATTTCAAAAATAAAACAAAAAAACTGGGAAATTCTTTACAATTCCTTCAGGGTCTCTGATGAAACCTGAAATGACCCTATCTACAATGACAGCTGGATGTGGCGTAAGGCTGGACACTTGGGACTGAGAGGATTGGTGAGATTGGGTGAGCAAATGCAGACCCTTTAAAGCAATAATGCATGGCACACATTCCATGGGTCCCAACTCTCCAGGTTGAAGGGAATATTACTACAGATATAACATGTACGGGAATCCTAGAGAACGGACACACTGTGAATACGAAAGGTTTCTAAAACTCAACGAATAGTCCCTCTCCTGGTGCTCCGGTTTGACTTTCCATCTGCTTTATTATCAACCTCCCAACTTGGAGAGACAGCCCCTTTAACCTCCTGGTTCGCACAGGTTGCCAATTTGGCAGAGGATGAAAGGGAAGAGGGAGAACCAATGAGAGAGTAGCTGTTAGGCATTTGGACGGGCACATATCACTGTAATTTCCCGGCAGGAAGAAGAATTAACCAAAGTCTCAGCCACCCACCGGGAATCAGTATAGATCCTGAACCAAAATTTTGGACTTGCGGTCAGCTCACCAAAAACGAGTTGAAAAATGGAGCTCAGGGGCACAGCAATTCACAAACTGGCCGAGTAATAAAGAACAACTATCGTCCAAAAATCTGTTGAGGGAAGGCAACGAGGCGGACTTGAAAGCGAGGCAGAATAGCAGGAAACAGATTTCAAGAGGTACGTTGGAATCGCCTTTAAAGCACAGGAAGGAGGGCACAACTTCGACAATGATGCACTTGGCCAAAAAGGGCGTATGCGTTTTCTCCTGAATATATTCAGGAGAAAACGCATACGCCCTTTTTGGCCAAGCAAGCAAGCGGGCAATGCAAATCTGCACTACAAAGAAGTATCACTTCCCACCGGTCAAAAGGGACATCCACAAAATGTGTAAAAACCAGAAAGGCAAGACAGGCCCTGGAGAACAGGGAGCCTTGTTATGCTGATGGGTGGGATGTAAATTGCCAACTGCCTCTCTGGAGGAGTGCATTGTGTTCCCTAAAACAAGTAAACAACAGAGCTACAGAGCAAAGGGCACTTCCAGTCTAGGGAATATACCTTGGGAAAACTGAAAATCAAAAAGACACAGCCACCCCAAAATTTAGGGCTGCACTGCTTACAAGGACCTCCACTTGGGTACACCTTAAATATCCCAGGAAATATAAAAATGGTTCAAAAAATTGTGGTACTTACGTACGATGGAATATCCCTCAGCCATGAAATCAATGTCATAAGACCAGTAGCAGCAAAATGGGTGGATTCAGGTACGATGATTCTAAGTGAAATAAGTCACACAGAAAAAGAAACTTATCATAAGATATCACTTATGAAGATCCTGTAAACATGGCTACACTTGAACTGAGTTAGGAAAGAGAACAGTGTCTCACATTTAGAAAACACTCTTATGCCTGCTTAAGGGGGAAGGAGAGGTGGGGTGATGCATAAAACCAGAGTTTGATATAAGCACAGGTACCGTTCCAAAAACCAACTATGGAATAGACAAGACCTACACCTTCCTCAGTGAAAGGGACTCAAAACCCCATATTTCCCGCAGAGGAATATATCTGACTAGTAAGAATCTTAAAACCTATGTATTGATATGTCTCCGTAAGGGAATCAAGTGTGTCTAGACTGGGATAAATATGGCAGCGAGAATCAGCTCAAGCCCACTATAAAAAGGAATTTCAAAAATAAAACAAAAAAACTGGGAAATTCTTTACAATTCCTTCAGGGTCTCTGATGAAACCTGAAATGACCCTATCTACAATGACAGCTGGATGTGGCATAAGGCTGGACACTTGGGACTGAGAGGATTGGTGAGATTGGGTGAGCAAATGCAGACCCTTTAAAGCAATAATGCATGGCACACATTCCATGGGTCCCAACTCTCCAGGTTGAAGGGAATATTACTACAGATATAACATGTACGGGAAACCTAGAGAACGGACACACTGTGAATACGAAAGGTTTCTAAAACTCAACGAATAGTCCCTCTCCTGGTGCTCCGGTTTGACTTTCCATCTGCTTTATTATCAACCTCCCAACTTGGAGAGACAGCCCCTTTAACCTCCTGGTTCGCACAGGTTGCCAATTTGGCAGAGGATGAAAGGGAAGAGGGAGAACCAATGAGAGAGTAGCTGTTAGGCATTTGGACGGGCACATATCACTGTAATTTACCGGCAGGAAGAAGAATTAACCAAAGTCTCAGCCACCCACCGGGAATCAGTATAGATCCTGAACCAAAATTTTGGACTTGCGGTCAGCTCACCAAAAACGAGTTGAAAAATGGAGCTCAGGGGCACAGCAATTCACAAACTGGCCGAGTAATAAAGAACAACTATCGTCCAAAAATCTGTTGAGGGAAGGCAATGAGGCGGACTTGAAAGCGAAGCAGAATAGCAGGAAACAGATTTCAAGAGGTACATTGGAATCGCCTTTAAAGCACAGGAAGAGGGGCACAACTTCGACAATGATGCACTTGGCCAAAAAGGGCGTATGCGTTTTCTCCTCAGGAGAAAACGCATACGCCCTTTTTGGCCAAGCAAGCAAGCGGGCAATGCAAATCTGCACTACAAAGAAGTATCACTTCCCACCGGTCAAAAGGGACATCCACAAAATGTGTAAAAACCAGAAAGGCAAGACAGGCCCTGGAGAACAGGGTGCCTTGTTATGCTGATGGGCGGGATGTAAATTGCCAACTGCCTCTCTGGAGGAGTGCATTGTGTTCCCTAAAACAAGTAAACAACAGAGCTACAGAGCCAAGGGCACTTCCAGTCTAGGGAATATACCTTGGGAAAACTGAAAATCAAAAAGACACAGCCACCCCAAAATTTAGGGCTGCACTGCTTACAAGGACCTCAACTTGGGTACACCTTAAATATCCCAGGAAATATAAAAATGGTTCAAAAAATTGTGGTACTTACGTACGATGGAATATCCCTCAGCCATGAAATCAATGTCATAAGACCAGTAGCAGCAAAATGGGTGGATTCAGGTACGATGATTCTAAGTGAAATAAGTCACACAGAAAAAGAAACTTATCATAAGATATCACTTATGAAGATCCTGTAAACATGGCTACACTTGAACTGAGTTAGGAAAGAGAACAGTGTCTCACATTTAGAAAACACTCTTATGCCTGCTTAAGGGGGAAGGAGAGGTGGGGTGATGCATAAAACCAGAGTTTGATATAAGCACAGGTACCGTTCCAAAAACCAACTATGGAATAGACAAGACCTACACCTTCCTCAGTGAAAGGGACTCAAAACCCCATATTTCCCGCAGAGGAATATATCTGACTAGTAAGAATCTTAAAACCTATGTATTGATATGTCTCCGTAAGGGAATCAAGTGTGTCTAGACTGGGATAAATATGGCAGCGAGAATCAGCTCAAACCCACTATAAAAAGGAATTTCAAAAATAAAACAAAAAAACTGGGAAATTCTTTACAATTCCTTCAGGGTCTCTGATGAAACCTGAAATGACCCTATCTACAATGACAGCTGGATGTGGCATAAGGCTGGACACTTGGGACTGAGAGGATTGGTGAGATTGGGTGAGCAAATGCAGACCCTTTAAAGCAATAATGCATGGCACACATTCCATGGGTCCCAACTCTCCAGGTTGAAGGGAATATTACTACAGATATAACATGTACGGGAATCCTAGAGAACGGACACACTGTGAATACGAAAGGTTTCTAAAACTCAACGAATAGTCCCTCTCCTGGTGCTCTGGTTTGATTTTCCATCTGCTTTATTATCAACCTCCCAACTTGGAGAGACAGCCCCTTTAACCTCCTGGTTCGCACAGGTTGCCAATTTGGCAGAGGATGAAAGGGAAGAGGGAGAACCAATGAGAGAGTAGCTGTTAGGCATTTGGACGGGCACATATCACTGTAATTTCCCGGCAGGAAGAAGAATTAACCAAAGTCTCAGCCACCCACTGGGAATCAGTATAGATCCTGAACCAAAATTTTGGACTTGCGGTCAGCTCACCAAAAACGAGTTGAAAAATGGAGCTCAGGGGCACAGCAATTCACAAACTGGCCGAGTAATAAAGGACAACTATCGTCCAAAAATCTGTTGAGAGAAGGCAACGAGGTGGACTTGAAAGCGAGGCAGAATAGCAGGAAACAGATTTCAAGAGGTACGTAGGAATCGCCTTTAAAGCACAGGAAGAGGGGCACAACTTCGACAATGATGCACTTGGCCAAAAAGGGCGTATGCGTTTTCTCCTGAATATATTCAGGAGAAAACGCATACGCCCTTTTTGGCCAAGCAAGCAAGCGGGCAATGCAAATCTGCACTACAAAGAAGTATCACTTCCCACCGGTCAAAAGGGACATCCACAAAATGTGTAAAAACCAGAAAGGCAAGACAGGCCCTGGAGAACAGGGTGCCTTGTTATGCTGATGGGCGGGATGTAAATTGCCAACTGCCTCTCTGGAGGAGTGCATTGTGTTCCCTAAAACAAGTAAACAACAGAGCTACAGAGCCAAGGGCACTTCCAGTCTAGGGAATATACCTTGGGAAAACTGAAAATCAAAAAGACACAGCCACCCCAAAATTTAGGGCTGCACTGCTTACAAGGACCTCCACTTGGGTACACCTTAAATATCCCAGGAAATATAAAAATGGTTCAAAAAATTGTGGTACTTACGTACGATGGAATATCCCTCAGCCATGAAATCAATGTCATAAGACCAGTAGCAGCAAAATGGGTGGATTCAGGTACGATGATTCTAAGTGAAATAAGTCACACAGAAAAAGAAACTTATCATAAGATATCACTTATGAAGATCCTGTAAACATGGCTACACTTGAACTGAGTTAGGAAAGAGAACAGTGTCTCACATTTAGAAAACACTCTTATGCCTGCTTAAGGGGGAAGGAGAGGTGGGGTGATGCATAAAACCAGAGTTTGATATAAGCACAGGTACCGTTCCAAAAACCAACTATGGAATAGACAAGACCTACACCTTCCTCAGTGAAAGGGACTCAAAACCCCATATTTCCCGCAGAGGAATATATCTGACTAGTAAGAATCTTAAAACCTATGTATTGATATGTCTCCATAAGGGAATCAAGTGTGTCTAGACTGGGATAAATATGGCAGCGAGAATCAGCTCAAACCCACTATAAAAAGGAATTTCAAAAATAAAACAAAAAAACTGGGAAATTCTTTACAATTCCTTCAGGGTCTCTGATGAAACCTGAAATGACCCTATCTACAATGACAGCTGGATGTGGCATAAGGCTGGACACTTGGGACTGAGAGGATTGGTGAGATTGGGTGAGCAAATGCAGACCCTTTAAAGCAATAATGCATGGCACACATTCCATGGGTCCCAACTCTCCAGGTTGAAGGGAATATTACTACAGATATAACATGTACGGGAATCCTAGAGAACGGACACACTGTGAATACGAAAGGTTTCTAAAACTCAACGAATAGTCCCTCTCCTGGTGCTCCGGTTTGACTTTCCATCTGCTTTATTATCAACCTGCCAACTTGGAGAGACAGCCCCTTTAACCTCCTGGTTCGCACAGGTTGCCAATTTGGCAGAGGATGAAAGGGAAGAGGGAGAACCAATGAGAGAGTAGCTGTTAGGCATTTGGACGGGCACATTTCACTGTAATTTCCCGGCAGGAAGAAGAATTAACCAAAGTCTCAGCCACCCACCGGGAATCAGTATAGATCCTGAACCAAAATTTTGGACTTGCGGTCAGCTCACCAAAAACGAGTTGAAAAATGGAGCTCAGGGGCACAGCAATTCACAAACTGGCCGAGTAATAAAGGACAACTATCGTCCAAAAATCTGTTGAGGGAAGGCAACGAGGCGGACTTGAAAGCGAGGCAGAATAGCAGGAAACAGATTTCCAGAGGTACGTTGGAATCGCCTTTAAAGCACAGGAAGAGGGGCACAACTTCGACAATGATGCACTTGGCCAAAAAGGGCGTATGCGTTTTCTCCTGAATATATTCAGGAGAAAACGCATACGCCCTTTTTGGCCAAGCAAGCAAGCGGGCAATGAAAATCTGCACTACAAAGAAGTATCACTTCCCACCGGTCAAAAGGGACATCCACAAAATGTGTAAAAACCAGAAAGGCAAGACAGGCCCTAGAGAACAGGGAGCCTTGTTATGCTGATGGGCGGGATGTAAATTGCCAACTGCCTCTCTGGAGGAGTGCATTGTGTTCCCTAAAACAAGTAAACAACAGAGCTACAGAGCCAAGGGCACTTCCAGTCTAGGGAATATACCTTGGGAAAACTGAAAATCAAAAAGACACAGCCACCCCAAAATTTAGGGCTGCACTGCTTACAAGGACCTCCACTTGGGTACACCTTAAATATCCCAGGAAATATAAAAATGGTTCAAAAAATTGTGGTACTTACGTACGATGGAATATCCCTCAGCCATGAAATCAATGTCATAAGACCAGTAGCAGCAAAATGGGTGGATTCAGGTACGATGATTCTAAGTGAAATAAGTCACACAGAAAAAGAAACTTATCATAAGATATCACTTATGAAGATCCTGTAAACATGGCTACACTTGAACTGAGTTAGGAAAGAGAACAGTGTCTCACATTTAGAAAAGACTCTTATGCCTGCTTAAGGGGGAAGGAGAGGTGGGGTGATGCATAAAACCAGAGTTTGATATAAGCACAGGTACCGTTCCAAAAACCAACTATGGAATAGACAAGACCTACATCTTCCTCAGTGAAAGGGACTCAAAACCCCATATTTCCCGCAGAGGAATATATCTGACTAGTAAGAATCTTAAAACCTATGTATTGATATGTCTCCATAAGGGAATCAAGTGTGTCTAGACTGGGATAAATATGGCAGCGAGAATCAGCTCAAACCCACTATAAAAAGGAATTTCAAAAATAAAACAAAAAAACTGGGAAATTCTTTACAATTCCTTCAGGGTCTCTGATGAAACCTGAAATGACCCTATCTACAATGACAGCTGGATGTGGCATAAGGCTGGACACTTGGGACTGAGAGGATTGGTGAGATTGGGTGAGCAAATGCAGACCCTTTAAAGCAATAATGCATGGCACACATTCCATGGGTCCCAACTCTCCAGGTTGAAGGGAATATTACTACAGATATAACATGTACGGGAATCCTAGAGAACGGACACACTGTGAATACGAAAGGTTTCTAAAACTCAACGAATAGTCCCTCTCCTGGTGCTCCGGTTTGACTTTCCATCTGCTTTATTATCAACCTCCCAACTTGGAGAGACAGCCCCTTTAACCTCCTGGTTCGCACAGGTTGCCAATTTGGCAGAGGATGAAAGGGAAGAGGGAGAACCAATGAGAGAGTAGCTGTTAGGCATTTGGACGGGCACATATCACTGTAATTTCCCGGCAGGAAGAAGAATTAACCAAAGTCTCAGCCACCCACCGGGAATCAGTATAGATCCTGAACCAAAATTTTGGACTTGCGGTCAGCTCACCAAAAACGAGTTGAAAAATGGAGCTCAGGGGCACAGCAATTCACAAACGGGCCGAGTAATAAAGGACAACTATCGTCCAAAAATCTGTTGAGAGAAGGCAACGAGGTGGACTTGAAAGTGAGGCAGAATAGCAGGAAACAGATTTCAAGAGGTACGTAGGAATCGCCTTTAAAGCACAGGAAGAGGGGCACAACTTCGACAATGATGCACTTGGCCAAAAAGGGAGTATGCGTTTCCTCGAGGAGAAAACGCATACGCCCTTTTTGGCCAAGCAAGCAAGCGGGCAATGCAAATCTGCACTACAAAGAAGTATCACTTCCCACCGGTCAAAAGGGACATCCACAAAATGTGTAAAAACCAGAAAGGCAAGACAGGCCGTGGAGAACAGGGTGCCTTGTTATGCTGATGGGCGGGATGTAAATTGCCAACTGCCTCTCTGGAGGAGTGCATTGTGTTCCCTAAAACAAGTAAACAACAGAGCTACAGAGCCAAGGGCACTTCCAGTCTAGGGAATATACCTTGGGAAAACTGAAAATCAAAAAGACACAGCCACCCCAAAATTTAGGGCTGCACTGCTTACAAGGACCTCAACTTGGGTACACCTTAAATATCCCAGGAAATATAAAAATGGTTCAAAAAATTGTGGTACTTACGTACGATGGAATATCCCTCAGCCATGAAATCAATGTCATAAGACCAGTAGCAGCAAAATGGGTGGATTCAGGTACGATGATTCTAAGTGAAATAAGTCACACAGAAAAAGAAACTTATCATAAGATATCACTTATGAAGATCCTGTAAACATGGCTACACTTGAACTGAGTTAGGAAAGAGAACAGTGTCTCACATTTAGAAAACACTCTTATGCCTGCTTAAGGGGGAAGGAGAGGTGGGGTGATGCATAAAACCAGAGTTTGATATAAGCACAGGTACCGTTCCAAAAACCAACTATGGAATAGACAAGACCTACACCTTCCTCAGTGAAAGGGACTCAAAACCCCATATTTCCCGCAGAGGAATATATCTGACTAGTAAGAATCTTAAAACCTATGTATTGATATGTCTCCGTAAGGGAATCAAGTGTGTCTAGACTGGGATAAATATGGCAGCGAGAATCAGCTCAAACCCACTATAAAAAGGAATTTCAAAAATAAAACAAAAAAACTGGGAAATTCTTTACAATTCCTTCAGGGTCTCTGATGAAACCTGAAATGACCCTATCTACAATGACAGCTGGATGTGGCATAAGGCTGGACACTTGGGACTGAGAGGATTGGTGAGATTGGGTGAGCAAATGCAGACCCTTTAAAGCAATAATGCATGGCACACATTCCATGGGTCCCAACTCTCCAGGTTGAAGGGAATATTACTACAGATATAACATGTACGGGAATCCTAGAGAACGGACACACTGTGAATACGAAAGGTTTCTAAAACTCAACGAATAGTCCCTCTCCTGGTGCTCTGGTTTGATTTTCCATCTGCTTTATTATCAACCTCCCAACTTGGAGAGACAGCCCCTTTAACCTCCTGGTTCGCACAGGTTGCCAATTTGGCAGAGGATGAAAGGGAAGAGGGAGAACCAATGAGAGAGTAGCTGTTAGGCATTTGGACGGGCACATATCACTGTAATTTCCCGGCAGGAAGAAGAATTAACCAAAGTCTCAGCCACCCACCAGGAATCAGTATAGATCCTGAACCAAAATTTTGGACTTGCGGTCAGCTCACCAAAAACGAGTTGAAAAATGGAGCTCAGGGGCACAGCAATTCACAAACTGGCCGAGTAATAAAGGACAACTATCGTCCAAAAATCTGTTGAGAGAAGGCAACGAGGTGGACTTGAAAGCGAGGCAGAATAGCAGGAAACAGATTTCAAGAGGTACGTTGGAATCGCCTTTAAAGCACAGGAAGAGGGGCACAACTTCGACAATGATGCACTTGGCCAAAAAGGGCGTATGCGTTTTCTCCTGAATATATTCAGGAGAAAACGCATACGCCCTTTTTGGCCAAGCAAGCAAGCGGGCAATGCAAATCTGCACTACAAAGAAGTATCACTTCCCACCGGTCAAAAGGGACATCCACAAAATGTGTAAAAACCAGAAAGGCAAGACAGGCCCTGGAGAACAGGGTGCCTTGTTATGCTGATGGGCGGGATGTAAATTGCCAACTGCCTCTCTGGAGGAGTGCATTGTGTTCCCTAAAACAAGTAAACAACAGAGCTACAGAGCCAAGGGCACTTCCAGTCTAGGGAATATACCTTGGGAAAACTGAAAATCAAAAAGACACAGCCACCCCAAAATTTAGGGCTGCACTGCTTACAAGGACCTCCACTTGGGTACACCTTAAATATCCCAGGAAATATAAAAATGGTTCAAAAAATTGTGGTACTTACGTACGATGGAATATCCCTCAGCCATGAAATCAATGTCATAAGACCAGTAGCAGCAAAATGGGTGGATTCAGGTACGATGATTCTAAGTGAAATAAGTCACACAGAAAAAGAAACTTATCATAAGATATCACTTATGAAGATCCTGTAAACATGGCTACACTTGAACTGAGTTAGGAAAGAGAACAGTGTCTCACATTTAGAAAACACTCTTATGCCTGCTTAAGGGGGAAGGAGAGGTGGGGTGATGCATAAAACCAGAGTTTGATATAAGCACAGGTACCGTTCCAAAAACCAACTATGGAATAGACAAGACCTACACCTTCCTCAGTGAAAGGGACTCAAAACCCCATATTTCCCGCAGAGGAATATATCTGACTAGTAAGAATCTTAAAACCTATGTATTGATATGTCTCCATAAGGGAATCAAGTGTGTCTAGACTGGGATAAATATGGCAGCGAGAATCAGCTCAAACCCACTATAAAAAGGAATTTCAAAAATAAAACAAAAAAACTGGGAAATTCTTTACAATTCCTTCAGGGTCTCTGATGAAACCTGAAATGACCCTATCTACAATGACAGCTGGATGTGGCATAAGGAGGGACACTTGGGACTGAGACGATTTGTGAGATTGGGTGAGCAAATGCAGACCCTTTAAAGCAATAATGCATGGCACACATTCCATGGGTCCCAACTCTCCAGGTTGAAGGGAATATTACTACAGATATAACATGTACGGGAATCCTAGAGAACGGACACACTGTGAATACGAAAGGTTTCTAAAACTCAACGAATAGTCCCTCTCCTGGTGCTCCGGTTTGACTTTCCATCTGCTTTATTATCAACCTGCCAACTTGGAGAGACAGCCCCTTTAACCTCCTGGTTCGCACAGGTTGCCAATTTGGCAGAGGATGAAAGGGAAGAGGGAGAACCAATGAGAGAGTAGCTGTTAGGCATTTGGACGGGCACATATCACTGTAATTTCCCGGCAGGAAGAAGAATTAACCAAAGTCTCAGCCACCCACCGGGAATCAGTATAGATCCTGAACCAAAATTTTGGACTTGCGGTCAGCTCACCAAAAACGAGTTGAAAAATGGAGCTCAGGGGCACAGCAATTCACAAACTGGCCGAGTAATAAAGGACAACTATCGTCCAAAAATCTGTTGAGGGAAGGCAACGAGGCGGACTTGAAAGCGAGGCAGAATAGCAGGAAACAGATTTCCAGAGGTACGTTGGAATCGCCTTTAAAGCACAGGAAGAGGGGCACAACTTCGACAATGATGCACTTGGCCAAAAAGGGCGTATGCGTTTTCTCCTGAATATATTCAGGAGAAAACGCATACGCCCTTTTTGGCCAAGCAAGCAAGCGGGCAATGCAAATCTGCACTACAAAGAAGTATCACTTCCCACCGGTCAAAAGGGACATCCACAAAATGTGTAAAAACCAGAAAGGCAAGACAGGCCCTGGAGAACAGGGAGCCTTGTTATGCTGATGGGCGGGATGTAAATTGCCAACTGCCTCTCTGGAGGAGTGCATTGTGTTCCCTAAAACAAGTAAACAACAGAGCTACAGAGCCAAGGGCACTTCCAGTCTAGGGAATATACCTTGGGAAAACTGAAAATCAAAAAGACACAGCCACCCCAAAATTTAGGGCTGCACTGCTTACAAGGACCTCCACTTGGGTACACCTTAAATATCCCAGGAAATATAAAAATGGTTCAAAAAATTGTGGTACTTACGTACGATGGAATATCCCTCAGCCATGAAATCAATGTCATAAGACCAGTAGCAGCAAAATGGGTGGATTCAGGTACGATGATTCTAAGTGAAATAAGTCACACAGAAAAAGAAACTTATCATAAGATATCACTTATGAAGATCCTGTAAACATGGCTACACTTGAACTGAGTTAGGAAAGAGAACAGTGTCTCACATTTAGAAAAGACTCTTATGCCTGCTTAAGGGGGAAGGAGAGGTGGGGTGATGCATAAAACCAGAGTTTGATATAAGCACAGGTACCGTTCCAAAAACCAACTATGGAATAGACAAGACCTACATCTTCCTCAGTGAAAGGGACTCAAAACCCCATATTTCCCGCAGAGGAATATATCTGACTAGTAAGAATCTTAAAACCTATGTATTGATATGTCTCCATAAGGGAATCAAGTGTGTCTAGACTGGGATAAATATGGCAGCGAGAATCAGCTCAAACCCACTATAAAAAGGAATTTCAAAAATAAAACAAAAAAACTGGGAAATTCTTTACAATTCCTTCAGGGTCTCTGATGAAACCTGAAATGACCCTATCTACAATGACAGCTGGATGTGGCATAAGGCTGGACACTTGGGACTGAGAGGATTGGTGAGATTGGGTGAGCAAATGCAGACCCTTTAAAGCAATAATGCATGGCACACATTCCATGGGTCCCAACTCTCCAGGTTGAAGGGAATATTACTACAGATATAACATGTACGGGAATCCTAGAGAACGGACACACTGTGAATACGAAAGGTTTCTAAAACTCAACGAATAGTCCCTCTCCTGGTGCTCCGGTTTGACTTTCCATCTGCTTTATTATCAACCTGCCAACTTGGAGAGACAGCCCCTTTAACCTCCTGGTTCGCACAGGTTGCCAATTTGGCAGAGGATGAAAGGGAAGAGGGAGAACCAATGAGAGAGTAGCTGTTAGGCATTTGGACGGGCACATATCACTGTAATTTCCCGGCAGGAAGAAGAATTAACCAAAGTCTCAGCCACCCACCGGGAATCAGTATAGATCCTGAACCAAAATTTTGGACTTGCGGTCAGCTCACCAAAAACGAGTTGAAAAATGGAGCTCAGGGGCACAGCAATTCACAAACTGGCCGAGTAATAAAGGACAACGATCGTCCAAAAATCTGTTGAGGGAAGGCAACGAGGCGGACTTGAAAGCGAGGCAGAATAGCAGGAAACAGATTTCCAGAGGTACGTTGGAATCGCCTTTAAAGCACAGGAAGAGGGGCACAACTTCGACAATGATGCACTTGGCCAAAAAGGGCGTATGCGTTTTCTCCTGAATATATTCAGGAGAAAACGCATACGCCCTTTTTGGCCAAGCAAGCAAGCGGGCAATGCAAATCTGCACTACAAAGAAGTATCACTTCCCACCGGTCAAAAGGGACATCCACAAAATGTGTAAAAACCAGAAAGGCAAGACAGGCCCTGGAGAACAGGGAGCCTTGTTATGCTGATGGGCGGGATGTAAATTGCCAACTGCCTCTCTGGAGGAGTGCATTGTGTTCCCTAAAACAAGTAAACAACAGAGCTACAGAGCCAAGGGCACTTCCAGTCTAGGGAATATACCTTGGGAAAACTGAAAATCAAAAAGACACAGCCACCCCAAAATTTAGGGCTGCACTGCTTACAAGGACCTCAACTTGGGTACACCTTAAATATCCCAGGAAATATAAAAATGGTTCAAAAAATTGTGGTACTTACGTACGATGGAATATCCCTCAGCCATGAAATCAATGTCATAAGACCAGTAGCAGCAAAATGGGTGGATTCAGGTACGATGATTCTAAGTGAAATAAGTCACACAGAAAAAGAAACTTATCATAAGATATCACTTATGAAGATCCTGTAAACATGGCTACACTTGAACTGAGTTAGGAAAGAGAACAGTGTCTCACATTTAGGAAAGACTCTTATGCCTGCTTAAGGGGGAAGGAGAGGTGGGGTGATGCATAAAACCAGAGTTTGATATAAGCACAGGTACCGTTCCAAAAACCAACTATGGAATAGACAAGACCTACACCTTCCTCAGTGAAAGGGACTCAAAACCCCATATTTCCCGCAGAGGAATATATCTGACTAGTAAGAATCTTAAAACCTATGTATTGATATGTCTCCGTAAGGGAATCAAGTGTGTCTAGACTGGGATAAATATGGCAGCGAGAATCAGCTCAAACCCACTATAAAAAGGAATTTCAAAAATAAAACAAAAAAACTGGGAAATTCTTTACAATTCCTTCAGGGTCTCTGATGAAACCTGAAATGACCCTATCTACAATGACAGCTGGATGTGGCGTAAGGCTGGACACTTGGGACTGAGAGGATTGGTGAGATTGGGTGAGCAAATGCAGACCCTTTAAAGCAATAATGCATGGCACACATTCCATGGGTCCCAACTCTCCAGGTTGAAGGGAATATTACTACAGATATAACATGTACGGGAATCCTAGAGAACGGACACACTGTGAATACGAAAGGTTTCTAAAACTCAACGAATAGTCCCTCTCCTGGTGCTCCGGTTTGACTTTCCATCTGCTTTATTATCAACCTCCCAACTTGGAGAGACAGCCCCTTTAACCTCCTGGTTCGCACAGGTTGCCAATTTGGCAGAGGATGAAAGGGAAGAGGGAGAACCAATGAGAGAGTAGCTGTTAGGCATTTGGACGGGCACATATCACTGTAATTTCCCGGCAGGAAGAAGAATTAACCAAAGTCTCAGCCACCCACCGGGAATCAGTATAGATCCTGAACCAAAATTTTGGACTTGCGGTCAGCTCACCAAAAACGAGTTGAAAAATGGAGCTCAGGGGCACAGCAATTCACAAACTGGCCGAGTAATAAAGAACAACTATCGTCCAAAAATCTGTTGAGGGAAGGCAACGAGGCGGACTTGAAAGCGAGGCAGAATAGCAGGAAACAGATTTCAAGAGGTACGTTGGAATCGCCTTTAAAGCACAGGAAGGAGGGCACAACTTCGACAATGATGCACTTGGCCAAAAAGGGCGTATGCGTTTTCTCCTGAATATATTCAGGAGAAAACGCATACGCCCTTTTTGGCCAAGCAAGCAAGCGGGCAATGCAAATCTGCACTACAAAGAAGTATCACTTCCCACCGGTCAAAAGGGACATCCACAAAATGTGTAAAAACCAGAAAGGCAAGACAGGCCCTGGAGAACAGGGAGCCTTGTTATGCTGATGGGTGGGATGTAAATTGCCAACTGCCTCTCTGGAGGAGTGCATTGTGTTCCCTAAAACAAGTAAACAACAGAGCTACAGAGCCAAGGGCACTTCCAGTCTAGGGAATATACCTTGGGAAAACTGAAAATCAAAAAGACACAGCCACCCCAAAATTTAGGGCTGCACTGCTTACAAGGACCTCCACTTGGGTACACCTTAAATATCCCAGGAAATATAAAAATGGTTCAAAAAATTGTGGTACTTACGTACGATGGAATATCCCTCAGCCATGAAATCAATGTCATAAGACCAGTAGCAGCAAAATGGGTGGATTCAGGTACGATGATTCTAAGTGAAATAAGTCACACAGAAAAAGAAACTTATCATAAGATATCACTTATGAAGATCCTGTAAACATGGCTACACTTGAACTGAGTTAGGAAAGAGAACAGTGTCTCACATTTAGAAAACACTCTTATGCCTGCTTAAGGGGGAAGGAGAGGTGGGGTGATGCATAAAACCAGAGTTTGATATAAGCACAGGTACCGTTCCAAAAACCAACTATGGAATAGACAAGACCTACACCTTCCTCAGTGAAAGGGACTCAAAACCCCATATTTCCCGCAGAGGAATATATCTGACTAGTAAGAATCTTAAAACCTATGTATTGATATGTCTCCGTAAGGGAATCAAGTGTGTCTAGACTGGGATAAATATGGCAGCGAGAATCAGCTCAAGCCCACTATAAAAAGGAATTTCAAAAATAAAACAAAAAAACTGGGAAATTCTTTACAATTCCTTCAGGGTCTCTGATGAAACCTGAAATGACCCTATCTACAATGACAGCTGGATGTGGCATAAGGCTGGACACTTGGGACTGAGAGGATTGGTGAGATTGGGTGAGCAAATGCAGACCCTTTAAAGCAATAATGCATGGCACACATTCCATGGGTCCCAACTCTCCAGGTTGAAGGGAATATTACTACAGATATAACATGTACGGGAAACCTAGAGAACGGACACACTGTGAATACGAAAGGTTTCTAAAACTCAACGAATAGTCCCTCTCCTGGTGCTCCGGTTTGACTTTCCATCTGCTTTATTATCAACCTCCCAACTTGGAGAGACAGCCCCTTTAACCTCCTGGTTCGCACAGGTTGCCAATTTGGCAGAGGATGAAAGGGAAGAGGGAGAACCAATGAGAGAGTAGCTGTTAGGCATTTGGACGGGCACATATCACTGTAATTTCCCGGCAGGAAGAAGAATTAACCAAAGTCTCAGCCACCCACCGGGAATCAGTATAGATCCTGAACCAAAATTTTGGACTTGCGGTCAGCTCACCAAAAACGAGTTGAAAAATGGAGCTCAGGGGCACAGCAATTCACAAACTGGCCGAGTAATAAAGAACAACTATCGTCCAAAAATCTGTTGAGGGAAGGCAATGAGGCGGACTTGAAAGCGAAGCAGAATAGCAGGAAACAGATTTCAAGAGGTACATTGGAATCGCCTTTAAAGCACAGGAAGAGGGGCACAACTTCGACAATGATGCACTTGGCCAAAAAGGGCGTATGCGTTTTCTCCTGAATATATTCAGGAGAAAACGCATACGCCCTTTTTGGCCAAGCAAGCAAGCGGGCAATGCAAATCTGCACTACAAAGAAGTATCACTTCCCACCGGTCAAAAGGGACATCCACAAAATGTGTAAAAACCAGAAAGGCAAGACAGGCCCTGGAGAACAGGGTGCCTTGTTATGCTGATGGGCGGGATGTAAATTGCCAACTGCCTCTCTGGAGGAGTGCATTGTGTTCCCTAAAACAAGTAAACAACAGAGCTACAGAGCCAAGGGCACTTCCAGTCTAGGGAATATACCTTGGGAAAACTGAAAATCAAAAAGACACAGCCACCCCAAAATTTAGGGCTGCACTGCTTACAAGGACCTCCACTTGGGTACACCTTAAATATCCCAGGAAATATAAAAATGGTTCAAAAAATTTTGGTACTTACGTACGATGGAATATCCCTCAGCCATGAAATCAATGTCATAAGACCAGTAGCAGCAAAATGGGTGGATTCAGGTACGATGATTCTAAGTAAAATAAGTCACAGAGAAAGAGAAACTTATCATAAGATATCACTTATGAAGATCCTGTAAACATGGCTACACTTGAACTGAGTTAGGAAAGAGAACAGTGTCTCACATTTAGAAAACACTCTTATGCCTGCTTAAGGGGGAAGGAGAGGTGGGGTGATGCATAAAACCAGAGTTTGATATAAGCACAGGTACCGTTCCAAAAACCAACTATGGAATAGACAAGACCTACACCTTCCTCAGTGAAAGGGACTCAAAACCCCATATTTCCCGCAGAGGAATATATCTGATTAGTAAAAATCTTAAAACCTATGTATTGATATGTCTCCGTAAGGGAATCAAGTGTGTCTAGACTGGGATAAATATGGCAGCGAGAATCAGCTCAAACCCACTATAAAAAGGAATTTCAAAAATAAAACAAAAAAACTGGGAAATTCTTTACAATTCCTTCAGGGTCTCTGATGAAACCTGAAATGACCCTATCTACAATGACAGCTGGATGTGGCATAAGGCTGGACACTTGGGACTGAGAGGATTGGTGAGATTGGGTGAGCAAATGCAGACCCTTTAAAGCAATAATGCATGGCACACATTCCATGGGTCCCAACTCTCCAGGTTGAAGGGAATATTACTACAGATATAACATGTACGGGAATCCTAGAGAACGGACACACTGTGAATACGAAAGGTTTCTAAAACTCAACGAATAGTCCCTCTCCTGGTGCTCCGGTTTGACTTTCCATCTGCTTTATTATCAACCTCCCAACTTGGAGAGACAGCCCCTTTAACCTCCTGGTTCGCACAGGTTGCCAATTTGGCAGAGGATGAAAGGGAAGAGGGAGAACCAATGAGAGAGTAGCTGTTAGGCATTTGGACGGGCACATATCACTGTAATTTCCCGGCAGGAAGAAGAATTAACCAAAGTCTCAGCCACCCACCGGGAATCAGTATAGATCCTGAACCAAAATTTTGGACTTGCGGTCAGCTCACCAAAAACGAGTTGAAAAATGGAGCTCAGGGGCACAGCAATTCACAAACTGGCCGAGTAATAAAGGACAACTATCGTCCAAAAATCTGTTGAGGGAAGGCAACGAGGCGGACTTGAAAGCGAGGCAAAATAGCAGGAAACAGATTTCAAGAGGTACGTTGGAATCGCCTTTAAAGCACAGGAAGAGGGGCACAACTTCGACAATGATGCACTTGGCCAAAAAGGGCGTATGCGTTTTCTCCTGAATATATTCAGGAGAAAACGCATACGCCCTTTTTGGCCAAGCAAGCAAGCGGGCAATGCAAATCTGCACTACAAAGAAGTATCACTTCCCACCGGTCAAAAGGGACATCCACAAAATGTGTAAAAACCAGAAAGGCAAGACAGGCCCTGGAGAACAGGGAGCCTTGTTATGCTGATGGGCGGGATGTAAATTGCCAACTGCCTCTCTGGAGGAGTGCATTGTGTTCCCTAAAACAAGTAAACAACAGAGCTACAGAGCCAAGGGCACTTCCAGTCTAGGGAATATACCTTGGGAAAACTGAAAATCAAAAAGACACAGCTACCCCAAAATTTAGGGCTGCACTGCTTACAAGGACCTCAACTTGGGTACACCTTAAATATCCCAGGAAATATAAAAATGGTTCAAAAAATTGTGGTACTTACGTACGATGGAATATCCCTCAGCCATGAAATCAATGTCATAAGACCAGTAGCAGCAAAATGGGTGGATTCAGGTACGATGATTCTAAGTGAAATAAGTCACACAGAAAAAGAAACTTATCATAAGATATCACTTATGAAGATCCTGTAAACATGGCTACACTTGAACTGAGTTAGGAAAGAGAACAGTGTCTCACATTTAGAAAACACTCTTATGCCTGCTTAAGGGGGAAGGAGAAGTGGGGTGATGCATAAAACCAGAGTTTGATATAAGCACAGGTACCGTTCCAAAAACCAACTATGGAATAGACAAGACCTACACCTTCCTCAGTGAAAGGGACTCAAAACCCCATATTTCCCGCAGAGGAATATATCTGACTAGTAAGAATCTTAAAACCTATGTATTGATATGTCTCCGTAAGGGAATCAAGTGTGTCTAGACTGGGATAAATATGGCAGCGAGAATCAGCTCAAACCCACTATAAAAAGGAATTTCAAAAATAAAACAAAAAAACTGGGAAATTCTTTACAATTCCTTCAGGGTCTCTGATGAAACCTGAAATGACCCTATCTACAATGACAGCTGGATGTGGCATAAGGCTGGACACTTGGGACTGAGAGGATTGGTGAGATTGGGTGAGCAAATGCAGACCCTTTAAAGCAATAATGCATGGCACACATTCCATGGGTCCCAACTCTCCAGGTTGAAGGGAATATTACTACAGATATAACATGTACGGGAATCCTAGAGAACGGACACACTGTGAATACGAAAGGTTTCTAAAACTCAACGAATAGTCCCTCTCCTGGTGCTCCGGTTTGACTTTCCATCTGCTTTATTATCAACCTCCCAACTTGGAGAGACAGCCCCTTTAACCTCCTGGTTCGCACAGGTTGCCAATTTGGCAGAGGATGAAAGGGAAGAGGGAGAACCAATGAGAGAGTAGCTGTTAGGCATTTGGACGGGCACATATCACTGTAATTTCCCGGCAGGAAGAAGAATTAACCAAAGTCTCAGCCACCCACCGGGAATCAGTATAGATCCTGAACCAAAATTTTGGACTTGCGGTCAGCTCACCAAAAACGAGTTGAAAAATGGAGCTCAGGGGCACAGCCATTCACAAACTGGCCGAGTAATAAAGAACAACTATCGTCCAAAAATCTGTTGAGGGAAGGCAACGAGGCGGACTTGAAAGCGAGGCAGAATAGCAGGAAACAGATTTCAAGAGGTACGTTGGAATCACCTTTAAAGCACAGGAAGAGGGGCACAACTTCGACAATGATGCACTTGGCCAAAAAGGGCGTATGCGTTTTCTCCTGAATATATTCAGGAGAAAACGCATACGCCCTTTTTGGCCAAGCAAGCAAGCGGGCAATGCAAATCTGCACTACAAAGAAGTATCACTTCCCACCGGTCAAAAGGGACATCCACAAAATGTGTAAAAACCAGAAAGGCAAGACAGGCCCTGGAGAACAGGGAGCCTTGTTATGCTGATGGGCGGGATGTAAATTGCCAACTGCCTCTCTGGAGGAGTGCATTGTGTTCCCTAAAACAAGTAAACAACAGAGCTACAGAGCCAAGGGCACTTCCAGTCTAGGGAATATACCTTGGGAAAACTGAAAATCAAAAAGACACAGCCACCCCAAAATTTAGGGCTGCACTGCTTACAAGGACCTCAACTTGGGTACACCTTAAATATCCCAGGAAATATAAAAATGGTTCAAAAAACTGTGGTACTTACGTACGATGGAATATCCCTCAGCCATGAAATCAATGTCATAAGACCAGTAGCAGCAAAATGGGTGGATTCAGGTACGATGATTCTAAGTGAAATAAGTCACACAGAAAAAGAAACTTATCATAAGATATCACTTATGAAGATCCTGTAAACATGGCTACACTTGAACTGAGTTAGGAAAGAGAACAGTGTCTCACATTTAGAAAACACTCTTATGCCTGCTTAAGGCGGAAGGAGAGGTGGGGTGATGCATAAAACCAGAGTTTGATATAAGCACAGGTACCGTTCCAAAAACCAACTATGGAATAGACAAGACCTACACCTTCCTCAGTGAAAGGGACTCAAACCCCATATTTCCCGCAGAGGAATATATCTGACTAGTAAGAATCTTAAAACCTATGTATTGATATGTCTCCGTAAGGGAATCATGTGTGTCTAGACTGGGATAAATATGGCAGCGAGAATCAGCTCAAACCCACTATAAAAAGGAATTTCAAAAATAAAACAAAAAAACTGGGAAATTCTTTACAATTCCTTCAGGGTCTCTGATGAAACCTGAAATGACCCTATCTACAATGACAGCTGGATGTGGCATAAGGCTGGACACTTGGGACTGAGAGGATTGGTGAGATTGGGTGAGCAAATGCAGACCCTTTAAAGCAATAATGCATGGCACACATTCCATGGGTCCCAACTCTCCAGGTTGAAGGGAATATTACTACAGATATAACATGTACGGGAATCCTAGAGAACGGACACACTGTGAATACGAAAGGTTTCTAAAACTCAACGAATAGTCCCTCTCCTGGTGCTCCGGTTTGACTTTCCATCTGCTTTATTATCAACCTCCCAACTTGGAGAGACAGCCCCTTTAACCTCCTGGTTCGCACAGGTTGCCAATTTGGCAGAGGATGAAAGGGAAGAGGGAGAACCAATGAGAGAGTAGCTGTTAGGCATTTGGACGGGCACATATCACTGTAATTTCCCGGCAGGAAGAAGAATTAGCCAAAGTCTCAGCCACCCACCGGGAATCAGTATAGATCCTGAACCAAAATTTTGGACTTGCGGTCAGCTCACCAAAAACGAGTTGAAAAATGGAGCTCAGGGGCACAGCAATTCACAAACTGGCCGAGTAATAAAGGACAACTATCGTCCAAAAATCTGTTGAGGGAAGGCAACGAGGCGGACTTGAAAGCGAGGCAGAATAGCAGGAAACAGATTTCCAGAGGTACGTTGGAATCGCCTTTAAAGCACAGGAAGAGGGGCACAACTTCGACAATGATGCACTTGGCCAAAAAGGGCGTATGCGTTTTCTCCTGAATATATTCAGGAGAAAACGCATACGCCCTTTTTGGCCAAGCAAGCAAGCGGGCAATGCAAATCTGCACTACAAAGAAGTATCACTTCCCACCGGTCAAAAGGGACATCCACAAAATGTGTAAAAACCAGAAAGGCAAGACAGGCCCTGGAGAACAGGGAGCCTTGTTATGCTGATGGGCGGGATGTAAATTGCCAACTGCCTCTCTGGAGGAGTGCATTGTGTTCCCTAAAACAAGTAAACAACAGAGCTACAGAGCCAAGGGCACTTCCAGTCTAGGGAATATACCTTGGGAAAACTGAAAATCAAAAAGACACAGCCACCCCAAAATTTAGGGCTGCACTGCTTACAAGGACCTCAACTTGGGTACACCTTAAATATCCCAGGAAATATAAAAATGGTTCAAAAAATTGTGGTACTTACGTACGATGGAATATCCCTCAGCCATGAAATCAATGTCATAAGACCAGTAGCAGCAAAATGGGTGGATTCAGGTACGATGATTCTAAGTGAAATAAGTCACACAGAAAAAGAAACTTATCATAAGATATCACTTATGAAGATCCTGTAAACATGGCTACACTTGAACTGAGTTAGGAAAGAGAACAGTGTCTCACATTTAGAAAACACTCTTATGCCTGCTTAAGGGGGAAGGAGAGGTGGGGTGATGCATAAAACCAGAGTTTGATATAAGCACAGGTACCGTTCCAAAAACCAACTATGGAATAGACAAGACCTACACCTTCCTCAGTGAAAGGGACTCAAAACCCCATATTTCCCACAGAGGAATATATCTGACTAGTAAGAATCTTAAAACCTATGTATTGATATGTCTCCGTAAGGGAATCAAGTGTGTCTAGACTGGGATAAATATGGCAGCGAGAATCAGCTCAAACCCACTATAAAAAGGAATTTCAAAAATAAAACAAAAAAACTGGGAAATTCTTTACAATTCCTTCAGGGTCTCTGATGAAACCTGAAATGACCCTATCTACAATGACAGCTGGATGTGGCATAAGGCTGGACACTTGGGACTGAGAGGATTGGTGAGATTGGGTGAGCAAATGCAGACCCTTTAAAGCAATAATGCATGGCACATATTCCATGGGTCCCAACTCTCCAGGTTGAAGGGAATATTACTACAGATATAACATGTACGGGAATCCTAGAGAACGGACACACTGTGAATACGAAGGGTTTCTAAAACTCAACGAATAGTCCCTCTCCTGGTGCTCCGGTTTGACTTTCCATCTGCTTTATTATCAACCTCCCAACTTGGAGAGACAGCCCCTTTAACCTCCTGGTTTGCACAGGTTGCCAATTTGGCGGAGGATGAAAGGGAAGAGGGAGAACCAATGAGAGAGTAGCTGTTAGGCATTTGGACGGGCATATATCACTGTAATTTCCCAGCAGGAAGAAGAATTAACCAAAGTCTCAGCCACCCACCGGGAATCAGTATAGATCCTGAACCAAAATTTTGGACTTGCGGTCAGCTCACCAAAAACGAGTTGAAAAATGGAGCTCAGGGGCACAGCAATTCACAAACTGGCCGAGTAATAAAGGACAACTATCGTCCAAAAATCTGTTGAGGGAAGGCAATGAGGCGGACTTGAAAGCGAGGCAGAATAGCAGGAAACAGATTTCCAGAGGTACGTTGGAATCACCTTTAAAGCACAGGAAGAGGGGCACAACTTCGACAATGATGCACTTGGCCAAAAAGGACGTATGCGTTTTCTCCTGAATATATTCAGGAGAAAACGCATACGCCCTTTTTGGCCAAGCAAGCAAGCGGGCAATGCAAATCTGCACTACAAAGAAGTATCACTTCCCACCGGTCAAAAGGGACATCCACAAAATGTGTAAAAACCAGAAAGGCAAGACAGGCCCTGGAGAACAGGGAGCCTTGTTATGCTGATGGGCGGGATGTAAATTGCCAACTGCCTCTCTGGAGGAGTGCATTGTGTTCCCTAAAACAAGTAAACAACAGAGCTACAGAGCCAAGGGCACTTCCAGTCTAGGGAATATACCTTGGGAAAACTGAAAATCAAAAAGACACAGCCACCCCAAAATTTAGGGCTGCACTGCTTACAAGGACCTCAACTTGGGTACACCTTAAATATCCCAGGAAATATAAAAATGGTTCAAAAAATTG
Organism: Hyperoodon ampullatus; assembly: GCF_949752795.1. Taxonomy (NCBI): domain Eukaryota; kingdom Metazoa; phylum Chordata; class Mammalia; order Artiodactyla; family Ziphiidae; genus Hyperoodon; species Hyperoodon ampullatus. The sequence goes on from NW_027640750.1 coordinate 102,401, forward strand.
TGGTACTTACGTACGATGGAATATCCCTCAGCCATGAAATCAATGTCATAAGACCAGTAGCAGCAAAATGGGTGGATTCAGGTACGATGATTCTAAGTGAAATAAGTCACACAGAAAAAGAAACTTATCATAAGATATCACTTATGAAGATCCTGTAAACATGGCTACACTTGAACTGAGTTAGGAAAGAGAACAGTGTCTCACATTTAGAAAAGACTCTTATGCCTGCTTAAGGGGGAAGGAGACGTGGGGTGATGCATAAAACCAGAGTTTGATATAAGCACAGGTACCATTCCAAAAACCAACTATGGAATAGACAAGACCTACACCTTCCTCAGTGAAAGGGACTCAAAACCCCATATTTCCCGCAGAGGAATATATCTGACTAGTAAGAATCTTAAAACCTATGTATTGATATGTCTCCGTAAGGGAATCAAGTGTGTCTAGACTGGGATAAATATGGCAGCGAGAATCAGCTCAAACCCACTATAAAAAGGAATTTCAAAAATAAAACAAAAAAACTGGGAAATTCTTTACAATTCCTTCAGGGTCTCTGATGAAACCTGAAATGACCCTATCTACAATGACAGCTGGATGTGGCATAAGGCTGGACACTTGGGACTGAGAGGATTGGTGAGATTGGGTGAGCAAATGCAGACCCTTTAAAGCAATAATGCATGGCACACATTCCATGGGTCCCAACTCTCCAGGTTGAAGGGAATATTACTACAGATATAACATGTACGGGAATCCTAGAGAACGGACACACTGTGAATACGAAAGGTTTCTAAAACTCAACGAATAGTCCCTCTCCTGGTGCTCCGGTTTGACTTTCCATCTGCTTTATTATCAACCTCCCAACTTGGAGAGACAGCCCCTTTAACCTCCTGGTTCGCACAGGTTGCCAATTTGGCAGAGGATGAAAGGGAAGAGGGAGAACCAATGAGAGAGTAGCTGTTAGGCATTTGGACGGGCACATATCACTGTAATTTCCCGGCAGGAAGAAGAATTAACCAAAGTCTCAGCCACCCACCGGGAATCAGTATAGATCCTGAACCAAAATTTTGGACTTGCGGTCAGCTCACCAAAAACGAGTTGAAAAATGGAGCTCAGGGGCACAGCAATTCACAAACTGGCCGAGTAATAAAGGACAACTATCGTCCAAAAATCTGTTGAGGGAAGGCAACGAGGCGGACTTGAAAGCGAGGCAGAATAGCAGGAAACAGATTTCCAGAGGTACGTTGGAATCGCCTTTAAAGCACAGGAAGAGGGGCACAACTTCGACAATGATGCACTTGGCCAAAAAGGGCGTATGCGTTTTCTCCTGAATATATTCAGGAGAAAACGCATACGCCCTTTTTGGCCAAGCAAGCAAGCGGGCAATGCAAATCTGCACTACAAAGAAGTATCACTTCCCACCGGTCAAAAGGGACATCCACAAAATGTGTAAAAACCAGAAAGGCAAGACAGGCCCTGGAGAACAGGGAGCCTTGTTATGCTGATGGGCGGGATGTAAATTGCCAACTGCCTCTCTGGAGGAGTGCATTGTGTTCCCTAAAACAAGTAAACAACAGAGCTACAGAGCCAAGGGCACTTCCAGTCTAGGGAATATACCTTGGGAAAACTGAAAATCAAAAAGACACAGCCACCCCAAAATTTAGGGCTGCACTGCTTACAAGGACCTCAACTTGGGTACACCTTAAATATCCCAGGAAATATAAAAATGGTTCAAAAAATTGTGGTACTTACGTACGATGGAATATCCCTCAGCCATGAAATCAATGTCATAAGACCAGTAGCAGCAAAATGGGTGGATTCAGGTACGATGATTCTAAGTGAAATAAGTCACACAGAAAAAGAAACTTATCATAAGATATCACTTATGAAGATCCTGTAAACATGGCTACACTTGAACTGAGTTAGGAAAGAGAACAGTGTCTCACATTTAGAAAACACTCTTATGCCTGCTTAAGGGGGAAGGAGAGGTGGGGTGATGCATAAAACCAGAGTTTGATATAAGCACAGGTACCGTTCCAAAAACCAACTATGGAATAGACAAGACCTACACCTTCCTCAGTGAAAGGGACTCAAAACCCCATATTTCCCGCAGAGGAATATATCTGACTAGTAAGAATCTTAAAACCTATGTATTGATATGTCTCCGTAAGGGAATCAAGTGTGTCTAGACTGGGATAAATATGGCAGCGAGAATCAGCTCAAACCCACTATAAAAAGGAATTTCAAAAATAAAACAAAAAAACTGGGAAATTCTTTACAATTCCTTCAGGGTCTCTGATGAAACCTGAAATGACCCTATCTACAATGACAGCTGGATGTGGCATAAGGCTGGACACTTGGGACTGAGAGGATTGGTGAGATTGGGTGAGCAAATGCAGACCCTTTAAAGCAATAATGCATGGCACACATTCCATGGGTCCCAACTCTCCAGGTTGAAGGGAATATTACTACAGATATAACATGTACGGGAATCCTAGAGAACGGACACACTGTGAATACGAAAGGTTTCTAAAACTCAACGAATAGTCCCTCTCCTGGTGCTCCGGTTTGACTTTCCATCTGCTTTATTATCAACCTCCCAACTTGGAGAGACAGCCCCTTTAACCTCCTGGTTCGCACAGGTTGCCAATTTGGCAGAGGATGAAAGGGAAGAGGGAGAACCAATGAGAGAGTAGCTGTTAGGCATTTGGACGGGCACATATCACTGTAATTTCCCGGCAGGAAGAAGAATTAGCCAAAGTCTCAGCCACCCACCGGGAATCAGTATAGATCCTGAACCAAAATTTTGGACTTGCGGTCAGCTCACCAAAAACGAGTTGAAAAATGGAGCTCAGGGGCACAGCAATTCACAAACTGGCCGAGTAATAAAGGACAACTATCGTCCAAAAATCTGTTGAGGGAAGGCAACGAGGCGGACTTGAAAGCGAGGCAGAATAGCAGGAAACAGATTTCCAGAGGTACGTTGGAATCGCCTTTAAAGCACAGGAAGAGGGGCACAACTTCGACAATGATGCACTTGGCCAAAAAGGGCGTATGCGTTTTCTCCTGAATATATTCAGGAGAAAACGCATACGCCCTTTTTGGCCAAGCAAGCAAGCGGGCAATGCAAATCTGCACTACAAAGAAGTATCACTTCCCACCGGTCAAAAGGGACATCCACAAAATGTGTAAAAACCAGAAAGGCAAGACAGGCCCTGGAGAACAGGGAGCCTTGTTATGCTGATGGGCGGGATGTAAATTGCCAACTGCCTCTCTGGAGGAGTGCATTGTGTTCCCTAAAACAAGTAAACAACAGAGCTACAGAGCCAAGGGCACTTCCAGTCTAGGGAATATACCTTGGGAAAACTGAAAATCAAAAAGACACTGCCACCCCAAAATTTAGGGCTGCACTGCTTACAAGGACCTCAACTTGGGTACACCTTAAATATCCCAGGAAATATAAAAATGGTTCAAAAAATTGTGGTACTTACGTACGATGGAATATCCCTCAGCCATGAAATCAATGTCATAAGACCAGTAGCAGCAAAATGGGTGGATTCAGGTACGATGATTCTAAGTGAAATAAGTCACACAGAAAAAGAAACTTATCATAAGATATCACTTATGAAGATCCTGTAAACATGGCTACACTTGAACTGAGTTAGGAAAGAGAACAGTGTCTCACATTTAGAAAACACTCTTATGCCTGCTTAAGGGGGAAGGAGAGGTGGGGTGATGCATAAAACCAGAGTTTGATATAAGCACAGGTACCGTTCCAAAAACCAACTATGGAATAGACAAGACCTACACCTTCCTCAGTGAAAGGGACTCAAAACCCCATATTTCCCACAGAGGAATATATCTGACTAGTAAGTATCTTAAAACCTATGTATTGATATGTCTCCGTAAGGGAATCAAGTGTGTCTAGACTGGGATAAATATGGCAGCGAGAATCAGCTCAAACCCACTATAAAAAGGAATTTCAAAAATAAAACAAAAAAACTGGGATATTCTTTACAATTCCTTCAGGGTCTCTGATGAAACCTGAAATGACCCTATCTACAATGACAGCTGGATGTGTCATAAAGCTGGACACTTGGGACTGAGAGGATTGGTGAGATTGGGTGAGCAAATGCAGACCCTTTAAAGCAATAATGCATGGCACATATTCCATGGGTCCCAACTCTCCAGGTTGAAGGGAATATTACTACAGATATAACATGTACGGGAATCCTAGAGAACGGACACACTGTGAATACGAAGGGTTTCTAAAACTCAACGAATAGTCCCTCTCCTGGTGCTCCGGTTTGACTTTCCATCTGCTTTATTATCAACCTCCCAACTTGGAGAGACAGCCCCTTTAACCTGCTGGTTTGCACAGGTTGCCAATTTGGCGGAGGATGAAAGGGAAGAGGGAGAACCAATGAGAGAGTAGTTGTTAGGCATTTGGACGGGCATATATCACTGTAATTTCCCAGCAGGAAGAAGAATTAACCAAAGTCTCAGCCACCCACCGGGAATCAGTATAGATCCTGAACCAAAATTTTGGACTTGCAGTCAGCTCACCAAAAACGAGTAGAAAAATGGAGCTCAGGGGCACAGCAATTCACAAACTGGCCGAGTAATAAAGGACAACTATCGTCCAAAAATCTGTTGAGGGAAGGCAACGAGGCGGACTTGAAAGCGAGGCAGAATAGCAGGAAACAGATTTCCAGAGGTACGTTGGAATCGCCTTTAAAGCACAGGAAGAGGGGCACAACTTCGACAATGATGCACTTGGCCAAAAAGGGCGTATGCGTTTTCTCCTGAATATATTCAGGAGAAAACGCATACGCCCTTTTTGGCCAAGCAAGCAAGCGGGCAATGCAAATCTGCACTACAAAGAAGTATCACTTCCCACCGGTCAAAAGGGACATCCACAAAATGTGTAAAAACCAGAAAGGCAAGACAGGCCCTGGAGAACAGGGAGCCTTGTTATGCTGATGGGCGGGATGTAAATTGCCAACTGCCTCTCTGGAGGAGTGCATTGTGCTCCCTAAAACAAGTAAACAACAGAGCTACAGAGCCAAGGGCACTTCCAGTCTAGGGAATATACCTTGGGAAAACTGAAAATCAAAAAGACACAGCCACCCCAAAATTTAGGGCTGCACTGCTTACAAGGACCTCAACTTGGGTACACCTTAAATATCCCAGGAAATATAAAAATGGTTCAAAAAATTGTGGTACTTACGTACGATGGAATATCCCTCAGCCATGAAATCAATGTCATAAGACCAGTAGCAGCAAAATGGGTGGATTCAGGTACGATGATTCTAAGTGAAATAAGTCACACAGAAAAAGAAACTTATCATAAGATATCACTTATGAAGATCCTGTAAACATGGCTACACTTGAACTGAGTTAGGAAAGAGAACAGTGTCTCACATTTAGAAAACACTCTTATGCCTGCTTAAGGGGGAAGGAGAGGTGGGGTGATGCATAAAACCAGAGTTTGATATAAGCACAGGTACCGTTCCAAAAACCAACTATGGAATAGACAAGACCTACACCTTCCTCAGTGAAAGAGACTCAAAACCCCATATTTCCCGCAGAGGAATATATCTGACTAGTAAGAATCTTAAAACCTATGTATTGATATGTCTCCGTAAGGGAATCAAGTGTGTCTAGACTGGGATAAATATGGCAGCGAGAATCAGCTCAAACCCACTATAAAAAGGAATTTCAAAAATAAAACAAAAAAACTGGGAAATTCTTTACAATTCCTTCAGGGTCTCTGATGAAACCTGAAATGACCCTATCTACAATGACAGCTGGATGTGGCATAAGGCTGGACACTTGGGACTGAGAGGATTGGTGAGATTGGGTGAGCAAATGCAGACCCTTTAAAGCAATAATGCATGGCACACATTCCATGGGTCCCAACTCTCCAGGTTGAAGGGAATATTACTACAGATATAACATGTACGGGAATCCTAGAGAACGGACACACTGTGAATACGAAAGGTTTCTAAAACTCAACGAATAGTCCCTCTCCTGGTGCTCCGGTTTGACTTTCCATCTGCTTTATTATCAACCTCCCAACTTGGAGAGACAGCCCCTTTAACCTCCTGGTTCGCACAGGTTGCCAATTTGGCAGAGGATGAAAGGGAAGAGGGAGAACCAATGAGAGAGTAGCTGTTAGGCATTTGGACGGGCACATATCACTGTAATTTCCCGGCAGGAAGAAGAATTAACCAAAGTCTCAGCCACCCACCGGGAATCAGTATAGATCCTGAACCAAAATTTTGGACTTGCGGTCAGCTCACCAAAAACGAGTTGAAAAATGGAGCTCAGGGGCACAGCAATTCACAAACTGGCCGAGTAATAAAGGACAACTATCGTCCAAAAATCTGTTGAGGGAAGGCAATGAGGAGGACTTGAAAGCGAGGCAGAATAGCAGGAAACAGATTTCCAGAGGTACGTTGGAATCGCCTTTAAAGCACAGGAAGAGGGGCACAACTTCGACAATGATGCACTTGGCCAAAAAGGACGTATGCGTTTTCTCCTGAATATATTCAGGAGAAAACGCATACGCCCTTTTTGGCCAAGCAAGCAAGCGGGCAATGCAAATCTGCACTACAAAGAAGTATCACTTCCCACCGGTCAAAAGGGACATCCACAAAATGTGTAAAAACCAGAAAGGCAAGACAGGCCCTAGAGAACAGGGAGCCTTGTTATGCTGATGGGCGGGATGTAAATTGCCAACTGCCTCTCTGGAGGAGTGCATTGTGTTCCCTAAAACAAGTAAACAACAGAGCTACAGAGCCAAGGGCACTTCCAGTCTAGGGAATATACCTTGGGAAAACTGAAAATCAAAAAGACACAGCCACCCCAAAATTTAGGGCTGCACTGCTTACAAGGACCTCAACTTGGGTACACCTTAAATATCCCAGGAAATATAAAAATGGTTCAAAAAATTGTGGTACTTATGTACGATGGAATATCCCTCAGCCATGAAATCAATGTCATAAGACCAGTAGCAGCAAAATGGGTGGATTCAGGTACGATGATTCTAAGTGAAATAAGTCACACAGAAAAAGAAACTTATCATAAGATATCACTTATGAAGATCCTGTAAACATGGCTACACTTGAACTGAGTTAGGAAAGAGAACAGTGTCTCACATTTAGAAAACACTCTTATGCCTGCTTAAGGGGGAAGGAGAGGTGGGGTGATGCATAAAACCAGAGTTTGATATAAGCACAGGTACCGTTCCAAAAACCAACTATGGAATAGACAAGACCTACACCTTCCTCAGTGAAAGAGACTCAAAACCCCATATTTCCCGCAGAGGAATATATCTGACTAGTAAGAATCTTAAAACCTATGTATTGATATGTCTCCGTAAGGGAATCAAGTGTGTCTAGACTGGGATAAATATGGCAGCGAGAATCAGCTCAAACCCACTATAAAAAGGAATTTCAAAAATAAAACAAAAAAACTGGGAAATTCTTTACAATTCCTTCAGGGTCTCTGATGAAACCTGAAATGACCCTATCTACAATGACAGCTGGATGTGGCATAAGGCTGGACACTTGGGACTGAGAGGATTGGTGAGATTGGGTGAGCAAATGCAGACCCTTTAAAGCAATAATGCATGGCACACATTCCATGGGTCCCAACTCTCCAGGTTGAAGGGAATATTACTACAGATATAACATGTACGGGAATCCTAGAGAACGGACACACTGTGAATACGAAAGGTTTCTAAAACTCAACGAATAGTCCCTCTCCTGGTGCTCCGGTTTGACTTTCCATCTGCTTTATTATCAACCTCCCAACTTGGAGAGACAGCCCCTTTAACCTCCTGGTTCGCACAGGTTGCCAATTTGGCAGAGGATGAAAGGGAAGAGGGAGAACCAATGAGAGAGTAGCTGTTAGGCATTTGGACGGGCACATATCACTGTAATTTCCCGGCAGGAAGAAGAATTAACCAAAGTCTCAGCCACCCACCGGGAATCAGTATAGATCCTGAACCAAAATTTTGGACTTGCGGTCAGCTCACCAAAAACGAGTTGAAAAATGGAGCTCAGGGGCACAGCAATTCACAAACTGGCCGAGTAATAAAGGACAACTATCGTCCAAAAATCTGTTGAGGGAAGGCAATGAGGAGGACTTGAAAGCGAGGCAGAATAGCAGGAAACAGATTTCCAGAGGTACGTTGGAATCGCCTTTAAAGCACAGGAAGAGGGGCACAACTTCGACAATGATGCACTTGGCCAAAAAGGACGTATGCGTTTTCTCCTGAATATATTCAGGAGAAAACGCATACGCCCTTTTTGGCCAAGCAAGCAAGCGGGCAATGCAAATCTGCACTACAAAGAAGTATCACTTCCCACCGGTCAAAAGGGACATCCACAAAATGTGTAAAAACCAGAAAGGCAAGACAGGCCCTAGAGAACAGGGAGCCTTGTTATGCTGATGGGCGGGATGTAAATTGCCAACTGCCTCTCTGGAGGAGTGCATTGTGTTCCCTAAAACAAGTAAACAACAGAGCTACAGAGCCAAGGGCACTTCCAGTCTAGGGAATATACCTTGGGAAAACTGAAAATCAAAAAGACACAGCCACCCCAAAATTTAGGGCTGCACTGCTTACAAGGACCTCAACTTGGGTACACCTTAAATATCCCAGGAAATATAAAAATGGTTCAAAAAATTGTGGTACTTATGTACGATGGAATATCCCTCAGCCATGAAATCAATGTCATAAGACCAGTAGCAGCAAAATGGGTGGATTCAGGTACGATGATTCTAAGTGAAATAAGTCACACAGAAAAAGAAACTTATCATAAGATATCACTTATGAAGATCCTGTAAACATGGCTACACTTGAATTGAGTTAGGAAAGAGAACAGTGTCTCACATTTAGAAAACACTCTTATGCCTGCTTAAGGGGGAAGGAGAGGTGGGGTGATGCATAAAACCAGAGTTTGATATAAGCACAGGTACCGTTCCAAAAACCAACTATGGAATAGACAAGACCTACACCTTCCTCAGTGAAAGGGACTCAAAACCCCATATTTCCCGCAGAGGAATATATCTGACTAGTAAGAATCTTAAAACCTATGTATTGATATGTCTCCATAAGGGAATCAAGTGTGTCTAGACTGGGATAAATATGGCAGCGAGAATCAGCTCAAACCCACTATAAAAAGGAATTTCAAAAATAAAACAAAAAAACTGGGAAATTCTTTACAATTCCTTCAGGGTCTCTGATGAAACCTGAAATGACCCTATCTACAATGACAGCTGGATGTGGCATAAGGCTGGACACTTGGGACTGAGAGGATTGGTGAGATTGGGTGAGCAAATGCAGACCCTTTAAAGCAATAATGCATGGCACACATTCCATGGGTCCCAACTCTCCAGGTTGAAGGGAATATTACTACAGATATAACATGTACGGGAATCCTAGAGAACGGACACACTGTGAATACGAAAGGTTTCTAAAACTCAACGAATAGTCCCTCTCCTGGTGCTCCGGTTTGACTTTCCATCTGCTTTATTATCAACCTCCCAACTTGGAGAGACAGCCCCTTTAACCTCCTGGTTCGCACAGGTTGCCAATTTGGCAGAGGATGAAAGGGAAGAGGGAGAACCAATGAGAGAGTAGCTGTTAGGCATTTGGACGGGCACATATCACTGTAATTTCCCGGCAGGAAGAAGAATTAACCAAAGTCTCAGCCACCCACCGGGAATCAGTATAGATCCTGAACCAAAATTTTGGACTTGCGGTCAGCTCACCAAAAACGAGTTGAAAAATGGAGCTCAGGGGCACAGCAATTCACAAACTGGCCGAGTAATAAAGGACAACTATCGTCCAACAATCTGTTGAGGGAAGGCAATGAGGCGGACTTGAAAGCGAGGCAGAATAGAAGGAAACAGATTTCCAGAGGTACGTTGGAATCGCCTTTAAAGCACAGGAAGAGGGGCACAACTTCGACAATGATGCACTTGGCCAAAAAGGACGTATGCGTTTTCTCCTGAATATATTCAGGAGAAAACGCATACGCCCTTTTTGGCCAAGCAAGCAAGCGGGCAATGCAAATCTGCACCACAAAGAAGTATCACTTCCCACCGGTCAAAAGGGACATCCACAAAATGTGTAAAAACCAGAAAGGCAAGACAGGCCCTGGAGAACAGGGAGCCTTGTTATGCTGATGGGCGGAATGTAAATTGCCAACTGCCTCTCTGGAGGAGTGCATTGTGTTCCCTAAAACAAGTAAACAACAGAGCTACAGAGCCAAGGGCACTTCCAGTCTAGGGAATATACCTTGGGAAAACTGAAAATCAAAAAGACACAGCCACCCCAAAATTTAGGGCTGCACTGCTTACAAGGACCTCAACTTGGGTACACCTTAAATATCCCAGGAAATATAAAAATGGTTCAAAAAATTGTGGTACTTACGTACGATGGAATATCCCTCAGCCATGAAATCAATGTCATAAGACCAGTAGCAGCAAAATGGGTGGATTCAGGTACGATGATTCTAAGTGAAATAAGTCACAGAGAAAAAGAAACTTATCATAAGATATCACTTATGAAGATCCTGTAAACATGGCTACACTTGAACTGAGTTAGGAAAGAGAACAGTGTCTCACATTTAGAAAACACTCTTATGCCTGCTTAAGGCGGAAGGAGAGGTGGGGTGATGCATAAAACCAGAGTTTGATATAAGCACAGGTACCGTTCCAAAAACCAACTATGGAATAGACAAGACCTACACCTTCCTCAGTGAAAGGGACTCAAAACCCCATATTTCCCGCAGAGGAATATATCTGACTAGTAAGAATCTTAAAACCTATGTATTGATATGTCTCCATAAGGGAATCAAGTGTGTCTAGACTGGGATAAATATGGCAGCGAGAATCAGCTCAAACCCACTATAAAAAGGAATTTCAAAAATAAAACAAAAAAACTGGGAAATTCTTTACAATTCCTTCAGGGTCTCTGATGAAACCTGAAATGACCCTATCTACAATGACAGCTGGATGTGGCATAAGGCTGGACACTTGGGACTGAGAGGATTGGTGAGATTGGGTGAGCAAATGCAGACCCTTTAAAGCAATAATGCATGGCACACATTCCATGGGTCCCAACTCTCCAGGTTGAAGGGAATATTACTACAGATATAACATGTACGGGAATCCTAGAGAACGGACACACTGTGAATACGAAAGGTTTCTAAAACTCAACGAATAGTCCCTCTCCTGGTGCTCCGGTTTGACTTTCCATCTGCTTTATTATCAACCTGCCAACTTGGAGAGACAGCCCCTTTAACCTCCTGGTTCGCACAGGTTGCCAATTTGGCAGAGGATGAAAGGGAAGAGGGAGAACCAATGAGAGAGTAGCTGTTAGGCATTTGGACGGGCACATATCACTGTAATTTCCCGGCAGGAAGAAGAATTAACCAAAGTCTCAGCCACCCACCGGGAATCAGTATAGATCCTGAACCAAAATTTTGGACTTGCGGTCAGCTCACCAAAAACGAGTTGAAAAATGGAGCTCAGGGGCACAGCAATTCACAAACTGGCCGAGTAATAAAGGACAACTATCGTCCAACAATCTGTTGAGGGAAGGCAATGAGGCGGACTTGAAAGCGAGGCAGAATAGCAGGAAACAGATTTCCAGAGGTACGTTGGAATCGCCTTTAAAGCACAGGAAGAGGGGCACAACTTCGACAATGATGCACTTGGCCAAAAAGGACGTATGCGTTTTCTCCTGAATATATTCAGGAGAAAACGCATACGCCCTTTTTGGCCAAGCAAGCAAGCGGGCAATGCAAATCTGCACCACAAAGAAGTATCACTTCCCACCGGTCAAAAGGGACATCCACAAAATGTGTAAAAACCAGAAAGGCAAGACAGGCCCTGGAGAACAGGGAGCCTTGTTATGCTGATGGGCGGAATGTAAATTGCCAACTGCCTCTCTGGAGGAGTGCATTGTGTTCCCTAAAACAAGTAAACAACAGAGCTACAGAGCCAAGGGCACTTCCAGTCTAGGGAATATACCTTGGGAAAACTGAAAATCAAAAAGACACAGCCACCCCAAAATTTAGGGCTGCACTGCTTACAAGGACCTCAACTTGGCTACACCTTAAATATCCCAGGAAATATAAAAATGGTTCAAAAAATTGTGGTACTTACGTACGATGGAATATCCCTCAGCCATGAAATCAATGTCATAAGACCAGTAGCAGCAAAATGGGTGGATTCAGGTACGATGATTCTAAGTGAAATAAGTCACACAGAAAAAGAAACTTATCATAAGATATCACTTATGAAGATCCTGTAAACATGGCTACACTTGAACTGAGTTAGGAAAGAGAACAGTGTCTCACATTTAGAAAACACTCTTATGCCTGCTTAAGGGGGAAGGAGAGGTGGGGTGATGCATAAAACCAGAGTTTGATATAAGCACAGGTACCGTTCCAAAAACCAACTATGGAATAGACAAGACCTACACCTTCCTCAGTGAAAGGGACTCAAAACCCCATATTTCCCACAGAGGAATATATCTGACTAGTAAGAATCTTAAAACCTATGTACTGATATGTCTCCGTAAGGGAATCAAGTGTGTCTAGACTGGGATAAATATGGCAGCGAGAATCAGCTCAAGCCCAGTATAAAAAGGAATTTCAAAAATAAAACAAAAAAACTGGGAAATTCTTTACAATTCCTTCAGGGTCTCTGATGAAACCTGAAATGACCCTATCTACAATGACAGCTGGATGTGGCATAAGGCTGGACACTTGGGACTGAGAGGATTGGTGAGATTGGGTGAGCAAATGCAGACCCTTTAAAGCAATAATGCATGGCACACATTCCATGGGTCCCAACTCTCCAGGTTGAAGGGAATATTACTACAGATATAACATGTACGGGAATCCTAGAGAACGGACACACTGTGAATACGAAAGGTTTCTAAAACTCAACGAATAGTCCCTCTCCTGGTGCTCCGGTTTGACTTTCCATCTGCTTTATTATCAACCTCCCAACTTGGAGAGACAGCCCCTTTAACCTCCTGGTTCGCACAGGTTGCCAATTTGGCAGAGGATGAAAGGGAAGAGGGAGAACCAATGAGAGAGTAGCTGTTAGGCATTTGGATGGGCACATATCACTGTAATTTCCCGGCAGGAAGAAGAATTAACCAAAGTCTCAGCCACCCACCGGGAATCAGTATAGATCCTGAACCAAAATTTTGGACTTGCGGTCAGCTCACCAAAAACGAGTTGAAAAATGGAGCTCAGGGGCACAGCAATTCACAAACTGGCCGAGTAATAAAGGACAACTATCGTCCAAAAATCTGTTGAGGGAAGGCAACGAGGCGGACTTGAAAGCGAGGCAGAATAGCAGGAAACAGATTTCCAGAGGTACGTTGGAATCGCCTTTAAAGCACAGGAAGAGGGGCACAACTTCGACCATGATGCACTTGGACAAAAAGGGCGTATGCGTTTTCTCCTGAATATATTCAGGAGAAAACGCATACGCCCTTTTTGGCCAAGCAAGCAAGCGGGCAATGCAAATCTGCACTACAAAGAAGTATCACTTCCCACCGGTCAAAAGGGACATCCACAAAATGTGTAAAAACCAGAAAGGCAAGACAGGCCCTGGAGAACAGGGAGCCTTGTTATGCTGATGGGCGGGATGTAAATTGCCAACTGCCTCTCTGGAGGCGTGCATTGTGTTCCCTAAAACAAGTAAACAACAGAGCTACAGAGCCAAGGGCACTTCCAGTCTAGGGAATATACCTTGGGAAAACTGAAAATCAAAAAGACACAGCCACCCCAAAATTTAGGGCTGCACTGCTTACAAGGACCTCAACTTGGGTACACCTTAAATATCCCAGGAAATATAAAAATGGTTCAAAAAATTGTGGTACTTACGTACGATGGAATATCCCTCAGCCATGAAATCAATGTCATAAGACCAGTAGCAGCAAAATGGGTGGATTCAGGTACGATGATTCTAAGTGAAATAAGTCACACAGAAAAAGAAACTTATCATAAGATATCACTTATGAAGATCCTGTAAACATGGCTACACTTGAACTGAGTTAGGAAAGAGAACAGTGTCTCACATTTAGAAAACACTCTTATGCCTGCTTAAGGGGGAAGGAGAGGTGGGGTGATGCATAAAACCAGAGTTTGATATAAGCACAGGTACCGTTCCAAAAACCAACTATGGAATAGACAAGACCTACACATTCCTCAGTGAAAGGGACTCAAAACCCCATATTTCCCGCAGAGGAATATATCTGACTAGTAAGAATCTTAAAACCTATGTATTGATATGTCTCCGTAAGGGAATCAAGTGTGTCTAGACTGGGATAAATATGGTAGCGAGAATCAGCTCAAACCCACTATAAAAAGGAATTTCAAAAATAAAACAAAAAAACTGGGAAATTCTTTACAATTCCTTCAGGGTCTCTGATGAAACCTGAAATGACCCTATCTACAATGACAGCTGGATGTGGCATAAGGCTGGACACTTGGGACTGAGAGGATTGGTGAGATTGGGTGAGCAAATGCAGACCCTTTAAAGCAATAATGCATGGCACACATTCCATGGGTCCCAACTCTCCAGGTTGAAGGGAATATTACTACAGATATAACATGTACGGGAATCCTAGAGAACGGACACACTGTGAACACGAAAGGTCTCTAAAACTCAACGAATAGTCCCTCTCCTGGTGCTCTGGTTTGACTTTCCATCTGCTTTATTATCAACCTCCCAACTTGGAGAGACAGCCCCTTTAACCTCCTGGTTCGCACAGGTTGCCAATTTGGCAGAGGATGAAAGGGAAGAGGGAGAACCAATGAGAGAGTAGCTGTTAGGCATTTGGACGGGCACATATCACTGTAATTTCCCGGCAGGAAGAAGAATTAACCAAAGTCTCAGCCACCCACCGGGAATCAGTATAGATCCTGAACTAAAATTTTGGACTTGCGGTCAGCTCACCAAAAACGAGTTGAAAAATGGAGCTCAGGGGCACAGCAATTCACAAACTGGCCGAGTAATAAAGGACAACTATCGTCCAAAAATCTGTTGAGGGAAGGCAACGAGGCGGACTTGAAAGCGAGGCAGAATAGCAGGAAACAGATTTCCAGAGGTACGTTGGAATCGCCTTTAAAGCACAGGAAGAGGGGCACAACTTCGACAATGATGCACTTGGCCAAAAAAGGCGTATGCGTTTTCTCCTGAATATATTCAGGAGAAAACGCATACGCCCTTTTTGGCCAAGCAAGCAAGCGGGCAATGCAAATCTGCACTACAAAGAAGTATCACTTCCCACCGGTCAAAAGGGACATCCACAAAATGTGTAAAAACCAGAAAGGCAAGACAGGCCCTGGAGAACAGGGAGCCTTGTTATGCTGATGGGCGGGATGTAAATTGCCAACTGCCTCTCTGGAGGAGTGCATTGTGTTCCCTAAAACAAGTAAACAACAGAGCTACAGAGCCAAGGGCACTTCCAGTCTAGGGAATATACCTTGGGAAAACTGAAAATCAAAAAGACACAGCCACCCCAAAATTTAGGGCTGCACTGCTTACAAGGACCTCAACTTGGGTACACCTTAAATATCCCAGGAAATATAAAAATGGTTCAAAAAATTGTGGTACTTACGTACGATGGAATATCCCTCAGCCATGAAATCAATGTCATAAGACCAGTAGCAGCAAAATGGGTGGATTCAGGTACGATGATTCTAAGTGAAATAAGTCACACAGAAAAAGAAACTTATCATAAGATATCACTTATGAAGATCCTGTAAACATGGCTACACTTGAACTGAGTTAGGAAAGAGAACAGTGTCTCACATTTAGAAAACACTCTTATGCCTGCTTAAGGGGGAAGGAGAGGTGGGGTGATGCATAAAACCAGAGTTTGATATAAGCACAGGTACCGTTCCAAAAACCAACTATGGAATAGACAAGACCTACACCTTCCTCAGTGAAAGGGACTCAAAACCCCATATTTCCCGCAGAGGAATATATCTGACTAGTAAGAATCTTAAAACCTATGTATTGATATGTCTCCGTAAGGGAATCAAGTGTGTCTAGACTGGGATAAATATGGCAGCGAGAATCAGCTCAAGCCCACTATAAAAAGGAATTTCAAAAATAAAACAAAAAAACTGGGAAATTCTTTACAATTCCTTCAGGGTCTCTGATGAAACCTGAAATGACCCTATCTACAATGACAGCTGGATGTGGCATAAGGCTGGACACTTGGGACTGAGAGGATTGGTGAGATTGGGTGAGCAAATGCAGACCCTTTAAAGCAATAATGCATGGCACACATTCCATGGGTCCCAACTCTCCAGGTTGAAGGGAATATTACTACAGATATAACATGTACGGGAATCCTAGAGAACGGACACACTGTGAATACGAAAGGTTTCTAAAACTCAACGAATAGTCCCTCTCCTGGTGCTCCGGTTTGACTTTCCATCTGCTTTATTATCAACCTCCCAACTTGGAGAGACAGCCCCTTTAACCTCCTGGTTCGCACAGGTTGCCAATTTGGCAGAGGATGAAAGGGAAGAGGGAGAACCAATGAGAGAGAAGCTGTTAGGCATTTGGATGGGCACATATCACTGTAATTTCCCGGCAGGAAGAAGAATTAACCAAAGTCTCAGCCACCCACCGGGAATCAGTATAGATCCTGAACCAAAATTTTGGACTTGCGGTCAGCTCACCAAAAACGAGTTGAAAAATGGAGCTCAGGGGCACAGCAATTCAAAAACTGGCCGAGTAATAAAGGACAACTATCGTCCAACAATCTGTTGAGGGAAGGCAATGAGGCGGACTTGAAAGCGAGGCAGAATAGCAGGAAACAGATTTCCAGAGGTACGTTGGAATCGCCTTTAAAGCACAGGAAGAGGGGCACAACTTCGACAATGATGCACTTGGCCAATAATGGCGTATGCGTTTTCTCCTGAATATATTCAGGAGAAAACGCATACGCCCTTTTTGGCCAAGCAAGCAAGCGGGCAATGCAAATCTGCACTACAAAGAAGTATCACTTCCCACCGGTCAAAAGGGACATCCACAAAATGTGTAAAAACCAGAAAGGCAAGACAGGCCCTGGAGAACAGGGAGCCTTGTTATGCTGATGGGCGGGATGTAAATTGCCAACTGCCTCTCTGGAGGAGTGCACTGTGTTCCCTAAAACAAGTAAACAACAGAGCTACAGAGCCAAGGGCACTTCCAGTCTAGGGAATATACCTTGGGAAAACTGAAAATCAAAAAGACACAGCCACCCCAAAATTTAGGGCTGCACTGCTTACAAGGACCTCAACTTGGGTACACCTTAAATATCCCAGGAAATATAAAAATGGTTCAAAAAATTGTGGTACTTACGTACGATGGAATATCCCTCAGCCATGAAATCAATGTCATAAGACCAGTAGCAGCAAAATGGGTGGATTCAGGTACGATGATTCTAAGTGAAATAAGTCACACAGAAAAAGAAACTTATCATAAGATATCACTTATGAAGATCCTGTAAACATGGCTACACTTGAACTGAGTTAGGAAAGAGAACAGTGTCTCACATTTAGAAAACACTCTTATGCCTGCTTAAGGGGGAAGGAGAGGTGGGGTGATGCATAAAACCAGAGTTTGATATAAGCACAGGTACCGTTCCAAAAACCAACTATGGAATAGACAAGACCTACACCTTCCTCAGTGAAAGGGACTCAAAACCCCATATTTCCCGCAGAGGAATATATCTGACTAGTAAGAATCTTAAAACCTATGTATTGATATGTCTCCGTAAGGGAATCAAGTGTGTCTAGACTGGGATAAATATGGCAGCGAGAATCAGCTCAAGCCCACTATAAAAAGGAATTTCAAAAATAAAACAAAAAAACTGGGAAATTCTTTACAATTCCTTCAGGGTCTCTGATGAAACCTGAAATGACCCTATCTACAATGACAGCTGGATGTGGCATAAGGCTGGACACTTGGGACTGAGAGGATTGGTGAGATTGGGTGAGCAAATGCAGACCCTTTAAAGCAATAATGCATGGCACACATTCCATGGGTCCCAACTCTCCAGGTTGAAGGGAATATTACTACAGATATAACATGTACGGGAATCCTAGAGAACGGACACACTGTGAATACGAAAGGTTTCTAAAACTCAACGAATAGTCCTTCTCCTGGTGCTCCGGTTTGACTTTCCATCTGCTTTATTATCAACCTCCCAACTTGGAGAGACAGCCCCTTTAACCTCCTGGTTCGCACAGGTTGCCAATTTGGCAGAGGATGAAAGGGAAGAGGGAGAACCAATGAGAGAGTAGCTGTTAGGCATTTGGACGGGCACATATCACTGTAATTTCCCGGCAGGAAGAAGAATTAACCAAAGTCTCAGCCACCCACCGGGAATCAGTATAGATCCTGAACCAAAATTTTGGACTTGCGGTCAGCTCACCAAAAACGAGTTGAAAAATGGAGCTCAGGGGCACAGCAATTCACAAACTGGCCGAGTAATAAAGGACAACTATCGTCCAAAAATCTGTTGAGGGAAGGCAACGAGGCGGACTTGAAAGCGAGGCAGAATAGCAGGAAACAGATTTCCAGAGGTACGTTGGAATCGCCTTTAAAGCACAGGAAGAGGGGCACAACTTCGACAATGATGCACTTGGCCAAAAAGGGCGTATGCGTTTTCTCCTGAATATATTCAGGAGAAAACGCATACGCCCTTTTTGGCCAAGCAAGCAAGCGGGCAATGCAAATCTGCACTACAAAGAAGTATCACTTCCCACCGGTCAAAAGGGACATCCACAAAATGTGTAAAAACCAGAAAGGCAAGACAGGCCCTGGAGAACAGGGAGCCTTGTTATGCTGATGGGCGGGATGTAAATTGCCAACTGCCTCTCTGGAGGAGTGCATTGTGTTCCCTAAAACAAGTAAACAACAGAGCTACAGAGCCAAGGGCACTTCCAGTCTAGGGAATATACCTTGGGAAAACTGAAAATCAAAAAGACACAGCCACCCCAAAATTTAGGGCTGCACTGCTTACAAGGACCTCAACTTGGGTACACCTTAAATATCCCAGGAAATATAAAAATGGTTCAAAAAATTGTGGTACTTACGTACGATGGAATATCCCTCAGCCATGAAATCAATGTCATAAGACCAGTAGCAGCAAAATGGGTGGATTCAGGTACGATGATTCTAAGTGAAATAAGTCACACAGAAAAAGAAACTTATCATAAGATATCACTTATGAAGATCCTGTAAACATGGCTACACTTGAACTGAGTTAGGAAAGAGAACAGTGTCTCACATTTAGAAAACACTCTTATGCCTGCTTAAGGGGGAAGGAGAGGTGGGGTGATGCATAAAACCAGAGATTGATATAAGCACAGGTACCGTTCCAAAAACCAACTATGGAATAGACAAGACCTACACCTTCCTCAGTGAAAGGGACTCAAAACCCCATATTTCCCGCAGAGGAATATATCTGACTAGTAAGAATCTTAAAACCTATGTATTGATATGTCTCCGTAAGGGAATCAAGTGTGTCTAGACTGGGATAAATATGGCAGCGAGAATCAGCTCAAGCCCACTATAAAAAGGAATTTCAAAAATAAAACAAAAAAACTGGGAAATTCTTTACAATTCCTTCAGGGTCTCTGATGAAACCTGAAATGACCCTATCTACAATGACAGCTGGATGTGGCATAAGGCTGGACACTTGGGACTGAGAGGATTGGTGAGATTGGGTGAGCAAATGCAGACCCTTTAAAGCAATAATGCATGGCACACATTCCATGGGTCCCAACTCTCCAGGTTGAAGGGAATATTACTACAGATATAACATGTACGGGAATCCTAGAGAACGGACACACTGTGAATACGAAAGGTTTCTAAAACTCAACGAATAGTCCCTCTCCTGGTGCTCCGGTTTGACTTTCCATCTGCTTTATTATCAACCTCCCAACTTGGAGAGACAGCCCCTTTAACCTCCTGGTTCGCACAGGTTGCCAATTTGGCAGAGGATGAAAGGGAAGAGGGAGAACCAATGAGAGAGTAGCTGTTAGGCATTTGGACGGGCACATATCACTGTAATTTCCCGGCAGGAAGAAGAATTAACCAAAGTCTCAGCCACCCACCGGGAATCAGTATAGATCCTGAACCAAAATTTTGGACTTGCGGTCAGCTCACCAAAAACGAGTTGAAAAATGGAGCTCAGGGGCACAGCAATTCACAAACTGGCCGAGTAATAAAGGACAACTATCGTCCAAAAATCTGTTGAGGGAAGGCAACGAGGCGGACTTGAAAGCGAGGCAGAATAGCAGGAAACAGATTTCCAGAGGTACGTTGGAATCGCCTTTAAAGCACAGGAAGAGGGGCACAACTTCGACAATGATGCACTTGGCCAAAAAGGGCGTATGCGTTTTCTCCTGAATATATTCAGGAGAAAACGCATACGCCCTTTTTGGCCAAGCAAGCAAGCGGGCAATGCAAATCTGCACTACAAAGAAGTATCACTTCCCACCGGTCAAAAGGGACATCCACAAAATGTGTAAAAACCAGAAAGGCAAGACAGGCCCTGGAGAACAGGGAGCCTTGTTATGCTGATGGGCGGGATGTAAATTGCCAACTGCCTCTCTGGAGGAGTGCATTGTGTTCCCTAAAAGAAGTAAACAACAGAGCTACAGAGCCAAGGGCACTTCCAGTCTAGGGAATATACCTTGGGAAAACTGAAAATCAAAAAGACACAGCCACCCCAAAATTTAGGGCTGCACTGCTTACAAGGACCTCAACTTGGGTACACCTTAAATATCCCAGGAAATATAAAAATGGTTCAAAAAATTGTGGTACTTACGTACGATGGAATATCCCTCAGCCATGAAATCAATGTCATAAGACCAGTAGCAGCAAAATGGGTGGATTCAGGTACGATGATTCTAAGTGAAATAAGTCACACAGAAAAAGAAACTTATCATAAGATATCACTTATGAAGATCCTGTAAACATGGCTACACTTGAACTGAGTTAGGAAAGAGAACAGTGTCTCACATTTAGAAAACACTCTTATGCCTGCTTAAGGGGGAAGGAGAGGTGGGGTGATGCATAAAACCAGAGTTTGATATAAGCACAGGTACCGTTCCAAAAACCAACTATGGAATAGACAAGACCTACACCTTCCTCAGTGAAAGGGACTCAAAACCCCATATTTCCCGCAGAGGAATATATCTGACTAGTAAGAATCTTAAAACCTATGTATTGATATGTCTCCGTAAGGGAATCAAGTGTGTCTAGACTGGGATAAATATGGCAGCGAGAATCAGCTCAAGCCCACTATAAAAAGGAATTTCAAAAATAAAACAAAAAAACTGGGAAATTCTTTACAATTCCTTCAGGGTCTCTGATGAAACCTGAAATGACCCTATCTACAATGACAGCTGGATGTGGCATAAGGCTGGACACTTGGGACTGAGAGGATTGGTGAGATTGGGTGAGCAAATGCAGACCCTTTAAAGCAATAATGCATGGCACACATTCCATGGGTCCCAACTCTCCAGGTTGAAGGGAATATTACTACAGATATAACATGTACGGGAATCCTAGAGAACGGACACACTGTGAATACGAAGGGTTTCTAAAACTCAACGAATAGTCCCTCTCCTGGTGCTCCGGTTTGACTTTCCATCTGCTTTATTATCAACCTCCCAACTTGGAGAGACAGCCCCTTTAACCTCCTGGTTTGCACAGGTTGCCAATTTGGCGGAGGATGAAAGGGAAGAGGGAGAACCAATGAGAGAGTAGCTGTTAGGCATTTGGACGGGCATATATCACTGTAATTTCCCAGCAGGAAGAAGAATTAACCAAAGTCTCAGCCACCCACCGGGAATCAGTATAGATCCTGAACCAAAATTTTGGACTTGCGGTCAGCTCACCAAAAACGAGTTGAAAAATGGAGCTCAGGGGCACAGCAATTCACAAACTGGCCGAGTAATAAAGGACAACTATCGTCCAAAAATCTGTTGAGGGAGGGCAATGAGGCAGACTTGAAAGCGAGGCAGAATAGCAGGAAACAGATTTCCAGAGGTACGTTGGAATCACCTTTAAAGCACAGGAAGAGGGGCACAACTTCGACAATGATGCACTTGGCCAAAAAGGACGTATGCGTTTTCTCCTGAATATATTCAGGAGAAAACGCATACGCCCTTTTTGGCCAAGCAAGCAAGCGGGCAATGCAAATCTGCACTACAAAGAAGTATCACTTCCCACCGGTCAAAAGGGACATCCACAAAATGTGTAAAAACCAGAAAGGCAAGACAGGCCCTGGAGAACAGGGAGCCTTGTTATGCTGATGGGCGGGATGTAAATTGCCAACTGCCTCTCTGGAGGAGTGCATTGTGTTCCCTAAAACAAGTAAACAACAGAGCTACAGAGCCAAGGGCACTTCCAGTCTAGGGAATATACCTTGGGAAAACTGAAAATCAAAAAGACACAGCCACCCCAAAATTTAGGGCTGCACTGCTTACAAGGACCTCAACTTGGGTACACCTTAAATATCCCAGGAAATATAAAAATGGTTCAAAAAATTGTGGTACTTACGTACGATGGAATATCCCTCAGCCATGAAATCAATGTCATACGACCAGTAGCAGCAAAATGGGTGGATTCAGGTACGATGATTCTAAGTGAAATAAGTCACACAGAAAAAGAAACCTATCATAAGATATCACTTATGAAGATCCTGTAAACATGGCTACACTTGAACTGAGTTAGGAAAGAGAACAGTGTCTCACATTTAGAAAAGACTCTTATTCCTGCTTAAGGGGGAAGGAGACGTGGGGTGATGCATAAAACCAGAGTTTGATATAAGCACAGGTACCGTTCCAAAAACCAACTATGGAATAGACAAGACCTACACCTTCCTCAGTGAAAGGGACTCAAAACCCCATATTTCCCGCAGAGGAATATATCTGACTAGTAAGAATCTTAAAACCTATGTATTGATATGTCTCCGTAAGGGAATCAAGTGTGTCTAGACTGGGATAAATATGGCAGCGAGAATCAGCTCAAACCCACTATAAAAAGGAATTTCAAAAATAAAACAAAAAAACTGGGAAATTCTTTACAATTCCTTCAGGGTCTCTGATGAAACCTGAAATGACCCTATCTACAATGACAGCTGGATGTGGCATAAGGCTGGACACTTGGGACTGAGAGGATTGGTGAGATTGGGTGAGCAAATGCAGACCCTTTAAAGCAATAATGCATGGCACACATTCCATGGGTCCCAACTCTCCAGGTTGAAGGGAATATTACTACAGATATAACATGTACGGGAATCCTAGAGAACGGACACACTGTGAATACGAAAGGTTTCTAAAACTCAACGAATAGTCCCTCTCCTGGTGCTCCGGTTTGACTTTCCATCTGCTTTATTATCAACCTCCCAACTTGGAGAGACAGCCCCTTTAACCTCCTGGTTCACACAGGTTGCCAATTTGGCAGAGGATGAAAGGGAAGAGGGAGAACCAAAGAGAGAGTAGCTGTTAGGCATTTGGACGGGCACATATCACTGTAATTTCCCGGCAGGAAGAAGAATTAACCAAAGTCTCAGCCACCCACCGGGAATCAGTATAGATCCTGAACCAAAATTTTGGACTTGCGGTCAGCTCACCAAAAACGAGTTGAAAAATGGAGCTCAGGGGCACAGCAATTCACAAACTGGCCGAGTAATAAAGGACAACTATCGTCCAAAAATCTGTTGAGGGAAGGCAACGAGGCGGACTTGAAAGCGAGGCAGAATAGCAGGAAACAGATTTCCAGAGGTACGTTGGAATCACCTTTAAAGCACAGGAAGAGGGGCACAACTTCGACAATGATGCACTTGGCCAAAAAGGGCGTATGCGTTTTCTCCTGAATATATTCAGGAGAAAACGCATACGCCCTTTTTGGCCAAGCAAGCAAGCGGGCAATGCAAATCTGCACTACAAAGAAGTATCACTTCCCACTGGTCAAAAGGGACATCCACAAAATGTGTAAAAACCAGAAAGGCAAGACAGGCCCTGGAGAACAGGGAGCCTTGTTATGCTGATGGGCGGGATGTAAATTGCCAACTGCCTCTCTGGAGGAGTGCATTGTGTTCCCTAAAACAAGTAAACAACAGAGCTACAGAGCCAAGGGCACTTCCAGTCTAGGGAATATACCTTGGGAAAACTGAAAATCAAAAAGACACAGCCACCCCAAAATTTAGGGCTGCACTGCTTACAAGGACCTCAACTTGGGTACACCTTAAATATCCCAGGAAATATAAAAATGGTTCAAAAAATTGTGGTACTTACGTACGATGGAATATCCCTCAGCCATGAAATCAATGTCATAAGACCAGTAGCAGCAAAATGGGTGGATTCAGGTACGATGATTCTAAGTGAAATAAGTCACACAGAAAAAGAAACTTATCATAAGATATCACTTATGAAGATCCTGTAAACATGGCTACACTTGAACTGAGTTAGGAAAGAGAACAGTGTCTCACATTTAGAAAACACTCTTATGCCTGCTTAAGGGGGAAGGAGAGGTGGGGTGATGCATAAAACCAGAGTTTGATATAAGCACAGGTACCGTTCCAAAAACCAACTATGGAATAGACAAGACCTACACCTTCCTCAGTGAAAGGGACTCAAAACCCCATATTTCCCGCAGAGGAATATATCTGACTAGTAAGAATCTTAAAACCTATGTATTGATATGTCTCCGTAAGGGAATCAAGTGTGTCTAGACTGGGATAAATATGGCAGCGAGAATCAGCTCAAACCCACTATAAAAAGGAATTTCAAAAATAAAACAAAAAAACTGGGAAATTCTTTACAATTCCTTCAGGGTCTCTGATGAAACCTGAAATGACCCTATCTACAATGACAGCTGGATGTGGCATAAGGCTGGACACTTGGGACTGAGAGGATTGGTGAGATTGGGTGAGCAAATGCAGACCCTTTAAAGCAATAATGCATGGCACACATTCCATGGGTCCCAACTCTCCAGGTTGAAGGGAATATTACTACAGATATAACATGTACGGGAATCCTAGAGAACGGACACACTGTGAATACGAATGCTTTCTAAAACTCAACGAATAGTCCCTCTCCTGGTGCTCCGGTTTGACTTTCCATCTGCTTTATTATCAACCTCCCAACTTGGAGAGACAGCCCCTTTAACCTCCTGGTTCGCACAGGTTGCCAATTTGGCAGAGGATGAAAGGGAAGAGGGAGAACCAATGAGAGAGTAGCTGTTAGGCATTTGGACGGGCACATATCACTGTAATTTCCCGGCAGGAAGAAGAATTAGCCAAAGTCTCAGCCACCCACCGGGAATCAGTATAGATCCTGAACCAAAATTTTGGACTTGCGGTCAGCTCACCAAAAACGAGTTGAAAAATGGAGCTCAGGGGCACAGCAATTCACAAACTGGCCGAGTAATAAAGGACAACTATCGTCCAAAAATCTGTTGAGGGAAGGCAACGAGGCGGACTTGAAAGCGAGGCAGAATAGCAGGAAACAGATTTCCAGAGGTACGTTGGAATCGCCTTTAAAGCACAGGAAGAGGGGCACAACTTCGACAATGATGCACTTGGCCAAAAAGGGCGTATGCGTTTTCTCCTGAATATATTCAGGAGAAAACGCATACGCCCTTTTTGGCCAAGCAAGCAAGCGGGCAATGCAAATCTGCACTACAAAGAAGTATCACTTCCCACCGGTCAAAAGGGACATCCACAAAATGTGTAAAAACCAGAAAGGCAAGACAGGCCCTGGAGAACAGGGAGCCTTGTTATGCTGATGGGCGGGATGTAAATTGCCAACTGCCTCTCTGGAGGAGTGCATTGTGTTCCCTAAAACAAGTAAACAACAGAGCTACAGAGCCAAGGGCACTTCCAGTCTAGGGAATATACCTTGGGAAAACTGAAAATCAAAAAGACACAGCCACCCCAAAATTTAGGGCTGCACTGCTTACAAGGACCTCAACTTGGGTACACCTTAAATATCCCAGGAAATATAAAAATGGTTCAAAAAATTGTGGTACTTACGTACGATGGAATATCCCTCAGCCATGAAATCAATGTCATAAGACCAGTAGCAGCAAAATGGGTGGATTCAGGTACGATGATTCTAAGTGAAATAAGTCACACAGAAAAAGAAACTTATCATAAGATATCACTTATGAAGATCCTGTAAACATGGCTACACTTGAACTGAGTTAGGAAAGAGAACAGTGTCTCACATTTAGAAAACACTCTTATGCCTGCTTAAGGGGGAAGGAGAGGTGGGGTGATGCATAAAACCAGAGTTTGATATAAGCACAGGTACCGTTCCAAAAACCAACTATGGAATAGACAAGACCTACACCTTCCTCAGTGAAAGGGACTCAAAACCCCATATTTCCCACAGAGGAATATATCTGACTAGTAAGAATCTTAAAACCTATGTATTGATATGTCTCCGTAAGGGAATCAAGTGTGTCTAGACTGGGATAAATATGGCAGCGAGAATCAGCTCAAACCCACTATAAAAAGGAATTTCAAAAATAAAACAAAAAAACTGGGATATTCTTTACAATTCCTTCAGGGTCTCTGATGAAACCTGAAATGACCCTATCTACAATGACAGCTGGATGTGGCATAAGGCTGGACACTTGGGACTGAGAGGATTGGTGAGATTGGGTGAGCAAATGCAGACCCTTTAAAGCAATAATGCATGGCACATATTCCATGGGTCCCAACTCTCCAGGTTGAAGGGAATATTACTACAGATATAACATGTACGGGAATCCTAGAGAACGGACACACTGTGAATACGAAGGGTTTCTAAAACTCAACGAATAGTCCCTCTCCTGGTGCTCCGGTTTGACTTTCCATCTGCTTTATTATCAACCTCCCAACTTGGAGAGACAGCCCCTTTAACCTCCTGGTTTGCACAGGTTGCCAATTTGGCGGAGGATGAAAGGGAAGAGGGAGAACCAATGAGAGAGTAGCTGTTAGGCATTTGGACGGGCATATATCACTGTAATTTCCCAGGAGGAAGAAGAATTAACCAAAGTCTCAGCCACCCACCGGGAATCAGTATAGATCCTGAACCAAAATTTTGGACTTGCGGTCAGCTCACCAAAAACGAGTTGAAAAATGGAGCTCAGGGGCACAGCAATTCACAAACTGGCCGAGTAATAAAGGACAACTATCGTCCAAAAATCTGTTGAGGGAAGGCAACGAGGCGGACTTGAAAGCGAGGCAGAATAGCAGGAAACAGATTTCCAGAGGTACGTTGGAATCGCCTTTAAAGCACAGGAAGAGGGGCACAACTTCGACAATGATGCACTTGGCCAAAAAGGGCGTATGCGTTTTCTCCTGAATATATTCAGGAGAAAACGCATACGCCCTTTTTGGCCAAGCAAGCAAGCGGGCAATGCAAATCTGCACTACAAAGAAGTATCACTTCCCACCGGTCAAAAGGGACATCCACAAAATGTGTAAAAACCAGAAAGGCAAGACAGGCCCTGGAGAACAGGGAGCCTTGTTATGCTGATGGGCGGGATGTAAATTGCCAACTGCCTCTCTGGAGGAGTGCATTGTGCTCCCTAAAACAAGTAAACAACAGAGCTACAGAGCCAAGGGCACTTCCAGTCTAGGGAATATACCTTGGGAAAACTGAAAATCAAAAAGACACAGCCACCCCAAAATTTAGGGCTGCACTGCTTACAAGGACCTCAACTTGGGTACACCTTAAATATCCCAGGAAATATAAAAATGGTTCAAAAAATTGTGGTACTTACGTACGATGGAATATCCCTCAGCCATGAAATCAATGTCATAAGACCAGTAGCAGCAAAATGGGTGGATTCAGGTACGATGATTCTAAGTGAAATAAGTCACACAGAAAAAGAAACTTATCATAAGATATCACTTATGAAGATCCTGTAAACATGGCTACACTTGAACTGAGTTAGGAAAGAGAACAGTGTCTCACATTTAGAAAACACTCTTATGCCTGCTTAAGGGGGAAGGAGAGGTGGGGTGATGCATAAAACCAGAGTTTGATATAAGCACAGGTACCGTTCCAAAAACCAACTATGGAATAGACAAGACCTACACCTTCCTCAGTGAAAGGGACTCAAAACCCCATATTTCCCGCAGAGGAATATATCTGACTAGTAAGAATCTTAAAACCTATGTATTGATATGTCTCCGTAAGGGAATCAAGTGTGTCTAGACTGGGATAAATATGGCAGCGAGAATCAGCTCAAACCCACTATAAAAAGGAATTTCAAAAATAAAACAAAAAAACTGGGAAATTCTTTACAATTCCTTCAGGGTCTCTGATGAAACCTGAAATGACCCTATCTACAATGACAGCTGGATGTGGCATAAGGCTGGACACTTGGGACTGAGAGGATTGGTGAGATTGGGTGAGCAAATGCAGACCCTTTAAAGCAATAATGCATGGCACACATTCCATGGGTCCCAACTCTCCAGGTTGAAGGGAATATTACTACAGATATAACATGTACGGGAATCCTAGAGAACGGACACACTGTGAATACGAAAGGTTTCTAAAACTCAACGAATAGTCCCTCTCCTGGTGCTCCGGTTTGACTTTCCATCTGCTTTATTATCAACCTCCCAACTTGGAGAGACAGCCCCTTTAACCTCCTGGTTCGCACAGGTTGCCAATTTGGCAGAGGATGAAAGGGAAGAGGGAGAACCAATGAGAGAGTAGCTGTTAGGCATTTGGACGGGCACATATCACTGTAATTTCCCGGCAGGAAGAAGAATTAACCAAAGTCTCAGCCACCCACCGGGAATCAGTATAGATCCTGAACCAAAATTTTGGACTTGCGGTCAGCTCACCAAAAACGAGTTGAAAAATGGAGCTCAGGGGCACAGCAATTCACAAACTGGCCGAGTAATAAAGGACAACTATCGTCCAAAAATCTGTTGAGGGAAGGCAATGAGGAGGACTTGAAAGCGAGGCAGAATAGCAGGAAACAGATTTCCAGAGGTACGTTGGAATCGCCTTTAAAGCACAGGAAGAGGGGCACAACTTCGACAATGATGCACTTGGCCAAAAAGGACGTATGCGTTTTCTCCTGAATATATTCAGGAGAAAACGCATACGCCCTTTTTGGCCAAGCAAGCAAGCGGGCAATGCAAATCTGCACTACAAAGAAGTATCACTTCCCACCGGTCAAAAGGGACATCCACAAAATGTGTAAAAACCAGAAAGGCAAGACAGGCCCTAGAGAACAGGGAGCCTTGTTATGCTGATGGGCGGGATGTAAATTGCCAACTGCCTCTCTGGAGGAGTGCATTGTGTTCCCTAAAACAAGTAAACAACAGAGCTACAGAGCCAAGGGCACTTCCAGTCTAGGGAATATACCTTGGGAAAACTGAAAATCAAAAAGACACAGCCACCCCAAAATTTAGGGCTGCACTGCTTACAAGGACCTCAACTTGGGTACACCTTAAATATCCCAGGAAATATAAAAATGGTTCAAAAAATTGTGGTACTTACGTACGATGGAATATCCCTCAGCCATGAAATCAATGTCATAAGACCAGTAGCAGCAAAATGGGTGGATTCAGGTACGATGATTCTAAGTGAAATAAGTCACACAGAAAAAGAAACTTATCATAAGATATCACTTATGAAGATCCTGTAAACATGGCTACACTTGAACTGAGTTAGGAAAGAGAACAGTGTCTCACATTTAGAAAACACTCTTATGCCTGCTTAAGGGGGAAGGAGAGGTGGGGTGATGCATAAAACCAGAGTTTGATATAAGCACAGGTACCGTTCCAAAAACCAACTATGGAATAGACAAGACCTACACCTTCCTCAGTGAAAGGGACTCAAAACCCCATATTTCCCGCAGAGGAATATATCTGACTAGTAAGAATCTTAAAACCTATGTATTGATATGTCTCCATAAGGGAATCAAGTGTGTCTAGACTGGGATAAATATGGCAGCGAGAATCAGCTCAAACCCACTATAAAAAGGAATTTCAAAAATAAAACAAAAAAACTGGGAAATTCTTTACAATTCCTTCAGGGTCTCTGATGAAACCTGAAATGACCCTATCTACAATGACAGCTGGATGTGGCATAAGGCTGGACACTTGGGACTGAGAGGATTGGTGAGATTGGGTGAGCAAATGCAGACCCTTTAAAGCAATAATGCATGGCACACATTCCATGGGTCCCAACTCTCCAGGTTGAAGGGAATATTACTACAGATATAACATGTACGGGAATCCTAGAGAACGGACACACTGTGAATACGAAAGGTTTCTAAAACTCAACGAATAGTCCCTCTCCTGGTGCTCCGGTTTGACTTTCCATCTGCTTTATTATCAACCTCCCAACTTGGAGAGACAGCCCCTTTAACCTCCTGGTTCGCACAGGTTGCCAATTTGGCAGAGGATGAAAGGGAAGAGGGAGAACCAATGAGAGAGTAGCTGTTAGGCATTTGGACGGGCACATATCACTGTAATTTCCCGGCAGGAAGAAGAATTAACCAAAGTCTCAGCCACCCACCGGGAATCAGTATAGATCCTGAACCAAAATTTTGGACTTGCGGTCAGCTCACCAAAAACGAGTTGAAAAATGGAGCTCAGGGGCACAGCAATTCACAAACTGGCCGAGTAATAAAGGACAACTATCGTCCAAAAATCTGTTGAGGGAAGGCAATGAGGAGGACTTGAAAGCGAGGCAGAATAGCAGGAAACAGATTTCCAGAGGTACGTTGGAATCGCCTTTAAAGCACAGGAAGAGGGGCACAACTTCGACAATGATGCACTTGGCCAAAAAGGACGTATGCGTTTTCTCCTGAATATATTCAGGAGAAAACGCATACGCCCTTTTTGGCCAAGCAAGCAAGCGGGCAATGCAAATCTGCACTACAAAGAAGTATCACTTCCCACCGGTCAAAAGGGACATCCACAAAATGTGTAAAAACCAGAAAGGCAAGACAGGCCCTAGAGAACAGGGAGCCTTGTTATGCTGATGGGCGGGATGTAAATTGCCAACTGCCTCTCTGGAGGAGTGCATTGTGTTCCCTAAAACAAGTAAACAACAGAGCTACAGAGCCAAGGGCACTTCCAGTCTAGGGAATATACCTTGGGAAAACTGAAAATCAAAAAGACACAGCCACCCCAAAATTTAGGGCTGCACTGCTTACAAGGACCTCAACTTGGGTACACCTTAAATATCCCAGGAAATATAAAAATGGTTCAAAAAATTGTGGTACTTACGTACGATGGAATATCCCTCAGCCATGAAATCAATGTCATAAGACCAGTAGCAGCAAAATGGGTGGATTCAGGTACGATGATTCTAAGTGAAATAAGTCACAGAGAAAAAGAAACTTATCATAAGATATCACTTATGAAGATCCTGTAAACATGGCTACACTTGAACTGAGTTAGGAAAGAGAACAGTGTCTCACATTTAGAAAACACTCTTATGCCTGCTTAAGGGGGAAGGAGAGGTGGGGTGATGCATAAAACCAGAGTTTGATATAAGCACAGGTACCGTTCCAAAAACCAACTATGGAATAGACAAGACCTACACCTTCCTCAGTGAAAGGGACTCAAAACCCCATATTTCCCACAGAGGAATATATCTGACTAGTAAGAATCTTAAAACCTATGTACTGATATGTCTCCGTAAGGGAATCAAGTGTGTCTAGACTGGGATAAATATGGCAGCGAGAATCAGCTCAAGCCCACTATAAAAAGGAATTTCAAAAATAAAACAAAAAAACTGGGAAATTCTTTACAATTCCTTCAGGGTCTCTGATGAAACCTGAAATGACCCTATCTACAATGACAGCTGGATGTGGCATAAGGCTGGACACTTGGGACTGAGAGGATTGGTGAGATTGGGTGAGCAAATGCAGACCCTTTAAAGCAATAATGCATGGCACACATTCCATGGGTCCCAACTCTCCAGGTTGAAGGGAATATTACTACAGATATAACATGTACGGGAATCCTAGAGAACGGACACACTGTGAATACGAAAGGTTTCTAAAACTCAACGAATAGTCCCTCTCCTGGTGCTCCGGTTTGACTTTCCATCTGCTTTATTATCAACCTCCCAACTTGGAGAGACAGCCCCTTTAACCTCCTGGTTCGCACAGGTTGCCAATTTGGCAGAGGATGAAAGGGAAGAGGGAGAACCAATGAGAGAGTAGCTGTTAGGCATTTGGACGGGCACATATCACTGTAATTTCCCGGCAGGAAGAAGAATTAACCAAAGTCTCAGCCACCCACCGGGAATCAGTATAGATCCTGAACCAAAATTTTGGACTTGCGGTCAGCTCACCAAAAACGAGTTGAAAAATGGAGCTCAGGGGCACAGCAATTCACAAACTGGCCGAGTAATAAAGGACAACTATCGTCCAACAATCTGTTGAGGGAAGGCAATGAGGCGGACTTGAAAGCGAGGCAGAATAGCAGGAAACAGATTTCCAGAGGTACGTTGGAATCGCCTTTAAAGCACAGGAAGAGGGGCACAACTTCGACAATGATGCACTTGGCCAAAAAGGACGTATGCGTTTTCTCCTGAATATATTCAGGAGAAAACGCATACGCCCTTTTTGGCCAAGCAAGCAAGCGGGCAATGCAAATCTGCACCACAAAGAAGTATCACTTCCCACCGGTCAAAAGGGACATCCACAAAATGTGTAAAAACCAGAAAGGCAAGACAGGCCCTGGAGAACAGGGAGCCTTGTTATGCTGATGGGCGGAATGTAAATTGCCAACTGCCTCTCTGGAGGAGTGCATTGTGTTCCCTAAAACAAGTAAACAACAGAGCTACAGAGCCAAGGGCACTTCCAGTCTAGGGAATATACCTTGGGAAAACTGAAAATCAAAAAGACACAGCCACCCCAAAATTTAGGGCTGCACTGCTTACAAGGACCTCAACTTGGGTACACCTTAAATATCCCAGGAAATATAAAAATGGTTCAAAAAATTGTGGTACTTACGTACGATGGAATATCCCTCAGCCATGAAATCAATGTCATAAGACCAGTAGCAGCAAAATGGGTGGATTCAGGTACGATGATTCTAAGTGAAATAAGTCACAGAGAAAAAGAAACTTATCATAAGATATCACTTATGAAGATCCTGTAAACATGGCTACACTTGAACTGAGTTAGGAAAGAGAACAGTGTCTCACATTTAGAAAACACTCTTATGCCTGCTTAAGGGGGAAGGAGAGGTGGGGTGATGCATAAAACCAGAGTTTGATATAAGCACAGGTACCGTTCCAAAAACCAACTATGGAATAGACAAGACCTACACCTTCCTCAGTGAAAGGGACTCAAAACCCCATATTTCCCACAGAGGAATATATCTGACTAGTAAGAATCTTAAAACCTATGTACTGATATGTCTCCGTAAGGGAATCAAGTGTGTCTAGACTGGGATAAATATGGCAGCGAGAATCAGCTCAAGCCCACTATAAAAAGGAATTTCAAAAATAAAACAAAAAAACTGGGAAATTCTTTACAATTCCTTCAGGGTCTCTGATGAAACCTGAAATGACCCTATCTACAATGACAGCTGGATGTGGCATAAGGCTGGACACTTGGGACTGAGAGGATTGGTGAGATTGGGTGAGCAAATGCAGACCCTTTAAAGCAATAATGCATGGCACACATTCCATGGGTCCCAACTCTCCAGGTTGAAGGGAATATTACTACAGATATAACATGTACGGGAATCCTAGAGAACGGACACACTGTGAATACGAAAGGTTTCTAAAACTCAACGAATAGTCCCTCTCCTGGTGCTCCGGTTTGACTTTCCATCTGCTTTATTATCAACCTCCCAACTTGGAGAGACAGCCCCTTTAACCTCCTGGTTCGCACAGGTTGCCAATTTGGCAGAGGATGAAAGGGAAGAGGGAGAACCAATGAGAGAGTAGCTGTTAGGCATTTGGACGGGCACATATCACTGTAATTTCCCGGCAGGAAGAAGAATTAACCAAAGTCTCACCCACCCACCGGGAATCAGTATAGATCCTGAACCAAAATTTTGGACTTGCGGTCAGCTCACCAAAAACGAGTTGAAAAATGGAGCTCAGGGGCACAGCAATTCACAAACTGGCCGAGTAATAAAGGACAACTATCGTCCAAAAATCTGTTGAGGGAAGGCAACGAGGCGGACTTGAAAGCGAGGCAGAATAGCAGGAAACAGATTTCCAGAGGTACGTTGGAATCGCCTTTAAAGCACAGGAAGAGGGGCACAACTTCGACAATGATGCACTTGGCCAAAAAGGGCGTATGCGTTTTCTCCTGAATATATTCAGGAGAAAACGCATACAACCTTTTTGGCCAAGCAAGCAAGCGGGCAATGCAAATCTGCACTACAAAGAAGTATCACTTCCCACCGGTCAAAAGGGACATCCACAAAATGTGTAAAAACCAGAAAGGCAAGACAGGCCCTGGAGAACAGGGAGCCTTGTTATGCTGATGGGCGGGATGTAAATTGCCAACTGCCTCTCTGGAGGAGTGCATTGTGTTCCCTAAAACAAGTAAACAACAGAGCTACAGAGCCAAGGGCACTTCCAGTCTAGGGAATATACCTTGGGAAAACTGAAAATCAAAAAGACACAGCCACCCCAAAATTTAGGGCTGCACTGCTTACAAGGACCTCAACTTGGGTACACCTTAAATATCCCAGGAAATATAAAAATGGTTCAAAAAATTGTGGTACTTACGTACGATGGAATATCCCTCAGCCATGAAATCAATGTCATAAGACCAGTAGCAGCAAAATGGGTGGATTCAGGTACGATGATTCTAAGTGAAATAAGTCACACAGAAAAAGAAACTTATCATAAGATATCACTTATGAAGATCCTGTAAACATGGCTACACTTGAACTGAGTTAGGAAAGAGAACAGTGTCTCACATTTAGAAAACACTCTTATGCCTGCTTAAGGGGGAAGGAGAGGTGGGGTGATGCATAAAACCAGAGTTTGATATAAGCACAGGTACCGTTCCAAAAACCAACTATGGAATAGACAAGACCTACACCTTCCTCAGTGAAAGGGACTCAAAACCCCATATTTCCCGCAGAGGAATATATCTGACTAGTAAGAATCTTAAAACCTATGTATTGATATGTCTCCGTAAGGGAATCAAGTGTGTCTAGACTGGGATAAATATGGCAGCGAGAATCAGCTCAAGCCCACTATAAAAAGGAATTTCAAAAATAAAACAAAAAAACTGGGAAATTCTTTACAATTCCTTCAGGGTCTCTGATGAAACCTGAAATGACCCTATCTACAATGACAGCTGGATGTGGCATAAGGCTGGACACTTGGGACTGAGAGGATTGGTGAGATTGGGTGAGCAAATGCAGACCCTTTAAAGCAATAATGCATGGCACACATTCCATGGGTCCCAACTCTCCAGGTTGAAGGGAATATTACTACAGATATAACATGTACGGGAATCCTAGAGAACGGACACACTGTGAATACGAAAGGTTTCTAAAACTCAACGAATAGTCCCTCTCCTGGTGCTCCGGTTTGACTTTCCATCTGCTTTATTATCAACCTCCCAACTTGGAGAGACAGCCCCTTTAACCTCCTGGTTCGCACAGGTTGCCAATTTGGCAGAGGATGAAAGGGAAGAGGGAGAACCAATGAGAGAGTAGCTGTTAGGCATTTGGACGGGCACATATCACTGTTATTTCCCGGCAGGAAGAAGAATTAACCAAAGTCTCAGCCACCCACCGGGAATCAGTATAGATCCTGAACCAAAATTTTGGACTTGAGGTCAGCTCACCAAAAACGAGTTGAAAAATGGAGCTCAGGGGCACAGCAATTCACAAACTGGCCGAGTAATAAAGGACAACTATCGTCCAAAAATCTGTTGAGGGAAGGCAACGAGGCGGACTTGAAAGCGAGGCAGAATAGCAGGAAACAGATTTCAAGAGGTACGTTGGAATCGCCTTTAAAGCACAGGAAGAGGGGCACAACTTCGACCATGATGCACTTGGACAAAAAGGGCGTATGCGTTTTCTCCTGAATATATTCAGGAGAAAACGCATACGCCCTTTTTGGCCAAGCAAGCAAGCAGGCAATGCAAATCTGCACTACAAAGAAGTATCACTTCCCACCGGTCAAAAGGGACATCCACAAAATGTGTAAAAACCAGAAAGGCAAGACAGGCCCTGGAGAACAGGGAGCCTTGTTATGCTGATGGGCGGGATGTAAATTGCCAACTGCCTCTCTGGAGGCGTGCATTGTGTTCCCTAAAACAAGTAAACAACAGAGCTACAGAGCCAAGGGCACTTCCAGTCTAGGGAATATACCTTGGGAAAACTGAAAATCAAAAAGACACAGCCACCCCAAAATTTAGGGCTGCACTGCTTACAAGGACCTCAACTTGGGTACACCTTAAATATCCCAGGAAATATAAAAATGGTTCAAAAAATTGTGGTACTTACGTACGATGGAATATCCCTCAGCCATGAAATCAATGTCATAAGACCAGTAGCAGCAAAATGGGTGGATTCAGGTACGATGATTCTAAGTGAAATAAGTCACACAGAAAAAGAAACTTATCATAAGATATCACTTATGAAGATCCTGTAAACATGGCTACACTTGAACTGAGTTAGGAAAGAGAACAGTGTCTCACATTTAGAAAACACTCTTATGCCTGCTTAAGGGGGAAGGAGAGGTGGGGTGATGCATAAAACCAGAGTTTGATATAAGCACAGGTACCGTTCCAAAAACCAACTATGGAATAGACAAGACCTACACATTCCTCAGTGAAAGGGACTCAAAACCCCATATTTCCCGCAGAGGAATATATCTGACTAGTAAGAATCTTAAAACCTATGTATTGATATGTCTCCGTAAGGGAATCAAGTGTGTCTAGACTGGGATAAATATGGCAGCGAGAATCAGCTCAAACCCACTATAAAAAGGAATTTCAAAAATAAAACAAAAAAACTGGGAAATTCTTTACAATTCCTTCAGGGTCTCTGATGAAACCTGAAATGACCCTATCTACAATGACAGCTGGATGTGGCATAAGGCTGGACACTTGGGACTGAGAGGATTGGTGAGATTGGGTGAGCAAATGCAGACCCTTTAAAGCAATAATGCATGGCACACATTCCATGGGTCCCAACTCTCCAGGTTGAAGGGAATATTACTACAGATATAACATGTACGGGAATCCTAGAGAACGGACACACTGTGAATACGAAAGGTCTCTAAAACTCAACGAATAGTCCCTCTCCTGGTGCTCCGGTTTGACTTTCCATCTGCTTTATTATCAACCTCCCAACTTGGAGAGACAGCCCCTTTAACCTCCTGGTTCGCACAGGTTGCCAATTTGGCAGAGGATGAAAGGGAAGAGGGAGAACCAATGAGAGAGTAGCTGTTAGGCATTTGGACGGGCACATATCACTGTAATTTCCCGGCAGGAAGAAGAATTAACCAAAGTCTCAGCCACCCACCGGGAATCAGTATAGATCCTGAACTAAAATTTTGGACTTGCGGTCAGCTCACCAAAAACGAGTTGAAAAATGGAGCTCAGGGGCACAGCAATTCACAAACTGGCCGAGTAATAAAGGACAACTATCGTCCAAAAATCTGTTGAGGGAAGGCAACGAGGCGGACTTGAAAGCGAGGCAGAATAGCAGGAAACAGATTTCCAGAGGTACGTTGGAATCGCCTTTAAAGCACAGGAAGAGGGGCACAACTTCGACAATGATGCACTTGGCCAAAAAAGGCGTATGCGTTTTCTCCTGAATATATTCAGGAGAAAACGCATACGCCCTTTTTGGCCAAGCAAGCAAGCGGGCAATGCAAATCTGCACTACATGAAGTATCACTTCCCACCGGTCAAAAGGGACATCCACAAAATGTGTAAAAACCAGAAAGGCAAGACAGGCCCTGGAGAACAGGGAGCCTTGTTATGCTGATGGGCGGGATGTAAATTGCCAACTGCCTCTCTGGAGGAGTGCATTGTGTTCCCTAAAACAAGTAAACAACAGAGCTACAGAGCCAAGGGCACTTCCAGTCTAGGGAATATACCTTGGGAAAACTGAAAATCAAAAAGACACAGCCACCCCAAAATTTAGGGCTGCACTGCTTACAAGGACCTCAACTTGGGTACACCTTAAATATCCCAGGAAATATAAAAATGGTTCAAAAAATTGTGGTACTTACGTACGATGGAATATCCCTCAGCCATGAAATCAATGTCATAAGACCAGTAGCAGCAAAATGGGTGGATTCAGGTACGATGATTCTAAGTGAAATAAGTCACACAGAAAAAGAAACTTATCATAAGATATCACTTATGAAGATCCTGTAAACATGGCTACACTTGAACTGAGTTAGGAAAGAGAACAGTGTCTCACATTTAGAAAACACTCTTATGCCTGCTTAAGGGGGAAGGAGAGGTGGGGTGATGCATAAAACCAGAGTTTGATATAAGCACAGGTACCGTTCCAAAAACCAACTATGGAATAGACAAGACCTACACCTTCCTCAGTGAAAGGGACTCAAAACCCCATATTTCCCGCAGAGGAATATATCTGACTAGTAAGAATCTTAAAACCTATGTATTGATATGTCTCCGTAAGGGAATCAAGTGTGTCTAGACTGGGATAAATATGGCAGCGAGAATCAGCTCAAACCCACTATAAAAAGGAATTTCAAAAATAAAACAAAAAAACTGGGAAATTCTTTACAATTCCTTCAGGGTCTCTGATGAAACCTGAAATGACCCTATCTACAATGACAGCTGGATGTGGCATAAGGCTGGACACTTGGGACTGAGAGGATTGGTGAGATTGGGTGAGCAAATGCAGACCCTTTAAAGCAATAATGCATGGCACACATTCCATGGGTCCCAACTCTCCAGGTTGAAGGGAATATTACTACAGATATAACATGTACGGGAATCCTAGAGAACGGACACACTGTGAATACGAAAGGTTTCTAAAACTCAACGAATAGTCCCTCTCCTGGTGCTCCGGTTTGACTTTCCATCTGCTTTATTATCAACCTCCCAACTTGGAGAGACAGCCCCTTTAACCTCCTGGTTCGCACAGGTTGCCAATTTGGCAGAGGATGAAAGGGAAGAGGGAGAACCAATGAGAGAGTAGCTGTTAGGCATTTGGACGGGCACATATCACTGTAATTTCCCGGCAGGAAGAAGAATTAACCAAAGTCTCAGCCACCCACCGGGAATCAGTATAGATCCTGAACCAAAATTTTGGACTTGCGGTCAGCTCACCAAAAACGAGTTGAAAAATGGAGCTCAGGGGCACAGCAATTCACAAACTGGCCGAGTAATAAAGGACAACTATCGTCCAACAATCTGTTGAGGGAAGGCAATGAGGCGGACTTGAAAGCGAGGCAGAATAGCAGGAAACAGATTTCCAGAGGTACGTTGGAATCGCCTTTAAAGCACAGGAAGAGGGGCACAACTTCGACAATGATGCACTTGGCCAAAAAGGACGTATGCGTTTTCTCCTGAATATATTCAGGAGAAAACGCATACGCCCTTTTTGGCCAAGCAAGCAAGCGGGCAATGCAAATCTGCACCACAAAGAAGTATCACTTCCCACCGGTCAAAAGGGACATCCACAAAATGTGTAAAAACCAGAAAGGCAAGACAGGCCCTGGAGAACAGGGAGCCTTGTTATGCTGATGGGCGGAATGTAAATTGCCAACTGCCTCTCTGGAGGAGTGCATTGTGTTCCCTAAAACAAGTAAACAACAGAGCTACAGAGCCAAGGGCACTTCCAGTCTAGGGAATATACCTTGGGAAAACTGAAAATCAAAAAGACACAGCCACCCCAAAATTTAGGGCTGCACTGCTTACAAGGACCTCAACTTGGGTACACCTTAAATATCCCAGGAAATATAAAAATGGTTCAAAAAATTGTGGTACTTACGTACGATGGAATATCCCTCAGCCATGAAATCAATGTCATAAGACCAGTAGCAGCAAAATGGGTGGATTCAGGTACGATGATTCTAAGTGAAATAAGTCACAGAGAAAAAGAAACTTATCATAAGATATCACTTATGAAGATCCTGTAAACATGGCTACACTTGAACTGAGTTAGGAAAGAGAACAGTGTCTCACATTTAGAAAACACTCTTATGCCTGCTTAAGGGGGAAGGAGAGGTGGGGTGATGCATAAAACCAGAGTTTGATATAAGCACAGGTACCGTTCCAAAAACCAACTATGGAATAGACAAGACCTACACCTTCCTCAGTGAAAGGGACTCAAAACCCCATATTTCCCACAGAGGAATATATCTGACTAGTAAGAATCTTAAAACCTATGTACTGATATGTCTCCGTAAGGGAATCAAGTGTGTCTAGACTGGGATAAATATGGCAGCGAGAATCAGCTCAAGCCCACTATAAAAAGGAATTTCAAAAATAAAACAAAAAAACTGGGAAATTCTTTACAATTCCTTCAGGGTCTCTGATGAAACCTGAAATGACCCTATCTACAATGACAGCTGGATGTGGCATAAGGCTGGACACTTGGGACTGAGAGGATTGGTGAGATTGGGTGAGCAAATGCAGACCCTTTAAAGCAATAATGCATGGCACACATTCCATGGGTCCCAACTCTCCAGGTTGAAGGGAATATTACTACAGATATAACATGTACGGGAATCCTAGAGAACGGACACACTGTGAATACGAAAGGTTTCTAAAACTCAACGAATAGTCCCTCTCCTGGTGCTCCGGTTTGACTTTCCATCTGCTTTATTATCAACCTCCCAACTTGGAGAGACAGCCCCTTTAACCTCCTGGTTCGCACAGGTTGCCAATTTGGCAGAGGATGAAAGGGAAGAGGGAGAACCAATGAGAGAGTAGCTGTTAGGCATTTGGACGGGCACATATCACTGTAATTTCCCGGCAGGAAGAAGAATTAACCAAAGTCTCAGCCACCCACCGGGAATCAGTATAGATCCTGAACCAAAATTTTGGACTTGCGGTCAGCTCACCAAAAACGAGTTGAAAAATGGAGCTCAGGGGCACAGCAATTCACAAACTGGCCGAGTAATAAAGGACAACTATCGTCCAACAATCTGTTGAGGGAAGGCAATGAGGCGGACTTGAAAGCGAGGCAGAATAGCAGGAAACAGATTTCCAGAGGTACGTTGGAATCGCCTTTAAAGCACAGGAAGAGGGGCACAACTTCGACAATGATGCACTTGGCCAAAAAGGACGTATGCGTTTTCTCCTGAATATATTCAGGAGAAAACGCATACGCCCTTTTTGGCCAAGCAAGCAAGCGGGCAATGCAAATCTGCACCACAAAGAAGTATCACTTCCCACCGGTCAAAAGGGACATCCACAAAATGTGTAAAAACCAGAAAGGCAAGACAGGCCCTGGAGAACAGGGAGCCTTGTTATGCTGATGGGCGGAATGTAAATTGCCAACTGCCTCTCTGGAGGAGTGCATTGTGTTCCCTAAAACAAGTAAACAACAGAGCTACAGAGCCAAGGGCACTTCCAGTCTAGGGAATATACCTTGGGAAAACTGAAAATCAAAAAGACACAGCCACCCCAAAATTTAGGGCTGCACTGCTTACAAGGACCTCAACTTGGGTACACCTTAAATATCCCAGGAAATATAAAAATGGTTCAAAAAATTGTGGTACTTACGTACGATGGAATATCCCTCAGCCATGAAATCAATGTCATAAGACCAGTAGCAGCAAAATGGGTGGATTCAGGTACGATGATTCTAAGTGAAATAAGTCACAGAGAAAAAGAAACTTATCATAAGATATCACTTATGAAGATCCTGTAAACATGGCTACACTTGAACTGAGTTAGGAAAGAGAACAGTGTCTCACATTTAGAAAACACTCTTATGCCTGCTTAAGGGGGAAGGAGAGGTGGGGTGATGCATAAAACCAGAGTTTGATATAAGCACAGGTACCGTTCCAAAAACCAACTATGGAATAGACAAGACCTACACCTTCCTCAGTGAAAGGGACACAAAACCCCATATTTCCCACAGAGGAATATATCTGACTAGTAAGAATCTTAAAACCTATGTACTGATATGTCTCCGTAAGGGAATCAAGTGTGTCTAGACTGGGATAAATATGGCAGCGAGAATCAGCTCAAGCCCACTATAAAAAGGAATTTCAAAAATAAAACAAAAAAACTGGGAAATTCTTTACAATTCCTTCAGGGTCTCTGATGAAACCTGAAATGACCCTATCTACAA
The DNA here is from genome assembly GCF_949752795.1 of Hyperoodon ampullatus. Lineage (NCBI taxonomy): Eukaryota > Metazoa > Chordata > Mammalia > Artiodactyla > Ziphiidae > Hyperoodon > Hyperoodon ampullatus. The sequence continues at coordinate 144,720 of NW_027640750.1, forward strand.
TGACAGCTGGATGTGGCATAAGGCTGGACACTTGGGACTGAGAGGATTGGTGAGATTGGGTGAGCAAATGCAGACCCTTTAAAGCAATAATGCATGGCACACATTCCATGGGTCCCAACTCTCCAGGTTGAAGGGAATATTACTACAGATATAACATGTACGGGAATCCTAGAGAACGGACACACTGTGAATACGAAAGGTTTCTAAAACTCAACGAATAGTCCCTCTCCTGGTGCTCCGGTTTGACTTTCCATCTGCTTTATTATCAACCTCCCAACTTGGAGAGACAGCCCCTTTAACCTCCTGGTTCGCACAGGTTGCCAATTTGGCAGAGGATGAAAGGGAAGAGGGAGAACCAATGAGAGAGTAGCTGTTAGGCATTTGGACGGGCACATATCACTGTAATTTCCCGGCAGGAAGAAGAATTAACCAAAGTCTCACCCACCCACCGGGAATCAGTATAGATCCTGAACCAAAATTTTGGACTTGCGGTCAGCTCACCAAAAACGAGTTGAAAAATGGAGCTCAGGGGCACAGCAATTCACAAACTGGCCGAGTAATAAAGGACAACTATCGTCCAAAAATCTGTTGAGGGAAGGCAACGAGGCGGACTTGAAAGCGAGGCAGAATAGCAGGAAACAGATTTCCAGAGGTACGTTGGAATCGCCTTTAAAGCACAGGAAGAGGGGCACAACTTCGACAATGATGCACTTGGCCAAAAAGGGCGTATGCGTTTTCTCCTGAATATATTCAGGAGAAAACGCATACAACCTTTTTGGCCAAGCAAGCAAGCGGGCAATGCAAATCTGCACTACAAAGAAGTATCACTTCCCACCGGTCAAAAGGGACATCCACAAAATGTGTAAAAACCAGAAAGGCAAGACAGGCCCTGGAGAACAGGGAGCCTTGTTATGCTGATGGGCGGGATGTAAATTGCCAACTGCCTCTCTGGAGGAGTGCATTGTGTTCCCTAAAACAAGTAAACAACAGAGCTACAGAGCCAAGGGCACTTCCAGTCTAGGGAATATACCTTGGGAAAACTGAAAATCAAAAAGACACAGCCACCCCAAAATTTAGGGCTGCACTGCTTACAAGGACCTCAACTTGGGTACACCTTAAATATCCCAGGAAATATAAAAATGGTTCAAAAAATTGTGGTACTTACGTACGATGGAATATCCCTCAGCCATGAAATCAATGTCATAAGACCAGTAGCAGCAAAATGGGTGGATTCAGGTACGATGATTCTAAGTGAAATAAGTCACACAGAAAAAGAAACTTATCATAAGATATCACTTATGAAGATCCTGTAAACATGGCTACACTTGAACTGAGTTAGGAAAGAGAACAGTGTCTCACATTTAGAAAACACTCTTATGCCTGCTTAAGGGGGAAGGAGAGGTGGGGTGATGCATAAAACCAGAGTTTGATATAAGCACAGGTACCGTTCCAAAAACCAACTATGGAATAGACAAGACCTACACCTTCCTCAGTGAAAGGGACTCAAAACCCCATATTTCCCGCAGAGGAATATATCTGACTAGTAAGAATCTTAAAACCTATGTATTGATATGTCTCCGTAAGGGAATCAAGTGTGTCTAGACTGGGATAAATATGGCAGCGAGAATCAGCTCAAGCCCACTATAAAAAGGAATTTCAAAAATAAAACAAAAAAACTGGGAAATTCTTTACAATTCCTTCAGGGTCTCTGATGAAACCTGAAATGACCCTATCTACAATGACAGCTGGATGTGGCATAAGGCTGGACACTTGGGACTGAGAGGATTGGTGAGATTGGGTGAGCAAATGCAGACCCTTTAAAGCAATAATGCATGGCACACATTCCATGGGTCCCAACTCTCCAGGTTGAAGGGAATATTACTACAGATATAACATGTACGGGAATCCTAGAGAACGGACACACTGTGAATACGAAAGGTTTCTAAAACTCAACGAATAGTCCCTCTCCTGGTGCTCCGGTTTGACTTTCCATCTGCTTTATTATCAACCTCCCAACTTGGAGAGACAGCCCCTTTAACCTCCTGGTTCGCACAGGTTGCCAATTTGGCAGAGGATGAAAGGGAAGAGGGAGAACCAATGAGAGAGAAGCTGTTAGGCATTTGGATGGGCACATATCACTGTAATTTCCCGGCAGGAAGAAGAATTAACCAAAGTCTCAGCCACCCACCGGGAATCAGTATAGATCCTGAACCAAAATTTTGGACTTGCGGTCAGCTCACCAAAAACGAGTTGAAAAATGGAGCTCAGGGGCACAGCAATTCAAAAACTGGCCGAGTAATAAAGGACAACTATCGTCCAACAATCTGTTGAGGGAAGGCAATGAGGCGGACTTGAAAGCGAGGCAGAATAGCAGGAAACAGATTTCCAGAGGTACGTTGGAATCGCCTTTAAAGCACAGGAAGAGGGGCACAACTTCGACAATGATGCACTTGGCCAATAAGGGCGTATGCGTTTTCTCCTGAATATATTCAGGAGAAAACGCATACGCCCTTTTTGGCCAAGCAAGCAAGCGGGCAATGCAAATCTGCACTACAAAGAAGTATCACTTCCCACCGGTCAAAAGGGACATCCACAAAATGTGTAAAAACCAGAAAGGCAAGACAGGCCCTGGAGAACAGGGAGCCTTGTTATGCTGATGGGCGGGATGTAAATTGCAAACTGCCTCTCTGGAGGAGTGCACTGTGTTCCCTAAAACAAGTAAACAACAGAGCTACAGAGCCAAGGGCACTTCCAGTCTAGGGAATATACCTTGGGAAAACTGAAAATCAAAAAGACACAGCCACCCCAAAATTTAGGGCTGCACTGCTTACAAGGACCTCAACTTGGGTACACCTTAAATATCCCAGGAAATATAAAAATGGTTCAAAAAATTGTGGTACTTACGTACGATGGAATATCCCTCAGCCATGAAATCAATGTCATAAGACCAGTAGCAGCAAAATGGGTGGATTCAGGTACGATGATTCTAAGTGAAATAAGTCACACAGAAAAAGAAACTTATCATAAGATATCACTTATGAAGATCCTGTAAACATGGCTACACTTGAACTGAGTTAGGAAAGAGAACAGTGTCTCACATTTAGAAAACACTCTTATGCCTGCTTAAGGGGGAAGGAGAGGTGGGGTGATGCATAAAACCAGAGTTTGATATAAGCACAGGTACCGTTCCAAAAACCAACTATGGAATAGACAAGACCTACACCTTCCTCAGTGAAAGGGACTCAAAACCCCATATTTCCCGCAGAGGAATATATCTGACTAGTAAGAATCTTAAAACCTATGTATTGATATATCTCCGTAAGGGAATCAAGTGTGTCTAGACTGGGATAAATATGGCAGCGAGAATCAGCTCAAGCCCACTATAAAAAGGAATTTCAAAAATAAAACAAAAAAACTGGGAAATTCTTTACAATTCCTTCAGGGTCTCTGATGAAACCTGAAATGACCCTATCTACAATGACAGCTGGATGTGGCATAAGGCTGGACACTTGGGACTGAGAGGATTGGTGAGATTGGGTGAGCAAATGCAGACCCTTTAAAGCAATAATGCATGGCACACATTCCATGGGTCCCAACTCTCCAGGTTGAAGGGAATATTACTACAGATATAACATGTACGGGAATCCTAGAGAACGGACACACTGTGAATACGAAAGGTTTCTAAAACTCAACGAATAGTCCCTCTCCTGGTGCTCCGGTTTGACTTTCCATCTGCTTTATTATCAACCTCCCAACTTGGAAAGACAGCCCCTTTAACCTCCTGGTTCGCACAGGTTGCCAATTTGGCAGAGGATGAAAGGGAAGAGGGAGAACCAATGAGAGAGTAGCTGTTAGGCATTTGGACGGGCACATATCACTGTAATTTCCCGGCAGGAAGAAGAATTAACCAAAGTCTCAGCCACCCACCGGGAATCAGTATAGATCCTGAACCAAAATTTTGGACTTGCGGTCAGCTCACCAAAAACGAGTTGATAAATGGAGCTCAGGGGCACAGCAATTCACAAACTGGCCGAGTAATAAAGGACAACTATCGTCCAAAAATCTGTTGAGGGAAGGCAACGAGGCGGACTTGAAAGCGAGGCAGAATAGCAGGAAACAGATTTCCAGAGGTACGTTGGAATCGCCTTTAAAGCACAGGAAGAGGGGCACAACTTCGACAATGATGCACTTGGCCAAAAAGGGCGTATGCGTTTTCTCCTGAATATATTCAGGAGAAAACGCATACGCCCTTTTTGGCCAAGCAAGCAAGCGGGCAATGCAAATCTGCACTACAAAGAAGTATCACTTCCCACCGGTCAAAAGGGACATCCACAAAATGTGTAAAAACCAGAAAGGCAAGACAGGCCCTGGAGAACAGGGAGCCTTGTTATGCTGATGGGCGGGATGTAAATTGCCAACTGCCTCTCTGGAGGAGTGCATTGTGTTCCCTAAAACAAGTAAACAACAGAGCTACAGAGCCAAGGGCACTTCCAGTCTAGGGAATATACCTTGGGAAAACTGAAAATCAAAAAGACACAGCCACCCCAAAATTTAGGGCTGCACTGCTTACAAGGACCTCAACTTGGGTACACCTTAAATATCCCAGGAAATATAAAAATGGTTCAAAAAATTGTGGTACTTACGTACGATGGAATATCCCTCAGCCATGAAATCAATGTCATAAGACCAGTAGCAGCAAAATGGGTGGATTCAGGTACGATGATTCTAAGTGAAATAAGTCACACAGAAAAAGAAACTTATCATAAGATATCACTTATGAAGATCCTGTAAACATGGCTACACTTGAACTGAGTTAGGAAAGAGAACAGTGTCTCACATTTAGAAAACACTCTTATGCCTGCTTAAGGGGGAAGGAGAGGTGGGGTGATGCATAAAACCAGAGTTTGATATAAGCACAGGTACCGTTCCAAAAACCAACTATGGAATAGACAAGACCTACACCTTCCTCAGTGAAAGGGACTCAAAACCCCATATTTCCCGCAGAGGAATATATCTGACTAGTAAGAATCTTAAAACCTATGTATTGATATGTCTCCGTAAGGGAATCAAGTGTGTCTAGACTGGGATAAATATGGCAGCGAGAATCAGCTCAAACCCACTATAAAAAGGAATTTCAAAAATAAAACAAAAAAACTGGGAAATTCTTTACAATTCCTTCAGGGTCTCTGATGAAACCTGAAATGACCCTATCTACAATGACAGCTGGATGTGGCATAAGGCTGGACACTTGGGACTGAGAGGATTGGTGAGATTGGGTGAGCAAATGCAGACCCTTTAAAGCAATAATGCATGGCACACATTCCATGGGTCCCAACTCTCCAGGTTGAAGGGAATATTACTACAGATATAACATGTACGGGAATCCTAGAGAACGGACACACTGTGAATACGAAAGGTTTCTAAAACTCAACGAATAGTCCCTCTCCTGGTGCTCCGGTTTGACTTTCCATCTGCTTTATTATCAACCTCCCAACTTGGAGAGACAGCCCCTTTAACCTCCTGGTTCGCACAGGTTGCCAATTTGGCAGAGGATGAAAGGGAAGAGGGAGAACCAATGAGAGAGTAGCTGTTAGGCATTTGGACGGGCACATATCACTGTAATTTCCCGGCAGGAAGAAGAATTAACCAAAGTCTCAGCCACCCACCGGGAATCAGTATAGATCCTGAACCAAAATTTTGGACTTGAGGTCAGCTCACCAAAAACGAGTTGAAAAATGGAGCTCATGGGCACAGCAATTCACAAACTGGCCGAGTAATAAAGGACAACTATCGTCCAAAAATCTGTTGAGGGAAGGCAACGAGGCGGACTTGAAAGCGAGGCAGAATAGCAGGAAACAGATTTCAAGAGGTACGTTGGAATCGCCTTTAAAGCACAGGAAGAGGGGCACAACTTCGACCATGATGCACTTGGCCAAAAAGGGCGTATGCGTTTTCTCCTGAATATATTCAGGAGAAAACGCATACGCCCTTTTTGGCCAAGCAAGCAAGCGGGCAATGCAAATCTGCACTACAAAGAAGTATCACTTCCCACCGGTCAAAAGGGACATCCACAAAATGTGTAAAAACCAGAAAGGCAAGACAGGCCCTGGAGAACAGGGAGCCTTGTTATGCTGATGGGCGGGATGTAAATTGCCAACTGCCTCTCTGGAGGCGTGCATTGTGTTCCCTAAAACAAGTAAACAACAGAGCTACAGAGCCAAGGGCACTTCCAGTCTAGGGAATATACCTTGGGAAAACTGAAAATCAAAAAGACACAGCCACCCCAAAATTTAGGGCTGCACTGCTTACAAGGACCTCAACTTGGGTACACCTTAAATATCCCAGGAAATATAAAAATGGTTCAAAAAATTGTGGTACTTACGTACGATGGAATATCCCTCAGCCATGAAATCAATGTCATAAGACCAGTAGCAGCAAAATGGGTGGATTCAGGTATGGTGATTCTAAGTGAAATAAGTCACACAGAAAAAGAAACTTATCATAAGATATCACTTATGAAGATCCTGTAAACATGGCTACACTTGAACTGAGTTAGGAAAGAGAACAGTGTCTCACATTTAGAAAACACTCTTATGCCTGCTTAAGGGGGAAGGAGAGGTGGGGTGATGCATAAAACCAGAGTTTGATATAAGCACAGGTACCGTTCCAAAAACCAACTATGGAATAGACAAGACCTACACCTTCCTCAGTGAAAGGGACTCAAAACCCCATATTTCCCGCAGAGGAATATATCTGACTAGTAAGAATCTTAAAACCTATGTATTGATATGTCTCCGTAAGGGAATCAAGTGTGTCTAGACTGGGATAAATATGGCAGCGAGAATCAGCTCAAACCCACTATAAAAAGGAATTTCAAAAATAAAACAAAAAAACTGGGAAATTCTTTACAATTCCTTCAGGGTCTCTGATGAAACCTGAAATGACCCTATCTACAATGACAGCTGGATGTGGCATAAGGCTGGACACTTGGGACTGAGAGGATTGGTGAGATTGGGTGAGCAAATGCAGACCCTTTAAAGCAATAATGCATGGCACACATTCCATGGGTCCCAACTCTCCAGGTTGAAGGGAATATTACTACAGATATAACATGTACGGGAATCCTAGAGAACGGACACACTGTGAATACGAAAGGTTTCTAAAACTCAACGAATAGTCCCTCTCCTGGTGCTCCGGTTTGACTTTCCATCTGCTTTATTATCAACCTCCCAACTTGGAGAGACAGCCCCTTTAACCTCCTGGTTCGCACAGGTTGCCAATTTGGCAGAGGATGAAAGGGAAGAGGGAGAACCAATGAGAGAGTAGCTGTTAGGCATTTGGACGGGCACATATCACTGTAATTTCCCGGCAGGAAGAAGAATTAACCAAAGTCTCAGCCACCCACCGGGAATCAGTATAGATCCTGAACCAAAATTTTGGACTTGAGGTCAGCTCACCAAAAACGAGTTGAAAAATGGAGCTCATGGGCACAGCAATTCACAAACTGGCCGAGTAATAAAGGACAACTATCGTCCAAAAATCTGTTGAGGGAAGGCAACGAGGCGGACTTGAAAGCGAGGCAGAATAGCAGGAAACAGATTTCAAGAGGTACGTTGGAATCGCCTTTAAAGCACAGGAAGAGGGGCACAACTTCGACCATGATGCACTTGGCCAAAAAGGGCGTATGCGTTTTCTCCTGAATATATTCAGGAGAAAACGCATACGCCCTTTTTGGCCAAGCAAGCAAGCGGGCAATGCAAATCTGCACTACAAAGAAGTATCACTTCCCACCGGTCAAAAGGGACATCCACAAAATGTGTAAAAACCAGAAAGGCAAGACAGGCCCTGGAGAACAGGGAGCCTTGTTATGCTGATGGGCGGGATGTAAATTGCCAACTGCCTCTCTGGAGGAGTGCATTGTGTTCCCTAAAACAAGTAAACAACAGAGCTACAGAGCCAAGGGCACTTCCAGTCTAGGGAATATACCTTGGGAAAACTGAAAATCAAAAAGACAGAGCCACCCCAAAATTTAGGGCTGCACTGCTTACAAGGACCTCAACTTGGGTACACCTTAAATATCCCAGGAAATATAAAAATGGTTCAAAAAATTGTGGTACTTACATACGATGGAATATCCCTCAGCCATGAAATCAATGTCATAAGACCAGTAGCAGCAAAATGGGTGGATTCAGGTACGATGATTCTAAGTGAAATAAGTCACACAGAAAAAGAAACTTATCATAAGATATCACTTATGAAGATCCTGTAAACATGGCTACACTTGAACTGAGTTAGGAAAGAGAACAGTGTCTCACATTTAGAAAACACTCTTATGCCTGCTTAAGGGGGAAGGAGAGGTGGGGTGATGCATAAAACCAGAGTTTGATATAAGCACAGGTACCGTTCCAAAAACCAACTATGGAATAGACAAGACCTACACCTTCCTCAGTGAAAGGGACTCAAAACCCCATATTTCCCAGAGAGGAATATATCTGACTAGTAAGAATCTTAAAACCTATGTACTGATATGTCTCCGTAAGGGAATCAAGTGTGTCTAGACTGGGATAAATATGGCAGCGAGAATCAGCTCAAGCCCACTATAAAAAGGAATTTCAAAAATAAAACAAAAAAACTGGGAAATTCTTTACAATTCCTTCAGGGTCTCTGATGAAACCTGAAATGACCCTATCTACAATGACAGCTGGATGTGGCATAAGGCTGGACACTTGGGACTGAGAGGATTGGTGAGATTGGGTGAGCAAATGCAGACCCTTTAAAGCAATAATGCATGGCACACATTCCATGGGTCCCAACTCTCCAGGTTGAAGGGAATATTACTACAGATATAACATGTACGGGAATCCTAGAGAACGGACACACTGTGAATACGAAAGGTTTCTAAAACTCAACGAATAGTCCCTCTCCTGGTGCTCCGGTTTGACTTTCCATCTGCTTTATTGTCAACCTCCCAACTTGGAGAGACAGCCCCTTTAACCTCCTGGTTCGCACAGGTTGCCAATTTGGCAGAGGATGAAAGGGAAGAGGGAGAACCAATGAGAGAGTAGCTGTTAGGCATTTGGACGGGCACATATCACTGTAATTTCCCGGCAGGAAGAAGAATTAACCAAAGTCTCAGCCACCCACCGGGAATCAGTATAGATCCTGAACCAAAATTTTGGACTTGCGGTCAGCTCACCAAAAACGAGTTGAAAAATGGAGCTCAGGGGCACAGCAATTCACAAACTGGCCGAGTAATAAAGGACAACTATCGTCCAAAAATCTGTTGAGGGAAGGCAACGAGGCGGACTTGAAAGCGAGGCAGAATAGCAGGAAACAGATTTCCAGAGGTACGTTGGAATCGCCTTTAAAGCACAGGAAGAGGGGCACAACTTCGACAATGATGCACTTGGCCAAAAAGGGCGTATGCGTTTTCTCCTGAATATATTCAGGAGAAAACGCATACGCCCTTTTTGGCCAAGCAAGCAAGCGGGCAATGCAAATCTGCACTACAAAGAAGTATCACTTCCCACCGGTCAAAAGGGACATCCACAAAATGTGTAAAAACCAGAAAGGCAAGACAGGCCCTGGAGAACAGGGAGCCTTGTTATGCTGATGGGCGGGATGTAAATTGCCAACTGCCTCTCTGGAGGAGTGCATTGTGTTCCCTAAAACAAGTAAACAACAGAGCTACAGAGCCAAGGGCACTTCCAGTCTAGGGAATATACCTTGGGAAAACTGAAAATCAAAAAGACACAGCCACCCCAAAATTTAGGGCTGCACTGCTTACAAGGACCTCAACTTGGGTACACCTTAAATATCCCAGGAAATATAAAAATGGTTCAAAAAATTGTGGTACTTACGTACGATGGAATATCCCTCAGCCATGAAATCAATGTCATAAGACCAGTAGCAGCAAAATGGGTGGATTCAGGTACGATGATTCTAAGTGAAATAAGTCACACAGAAAAAGAAACTTATCATAAGATATCACTTATGAAGATCCTGTAAACATGGCTACACTTGAACTGAGTTAGGAAAGAGAACAGTGTCTCACATTTAGAAAACACTCTTATGCCTGCTTAAGGGGGAAGGAGAGGTGGGGTGATGCATAAAACCAGAGTTTGATATAAGCACAGGTACCGTTCCAAAAACCAACTATGGAATAGACAAGACCTACACCTTCCTCAGTGAAAGGGACTCAAAACCCCATATTTCCCGCAGAGGAATATATCTGACTAGTAAGAATCTTAAAACCTATGTATTGATATGTCTCCGTAAGGGAATCAAGTGTGTCTAGACTGGGATAAATATGGCAGCGAGAATCAGCTCAAACCCACTATAAAAAGGAATTTCAAAAATAAAACAAAAAAACTGGGAAATTCTTTACAATTCCTTCAGGGTCTCTGATGAAACCTGAAATGACCCTATCTACAATGACAGCTGGATGTGGCATAAGGCTGGACACTTGGGACTGAGAGGATTGGTGAGATTGGGTGAGCAAATGCAGACCCTTTAAAGCAATAATGCATGGCACACATTCCATGGGTCCCAACTCTCCAGGTTGAAGGGAATATTACTACAGATATAACATGTACGGGAATCCTAGAGAACGGACACACTGTGAATACGAAAGGTTTCTAAAACTCAACGAATAGTCCCTCTCCTGGTGCTCCGGTTTGACTTTCCATCTGCTTTATTATCAACCTCCCAACTTGGAGAGACAGCCCCTTTAACCTCCTGGTTCGCACAGGTTGCCAATTTGGCAGAGGATGAAAGGGAAGAGGGAGAACCAATGAGAGAGTAGCTGTTAGGCATTTGGACGGGCACATATCACTGTAATTTCCCGGCAGGAAGAAGAATTAACCAAAGTCTCAGCCACCCACCGGGAATCAGTATAGATCCTGAACCAAAATTTTGGACTTGCGGTCAGCTCACCAAAAACGAGTTGAAAAATGGAGCTCAGGGGCACAGCAATTCACAAACTGGCCGAGTAATAAAGGACAACTATCGTCCAAAAATCTGTTGAGGGAAGGCAACGAGGCGGACTTGAAAGCGAGGCAGAATAGCAGGAAACAGATTTCCAGAGGTACGTTGGAATCGCCTTTAAAGCACAGGAAGAGGGGCACAACTTCGACAATGATGCACTTGGACAAAAAGGGCGTATGCGTTTTCTCCTGAATATATTCAGGAGAAAACGCATACGCCCTTTTTGGCCAAGCAAGCAAGCGGGCAATGCAAATCTGCACTACAAAGAAGTATCACTTCCCACCGGTCAAAAGGGACATCCACAAAATGTGTAAAAACCAGAAAGGCAAGACAGGCCCTGGAGAACAGGGAGCCTTGTTATGCTGATGGGCGGGATGTAAATTGCCAACTGCCTCTCTGGAGGCGTGCATTGTGTTCCCTAAAACAAGTAAACAACAGAGCTACAGAGCCAAGGGCACTTCCAGTCTAGGGAATATACCTTGGGAAAACTGAAAATCAAAAAGACACAGCCACCCCAAAATTTAGGGCTGCACTGCTTACAAGGACCTCAACTTGGGTACACCTTAAATATCCCAGGAAATATAAAAATGGTTCAAAAAATTGTGGTACTTACGTACGATGGAATATCCCTCAGCCATGAAATCAATGTCATAAGACCAGTAGCAGCAAAATGGGTGGATTCAGGTATGGTGATTCTAAGTGAAATAAGTCACACAGAAAAAGAAACTTATCATAAGATATCACTTATGAAGATCCTGTAAACATGGCTACACTTGAACTGAGTTAGGAAAGAGAACAGTGTCTCACATTTAGAAAACACTCTTATGCCTGCTTAAGGGGGAAGGAGAGGTGGGGTGATGCATAAAACCAGAGTTTGATATAAGCACAGGTACCGTTCCAAAAACCAACTATGGAATAGACAAGACCTACACCTTCCTCAGTGAAAGGGACTCAAAACCCCATATTTCCCGCAGAGGAATATATCTGACTAGTAAGAATCTTAAAACCTATGTATTGATATGTCTCCGTAAGGGAATCAAGTGTGTCTAGACTGGGATAAATATGGCAGCGAGAATCAGCTCAAACCCACTATAAAAAGGAATTTCAAAAATAAAACAAAAAAACTGGGAAATTCTTTACAATTCCTTCAGGGTCTCTGATGAAACCTGAAATGACCCTATCTACAATGACAGCTGGATGTGGCATAAGGCTGGACACTTGGGACTGAGAGGATTGGTGAGATTGGGTGAGCAAATGCAGACCCTTTAAAGCAATAATGCATGGCACACATTCCATGGGTCCCAACTCTCCAGGTTGAAGGGAATATTACTACAGATATAACATGTACGGGAATCCTAGAGAACGGACACACTGTGAATACGAAAGGTTTCTAAAACTCAACGAATAGTCCCTCTCCTGGTGCTCCGGTTTGACTTTCCATCTGCTTTATTATCAACCTCCCAACTTGGAGAGACAGCCCCTTTAACCTCCTGGTTCGCACAGGTTGCCAATTTGGCAGAGGATGAAAGGGAAGAGGGAGAACCAATGAGAGAGTAGCTGTTAGGCATTTGGACGGGCACATATCACTGTAATTTCCCGGCAGGAAGAAGAATTAACCAAAGTCTCAGCCACCCACCGGGAATCAGTATAGATCCTGAACCAAAATTTTGGACTTGAGGTCAGCTCACCAAAAACGAGTTGAAAAATGGAGCTCATGGGCACAGCAATTCACAAACTGGCCGAGTAATAAAGGACAACTATCGTCCAAAAATCTGTTGAGGGAAGGCAACGAGGCGGACTTGAAAGCGAGGCAGAATAGCAGGAAACAGATTTCAAGAGGTACGTTGGAATCGCCTTTAAAGCACAGGAAGAGGGGCACAACTTCGACCATGATGCACTTGGCCAAAAAGGGCGTATGCGTTTTCTCCTGAATATATTCAGGAGAAAACGCATACGCCCTTTTTGGCCAAGCAAGCAAGCGGGCAATGCAAATCTGCACTACAAAGAAGTATCACTTCCCACCGGTCAAAAGGGACATCCACAAAATGTGTAAAAACCAGAAAGGCAAGACAGGCCCTGGAGAACAGGGAGCCTTGTTATGCTGATGGGCGGGATGTAAATTGCCAACTGCCTCTCTGGAGGCGTGCATTGTGTTCCCTAAAACAAGTAAACAACAGAGCTACAGAGCCAAGGGCACTTCCAGTCTAGGGAATATACCTTGGGAAAACTGAAAATCAAAAAGACACAGCCACCCCAAAATTTAGGGCTGCACTGCTTACAAGGACCTCAACTTGGGTACACCTTAAATATCCCAGGAAATATAAAAATGGTTCAAAAAATTGTGGTACTTACGTACTATGGAATATCCCTCAGCCATGAAATCAATGTCATAAGACCAGTAGCAGCAAAATGGGTGGATTCAGGTACGGTGATTCTAAGTGAAATAAGTCACACAGAAAAAGAAACTTATCATAAGATATCACTTATGAAGATCCTGTAAACATGGCTACACTTGAACTGAGTTAGGAAAGAGAACAGTGTCTCACATTTAGAAAACACTCTTATGCCTGCTTAAGGGGGAAGGAGAGGTGGGGTGATGCATAAAACCAGAGTTTGATATAAGCACAGGTACCGTTCCAAAAACCAACTATGGAATAGACAAGACCTACACCTTCCTCAGTGAAAGGGACTCAAAACCCCATATTTCCCGCAGAGGAATATATCTGACTAGTAAAGTAAGAATCTTAAAACCTATGTATTGATATGTCTCCGTAAGGGAATCAAGTGTGTCTAGACTGGGATAAATATGGCAGCGAGAATCAGCTCAAACCCACTATAAAAAGGAATTTCAAAAATAAAACAAAAAAACTGGGAAATTCTTTACAATTCCTTCAGGGTCTCTGATGAAACCTGAAATGACCCTATCTACAATGACAGCTGGATGTGGCATAAGGCTGGACACTTGGGACTGAGAGGATTGGTGAGATTGGGTGAGCAAATGCAGACCCTTTAAAGCAATAATGCATGGCACACATTCCATGGGTCCCAACTCTCCAGGTTGAAGGGAATATTACTACAGATATAACATGTACGGGAATCCTAGAGAACGGACACACTGTGAATACGAAAGGTTTCTAAAACTCAACGAATAGTCCCTCTCCTGGTGCTCTGGTTTGACTTTCCATCTGCTTTATTATCAACCTCCCAACTTGGAGAGACAGCCCCTTTAACCTCCTGGTTCGCACAGGTTGCCAATTTGGCAGAGGATGAAAGGGAAGAGGGAGAACCAATGAGAGAGTAGCTGTTAGGCATTTGGACGGGCACATATCACTGTAATTTCCCGGCAGGAAGAAGAATTAACCAAAGTCTCAGCCACCCACCGGGAATCAGTATAGATCCTGAACCAAAATTTTGGACTTGCGGTCAGCTCACCAAAAACGAGTTGAAAAATGGAGCTCAGGGGCACAGCAATTCACAAACTGGCCGAGTAATAAAGGACAACTATCGTCCAAAAATCTGTTGAGGGAAGGCAACGAGGCGGACTTGAAAGCGAGGCAGAATAGCAGGAAACAGATTTCCAGAGGTACGTTGGAATCGCCTTTAAAGCAGAGGAAGAGGGGCACAACTTCGACAATGATGCACTTGGCCAAAAAAGGCGTATGCGTTTTCTCCTGAATATATTCAGGAGAAAACGCATACGCCCTTTTTGGCCAAGCAAGCAAGCGGGCAATGCAAATCTGCACTACAAAGAAGTATCACTTCCCACCGGTCAAAAGGGACATCCACAAAATGTGTAAAAACCAGAAAGGCAAGACAGGCCCTGGAGAACAGGGAGCCTTGTTATGCTGATGGGCGGGATGTAAATTGCCAACTGCCTCTCTGGAGGAGTGCATTGTGTTCCCTAAAACAAGTAAACAACAGAGCTACAGAGCCAAGGGCACTTCCAGTCTAGGGAATATACCTTGGGAAAACTGAAAATCAAAAAGACACAGCCACCCCAAAATTTAGGGCTGCACTGCTTACAAGGACCTCAACTTGGGTACACCTTAAATATCCCAGGAAATATAAAAATGGTTCAAAAAATTGTGGTACTTACGTACGATGGAATATCCCTCAGCCATGAAATCAATGTCATAAGACCAGTAGCAGCAAAATGGGTGGATTCAGGTACGGTGATTCTAAGTGAAATAAGTCACACAGAAAAAGAAACTTATCATAAGATATCACTTATGAAGATCCTGTAAACATGGCTACACTTGAACTGAGTTAGGAAAGAGAACAGTGTCTCACATTTAGAAAACACTCTTATGCCTGCTTAAGGGGGAAGGAGAGGTGGGGTGATGCATAAAACCAGAGTTTGATATAAGCACAGGTACCGTTCCAAAAACCAACTATGGAATAGACAAGACCTACACCTTCCTCAGTGAAAGGGACTCAAAACCCCATATTTCCCGCAGAGGAATATATCTGACTAGTAAAGTAAGAATCTTAAAACCTATGTATTGATATGTCTCCGTAAGGGAATCAAGTGTGTCTAGACTGGGATAAATATGGCAGCGAGAATCAGCTCAAACCCACTATAAAAAGGAATTTCAAAAATAAAACAAAAAAACTGGGAAATTCTTTACAATTCCTTCAGGGTCTCTGATGAAACCTGAAATGACCCTATCTACAATGACAGCTGGATGTGGCATAAGGCTGGACACTTGGGACTGAGAGGATTGGTGAGATTGGGTGAGCAAATGCAGAGCCTTTAAAGCAATAATGCATGGCACACATTCCATGGGTCCCAACTCTCCAGGTTGAAGGGAATATTACTACAGATATAACATGTACGGGAATCCTAGAGAACGGACACACTGTGAATACGAAAGGTTTCTAAAACTCAACGAATAGTCCCTCTCCTGGTGCTCTGGTTTGACTTTCCATCTGCTTTATTATCAACCTCCCAACTTGGAGAGACAGCCCCTTTAACCTCCTGGTTCGCACAGGTTGCCAATTTGGCAGAGGATGAAAGGGAAGAGGGAGAACCAATGAGAGAGTAGCTGTTAGGCATTTGGACGGGCACATATCACTGTAATTTCCCGGCAGGAAGAAGAATTAACCAAAGTCTCAGCCACCCACCGGGAATCAGTATAGATCCTGAACCAAAATTTTGGACTTGCGGTCAGCTCACCAAAAACGAGTTGAAAAATGGAGCTCAGGGGCACAGCAATTCACAAACTGGCCGAGTAATAAAGGACAACTATCGTCCAAAAATCTGTTGAGGGAAGGCAACGAGGCGGACTTGAAAGCGAGGCAGAATAGCAGGAAACAGATTTCCAGAGGTACGTTGGAATCGCCTTTAAAGCAGAGGAAGAGGGGCACAACTTCGACAATGATGCACTTGGCCAAAAAAGGCGTATGCGTTTTCTCCTGAATATATTCAGGAGAAAACGCATACGCCCTTTTTGGCCAAGCAAGCAAGCGGGCAATGCAAATCTGCACTACAAAGAAGTATCACTTCCCACCGGTCAAAAGGGACATCCACAAAATGTGTAAAATCCAGAAAGGCAAGACAGGCCCTGGAGAACAGGGAGCCTTGTTATGCTGATGGGCGGGATGTAAATTGCCAACTGCCTCTCTGGAGGAGTGCATTGTGTTCCCTAAAACAAGTAAACAACAGAGCTACAGAGCCAAGGGCACTTCCAGTCTAGGGAATATACCTTGGGAAAACTGAAAATCAAAAAGACACAGCCACCCCAAAATTTAGGGCTGCACTGCTTACAAGGACCTCAACTTGGGTACACCTTAAATATCCCAGGAAATATAAAAATGGTTCAAAAAATTGTGGTACTTACGTACGATGGAATATCCCTCAGCCATGAAATCAATGTCATAAGACCAGTAGCAGCAAAATGGGTGGATTCAGGTACGATGATTCTAAGTGAAATAAGTCACACAGAAAAAGAAACTTATCATAAGATATCACTTATGAAGATCCTGTAATCATGGCTACACTTGAACTGAGTTAAGAAAGAGAACAGTGTCTCACATTTAGAAAACACTCTTATGCCTGCTTAAGGGGGAAGGAGAGGTGGGGTGATGCATAAAACCAGAGTTTGATATAAGCACAGGTACCGTTCCAAAAACCAACTATGGAATAGACAAGACCTACACCTTCCTCAGTGAAAGGGACTCAAAACCCCATATTTCCCGCAGAGGAATATATCTGACTAGTAAGAATCTTAAAACCTATGTATTGATATGTCTCCGTAAGGGAATCAAGTGTGTCTAGACTGGGATAAATATGGCAGCGAGAATCAGCTCAAGCCCACTATAAAAAGGAATTTCAAAAATAAAACAAAAAAACTGGGAAATTCTTTACAATTCCTTCAGGGTCTCTGATGAAACCTGAAATGACCCTATCTACAATGACAGCTGGATGTGGCATAAGGCTGGACACTTGGGACTGAGAGGATTGGTGAGATTGGGTGAGCAAATGCAGACCCTTTAAAGCAATAATGCATGGCACACATTCCATGGGTCCCAACTCTCCAGGTTGAAGGGAATATTACTACAGATATAACATGTACGGGAATCCTAGAGAACGGACACACTGTGAATACGAAAGGTTTCTAAAACTCAACGAATAGTCCCTCTCCTGGTGCTCCGGTTTGACTTTCCATCTGCTTTATTATCAACCTCCCAACTTGGAGAGACAGCCCCTTTAACCTCCTGGTTCGCACAGGTTGCCAATTTGGCAGAGGATGAAAGGGAAGAGGGAGAACCAATGAGAGAGAAGCTGTTAGGCATTTGGATGGGCACATATCACTGTAATTTCCCGGCAGGAAGAAGAATTAACCAAAGTCTCAGCCACCCACCGGGAATCAGTATAGATCCTGAACCAAAATTTTGGACTTGCGGTCAGCTCACCAAAAACGAGTTGAAAAATGGAGCTCAGGGGCACAGCAATTCACAAACTGGCCGAGTAATAAAGGACAACTATCGTCCAACAATCTGTTGAGGGAAGGCAATGAGGCGGACTTGAAAGCGAGGCAGAATAGCAGGAAACAGATTTCCAGAGGTACGTTGGAATCGCCTTTAAAGCACAGGAAGAGGGGCACAACTTCGACAATGATGCACTTGGCCAATAAGGGCGTATGCGTTTTCTCCTGAATATATTCAGGAGAAAACGCATACGCCCTTTTTGGCCAAGCAAGCAAGCGGGCAATGCAAATCTGCACTACAAAGAAGTATCACTTCCCACCGGTCAAAAGGGACATCCACAAAATGTGTAAAAACCAGAAAGGCAAGACAGGCCCTGGAGAACAGGGAGCCTTGTTATGCTGATGGGCGGGATGTAAATTGCCAACTGCCTCTCTGGAGGAGTGCACTGTGTTCCCTAAAACAAGTAAACAACAGAGCTACAGAGCCAAGGGCACTTCCAGTCTAGGGAATATACCTTGGGAAAACTGAAAATCAAAAAGACACAGCCACCCCAAAATTTAGGGCTGCACTGCTTACAAGGACCTCAACTTGGGTACACCTTAAATATCCCAGGAAATATAAAAATGGTTCAAAAAATTGTGGTACTTACGTACGATGGAATATCCCTCAGCCATGAAATCAATGTCATAAGACCAGTAGCAGCAAAATGGGTGGATTCAGGTACGATGATTCTAAGTGAAATAAGTCACACAGAAAAAGAAACTTATCATAAGATATCACTTATGAAGATCCTGTAAACATGGCTACACTTGAACTGAGTTAGGAAAGAGAACAGTGTCTCACATTTAGAAAACACTCTTATGCCTGCTTAAGGGGGAAGGAGAGGTGGGGTGATGCATAAAACCAGAGTTTGATATAAGCACAGGTACCGTTCCAAAAACCAACTATGGAATAGACAAGACCTACACCTTCCTCAGTGAAAGGGACTCAAAACCCCATATTTCCCGCAGAGGAATATATCTGACTAGTAAGAATCTTAAAACCTATGTATTGATATGTCTCCGTAAGGGAATCAAGTGTGTCTAGACTGGGATAAATATGGCAGCGAGAATCAGCTCAAACCCACTATAAAAAGGAATTTCAAAAATAAAACAAAAAAACTGGGAAATTCTTTACAATTCCTTCAGGGTCTCTGATGAAACCTGAAATGACCCTATCTACAATGACAGCTGGATGTGGCATAAGGCTGGACACTTGGGACTGAGAGGATTGGTGAGATTGGGTGAGCAAATGCAGAGCCTTTAAAGCAATAATGCATGGCACACATTCCATGGGTCCCAACTCTCCAGGTTGAAGGGAATATTACTACAGATATAACATGTACGGGAATCCTAGAGAACGGACACACTGTGAATACGAAAGGTTTCTAAAACTCAACGAATAGTCCCTCTCCTGGTGCTCC
This sequence comes from Hyperoodon ampullatus, assembly GCF_949752795.1. NCBI lineage: Eukaryota > Metazoa > Chordata > Mammalia > Artiodactyla > Ziphiidae > Hyperoodon > Hyperoodon ampullatus. The sequence goes on from NW_027640750.1 coordinate 164,098, forward strand.
GGTTTGACTTTCCATCTGCTTTATTATCAACCTCCCAACTTGGAGAGACAGCCCCTTTAACCTCCTGGTTCGCACAGGTTGCCAATTTGGCAGAGGATGAAAGGGAAGAGGGAGAACCAATGAGAGAGTAGCTGTTAGGCATTTGGACGGGCACATATCACTGTAATTTTCCGGCAGGAAGAAGAAGTAACCAAAGTCTCACCCACCCACCGGGAATCAGTATAGATCCTGAACCAAAATTTTGGACTTGCGGTCAGCTCACCAAAAACGAGTTGAAAAATGGAGCTCAGGGGCACAGCAATTCACAAACTGGCCGAGTAATAAAGGACAACTATCGTCCAAAAATCTGTTGAGGGAAGGCAACGAGGCGGACTTGAAAGCGAGGCAGAATAGCAGGAAACAGATTTCCAGAGGTACGTTGGAATCGCCTTTAAAGCACAGGAAGAGGGGCACAACTTCGACAATGATGCACTTGGCCAAAAAGGGCGTATGCGTTTTCTCCTGAATATATTCAGGAGAAAACGCATACGCCCTTTTTGGCCAAGCAAGCAAGCGGGCAATGCAAATCTGCACTACAAAGAAGTATCACTTCCCACCGGTCAAAAGGGACATCCACAAAATGTGTAAAAACCAGAAAGGCAAGACAGGCCCTGGAGAACAGGGAGCCTTGTTATGCTGATGGGCGGGATGTAAATTGCCAACTGCCTCTCTGGAGGAGTGCATTGTGTTCCCTAAAACAAGTAAACAACAGAGCTACAGAGCCAAGGGCACTTCCAGTCTAGGGAATATACCTTGGGAAAACTGAAAATCAAAAAGACACAGCCACCCCAAAATTTAGGGCTGCACTGCTTACAAGGACCTCAACTTGGGTACACCTTAAATATCCCAGGAAATATAAAAATGGTTCAAAAAATTGTGGTACTTACGTACGATGGAATATCCCTCAGCCATGAAATCAATGTCATAAGACCAGTAGCAGCAAAATGGGTGGATTCAGGTACGATGATTCTAAGTGAAATAAGTCACAGAGAAAAAGAAACTTATCATAAGATATCACTTATGAAGATCCTGTAAACATGGCTACACTTGAACTGAGTTAGGAAAGAGAACAGTGTCTCACATTTAGAAAACACTCTTATGCCTGCTTAAGGGGGAAGGAGAGGTGGGGTGATGCATAAAACCAGAGTTTGATATAAGCACAGGTACCGTTCCAAAAACCAACTATGGAATAGACAAGACCTACACCTTCCTCAGTGAAAGGGACTCAAAACCCCATATTTCCCGCAGAGGAATATATCTGACTAGTAAGAATCTTAAAACCTATGTATTGATATGTCTCCGTAAGGGAATCAAGTGTGTCTAGACTGGGATAAATATGGCAGCGAGAATCAGCTCAAACCCACTATAAAAAGGAATTTCAAAAATAAAACAAAAAAACTGGGAAATTCTTTACAATTCCTTCAGGGTCTCTGATGAAACCTGAAATGACCCTATCTACAATGACAGCTGGATGTGGCATAAGGCTGGACACTTGGGACTGAGAGGATTGGTGAGATTGGGTGAGCAAATGCAGACCCTTTAAAGCAATAATGCATGGCACACATTCCATGGGTCCCAACTCTCCAGGTTGAAGGGAATATTACTACAGATATAACATGTACGGGAATCCTAGAGAACGGACACACTGTGAATACGAAAGGTTTCTAAAACTCAACGAATAGTCCCTCTCCTGGTGCTCCGGTTTGACTTTCCATCTGCTTTATTATCAACCTCCCAACTTGGAGAGACAGCCCCTTTAACCTCCTGGTTCGCACAGGTTGCCAATTTGGCAGAGGATGAAAGGGAAGAGGGAGAACCAATGAGAGAGTAGCTGTTAGGCATTTGGACGGGCACATATCACTGTAATTTCCCGGCAGGAAGAAGAATTAACCAAAGTCTCAGCCACCCACCGGGAATCAGTATAGATCCTGAACCAAAATTTTGGACTTGCGGTCAGCTCACCAAAAACGAGTTGAAAAATGGAGCTCAGGGGCACAGCAATTCACAAACTGGCCGAGTAATAAAGGACAACTATCGTCCAAAAATCTGTTGAGGGAAGGCAACGAGGCGGACTTGAAAGCGAGGCAGAATAGCAGGAAACAGATTTCCAGAGGTACGTTGGAATCGCCTTTAAAGCACAGGAAGAGGGGCACAACTTCGACAATGATGCACTTGGACAAAAAGGGCGTATGCGTTTTCTCCTGAATATATTCAGGAGAAAACGCATACGCCCTTTTTGGCCAAGCAAGCAAGCGGGCAATGCAAATCTGCACTACAAAGAAGTATCACTTCCCACCGGTCAAAAGGGACATCCACAAAATGTGTAAAAACCAGAAAGGCAAGACAGGCCCTGGAGAACAGGGAGCCTTGTTATGCTGATGGGCGGGATGTAAATTGCCAACTGCCTCTCTGGAGGCGTGCATTGTGTTCCCTAAAACAAGTAAACAACAGAGCTACAGAGCCAAGGGCACTTCCAGTCTAGGGAATATACCTTGGGAAAACTGAAAATCAAAAAGACACAGCCACCCCAAAATTTAGGGCTGCACTGCTTACAAGGACCTCAACTTCGGTACACCTTAAATATCCCAGGAAATATAAAAATGGTTCAAAAAATTGTGGTACTTACGTACGATGGAATATCCCTCAGCCATGAAATCAATGTCATAAGACCAGTAGCAGCAAAATGGGTGGATTCAGGTACGATGATTCTAAGTGAAATAAGTCACACAGAAAAAGAAACTTATCATAAGATATCACTTATGAAGATCCTGTAAACATGGCTACACTTGAACTGAGTTAGGAAAGAGAACAGTGTCTCACATTTAGAAAACACTCTTATGCCTGCTTAAGGGGGAAGGAGAGGTGGGGTGATGCATAAAACCAGAGTTTGATATAAGCACAGGTACCGTTCCAAAAACCAACTATGGAATAGACAAGACCTACACCTTCCTCAGTGAAAGGGACTCAAAACCCCATATTTCCCGCAGAGGAATATATCTGACTAGTAAGAATCTTAAAACCTATGTATTGATATGTCTCCGTAAGGGAATCAAGTGTGTCTAGACTGGGATAAATATGGCAGCGAGAATCAGCTCAAACCCACTATAAAAAGGAATTTCAAAAATAAAACAAAAAAACTGGGAAATTCTTTACAATTCCTTCAGGGTCTCTGATGAAACCTGAAATGACCCTATCTACAATGACAGCTGGATGTGGCATAAGGCTGGACACTTGGGACTGAGAGGATTGGTGAGATTGGGTGAGCAAATGCAGACCCTTTAAAGCAATAATGCATGGCACACATTCCATGGGTCCCAACTCTCCAGGTTGAAGGGAATATTACTACAGATATAACATGTACGGGAATCCTAGAGAACGGACACACTGTGAATACGAAAGGTTTCTAAAACTCAACGAATAGTCCCTCTCCTGGTGCTCCGGTTTGACTTTCCATCTGCTTTATTATCAACCTCCCAACTTGGAGAGACAGCCCCTTTAACCTCCTGGTTCGCACAGGTTGCCAATTTGGCAGAGGATGAAAGGGAAGAGGGAGAACCAATGAGAGAGTAGCTGTTAGGCATTTGGACGGGCACATATCACTGTAATTTCCCGGCAGGAAGAAGAATTAACCAAAGTCTCAGCCACCCACCGGGAATCAGTATAGATCCTGAACCAAAATTTTGGACTTGCGGTCAGCTCACCAAAAACGAGTTGAAAAATGGAGCTCAGGGGCACAGCAATTCACAAACTGGCCGAGTAATAAAGGACAACTATCGTCCAAAAATCTGTTGAGGGAAGGCAACGAGGCGGACTTGAAAGTGAGGCAGAATAGCAGGAAACAGATTTCCAGAGGTACGTTGGAATCGCCTTTAAAGCACAGGAAGAGGGGCACAACTTCGACAATGATGCACTTGGCCCAAAAGGGCGTATGCGTTTTCTCCTGAATATATTCAGGAGAAAACGCATACGCCCTTTTTGGCCAAGCAAGCAAGCGGGCAATGCAAATCTGCACTACAAAGAAGTATCACTTCCCACCGGTCAAAAGGGACATCCACAAAATGTGTAAAAACCAGAAAGGCAAGACAGGCCCTGGAGAACAGGGAGCCTTGTTATGCTGATGGGCGGGATGTAAATTGCCAACTGCCTCTCTGGAGGAGTGCATTGTGTTCCCTAAAACAAGTAAACAACAGAGCTACAGAGCCAAGGGCACTTCCAGTCTAGGGAATATACCTTGGGAAAACTGAAAATCAAAAAGACACAGCCACCCCAAAATTTAGGGCTGCACTGCTTACAAGGACCTCAACTTGGGTACACCTTAAATATCCCAGGAAATATAAAAATGGTTCAAAAAATTGTGGTACTTACGTACGATGGAATATCCCTCAGCCATGAAATCAATGTCATAAGACCAGTAGCAGCAAAATGGGTGGATTCAGGTACGATGATTCTAAGTGAAATAAGTCACAGAGAAAAAGAAACTTATCATAAGATATCACTTATGAAGATCCTGTAAACATGGCTACACTTGAACTGAGTTAGGAAAGAGAACAGTGTCTCACATTTAGAAAACACTCTTATGCCTGCTTAAGGGGGAAGGAGAGGTGGGGTGATGCATAAAACCAGAGTTTGATATAAGCACAGGTACCGTTCCAAAAACCAACTATGGAATAGACAAGACCTACACCTTCCTCAGTGAAAGGGACTCAAAACCCCATATTTCCCACAGAGGAATATATCTGACTAGTAAGAATCTTAAAACCTATGTATTGATATGTCTCCGTAAGGGAATCAAGTGTGTCTAGACTGGCACAAACATGGCAGCGAGAATCAGCTCAAACCCACTATAAAAAGGAATTTCAAAAACAAAACAAAAAAAACTGGGAAATTCTTTACAATTCCTTCAGGGTCTCTGATGAAACCTGAAATGACCCTATCTACAATGACAGCTGGATGTGGCATAAGGTTGGACACTTGGGACTGAGAGGATTGGTGAGATTGGGTGAGCAAATGCAGACCCTTTAAAGCAATAATGCATGGCACACATTCCATGGGTCCCAACTCTCCAGGTTGAAGGGAATATTACTACAGATATAACATGTACGGGAATCCTAGAGAACGGACACACTGTGAATACGAATGCTTTCTAAAACTCAACGAATAGTCCCTCTCCTGGTGCTCCGGTTTGACTTTCCATCTGCTTTATTATCAACCTCCCAACTTGGAGAGACAGCCCCTTTAACCTCCTGGTTCGCACAGGTTGCCAATTTGGCAGAGGATGAAAGGGAAGAGGGAGAACCAACGAGAGAGTAGCTGTTAGGCATTTGGACGGGCACATATCACTGTAATTTCCCGGCAGGAAGAAGAATTAACCAAAGTCTCAGCCACCCACCGGGAATCAGTATAGATCCTGAACCAAAATTTTGGACTTGCGGTCAGCTCACCAAAAACGAGTTGAAAAATGGAGCTCAGGGGCACAGCAATTCACAAACTGGCCGAGTAATAAAGGACAACTATCGTCCAAAAATCTGTTGAGGGAAGGCAACGAGGCGGACTTGAAAGCGAGGCAGAATAGCAGGAAACAGATTTCAAGAGGTACGTTGGAATCGCCTTTAAAGCACAGGAAGAGGGGCACAACTTCGACAATGATGCACTTGGCCAAAAAGGGCGTATGCGTTTTCTCCTGAATATATTCAGGAGAAAACGCATACGCCCTTTTTGGCCAAGCAAGCAAGCGGGCAATGCAAATCTGCACTACAAAGAAGTATCACTTCCCACCGGTCAAAAGGGACATCCACAAAATGTGTAAAAACCAGAAAGGCAAGACAGGCCCTGGAGAACAGGGAGCCTTGTTATGCTGATGGGCGGGATGTAAATTGCCAACTGCCTCTCTGGAGGAGTGCATTGTGTTCCCTAAAACAAGTAAACAACAGAGCTACAGAGCCAAGGGCACTTCCAGTCTAGGGAATATACCTTGGGAAAACTGAAAATCAAAAAGACACAGCCACCCCAAAATTTAGGGCTGCACTGCTTACAAGGACCTCAACTTGGGTACACCTTAAATATCCCAGGAAATATAAAAATGGTTCAAAAAATTGTGGTACTTACGTACGATGGAATATCCCTCAGCCATGAAATCAATGTCATAAGACCAGTAGCAGCAAAATGGGTGGATTCAGGTACGATGATTCTAAGTGAAATAAGTCACACAGAAAAAGAAACTTATCATAAGATATCACTTATGAAGATCCTGTAAACATGGCTACACTTGAACTGAGTTAGGAAAGAGAACAGTGTCTCACATTTAGAAAACACTCTTATGCCTGCTTAAGGGGGAAGGAGAGGTGGGGTGATGCATAAAACCAGAGTTTGATATAAGCACAGGTACCGTTCCAAAAACCAACTATGGAATAGACAAGACCTACACCTTCCTCAGTGAAAGGGACTCAAAACCCCATATTTCCCGCAGAGGAATATATCTGACTAGTAAGAATCTTAAAACCTATGTATTGATATGTCTCCGTAAGGGAATCAAGTGTGTCTAGACTGGCACAAACATGGCAGCGAGAATCAGCTCAAACCCACTATAAAAAGGAATTTCAAAAACAAAACAAAAAAAACTGGGAAATTCTTTACAATTCCTTCAGGGTCTCTGATGAAACCTGAAATGACCCTATCTACAATGACAGCTGGATGTGGCATAAGGTTGGACACTTGGGACTGAGAGGATTGGTGAGATTGGGTGAGCAAATGCAGACCCTTTAAAGCAATAATGCATGGCACACATTCCATGGGTCCCAACTCTCCAGGTTGAAGGGAATATTACTACAGATATAACATGTACGGGAATCCTAGAGAACGGACACACTGTGAATACGAAAGGTTTCTAAAACTCAACGAATAGTCCCTCTCCTGGTGCTCCGGTTTGACTTTCCATCTGCTTTATTATCAACCTCCCAACTTGGAGAGACAGCCCCTTTAACCTCCTGGTTCGCACAGGTTGCCAATTTGGCAGAGGATGAAAGGGAAGAGGGAGAACCAATGAGAGAGTAGCTGTTAGGCATTTGGACGGGCACATATCACTGTAATTTCCCGGCAGGAAGAAGAATTAACCAAAGTCTCAGCCACCCACCGGGAATCAGTATAGATCCTGAACCAAAATTTTGGACTTGCGGTCAGCTCACCAAAAACGAGTTGAAAAATGGAGCTCAGGGGCACAGCAATTCACAAACTGGCCGAGTAATAAAGGACAACTATCGTCCAAAAATCTGTTGAGGGAAGGCAACGAGGCGGACTTGAAAGCGTGGCAGAATAGCAGGAAACAGATTTCAAGAGGTACGTTGGAATCGCCTTTAAAGCACAGGAAGAGGGGCACAACTTCGACAATGATGCACTTGGCCAAAAAGGGCGTATGCGTTTTCTCCTGAATATATTCAGGAGAAAACGCATACGCCCTTTTTGGCCAAGCAAGCAAGCGGGCAATGCAAATCTGCACTACAAAGAAGTATCTCTTCCCACCGGTCAAAAGGGACTTCCACAAAATGTGTAAAAACCAGAAAGGCAAGACAGGCCCTGGAGAACAGAGTGCCTTGTTATGCTGATGGGCGGGATGTAAATTGCCAACTGCCTCTCTGGAGGAGTGCATTGTGTTCCCTAAAACAAGTAAAGAAGAGAGCTACAGAGCCAAGGGCACTTCCAGTCTAGGGAATATACCTTGGGAAAACTGAAAATCAAAAAGACACAGCCACCCCAAAATTTAGGGCTGCACTGCTTACAAGGACCTCAACTTGGGTACACCTTAAATATCCCAGGAAATATAAAAATGGTTCAAAAAATTGTGGTACTTACGTACAATGGAATATCCCTCAGCCATGAAATCAATGTCATAAGACCAGTAGCAGCAAAATGGGTGGATTCAGGTACGATGATTCTAAGTGAAATAAGTCACAGAGAAAAAGAAACTTATCATAAGATATCACTTATGAAGATCCTGTAAACATGGCTACACTTGAACTGAGTTAGGAAAGAGAACAGTGTCTCACATTTAGAAAACACTCTTATGCCTGCTTAAGGGGGAAGGAGAGGTGGGGTGATGCATAAAACCAGAGTTTGATATAAGCACAGGTACCGTTCCAAAAACCAACTATGGAATAGACAAGACCTACACCTTCCTCAGTGAAAGGGACTCAAAACCCCATATTTCCCGCAGAGGAATATATCTGACTAGTAATGTAAGAATCTTAAAACCTATGTATTGATATGTCTCCGTAAGGGAATCAAGTGTGTCTAGACTGGGATAAACATGGCAGCGAGAATCAGCTCAAACCCACTATAAAAAGGAATTTCAAAAATAAAACAAAAAAACTGGGAAATTCTTTACAATTCCTTCAGGGTCTCTGATGAAACCTGAAATGACCCTATCTACAATGACAGCTGGATATGGCATAAGGCTGGACACTTGGGACTGAGAGGATTGGTGAGATTGGGTGAGCAAATGCAGACCCTTTAAAGCAATAATGCATGGCACACATTCCATGGGTCCCAACTCTCCAGGTTGAAGGGAATATTACTACAGATATAACATGTACGGGAATCCTAGAGAATGGACACACTGTGAATACGAAAGGTTTCTAAAACTCAACGAATAGTCCCTCTCCTGGTGCTCCGGTTTGACTTTCCATCTGCTTTATTATCAACCTCCCAACTTGGAGAGACAGCCCCTTTAACCTCCTGGTTCGCACAGGTTGCCAATTTGGCAGAGGATGAAAGGGAAGAGGGAGAACCAATGAGAGAGTAGCTGTTAGGCATTTGGACGGGCACATATCACTGTAATTTCCCGGCAGGAAGAAGAATTAACCAAAGTCTCAGCCACCCACCGGGAATCAGTATAGATCCTGAACCAAAATTTTGGACTTGCGGTCAGCTCACCAAAAACGAGTTGAAAAATGGAGCTCAGGGGCACAGCAATTCACAAACTGGCCGAGTAATAAAGGACAACTATCGTCCAAAAATCTGTTGAGGGAAGGCAACGAGGCGGACTTGAAAGCGAGGCAGAATAGCAGGAAACAGATTTCCAGAGGTACGTTGGAATCGCCTTTAAAGCACAGGAAGAGGGGCACAACTTCGACAATGATGCACTTGGACAAAAAGGGCGTATGCGTTTTCTCCTGAATATATTCAGGAGAAAACGCATACGCCCTTTTTGGCCAAGCAAGCAAGCGGGCAATGCAAATCTGCACTACAAAGAAGTATCACTTCCCACCGGTCAAAAGGGACATCCACAAAATGTGTAAAAACCAGAAAGGCAAGACAGGCCCTGGAGAACAGGGAGCCTTGTTATGCTGATGGGCGGGATGTAAATTGCCAACTGCCTCTCTGGAGGCGTGCATTGTGTTCCCTAAAACAAGTAAACAACAGAGCTACAGAGCCAAGGGCACTTCCAGTCTAGGGAATATACCTTGGGAAAACTGAAAATCAAAAAGACACAGCCACCCCAAAATTTAGGGCTGCACTGCTTACAAGGACCTCAACTTCGGTACACCTTAAATATCCCAGGAAATATAAAAATGGTTCAAAAAATTGTGGTACTTACGTACGATGGAATATCCCTCAGCCATGAAATCAATGTCATAAGACCAGTAGCAGCAAAATGGGTGGATTCAGGTACGATGATTCTAAGTGAAATAAGTCACACAGAAAAAGAAACTTATCATAAGATATCACTTATGAAGATCCTGTAAACATGGCTACACTTGAACTGAGTTAGGAAAGAGAACAGTGTCTCACATTTAGAAAACACTCTTATGCCTGCTTAAGGGGGAAGGAGAGGTGGGGTGATGCATAAAACCAGAGTTTGATATAAGCACAGGTACCGTTCCAAAAACCAACTATGGAATAGACAAGACCTACACCTTCCTCAGTGAAAGGGACTCAAAACCCCATATTTCCCGCAGAGGAATATATCTGACTAGTAAGAATCTTAAAACCTATGTATTGATATGTCTCCGTAAGGGAATCAAGTGTGTCTAGACTGGGATAAATATGGCAGCGAGAATCAGCTCAAACCCACTATAAAAAGGAATTTCAAAAATAAAACAAAAAAAACTGGGAAATTCTTTACAATTCCTTCAGGGTCTCTGATGAAACCTGAAATGACCCTATCTACAATGACAGCTGGATGTGGCATAAGGCTGGACACTTGGGACTGAGAGGATTGGTGAGATTGGGTGAGCAAATGCAGACCCTTTAAAGCAATAATGCATGGCACACATTCCATGGGTCCCAACTCTCCAGGTTGAAGGGAATATTACTACAGATATAACATGTACGGGAATCCTAGAGAACGGACACACTGTGAATACGAAAGGTTTCTAAAACTCAACGAATAGTCCCTCTCCTGGTGCTCCGGTTTGACTTTCCATCTGCTTTATTATCAACCTCCCAACTTGGAGAGACAGCCCCTTTAACCTCCTGGTTCGCACAGGTTGCCAATTTGGCAGAGGATGAAAGGGAAGAGGGAGAACCAATGAGAGAGTAGCTGTTAGGCATTTGGACGGGCACATATCACTGTAATTTCCCGGCAGGAAGAAGAATTAACCAAAGTCTCAGCCACCCACCGGGAATCAGTATAGATCCTGAACCAAAATTTTGGACTTGCGGTCAGCTCACCAAAAACGAGTTGAAAAATGGAGCTCAGGGGCACAGCAATTCACAAACTGGCCGAGTAATAAAGGACAACTATCGTCCAAAAATCTGTTGAGGGAAGGCAACGAGGCGGACTTGAAAGCGTGGCAGAATAGCAGGAAACAGATTTCAAGAGGTACGTTGGAATCGCCTTTAAAGCACAGGAAGAGGGGCACAACTTCGACAATGATGCACTTGGCCAAAAAGGGCGTATGCGTTTTCTCCTGAATATATTCAGGAGAAAACGCATACGCCCTTTTTGGCCAAGCAAGCAAGCGGGCAATGCAAATCTGCACTACAAAGAAGTATCTCTTCCCACCGGTCAAAAGGGACTTCCACAAAATGTGTAAAAACCAGAAAGGCAAGACAGGCCCTGGAGAACAGAGTGCCTTGTTATGCTGATGGGCGGGATGTAAATTGCCAACTGCCTCTCTGGAGGAGTGCATTGTGTTCCCTAAAACAAGTAAACAACAGAGCTACAGAGCCAAGGGCACTTCCAGTCTAGGGAATATACCTTGGGAAAACTGAAAATCAAAAAGACACAGCCACCCCAAAATTTAGGGCTGCACTGCTTACAAGGACCTCAACTTGGGTACACCTTAAATATCCCAGGAAATATAAAAATGGTTCAAAAAATTGTGGTACTTACGTACGATGGAATATCCCTCAGCCATGAAATCAATGTCATAAGACCAGTAGCAGCAAAATGGGTGGATTCAGGTACGATGATTCTAAGTGAAATAAGTCACAGAGAAAAAGAAACTTATCATAAGATATCACTTATGAAGATCCTGTAAACATGGCTACACTTGAACTGAGTTAGGAAAGAGAACAGTGTCTCACATTTAGAAAACACTCTTATGCCTGCTTAAGGGGGAAGGAGAGGTGGGGTGATGCATAAAACCAGAGTTTGATATAAGCACAGGTACCGTTCCAAAAACCAACTATGGAATAGACAAGACCTACACCTTCCTCAGTGAAAGGGACTCAAAACCCCATATTTCCCGCAGAGGAATATATCTGACTAGTAATGTAAGAATCTTAAAACCTACGTATTGATATGTCTCCGTAAGGGAATCAAGTGTGTCTAGACTGGGATAAATATGGCAGCGAGAATCAGCTCAAACCCACTATAAAAAGGAATTTCAAAAATAAAACAAAAAAACTGGGAAATTCTTTACAATTCCTTCAGGGTCTCTGATGAAACCTGAAATGACCCTATCTACAATGACAGCTGGATATGGCATAAGGCTGGACACTTGGGACTGAGAGGATTGGTGAGATTGGGTGAGCAAATGCAGACCCTTTAAAGCAATAATGCATGGCACACATTCCATGGGTCCCAACTCTCCAGGTTGAAGGGAATATTACTACAGATATAACATGTACGGGAATCCTAGAGAACGGACACACTGTGAATACGAAAGGTTTCTAAAACTCAACGAATAGTCCCTCTCCTGGTGCTCCGGTTTGACTTTCCATCTGCTTTATTATCAACCTCCCAACTTGGAGAGACAGCCCCTTTAACCTCCTGGTTCGCACAGGTTGCCAATTTGGCAGAGGATGAAAGGGAAGAGGGAGAACCAATGAGAGAGTAGCTGTTAGGCATTTGGACGGGCACATATCACTGTAATTTCCCGGCAGGAAGAAGAATTAACCAAAGTCTCAGCCACCCACCGGGAATCAGTATAGATCCTGAACCAAAATTTTGGACTTGCGGTCAGCTCACCAAAAACGAGTTGAAAAATGGAGCTCAGGGGCACAGCAATTCACAAACTGGCCGAGTAATAAAGGACAACTATCGTCCAAAAATCTGTTGAGGGAAGGCAACGAGGCGGACTTGAAAGCGAGGCAGAATAGCAGGAAACAGATTTCCAGAGGTACGTTGGAATCGCCTTTAAAGCACAGGAAGAGGGGCACAACTTCGACAATGATGCACTTGGACAAAAAGGGCGTATGCGTTTTCTCCTGAATATATTCAGGAGAAAACGCATACGCCCTTTTTGGCCAAGCAAGCAAGCGGGCAATGCAAATCTGCACTACAAAGAAGTATCACTTCCCACCGGTCAAAAGGGACATCCACAAAATGTGTAAAAACCAGAAAGGCAAGACAGGCCCTGGAGAACAGGGAGCCTTGTTATGCTGATGGGCGGGATGTAAATTGCCAACTGCCTCTCTGGAGGCGTGCATTGTGTTCCCTAAAACAAGTAAACAACAGAGCTACAGAGCCAAGGGCACTTCCAGTCTAGGGAATATACCTTGGGAAAACTGAAAATCAAAAAGACACAGCCACCCCAAAATTTAGGGCTGCACTGCTTACAAGGACCTCAACTTCGGTACACCTTAAATATCCCAGGAAATATAAAAATGGTTCAAAAAATTGTGGTACTTACGTACGATGGAATATCCCTCAGCCATGAAATCAATGTCATAAGACCAGTAGCAGCAAAATGGGTGGATTCAGGTACGATGATTCTAAGTGAAATAAGTCACACAGAAAAAGAAACTTATCATAAGATATCACTTATGAAGATCCTGTAAACATGGCTACACTTGAACTGAGTTAGGAAAGAGAACAGTGTCTCACATTTAGAAAACACTCTTATGCCTGCTTAAGGGGGAAGGAGAGGTGGGGTGATGCATAAAACCAGAGTTTGATATAAGCACAGGTACCGTTCCAAAAACCAACTATGGAATAGACAAGACCTACACCTTCCTCAGTGAAAGGGACTCAAAACCCCATATTTCCCGCAGAGGAATATATCTGACTAGTAAGAATCTTAAAACCTATGTATTGATATGTCTCCGTAAGGGAATCAAGTGTGTCTAGACTGGGATAAATATGGCAGCGAGAATCAGCTCAAACCCACTATAAAAAGGAATTTCAAAAATAAAACAAAAAAAACTGGGAAATTCTTTACAATTCCTTCAGGGTCTCTGATGAAACCTGAAATGACCCTATCTACAATGACAGCTGGATGTGGCATAAGGCTGGACACTTGGGACTGAGAGGATTGGTGAGATTGGGTGAGCAAATGCAGACCCTTTAAAGCAATAATGCATGGCACACATTCCATGGGTCCCAACTCTCCAGGTTGAAGGGAATATTACTACAGATATAACATGTACGGGAATCCTAGAGAACGGACACACTGTGAATACGAAAGGTTTCTAAAACTCAACGAATAGTCCCTCTCCTGGTGCTCCGGTTTGACTTTCCATCTGCTTTATTATCAACCTCCCAACTTGGAGAGACAGCCCCTTTAACCTCCTGGTTCGCACAGGTTGCCAATTTGGCAGAGGATGAAAGGGAAGAGGGAGAACCAATGAGAGAGTAGCTGTTAGGCATTTGGACGGGCACATATCACTGTAATTTCCCGGCAGGAAGAAGAATTAACCAAAGTCTCAGCCACCCACCGGGAATCAGTATAGATCCTGAACCAAAATTTTGGACTTGCGGTCAGCTCACCAAAAACGAGTTGAAAAATGGAGCTCAGGGGCACAGCAATTCACAAACTGGCCGAGTAATAAAGGACAACTATCGTCCAAAAATCTGTTGAGGGAAGGCAACGAGGCGGACTTGAAAGTGAGGCAGAATAGCAGGAAACAGATTTCCAGAGGTACGTTGGAATCGCCTTTAAAGCACAGGAAGAGGGGCACAACTTCGACAATGATGCACTTGGCCCAAAAGGGCGTATGCGTTTTCTCCTGAATATATTCAGGAGAAAACGCATACACCCTTTTTGGCCAAGCAAGCAAGCGGGCAATGCAAATCTGCACTACAAAGAAGTATCACTTCCCACCGGTCAAAAGGGACATCCACAAAATGTGTAAAAACCAGAAAGGCAAGACAGGCCCTGGAGAACAGGGAGCCTTGTTATGCTGATGGGCGGGATGTAAATTGCCAACTGCCTCTCTGGAGGAGTGCATTGTGTTCCCTAAAACAAGTAAACAACAGAGCTACAGAGCCAAGGGCACTTCCAGTCTAGGGAATATACCTTGGGAAAACTGAAAATCAAAAAGACACAGCCACCCCAAAATTTAGGGCTGCACTGCTTACAAGGACCTCAACTTGGGTACACCTTAAATATCCCAGGAAATATAAAAATGGTTCAAAAAATTGTGGTACTTACGTACGATGGAATATCCCTCAGCCATGAAATCAATGTCATAAGACCAGTAGCAGCAAAATGGGTGGATTCAGGTACGATGATTCTAAGTGAAATAAGTCACAGAGAAAAAGAAACTTATCATAAGATATCACTTATGAAGATCCTGTAAACATGGCTACACTTGAACTGAGTTAGGAAAGAGAACAGTGTCTCACATTTAGAAAACACTCTTATGCCTGCTTAAGGGGGAAGGAGAGGTGGGGTGATGCATAAAACCAGAGTTTGATATAAGCACAGGTACCGTTCCAAAAACCAACTATGGAATAGGCAAGACCTACACCTTCCTCAGTGAAAGGGACTCAAAACCCCATATTTCCCGCAGAGGAATATATCTGACTAGTAAGAATCTTAAAACCTATGTATTGATATGTCTCCGTAAGGGAATCAAGTGTGTCTAGACTGGCACAAACATGGCAGCGAGAATCAGCTCAAACCCAATATAAAAAGGAATTTCAAAAACAAAACAAAAAAAAACTGGGAAATTCTTTACAATTCCTTCAGGGTCTCTGATGAAACCTGAAATGACCCTATCTACAATGACAGCTGGATGTGGCATAAGGCTGGACACTTGGGACTGAGAGGATTGGTGAGATTGGGTGAGCAAATGCAGACCCTTTAAAGCAATAATGCATGGCACACATTCCTTGTGTCCCAACTCTCCAGTTTGAAGGGAACATTACTACAGATATAACATGTACGGGAATCCTAGAGAACGGACACACTGTGAATACGAATGCTTTCTAAAACTCAACGAATAGTCCCTCTCCTGGTGCTCCGGTTTGACTTTCCATCTGCTTTATTATCAACCTCCCAACTTGGAGAGACAGCCCCTTTAACCTCCTGGTTCGCACAGGTTGCCAATTTGGCAGAGGATGAAAGGGAAGAGGGAGAACCAATGAGAGAGTAGCTGTTAGGCATTTGGACGGGCACATATCACTGTAATTTCCAGGCAGGAAGAAGAATTAACCAAAGTCTCAGCCACCCACCGGGAATCAGTATAGATCCTGAACCAAAATTTTGGACTTGTGGTCAGCTCACCAAAAACGAGTTGAAAAATGGAGCTCTGGGGTACAGCAATTCACAAACTGGCCGAGTAATAAAGGACAACTATCGTCCAAAAATCTGTTGAGGGAAGGCAACGAGGCGGACTTGAAAGCGAGGCAGAATAGCAGGAAACAGATTTCAAGAGGTACGTTGGAATCGCCTTTAAAGCACAGGAAGAGGGGCACAACTTCGACAATGATGCACTTGGCCAAAAAGGGCGTATGCGTTTTCTCCTGAATATATTCAGGAGAAAACGCATACGCCCTTTTTGGCCAAGCAAGCAAGCGGGCAATGCAAATCTGCACTACAAAGAAGTATCACTTCCCACCGGTCAAAAGGGACATCCACAAAATGTGTAAAAACCAGAAAGGCAAGACAGGCCCTGGAGAACAGGGAGCCTTGTTATGCTGATGGGCGGGATGTAAATTGCCAACTGCCTCTCTGGAGGAGTGCATTGTGTTCCCTAAAACAAGTAAACAACAGAGCTACAGAGCCAAGGGCACTTCCAGTCTAGGGAATATACCTTGGGAAAACTGAAAATCAAAAAGACACAGCCACCCCAAAATTTAGGGCTGCACTGCTTACAAGGACCTCAACTTGGGTACACCTTAAATATCCCAGGAAATATAAAAATGGTTCAAAAAATTGTGGTACTTACGTACGATGGAATATCCCTCAGCCATGAAATCAATGTCATAAGACCAGTAGCAGCAAAATGGGTGGATTCAGGTACGATGATTCTAAGTGAAATAAGTCACACAGAAAAAGAAACTTATCATAAGATATCACTTATGAAGATCCTGTAAACATGGCTACACTTGAACTGAGTTAGGAAAGAGAACAGTGTCTCACATTTAGAAAACACTCTTATGCCTGCTTAAGGGGGAAGGAGAGGTGGGGTGATGCATAAAACCAGAGTTTGATATAAGCACAGGTACCGTTCCAAAAACCAACTATGGAATAGACAAGACCTACACCTTCCTCAGTGAAAGGGACTCAAAACCCCATATTTCCCGCAGAGGAATATATCTGACTAGTAAGAATCTTAAAACCTATGTATTGATATGTCTCCGTAAGGGAATCAAGTGTGTCTAGACTGGCACAAACATGGCAGCGAGAATCAGCTCAAACCCACTATAAAAAGGAATTTCAAAAACAAAACAAAAAAAACTGGGAAATTCTTTACAATTCCTTCAGGGTCTCTGATGAAACCTGAAATGACCCTATCTACAATGACAGCTGGATGTGGCATAAGGTTGGACACTTGGGACTGAGAGGATTGGTGAGATTGGGTGAGCAAATGCAGACCCTTTAAAGCAATAATGCATGGCACACATTCCATGGGTCCCAACTCTCCAGGTTGAAGGGAATATTACTACAGATATAACATGTACGGGAATCCTAGAGAACGGACACACTGTGAATACGAAAGGTTTCTAAAACTCAACGAATAGTCCCTCTCCTGGTGCTCCGGTTTGACTTTCCATCTGCTTTATTATCAACCTCCCAACTTGGAGAGACAGCCCCTTTAACCTCCTGGTTCGCACAGGTTGCCAATTTGGCAGAGGATGAAAGGGAAGAGGGAGAACCAATGAGAGAGTAGCTGTTAGGCATTTGGACGGGCACATATCACTGTAATTTCCCGGCAGGAAGAAGAATTAACCAAAGTCTCAGCCACCCACCGGGAATCAGTATAGATCCTGAACCAAAATTTTGGACTTGCGGTCAGCTCACCAAAAACGAGTTGAAAAATGGAGCTCAGGGGCACAGCAATTCACAAACTGGCCGAGTAATAAAGGACAACTATCGTCCAAAAATCTGTTGAGGGAAGGCAACGAGGCGGACTTGAAAGCGTGGCAGAATAGCAGGAAACAGATTTCAAGAGGTACGTTGGAATCGCCTTTAAAGCACAGGAAGAGGGGCACAACTTCGACAATGATGCACTTGGCCAAAAAGGGCGTATGCGTTTTCTCCTGAATATATTCAGGAGAAAACGCATACGCCCTTTTTGGCCAAGCAAGCAAGCGGGCAATGCAAATCTGCACTACAAAGAAGTATCTCTTCCCACCGGTCAAAAGGGACTTCCACAAAATGTGTAAAAACCAGAAAGGCAAGACAGGCCCTGGAGAACAGAGTGCCTTGTTATGCTGATGGGCGGGATGTAAATTGCCAACTGCCTCTCTGGAGGAGTGCATTGTGTTCCCTAAAACAAGTAAAGAAGAGAGCTACAGAGCCAAGGGCACTTCCAGTCTAGGGAATATACCTTGGGAAAACTGAAAATCAAAAAGACACAGCCACCCCAAAATTTAGGGCTGCACTGCTTACAAGGACCTCAACTTGGGTACACCTTAAATATCCCAGGAAATATAAAAATGGTTCAAAAAATTGTGGTACTTACGTACGATGGAATATCCCTCAGCCATGAAATCAATGTCATAAGACCAGTAGCAGCAAAATGGGTGGATTCAGGTACGATGATTCTAAGTGAAATAAGTCACAGAGAAAAAGAAACTTATCATAAGATATCACTTATGAAGATCCTGTAAACATGGCTATACTTGAACTGAGTTAGGAAAGAGAACAGTGTCTCACATTTAGAAAACACTCTTATGCCTGCTTAAGGGGGAAGGAGAGGTGGGGTGATGCATAAAACCAGAGTTTGATATAAGCACAGGTACCGTTCCAAAAACCAACTATGGAATAGACAAGACCTACACCTTCCTCAGTGAAAGGGACTCAAAACCCCATATTTCCCGCAGAGGAATATATCTGACTAGTAATGTAAGAATCTTAAAACCTATGTATTGATATGTCTCCGTAAGGGAATCAAGTGTGTCTAGACTGGGATAAACATGGCAGCGAGAATCAGCTCAAACCCACTATAAAAAGGAATTTCAAAAATAAAACAAAAAAACTGGGAAATTCTTTACAATTCCTTCAGGGTCTCTGATGAAACCTGAAATGACCCTATCTACAATGACAGCTGGATATGGCATAAGGCTGGACACTTGGGACTGAGAGGATTGGTGAGATTGGGTGAGCAAATGCAGACCCTTTAAAGCAATAATGCATGGCACACATTCCATGGGTCCCAACTCTCCAGGTTGAAGGGAATATTACTACAGATATAACATGTACGGGAATCCTAGAGAATGGACACACTGTGAATACGAAAGGTTTCTAAAACTCAACGAATAGTCCCTCTCCTGGTGCTCCGGTTTGACTTTCCATCTGCTTTATTATCAACCTCCCAACTTGGAGAGACAGCCCCTTTAACCTCCTGGTTCGCACAGGTTGCCAATTTGGCAGAGGATGAAAGGGAAGAGGGAGAACCAATGAGAGAGTAGCTGTTAGGCATTTGGACGGGCACATATCACTGTAATTTCCCGGCAGGAAGAAGAATTAACCAAAGTCTCAGCCACCCACCGGGAATCAGTATAGATCCTGAACCAAAATTTTGGACTTGCGGTCAGCTCACCAAAAACGAGTTGAAAAATGGAGCTCAGGGGCACAGCAATTCACAAACTGGCCGAGTAATAAAGGACAACTATCGTCCAAAAATCTGTTGAGGGAAGGCAACGAGGCGGACTTGAAAGCGAGGCAGAATAGCAGGAAACAGATTTCCAGAGGTACGTTGGAATCGCCTTTAAAGCACAGGAAGAGGGGCACAACTTCGACAATGATGCACTTGGACAAAAAGGGCGTATGCGTTTTCTCCTGAATATATTCAGGAGAAAACGCATACGCCCTTTTTGGCCAAGCAAGCAAGCGGGCAATGCAAATCTGCACTACAAAGAAGTATCACTTCCCACCGGTCAAAAGGGACATCCACAAAATGTGTAAAAACCAGAAAGGCAAGACAGGCCCTGGAGAACAGGGAGCCTTGTTATGCTGATGGGCGGGATGTAAATTGCCAACTGCCTCTCCGGAGGCGTGCATTGTGTTCCCTAAAACAAGTAAACAACAGAGCTACAGAGCCAAGGGCACTTCCAGTCTAGGGAATATACCTTGGGAAAACTGAAAATCAAAAAGACACAGCCACCCCAAAATTTAGGGCTGCACTGCTTACAAGGACCTCAACTTCGGTACACCTTAAATATCCCAGGAAATATAAAAATGGTTCAAAAAATTGTGGTACTTACGTACGATGGAATATCCCTCAGCCATGAAATCAATGTCATAAGACCAGTAGCAGCAAAATGGGTGGATTCAGGTACGATGATTCTAAGTGAAATAAGTCACACAGAAAAAGAAACTTATCATAAGATATCACTTATGAAGATCCTGTAAACATGGCTACACTTGAACTGAGTTAGGAAAGAGAACAGTGTCTCACATTTAGAAAACACTCTTATGCCTGCTTAAGGGGGAAGGAGAGGTGGGGTGATGCATAAAACCAGAGTTTGATATAAGCACAGGTACCGTTCCAAAAACCAACTATGGAATAGACAAGACCTACACCTTCCTCAGTGAAAGGGACTCAAAACCCCATATTTCCCGCAGAGGAATATATCTGACTAGTAAGAATCTTAAAACCTATGTATTGATATGTCTCCGTAAGGGAATCAAGTGTGTCTAGACTGGGATAAATATGGCAGCGAGAATCAGCTCAAACCCACTATAAAAAGGAATTTCAAAAATAAAACAAAAAAAACTGGGAAATTCTTTACAATTCCTTCAGGGTCTCTGATGAAACCTGAAATGACCCTATCTACAATGACAGCTGGATGTGGCATAAGGCTGGACACTTGGGACTGAGAGGATTGGTGAGATTGGGTGAGCAAATGCAGACCCTTTAAAGCAATAATGCATGGCACACATTCCATGGGTCCCAACTCTCCAGGTTGAAGGGAATATTACTACAGATATAACATGTACGGGAATCCTAGAGAACGGACACACTGTGAATACGAAAGGTTTCTAAAACTCAACGAATAGTCCCTCTCCTGGTGCTCCGGTTTGACTTTCCATCTGCTTTATTATCAACCTCCCAACTTGGAGAGACAGCCCCTTTAACCTCCTGGTTCGCACAGGTTGCCAATTTGGCAGAGGATGAAAGGGAAGAGGGAGAACCAATGAGAGAGTAGCTGTTAGGCATTTGGACGGGCACATATCACTGTAATTTCCCGGCAGGAAGAAGAATTAACCAAAGTCTCAGCCACCCACCGGGAATCAGTATAGATCCTGAACCAAAATTTTGGACTTGCGGTCAGCTCACCAAAAACGAGTTGAAAAATGGAGCTCAGGGGCACAGCAATTCACAAACTGGCCGAGTAATAAAGGACAACTATCGTCCAAAAATCTGTTGAGGGAAGGCAACGAGGCGGACTTGAAAGCGTGGCAGAATAGCAGGAAACAGATTTCAAGAGGTACGTTGGAATCGCCTTTAAAGCACAGGAAGAGGGGCACAACTTCGACAATGATGCACTTGGCCAAAAAGGGCGTATGCGTTTTCTCCTGAATATATTCAGGAGAAAACGCATACGCCCTTTTTGGCCAAGCAAGCAAGCGGGCAATGCAAATCTGCACTACAAAGAAGTATCTCTTCCCACCGGTCAAAAGGGACTTCCACAAAATGTGTAAAAACCAGAAAGGCAAGACAGGCCCTGGAGAACAGAGTGCCTTGTTATGCTGATGGGCGGGATGTAAATTGCCAACTGCCTCTCTGGAGGAGTGCATTGTGTTCCCTAAAACAAGTAAACAACAGAGCTACAGAGCCAAGGGCACTTCCAGTCTAGGGAATATACCTTGGGAAAACTGAAAATCAAAAAGACACAGCCACCCCAAAATTTAGGGCTGCACTGCTTACAAGGACCTCAACTTGGGTACACCTTAAATATCCCAGGAAATATAAAAATGGTTCAAAAAATTGTGGTACTTACGTACGATGGAATATCCCTCAGCCATGAAATCAATGTCATAAGACCAGTAGCAGCAAAATGGGTGGATTCAGGTACGATGATTCTAAGTGAAATAAGTCACAGAGAAAAAGAAACTTATCATAAGATATCACTTATGAAGATCCTGTAAACATGGCTACACTTGAACTGAGTTAGGAAAGAGAACAGTGTCTCACATTTAGAAAACACTCTTATGCCTGCTTAAGGGGGAAGGAGAGGTGGGGTGATGCATAAAACCAGAGTTTGATATAAGCACAGGTACCGTTCCAAAAACCAACTATGGAATAGACAAGACCTACACCTTCCTCAGTGAAAGGGACTCAAAACCCCATATTTCCCGCAGAGGAATATATCTGACTAGTAATGTAAGAATCTTAAAACCTACGTATTGATATGTCTCCGTAAGGGAATCAAGTGTGTCTAGACTGGGATAAATATGGCAGCGAGAATCAGCTCAAACCCACTATAAAAAGGAATTTCAAAAATAAAACAAAAAAACTGGGAAATTCTTTACAATTCCTTCAGGGTCTCTGATGAAACCTGAAATGACCCTATCTACAATGACAGCTGGATGTGGCATAAGGCTGGACACTTGGGACTGAGAGGATTGGTGAGATTGGGTGAGCAAATGCAGACCCTTTAAAGCAATAATGCATGGCACACATTCCATGGGTCCCAACTCTCCAGGTTGAAGGGAATATTACTACAGATATAACATGTACGGGAATCCTAGAGAACGGACACACTGTGAATACGAAAGGTTTCTAAAACTCAACGAATAGTCCCTCTCCTGGTGCTCCGGTTTGACTTTCCATCTGCTTTATTATCAACCTCCCAACTTGGAGAGACAGCCCCTTTAACCTCCTGGTTCGCACAGGTTGCCAATTTGGCAGAGGATGAAAGGGAAGAGGGAGAACCAATGAGAGAGTAGCTGTTAGGCATTTGGACGGGCACATATCACTGTAATTTCCCGGCAGGAAGAAGAATTAACCAAAGTCTCAGCCACCCACCGGGAATCAGTATAGATCCTGAACCAAAATTTTGGACTTGAGGTCAGCTCACCAAAAACGAGTTGAAAAATGGAGCTCATGGGCACAGCAATTCACAAACTGGCCGAGTAATAAAGGACAACTATCGTCCAAAAATCTGTTGAGGGAAGGCAACGAGGCGGACTTGAAAGCGAGGCAGAATAGCAGGAAACAGATTTCAAGAGGTACGTTGGAATCGCCTTTAAAGCACAGGAAGAGGGGCACAACTTCGACCATGATGCACTTGGCCAAAAAGGGCGTATGCGTTTTCTCCTGAATATATTCAGGAGAAAACGCATACGCCCTTTTTGGCCAAGCAAGCAAGCGGGCAATGCAAATCTGCACTACAAAGAAGTATCACTTCCCACCGGTCAAAAGGGACATCCACAAAATGTGTAAAAACCAGAAAGGCAAGACAGGCCCTGGAGAACAGGGAGCCTTGTTATGCTGATGGGCGGGATGTAAATTGCCAACTGCCTCTCTGGAGGCGTGCATTGTGTTCCCTAAAACAAGTAAACAACAGAGCTACAGAGCCAAGGGCACTTCCAGTCTAGGGAATATACCTTGGGAAAACTGAAAATCAAATAGACACAGCCACCCCAAAATTTAGGGCTGCACTGCTTACAAGGACCTCAACTTGGGTACACCTTAAATATCCCAGGAAATATAAAAATGGTTCAAAAAATTGTGGTACTTACGTACGATGGAATATCCCTCAGCCATGAAATCAATGTCATAAGACCAGTAGCAGCAAAATGGGTGGATTCAGGTACGGTGATTCTAAGTGAAATAAGTCACACAGAAAAAGAAACTTATCATAAGATATCACTTATGAAGATCCTGTAAACATGGCTACACTTGAACTGAGTTAGGAAAGAGAACAGTGTCTCACATTTAGAAAACACTCTTATGCCTGCTTAAGGGGGAAGGAGAGGTGGGGTGATGCATAAAACCAGAGTTTGATATAAGCACAGGTACCGTTCCAAAAACCAACTATGGAATAGACAAGACCTACACCTTCCTCAGTGAAAGGGACTCAAAACCCCATATTTCCCGCAGAGGAATATATCTGACTAGTAAAGTAAGAATCTTAAAACCTATGTATTGATATGTCTCCATAAGGGAATCAAGTGTGTCTAGACTGGGATAAATATGGCAGCGAGAATCAGCTCAAACCCACTATAAAAAGGAATTTCAAAAATAAAACAAAAAAACTGGGAAATTCTTTACAATTCCTTCAGGGTCTCTGATGAAACCTGAAATGACCCTATCTACAATGACAGCTGGATGTGGCATAAGGCTGGACACTTGGGACTGAGAGGATTGGTGAGATTGGGTGAGCAAATGCAGACCCTTTAAAGCAATAATGCATGGCACACATTCCATGGGTCCCAACTCTCCAGGTTGAAGGGAATATTACTACAGATATAACATGTACGGGAATCCTAGAGAACGGACACACTGTGAATACGAAAGGTTTCTAAAACTCAACGAATAGTCCCTCTCCTGGTGCTCTGGTTTGACTTTCCATCTGCTTTATTATCAACCTCCCAACTTGGAGAGACAGCCCCTTTAACCTCCTGGTTCGCACAGGTTGCCAATTTGGCAGAGGATGAAAGGGAAGAGGGAGAACCAATGAGAGAGTAGCTGTTAGGCATTTGGACGGGCACATATCACTGTAATTTCCCGGCAGGAAGAAGAATTAACCAAAGTCTCAGCCACCCACCGGGAATCAGTATAGATCCTGAACCAAAATTTTGGACTTGCGGTCAGCTCACCAAAAACGAGTTGAAAAATGGAGCTCAGGGGCACAGCAATTCACAAACTGGCCGAGTAATAAAGGACAACTATCGTCCAAAAATCTGTTGAGGGAAGGCAACGAGGCGGACTTGAAAGCGAGGCAGAATAGCAGGAAACAGATTTCCAGAGGTACGTTGGAATCGCCTTTAAAGCAGAGGAAGAGGGGCACAACTTCGACAATGATGCACTTGGCCAAAAAGGGCGTATGCGTTTTCTCCTGAATATATTCAGGAGAAAACGCATACGCCCTTTTTGGCCAAGCAAGCAAGCGGGCAATGCAAATCTGCACTACAAAGAAGTATCACTTCCCACCGGTCAAAAGGGACATCCACAAAATGTGTAAAAACCAGAAAGGCAAGACAGGCCCTGGAGAACAGGGAGCCTTGTTATGCTGATGGGCGGGATGTAAATTGCCAACTGCCTCTCTGGAGGAGTGCATTGTGTTCCCTAAAACAAGTAAACAACAGAGCTACAGAGCCAAGGGCACTTCCAGTCTAGGGAATATACCTTGGGAAAACTGAAAATCAAAAAGACACAGCCACCCCAAAATTTAGGGCTGCACTGCTTACAAGGACCTCAACTTGGGTACACCTTAAATATCCCAGGAAATATAAAAATGGTTCAAAAAATTGTGGTACTTACGTACGATGGAATATCCCTCAGCCATGAAATCAATGTCATAAGACCAGTAGCAGCAAAATGGGTGGATTCAGGTACGGTGATTCTAAGTGAAATAAGTCACACAGAAAAAGAAACTTATCATAAGATATCACTTATGAAGATCCTGTAAACATGGCTACACTTGAACTGAGTTAGGAAAGAGAACAGTGTCTCACATTTAGAAAACACTCTTATGCCTGCTTAAGGGGGAAGGAGAGGTGGGGTGATGCATAAAACCAGAGTTTGATATAAGCACAGGTACCGTTCCAAAAACCAACTATGGAATAGACAAGACCTACACCTTCCTCAGTGAAAGGGACTCAAAACCCCATATTTCCCGCAGAGGAATATATCTGACTAGTAAAGTAAGAATCTTAAAACCTATGTATTGATATGTCTCCGTAAGGGAATCAAGTGTGTCTAGACTGGGATAAATATGGCAGCGAGAATCAGCTCAAACCCACTATAAAAAGGAATTTCAAAAATAAAACAAAAAAACTGGGAAATTCTTTACAATTCCTTCAGGGTCTCTGATGAAACCTGAAATGACCCTATCTACAATGACAGCTGGATGTGGCATAAGGCTGGACACTTGGGACTGAGAGGATTGGTGAGATTGGGTGAGCAAATGCAGAGCCTTTAAAGCAATAATGCATGGCACACATTCCATGGGTCCCAACTCTCCAGGTTGAAGGGAATATTACTACAGATATAACATGTACGGGAATCCTAGAGAACGGACACACTGTGAATACGAAAGGTTTCTAAAACTCAACGAATAGTCCCTCTCCTGGTGCTCTGGTTTGACTTTCCATCTGCTTTATTATCAACCTCCCAACTTGGAGAGACAGCCCCTTTAACCTCCTGGTTCGCACAGGTTGCCAATTTGGCAGAGGATGAAAGGGAAGAGGGAGAACCAATGAGAGAGTAGCTGTTAGGCATTTGGACGGGCACATATCACTGTAATTTCCCGGCAGGAAGAAGAATTAACCAAAGTCTCAGCCACCCACCGGGAATCAGTATAGATCCTGAACCAAAATTTTGGACTTGCGGTCAGCTCACCAAAAACGAGTTGAAAAATGGAGCTCAGGGGCACAGCAATTCACAAACTGGCCGAGTAATAAAGGACAACTATCGTCCAAAAATCTGTTGAGGGAAGGCAACGAGGCGGACTTGAAAGCGAGGCAGAATAGCAGGAAACAGATTTCCAGAGGTACGTTGGAATCGCCTTTAAAGCAGAGGAAGAGGGGCACAACTTCGACAATGATGCACTTGGCCAAAAAAGGCGTATGCGTTTTCTCCTGAATATATTCAGGAGAAAACGCATACGCCCTTTTTGGCCAAGCAAGCAAGCGGGCAATGCAAATCTGCACTACAAAGAAGTATCACTTCCCACCGGTCAAAAGGGACATCCACAAAATGTGTAAAAACCAGAAAGGCAAGACAGGCCCTGGAGAACAGGGAGCCTTGTTATGCTGATGGGCGGGATGTAAATTGCCAACTGCCTCTCTGGAGGAGTGCATTGTGTTCCCTAAAACAAGTAAACAACAGAGCTACAGAGCCAAGGGCACTTCCAGTCTAGGGAATATACCTTGGGAAAACTGAAAATCAAAAAGACACAGCCACCCCAAAATTTAGGGCTGCACTGCTTACAAGGACCTCAACTTGGGTACACCTTAAATATCCCAGGAAATATAAAAATGGTTCAAAAAATTGTGGTACTTACGTACGATGGAATATCCCTCAGCCATGAAATCAATGTCATAAGACCAGTAGCAGCAAAATGGGTGGATTCAGGTACGATGATTCTAAGTGAAATAAGTCACACAGAAAAAGAAACTTATCATAAGATATCACTTATGAAGATCCTGTAATCATGGCTACACTTGAACTGAGTTAAGAAAGAGAACAGTGTCTCACATTTAGAAAACACTCTTATGCCTGCTTAAGGGGGAAGGAGAGGTGGGGTGATGCATAAAACCAGAGTTTGATATAAGCACAGGTACCGTTCCAAAAACCAACTATGGAATAGACAAGACCTACACCTTCCTCAGTGAAAGGGACTCAAAACCCCATATTTCCCGCAGAGGAATATATCTGACTAGTAAGAATCTTAAAACCTATGTATTGATATGTCTCCGTAAGGGAATCAAGTGTGTCTAGACTGGGATAAATATGGCAGCGAGAATCAGCTCAAGCCCACTATAAAAAGGAATTTCAAAAATAAAACAAAAAAACTGGGAAATTCTTTACAATTCCTTCAGGGTCTCTGATGAAACCTGAAATGACCCTATCTACAATGACAGCTGGATGTGGCATAAGGCTGGACACTTGGGACTGAGAGGATTGGTGAGATTGGGTGAGCAAATGCAGACCCTTTAAAGCAATAATGCATGGCACACATTCCATGGGTCCCAACTCTCCAGGTTGAAGGGAATATTACTACAGATATAACATGTACGGGAATCCTAGAGAACGGACACACTGTGAATACGAAAGGTTTCTAAAACTCAACGAATAGTCCCTCTCCTGGTGCTCCGGTTTGACTTTCCATCTGCTTTATTATCAACCTCCCAACTTGGAGAGACAGCCCCTTTAACCTCCTGGTTCGCACAGGTTGCCAATTTGGCAGAGGATGAAAGGGAAGAGGGAGAACCAATGAGAGAGAAGCTGTTAGGCATTTGGATGGGCACACATCACTGTAATTTCCCGGCAGGAAGAAGAATTAACCAAAGTCTCAGCCACCCACCGGGAATCAGTATAGATCCTGAACCAAAATTTTGGACTTGCGGTCAGCTCACCAAAAACGAGTTGAAAAATGGAGCTCAGGGGCACAGCAATTCACAAACTGGCCGAGTAATAAAGGACAACTATCGTCCAACAATCTGTTGAGGGAAGGCAATGAGGCGGACTTGAAAGCGAGGCAGAATAGCAGGAAACAGATTTCCAGAGGTACGTTGGAATCGCCTTTAAAGCACAGGAAGAGGGGCACAACTTCGACAATGATGCACTTGGCCAATAAGGGCGTATGCGTTTTCTCCTGAATATATTCAGGAGAAAACGCATACGCCCTTTTTGGCCAAGCAAGCAAGCGGGCAATGCAAATCTGCACTACAAAGAAGTATCACTTCCCACCGGTCAAAAGGGACATCCACAAAATGTGTAAAAACCAGAAAGGCAAGACAGGCCCTGGAGAACAGGGAGCCTTGTTATGCTGATGGGCGGGATGTAAATTGCCAACTGCCTCTCTGGAGGAGTGCACTGTGTTCCCTAAAACAAGTAAACAACAGAGCTACAGAGCCAAGGGCACTTCCAGTCTAGGGAATATACCTTGGGAAAACTGAAAATCAAAAAGACACAGCCACCCCAAAATTTAGGGCTGCACTGCTTACAAGGACCTCAACTTGGGTACACCTTAAATATCCCAGGAAATATAAAAATGGTTCAAAAAATTGTGGTACTTACGTACGATGGAATATCCCTCAGCCATGAAATCAATGTCATAAGACCAGTAGCAGCAAAATGGGTGGATTCAGGTACGATGATTCTAAGTGAAATAAGTCACACAGAAAAAGAAACTTATCATAAGATATCACTTATGAAGATCCTGTAAACATGGCTACACTTGAACTGAGTTAGGAAAGAGAACAGTGTCTCACATTTAGAAAACACTCTTATGCCTGCTTAAGGGGGAAGGAGAGGTGGGGTGATGCATAAAACCAGAGTTTGATATAAGCACAGGTACCGTTCCAAAAACCAACTATGGAATAGACAAGACCTACACCTTCCTCAGTGAAAGGGACTCAAAACCCCATATTTCCCGCAGAGGAATATATCTGACTAGTAAGAATCTTAAAACCTATGTATTGATATGTCTCCGTAAGGGAATCAAGTGTGTCTAGACTGGGATAAATATGGCAGCGAGAATCAGCTCAAACCCACTATAAAAAGGAATTTCAAAAATAAAACAAAAAAACTGGGAAATTCTTTACAATTCCTTCAGGGTCTCTGATGAAACCTGAAATGACCCTATCTACAATGACAGCTGGATGTGGCATAAGGCTGGACACTTGGGACTGAGAGGATTGGTGAGATTGGGTGAGCAAATGCAGAGCCTTTAAAGCAATAATGCATGGCACACATTCCATGGGTCCCAACTCTCCAGGTTGAAGGGAATATTACTACAGATATAACATGTACGGGAATCCTAGAGAACGGACACACTGTGAATACGAAAGGTTTCTAAAACTCAACGAATAGTCCCTCTCCTGGTGCTCCGGTTTGACTTTCCATCTGCTTTATTATCAACCTCCCAACTTGGAGAGACAGCCCCTTTAACCTCCTGGTTCGCACAGGTTGCCAATTTGGCAGAGGATGAAAGGGAAGAGGGAGAACCAATGAGAGAGTAGCTGTTAGGCATTTGGACGGGCACATATCACTGTAATTTTCCGGCAGGAAGAAGAAGTAACCAAAGTCTCACCCACCCACCGGGAATCAGTATAGATCCTGAACCAAAATTTTGGACTTGCGGTCAGCTCACCAAAAACGAGTTGAAAAATGGAGCTCAGGGGCACAGCAATTCACAAACTGGCCGAGTAATAAAGGACAACTATCGTCCAAAAATCTGTTGAGGGAAGGCAACGAGGCGGACTTGAAAGCGAGGCAGAATAGCAGGAAACAGATTTCCAGAGGTACGTTGGAATCGCCTTTAAAGCACAGGAAGAGGGGCACAACTTCGACAATGATGCACTTGGCCAAAAAGGGCGTATGCGTTTTCTCCTGAATATATTCAGGAGAAAACGCATACGCCCTTTTTGGCCAAGCAAGCAAGCGGGCAATGCAAATCTGCACTACAAAGAAGTATCACTTCCCACCGGTCAAAAGGGACATCCACAAAATGTGTAAAAACCAGAAAGGCAAGACAGGCCCTGGAGAACAGGGAGCCTTGTTATGCTGATGGGCGGGATGTAAATTGCCAACTGCCTCTCTGGAGGAGTGCATTGTGTTCCCTAAAACAAGTAAACAACAGAGCTACAGAGCCAAGGGCACTTCCAGTCTAGGGAATATACCTTGGGAAAACTGAAAATCAAAAAGACACAGCCACCCCAAAATTTAGGGCTGCACTGCTTACAAGGACCTCAACTTGGGTACACCTTAAATATCCCAGGAAATATAAAAATGGTTCAAAAAATTGTGGTACTTACGTACGATGGAATATCCCTCAGCCATGAAATCAATGTCATAAGACCAGTAGCAGCAAAATGGGTGGATTCAGGTACGATGATTCTAAGTGAAATAAGTCACACAGAAAAAGAAACTTATCATAAGATATCACTTATGAAGATCCTGTAAACATGGCTACACTTGAACTGAGTTAGGAAAGAGAACAGTGTCTCACATTTAGAAAACACTCTTATGCCTGCTTAAGGGGGAAGGAGAGGTGGGGTGATGCATAAAACCAGAGTTTGATATAAGCACAGGTACCGTTCCAAAAACCAACTATGGAATAGACAAGACCTACACCTTCCTCAGTGAAAGGGACTCAAAACCCCATATTTCCCGCAGAGGAATATATCTGACTAGTAAGAATCTTAAAACCTATGTATTGATATGTCTCCGTAAGGGAATCAAGTGTGTCTAGACTGGGATAAATATGGCAGCGAGAATCAGCTCAAACCCACTATAAAAAGGAATTTCAAAAATAAAACAAAAAAACTGGGAAATTCTTTACAATTCCTTCAGGGTCTCTGATGAAACCTGAAATGACCCTATCTACAATGACAGCTGGATGTGGCATAAGGCTGGACACTTGGGACTGAGAGGATTGGTGAGATTGGGTGAGCAAATGCAGACCCTTTAAAGCAATAATGCATGGCACACATTCCATGGGTCCCAACTCTCCAGGTTGAAGGGAATATTACTACAGATATAACATGTACGGGAATCCTAGAGAACGGACACACTGTGAATACGAAAGGTTTCTAAAACTCAACGAATAGTCCCTCTCCTGGTGCTCCGGTTTGACTTTCCATCTGCTTTATTATCAACCTCCCAACTTGGAGAGACAGCCCCTTTAACCTCCTGGTTCGCACAGGTTGCCAATTTGGCAGAGGATGAAAGGGAAGAGGGAGAACCAATGAGAGAGTAGCTGTTAGGCATTTGGACGGGCACATATCACTGTAATTTCCCGGCAGGAAGAAGAATTAACCAAAGTCTCAGCCACCCACCGGGAATCAGTATAGATCCTGAACCAAAATTTTGGACTTGCGGTCAGCTCACCAAAAACGAGTTGAAAAATGGAGCTCAGGGGCACAGCAATTCACAAACTGGCCGAGTAATAAAGGACAACTATCGTCCAAAAATCTGTTGAGGGAAGGCAACGAGGCGGACTTGAAAGCGAGGCAGAATAGCAGGAAACAGATTTCCAGAGGTACGTTGGAATCGCCTTTAAAGCACAGGAAGAGGGGCACAACTTCGACAATGATGCACTTGGACAAAAAGGGCGTATGCGTTTTCTCCTGAATATATTCAGGAGAAAACGCATACGCCCTTTTTGGCCAAGCAAGCAAGCGGGCAATGCAAATCTGCACTACAAAGAAGTATCACTTCCCACCGGTCAAAAGGGACATCCACAAAATGTGTAAAAACCAGAAAGGCAAGACAGGCCCTGGAGAACAGGGAGCCTTGTTATGCTGATGGGCGGGATGTAAATTGCCAACTGCCTCTCTGGAGGCGTGCATTGTGTTCCCTAAAACAAGTAAACAACAGAGCTACAGAGCCAAGGGCACTTCCAGTCTAGGGAATATACCTTGGGAAAACTGAAAATCAAAAAGACACAGCCACCCCAAAATTTAGGGCTGCACTGCTTACAAGGACCTCAACTTCGGTACACCTTAAATATCCCAGGAAATATAAAAATGGTTCAAAAAATTGTGGTACTTACGTACGATGGAATATCCCTCAGCCATGAAATCAATGTCATAAGACCAGTAGCAGCAAAATGGGTGGATTCAGGTACGATGATTCTAAGTGAAATAAGTCACACAGAAAAAGAAACTTATCATAAGATATCACTTATGAAGATCCTGTAAACATGGCTACACTTGAACTGAGTTAGGAAAGAGAACAGTGTCTCACATTTAGAAAACACTCTTATGCCTGCTTAAGGGGGAAGGAGAGGTGGGGTGATGCATAAAACCAGAGTTTGATATAAGCACAGGTACCGTTCCAAAAACCAACTATGGAATAGACAAGACCTACACCTTCCTCAGTGAAAGGGACTCAAAACCCCATATTTCCCGCAGAGGAATATATCTGACTAGTAAGAATCTTAAAACCTATGTATTGATATGTCTCCGTAAGGGAATCAAGTGTGTCTAGACTGGGATAAATATGGCAGCGAGAATCAGCTCAAACCCACTATAAAAAGGAATTTCAAAAATAAAACAAAAAAACTGGGAAATTCTTTACAATTCCTTCAGGGTCTCTGATGAAACCTGAAATGACCCTATCTACAATGACAGCTGGATGTGGCATAAGGCTGGACACTTGGGACTGAGAGGATTGGTGAGATTGGGTGAGCAAATGCAGACCCTTTAAAGCAATAATGCATGGCACACATTCCATGGGTCCCAACTCTCCAGGTTGAAGGGAATATTACTACAGATATAACATGTACGGGAATCCTAGAGAACGGACACACTGTGAATACGAAAGGTTTCTAAAACTCAACGAATAGTCCCTCTCCTGGTGCTCCGGTTTGACTTTCCATCTGCTTTATTATCAACCTCCCAACTTGGAGAGACAGCCCCTTTAACCTCCTGGTTCGCACAGGTTGCCAATTTGGCAGAGGATGAAAGGGAAGAGGGAGAACCAATGAGAGAGTAGCTGTTAGGCATTTGGACGGGCACATATCACTGTAATTTCCCGGCAGGAAGAAGAATTAACCAAAGTCTCAGCCACCCACCGGGAATCAGTATAGATCCTGAACCAAAATTTTGGACTTGCGGTCAGCTCACCAAAAACGAGTTGAAAAATGGAGCTCAGGGGCACAGCAATTCACAAACTGGCCGAGTAATAAAGGACAACTATCGTCCAAAAATCTGTTGAGGGAAGGCAACGAGGCGGACTTGAAAGTGAGGCAGAATAGCAGGAAACAGATTTCCAGAGGTACGTTGGAATCGCCTTTAAAGCACAGGAAGAGGGGCACAACTTCGACAATGATGCACTTGGCCCAAAAGGGCGTATGCGTTTTCTCCTGAATATATTCAGGAGAAAACGCATACGCCCTTTTTGGCCAAGCAAGCAAGCGGGCAATGCAAATCTGCACTACAAAGAAGTATCACTTCCCACCGGTCAAAAGGGACATCCACAAAATGTGTAAAAACCAGAAAGGCAAGACAGGCCCTGGAGAACAGGGAGCCTTGTTATGCTGATGGGCGGGATGTAAATTGCCAACTGCCTCTCTGGAGGAGTGCATTGTGTTCCCTAAAACAAGTAAACAACAGAGCTACAGAGCCAAGGGCACTTCCAGTCTAGGGAATATACCTTGGGAAAACTGAAAATCAAAAAGACACAGCCACCCCAAAATTTAGGGCTGCACTGCTTACAAGGACCTCAACTTGGGTACACCTTAAATATCCCAGGAAATATAAAAATGGTTCAAAAAATTGTGGTACTTACGTACGATGGAATATCCCTCAGCCATGAAATCAATGTCATAAGACCAGTAGCAGCAAAATGGGTGGATTCAGGTACGATGATTCTAAGTGAAATAAGTCACAGAGAAAAAGAAACTTATCATAAGATATCACTTATGAAGATCCTGTAAACATGGCTACACTTGAACTGAGTTAGGAAAGAGAACAGTGTCTCACATTTAGAAAACACTCTTATGCCTGCTTAAGGGGGAAGGAGAGGTGGGGTGATGCATAAAACCAGAGTTTGATAT
This sequence comes from Hyperoodon ampullatus, assembly GCF_949752795.1. NCBI lineage: Eukaryota > Metazoa > Chordata > Mammalia > Artiodactyla > Ziphiidae > Hyperoodon > Hyperoodon ampullatus. The sequence continues at coordinate 198,371 of NW_027640750.1, forward strand.
AAGCACAGGTACCGTTCCAAAAACCAACTATGGAATAGACAAGACCTACACCTTCCTCAGTGAAAGGGACTCAAAACCCCATATTTCCCACAGAGGAATATATCTGACTAGTAAGAATCTTAAAACCTATGTATTGATATGTCTCCGTAAGGGAATCAAGTGTGTCTAGACTGGCACAAACATGGCAGCGAGAATCAGCTCAAACCCACTATAAAAAGGAATTTCAAAAACAAAACAAAAAAAACTGGGAAATTCTTTACAATTCCTTCAGGGTCTCTGATGAAACCTGAAATGACCCTATCTACAATGACAGCTGGATGTGGCATAAGGTTGGACACTTGGGACTGAGAGGATTGGTGAGATTGGGTGAGCAAATGCAGACCCTTTAAAGCAATAATGCATGGCACACATTCCATGGGTCCCAACTCTCCAGGTTGAAGGGAATATTACTACAGATATAACATGTACGGGAATCCTAGAGAACGGACACACTGTGAATACGAATGCTTTCTAAAACTCAACGAATAGTCCCTCTCCTGGTGCTCCGGTTTGACTTTCCATCTGCTTTATTATCAACCTCCCAACTTGGAGAGACAGCCCCTTTAACCTCCTGGTTCGCACAGGTTGCCAATTTGGCAGAGGATGAAAGGGAAGAGGGAGAACCAACGAGAGAGTAGCTGTTAGGCATTTGGACGGGCACATATCACTGTAATTTCCCGGCAGGAAGAAGAATTAACCAAAGTCTCAGCCACCCACCGGGAATCAGTATAGATCCTGAACCAAAATTTTGGACTTGCGGTCAGCTCACCAAAAACGAGTTGAAAAATGGAGCTCAGGGGCACAGCAATTCACAAACTGGCCGAGTAATAAAGGACAACTATCGTCCAAAAATCTGTTGAGGGAAGGCAACGAGGCGGACTTGAAAGCGAGGCAGAATAGCAGGAAACAGATTTCAAGAGGTACGTTGGAATCGCCTTTAAAGCACAGGAAGAGGGGCACAACTTCGACAATGATGCACTTGGCCAAAAAGGGCGTATGCGTTTTCTCCTGAATATATTCAGGAGAAAATGCATACGCCCTTTTTGGCCAAGCAAGCAAGCGGGCAATGCAAATCTGCACTACAATGAAGTATCTCTTCCCACCGGTCAAAAGGGACTTCCACAAAATGTGTAAAAACCAGAAAGGCAAGACAGGCCCTGGAGAACAGGGTGCCTTGTTATGCTGATGGGCGGGATGTAAATTGCCAACTGCCTCTCTGGAGGAGTGCATTGTGTTCCCTAAAACAAGTAAACAACAGAGCTACAGAGCCAAGGGCACTTCCAGTCTAGGGAATATACCTTGGGAAAACTGAAAATCAAAAAGACACAGCCACCCCAAAATTTAGGGCTGCACTGCTTACAAGGACCTCAACTTGGGTACACCTTAAATATCCCAGGAAATATAAAAATGGTTCAAAAAATTGTGGTACTTACGTACGATGGAATATCCCTCAGCCATGAAATCAATGTCATAAGACCAGTAGCAGCAAAATGGGTGGATTCAGGTACGATGATTCTAAGTGAAATAAGTCACAGAGAAAAAGAAACTTATCATAAGATATCACTTATGAAGATCCTGTAAACATGGCTACACTTGAACTGAGTTAGGAAAGAGAACAGTGTCTCACATTTAGAAAACACTCTTATGCCTGCTTAAGGGGGAAGGAGAGGTGGGGTGATGCATAAAACCAGAGTTTGATATAAGCACAGGTACCGTTCCAAAAACCAACTATGGAATAGGCAAGACCTACACCTTCCTCAGTGAAAGGGACTCAAAACCCCATATTTCCCGCAGAGGAATATATCTGACTAGTAAGAATCTTAAAACCTATGTATTGATATGTCTCCGTAAGGGAATCAAGTGTGTCTAGACTGGCACAAACATGGCAGCGAGAATCAGCTCAAACCCAATATAAAAAGGAATTTCAAAAACAAAACAAAAAAAAAACTGGGAAATTCTTTACAATTCCTTCAGGGTCTCTGATGAAACCTGAAATGACCCTATCTACAATGACAGCTGGATGTGGCATAAGGCTGGACACTTGGGACTGAGAGGATTGGTGAGATTGGGTGAGCAAATGCAGACCCTTTAAAGCAATAATGCATGGCACACATTCCTTGTGTCCCAACTCTCCAGTTTGAAGGGAACATTACTACAGATATAACATGTACGGGAATCCTAGAGAACGGACACACTGTGAATACGAATGCTTTCTAAAACTCAACGAATAGTCCCTCTCCTGGTGCTCCGGTTTGACTTTCCATCTGCTTTATTATCAACCTCCCAACTTGGAGAGACAGCCCCTTTAACCTCCTGGTTCGCACAGGTTGCCAATTTGGCAGAGGATGAAAGGGAAGAGGGAGAACCAATGAGAGAGTAGCTGTTAGGCATTTGGACGGGCACATATCACTGTAATTTCCAGGCAGGAAGAAGAATTAACCAAAGTCTCAGCCACCCACCGGGAATCAGTATAGATCCTGAACCAAAATTTTGGACTTGTGGTCAGCTCACCAAAAACGAGTTGAAAAATGGAGCTCTGGGGTACAGCAATTCACAAACTGGCCGAGTAATAAAGGACAACTATCGTCCAAAAATCTGTTGAGGGAAGGCAACGAGGCGGACTTGAAAGCGAGGCAGAATAGCAGGAAACAGATTTCAAGAGGTACGTTGGAATCGCCTTTAAAGCACAGGAAGAGGGGCACAACTTCGACAATGATGCACTTGGCCAAAAAGGGCGTATGCGTTTTCTCCTGAATATATTCAGGAGAAAACGCATACGCCCTTTTTGGCCAAGCAAGCAAGCGGGCAATGCAAATCTGCACTACAAAGAAGTATCACTTCCCACCGGTCAAAAGGGACATCCACAAAATGTGTAAAAACCAGAAAGGCAAGACAGGCCCTGGAGAACAGGGAGCCTTGTTATGCTGATGGGCGGGATGTAAATTGCCAACTGCCTCTCTGGAGGAGTGCATTGTGTTCCCTAAAACAAGTAAACAACAGAGCTACAGAGCCAAGGGCACTTCCAGTCTAGGGAATATACCTTGGGAAAACTGAAAATCAAAAAGACACAGCCACCCCAAAATTTAGGGCTGCACTGCTTACAAGGACCTCAACTTGGGTACACCTTAAATATCCCAGGAAATATAAAAATGGTTCAAAAAATTGTGGTACTTACGTACGATGGAATATCCCTCAGCCATGAAATCAATGTCATAAGACCAGTAGCAGCAAAATGGGTGGATTCAGGTACGATGATTCTAAGTGAAATAAGTCACACAGAAAAAGAAACTTATCATAAGATATCACTTATGAAGATCCTGTAAACATGGCTACACTTGAACTGAGTTAGGAAAGAGAACAGTGTCTCACATTTAGAAAACACTCTTATGCCTGCTTAAGGGGGAAGGAGAGGTGGGGTGATGCATAAAACCAGAGTTTGATATAAGCACAGGTACCGTTCCAAAAACCAACTATGGAATAGACAAGACCTACACCTTCCTCAGTGAAAGGGACTCAAAACCCCATATTTCCCGCAGAGGAATATATCTGACTAGTAAGAATCTTAAAACCTATGTATTGATATGTCTCCGTAAGGGAATCAAGTGTGTCTAGACTGGCACAAACATGGCAGCGAGAATCAGCTCAAACCCACTATAAAAAGGAATTTCAAAAACAAAACAAAAAAAACTGGGAAATTCTTTACAATTCCTTCAGGGTCTCTGATGAAACCTGAAATGACCCTATCTACAATGACAGCTGGATGTGGCATAAGGTTGGACACTTGGGACTGAGAGGATTGGTGAGATTGGGTGAGCAAATGCAGACCCTTTAAAGCAATAATGCATGGCACACATTCCATGGGTCCCAACTCTCCAGGTTGAAGGGAATATTACTACAGATATAACATGTACGGGAATCCTAGAGAACGGACACACTGTGAATACGAAAGGTTTCTAAAACTCAACGAATAGTCCCTCTCCTGGTGCTCCGGTTTGACTTTCCATCTGCTTTATTATCAACCTCCCAACTTGGAGAGACAGCCCCTTTAACCTCCTGGTTCGCACAGGTTGCCAATTTGGCAGAGGATGAAAGGGAAGAGGGAGAACCAATGAGAGAGTAGCTGTTAGGCATTTGGACGGGCACATATCACTGTAATTTCCCGGCAGGAAGAAGAATTAACCAAAGTCTCAGCCACCCACCGGGAATCAGTATAGATCCTGAACCAAAATTTTGGACTTGCGGTCAGCTCACCAAAAACGAGTTGAAAAATGGAGCTCAGGGGCACAGCAATTCACAAACTGGCCGAGTAATAAAGGACAACTATCGTCCAAAAATCTGTTGAGGGAAGGCAACGAGGCGGACTTGAAAGCGAGGCAGAATAGCAGGAAACAGATTTCAAGAGGTACGTTGGAATCGCCTTTAAAGCACAGGAAGAGGGGCACAACTTCGACAATGATGCACTTGGCCAAAAAGGGCGTATGCGTTTTCTCCTGAATATATTCAGGAGAAAATGCATACGCCCTTTTTGGCCAAGCAAGCAAGCGGGCAATGCAAATCTGCACTACAATGAAGTATCTCTTCCCACCGGTCAAAAGGGACTTCCACAAAATGTGTAAAAACCAGAAAGGCAAGACAGGCCCTGGAGAACAGGGTGCCTTGTTATGCTGATGGGCGGGATGTAAATTGCCAACTGCCTCTCTGGAGGAGTGCATTGTGTTCCCTAAAACAAGTAAACAACAGAGCTACAGAGCCAAGGGCACTTCCAGTCTAGGGAATATACCTTGGGAAAACTGAAAATCAAAAAGACACAGCCACCCCAAAATTTAGGGCTGCACTGCTTACAAGGACCTCAACTTGGGTACACCTTAAATATCCCAGGAAATATAAAAATGGTTCAAAAAATTGTGGTACTTACGTACGATGGAATATCCCTCAGCCATGAAATCAATGTCATAAGACCAGTAGCAGCAAAATGGGTGGATTCAGGTACGATGATTCTAAGTGAAATAAGTCACAGAGAAAAAGAAACTTATCATAAGATATCACTTATGAAGATCCTGTAAACATGGCTACACTTGAACTGAGTTAGGAAAGAGAACAGTGTCTCACATTTAGAAAACACTCTTATGCCTGCTTAAGGGGGAAGGAGAGGTGGGGTGATGCATAAAACCAGAGTTTGATATAAGCACAGGTACCGTTCCAAAAACCAACTATGGAATAGGCAAGACCTACACCTTCCTCAGTGAAAGGGACTCAAAACCCCATATTTCCCGCAGAGGAATATATCTGACTAGTAAGAATCTTAAAACCTATGTATTGATATGTCTCCGTAAGGGAATCAAGTGTGTCTAGACTGGCACAAACATGGCAGCGAGAATCAGCTCAAACCCAATATAAAAAGGAATTTCAAAAACAAAACAAAAAAAAAACTGGGAAATTCTTTACAATTCCTTCAGGGTCTCTGATGAAACCTGAAATGACCCTATCTACAATGACAGCTGGATGTGGCATAAGGCTGGACACTTGGGACTGAGAGGATTGGTGAGATTGGGTGAGCAAATGCAGACCCTTTAAAGCAATAATGCATGGCACACATTCCTTGTGTCCCAACTCTCCAGTTTGAAGGGAACATTACTACAGATATAACATGTACGGGAATCCTAGAGAACGGACACACTGTGAATACGAATGCTTTCTAAAACTCAACGAATAGTCCCTCTCCTGGTGCTCCGGTTTGACTTTCCATCTGCTTTATTATCAACCTCCCAACTTGGAGAGACAGCCCCTTTAACCTCCTGGTTCGCACAGGTTGCCAATTTGGCAGAGGATGAAAGGGAAGAGGGAGAACCAATGAGAGAGTAGCTGTTAGGCATTTGGACGGGCACATATCACTGTAATTTCCCGGCAGGAAGAAGAATTAACCAAAGTCTCAGCCACCCACCGGGAATCAGTATAGATCCTGAACCAAAATTTTGGACTTGCGGTCAGCTCACCAAAAACGAGTTGAAAAATGGAGCTCAGGGGCACAGCAATTCACAAACTGGCCGAGTAATAAAGGACAACTATCGTCCAAAAATCTGTTGAGGGAAGGCAACGAGGCGGACTTGAAAGCGAGGCAGAATAGCAGGAAACAGATTTCCAGAGGTACGTTGGAATCGCCTTTAAAGCACAGGAAGAGGGGCACAACTTCGACAATGATGCACTTGGACAAAAAGGGCGTATGCGTTTTCTCCTGAATATATTCAGGAGAAAACGCATACGCCCTTTTTGGCCAAGCAAGCAAGCGGGCAATGCAAATCTGCACTACAAAGAAGTATCACTTCCCACCGGTCAAAAGGGACATCCACAAAATGTGTAAAAACCAGAAAGGCAAGACAGGCCCTGGAGAACAGGGAGCCTTGTTATGCTGATGGGCGGGATGTAAATTGCCAACTGCCTCTCTGGAGGCGTGCATTGTGTTCCCTAAAACAAGTAAACAACAGAGCTACAGAGCCAAGGGCACTTCCAGTCTAGGGAATATACCTTGGGAAAACTGAAAATCAAAAAGACACAGCCACCCCAAAATTTAGGGCTGCACTGCTTACAAGGACCTCAACTTCGGTACACCTTAAATATCCCAGGAAATATAAAAATGGTTCAAAAAATTGTGGTACTTACGTACGATGGAATATCCCTCAGCCATGAAATCAATGTCATAAGACCAGTAGCAGCAAAATGGGTGGATTCAGGTACGATGATTCTAAGTGAAATAAGTCACACAGAAAAAGAAACTTATCATAAGATATCACTTATGAAGATCCTGTAAACATGGCTACACTTGAACTGAGTTAGGAAAGAGAACAGTGTCTCACATTTAGAAAACACTCTTATGCCTGCTTAAGGGGGAAGGAGAGGTGGGGTGATGCATAAAACCAGAGTTTGATATAAGCACAGGTACCGTTCCAAAAACCAACTATGGAATAGACAAGACCTACACCTTCCTCAGTGAAAGGGACTCAAAACCCCATATTTCCCGCAGAGGAATATATCTGACTAGTAAGAATCTTAAAACCTATGTATTGATATGTCTCCGTAAGGGAATCAAGTGTGTCTAGACTGGGATAAATATGGCAGCGAGAATCAGCTCAAACCCACTATAAAAAGGAATTTCAAAAATAAAACAAAAAAAACTGGGAAATTCTTTACAATTCCTTCAGGGTCTCTGATGAAACCTGAAATGACCCTATCTACAATGACAGCTGGATGTGGCATAAGGCTGGACACTTGGGACTGAGAGGATTGGTGAGATTGGGTGAGCAAATGCAGACCCTTTAAAGCAATAATGCATGGCACACATTCCATGGGTCCCAACTCTCCAGGTTGAAGGGAATATTACTACAGATATAACATGTACGGGAATCCTAGAGAACGGACACACTGTGAATACGAAAGGTTTCTAAAACTCAACGAATAGTCCCTCTCCTGGTGCTCCGGTTTGACTTTCCATCTGCTTTATTATCAACCTCCCAACTTGGAGAGACAGCCCCTTTAACCTCCTGGTTCGCACAGGTTGCCAATTTGGCAGAGGATGAAAGGGAAGAGGGAGAACCAATGAGAGAGTAGCTGTTAGGCATTTGGACGGGCACATATCACTGTAATTTCCCGGCAGGAAGAAGAATTAACCAAAGTCTCAGCCACCCACCGGGAATCAGTATAGATCCTGAACCAAAATTTTGGACTTGCGGTCAGCTCACCAAAAACGAGTTGAAAAATGGAGCTCAGGGGCACAGCAATTCACAAACTGGCCGAGTAATAAAGGACAACTATCGTCCAAAAATCTGTTGAGGGAAGGCAACGAGGCGGACTTGAAAGCGTGGCAGAATAGCAGGAAACAGATTTCAAGAGGTACGTTGGAATCGCCTTTAAAGCACAGGAAGAGGGGCACAACTTCGACAATGATGCACTTGGCCAAAAAGGGCGTATGCGTTTTCTCCTGAATATATTCAGGAGAAAACGCATACGCCCTTTTTGGCCAAGCAAGCAAGCGGGCAATGCAAATCTGCACTACAAAGAAGTATCTCTTCCCACCGGTCAAAAGGGACTTCCACAAAATGTGTAAAAACCAGAAAGGCAAGACAGGCCCTGGAGAACAGAGTGCCTTGTTATGCTGATGGGCGGGATGTAAATTGCCAACTGCCTCTCTGGAGGAGTGCATTGTGTTCCCTAAAACAAGTAAACAACAGAGCTACAGAGCCAAGGGCACTTCCAGTCTAGGGAATATACCTTGGGAAAACTGAAAATCAAAAAGACACAGCCACCCCAAAATTTAGGGCTGCACTGCTTACAAGGACCTCAACTTGGGTACACCTTAAATATCCCAGGAAATATAAAAATGGTTCAAAAAATTGTGGTACTTACGTACGATGGAATATCCCTCAGCCATGAAATCAATGTCATAAGACCAGTAGCAGCAAAATGGGTGGATTCAGGTACGATGATTCTAAGTGAAATAAGTCACAGAGAAAAAGAAACTTATCATAAGATATCACTTATGAAGATCCTGTAAACATGGCTACACTTGAACTGAGTTAGGAAAGAGAACAGTGTCTCACATTTAGAAAACACTCTTATGCCTGCTTAAGGGGGAAGGAGAGGTGGGGTGATGCATAAAACCAGAGTTTGATATAAGCACAGGTACCGTTCCAAAAACCAACTATGGAATAGACAAGACCTACACCTTCCTCAGTGAAAGGGACTCAAAACCCCATATTTCCCGCAGAGGAATATATCTGACTAGTAATGTAAGAATCTTAAAACCTACGTATTGATATGTCTCCGTAAGGGAATCAAGTGTGTCTAGACTGGGATAAATATGGCAGCGAGAATCAGCTCAAACCCACTATAAAAAGGAATTTCAAAAATAAAACAAAAAAACTGGGAAATTCTTTACAATTCCTTCAGGGTCTCTGATGAAACCTGAAATGACCCTATCTACAATGACAGCTGGATATGGCATAAGGCTGGACACTTGGGACTGAGAGGATTGGTGAGATTGGGTGAGCAAATGCAGACCCTTTAAAGCAATAATGCATGGCACACATTCCATGGGTCCCAACTCTCCAGGTTGAAGGGAATATTACTACAGATATAACATGTACGGGAATCCTAGAGAACGGACACACTGTGAATACGAAAGGTTTCTAAAACTCAACGAATAGTCCCTCTCCTGGTGCTCCGGTTTGACTTTCCATCTGCTTTATTATCAACCTCCCAACTTGGAGAGACAGCCCCTTTAACCTCCTGGTTCGCACAGGTTGCCAATTTGGCAGAGGATGAAAGGGAAGAGGGAGAACCAATGAGAGAGTAGCTGTTAGGCATTTGGACGGGCACATATCACTGTAATTTCCCGGCAGGAAGAAGAATTAACCAAAGTCTCAGCCACCCACCGGGAATCAGTATAGATCCTGAACCAAAATTTTGGACTTGCGGTCAGCTCACCAAAAACGAGTTGAAAAATGGAGCTCAGGGGCACAGCAATTCACAAACTGGCCGAGTAATAAAGGACAACTATCGTCCAAAAATCTGTTGAGGGAAGGCAACGAGGCGGACTTGAAAGCGAGGCAGAATAGCAGGAAACAGATTTCCAGAGGTACGTTGGAATCGCCTTTAAAGCACAGGAAGAGGGGCACAACTTCGACAATGATGCACTTGGACAAAAAGGGCGTATGCGTTTTCTCCTGAATATATTCAGGAGAAAACGCATACGCCCTTTTTGGCCAAGCAAGCAAGCGGGCAATGCAAATCTGCACTACAAAGAAGTATCACTTCCCACCGGTCAAAAGGGACATCCACAAAATGTGTAAAAACCAGAAAGGCAAGACAGGCCCTGGAGAACAGGGAGCCTTGTTATGCTGATGGGCGGGATGTAAATTGCCAACTGCCTCTCTGGAGGCGTGCATTGTGTTCCCTAAAACAAGTAAACAACAGAGCTACAGAGCCAAGGGCACTTCCAGTCTAGGGAATATACCTTGGGAAAACTGAAAATCAAAAAGACACAGCCACCCCAAAATTTAGGGCTGCACTGCTTACAAGGACCTCAACTTCGGTACACCTTAAATATCCCAGGAAATATAAAAATGGTTCAAAAAATTGTGGTACTTACGTACGATGGAATATCCCTCAGCCATGAAATCAATGTCATAAGACCAGTAGCAGCAAAATGGGTGGATTCAGGTACGATGATTCTAAGTGAAATAAGTCACACAGAAAAAGAAACTTATCATAAGATATCACTTATGAAGATCCTGTAAACATGGCTACACTTGAACTGAGTTAGGAAAGAGAACAGTGTCTCACATTTAGAAAACACTCTTATGCCTGCTTAAGGGGGAAGGAGAGGTGGGGTGATGCATAAAACCAGAGTTTGATATAAGCACAGGTACCGTTCCAAAAACCAACTATGGAATAGACAAGACCTACACCTTCCTCAGTGAAAGGGACTCAAAACCCCATATTTCCCGCAGAGGAATATATCTGACTAGTAAGAATCTTAAAACCTATGTATTGATATGTCTCCGTAAGGGAATCAAGTGTGTCTAGACTGGGATAAATATGGCAGCGAGAATCAGCTCAAACCCACTATAAAAAGGAATTTCAAAAATAAAACAAAAAAAACTGGGAAATTCTTTACAATTCCTTCAGGGTCTCTGATGAAACCTGAAATGACCCTATCTACAATGACAGCTGGATGTGGCATAAGGCTGGACACTTGGGACTGAGAGGATTGGTGAGATTGGGTGAGCAAATGCAGACCCTTTAAAGCAATAATGCATGGCACACATTCCATGGGTCCCAACTCTCCAGGTTGAAGGGAATATTACTACAGATATAACATGTACGGGAATCCTAGAGAACGGACACACTGTGAATACGAAAGGTTTCTAAAACTCAACGAATAGTCCCTCTCCTGGTGCTCCGGTTTGACTTTCCATCTGCTTTATTATCAACCTCCCAACTTGGAGAGACAGCCCCTTTAACCTCCTGGTTCGCACAGGTTGCCAATTTGGCAGAGGATGAAAGGGAAGAGGGAGAACCAATGAGAGAGTAGCTGTTAGGCATTTGGACGGGCACATATCACTGTAATTTCCCGGCAGGAAGAAGAATTAACCAAAGTCTCAGCCACCCACCGGGAATCAGTATAGATCCTGAACCAAAATTTTGGACTTGCGGTCAGCTCACCAAAAACGAGTTGAAAAATGGAGCTCAGGGGCACAGCAATTCACAAACTGGCCGAGTAATAAAGGACAACTATCGTCCAAAAATCTGTTGAGGGAAGGCAACGAGGCGGACTTGAAAGTGAGGCAGAATAGCAGGAAACAGATTTCCAGAGGTACGTTGGAATCGCCTTTAAAGCACAGGAAGAGGGGCACAACTTCGACAATGATGCACTTGGCCCAAAAGGGCGTATGCGTTTTCTCCTGAATATATTCAGGAGAAAACGCATACACCCTTTTTGGCCAAGCAAGCAAGCGGGCAATGCAAATCTGCACTACAAAGAAGTATCACTTCCCACCGGTCAAAAGGGACATCCACAAAATGTGTAAAAACCAGAAAGGCAAGACAGGCCCTGGAGAACAGGGAGCCTTGTTATGCTGATGGGCGGGATGTAAATTGCCAACTGCCTCTCTGGAGGAGTGCATTGTGTTCCCTAAAACAAGTAAACAACAGAGCTACAGAGCCAAGGGCACTTCCAGTCTAGGGAATATACCTTGGGAAAACTGAAAATCAAAAAGACACAGCCACCCCAAAATTTAGGGCTGCACTGCTTACAAGGACCTCAACTTGGGTACACCTTAAATATCCCAGGAAATATAAAAATGGTTCAAAAAATTGTGGTACTTACGTACGATGGAATATCCCTCAGCCATGAAATCAATGTCATAAGACCAGTAGCAGCAAAATGGGTGGATTCAGGTACGATGATTCTAAGTGAAATAAGTCACAGAGAAAAAGAAACTTATCATAAGATATCACTTATGAAGATCCTGTAAACATGGCTACACTTGAACTGAGTTAGGAAAGAGAACAGTGTCTCACATTTAGAAAACACTCTTATGCCTGCTTAAGGGGGAAGGAGAGGTGGGGTGATGCATAAAACCAGAGTTTGATATAAGCACAGGTACCGTTCCAAAAACCAACTATGGAATAGGCAAGACCTACACCTTCCTCAGTGAAAGGGACTCAAAACCCCATATTTCCCGCAGAGGAATATATCTGACTAGTAAGAATCTTAAAACCTATGTATTGATATGTCTCCGTAAGGGAATCAAGTGTGTCTAGACTGGCACAAACATGGCAGCGAGAATCAGCTCAAACCCAATATAAAAAGGAATTTCAAAAACAAAACAAAAAAAAACTGGGAAATTCTTTACAATTCCTTCAGGGTCTCTGATGAAACCTGAAATGACCCTATCTACAATGACAGCTGGATGTGGCATAAGGCTGGACACTTGGGACTGAGAGGATTGGTGAGATTGGGTGAGCAAATGCAGACCCTTTAAAGCAATAATGCATGGCACACATTCCTTGTGTCCCAACTCTCCAGTTTGAAGGGAACATTACTACAGATATAACATGTACGGGAATCCTAGAGAACGGACACACTGTGAATACGAATGCTTTCTAAAACTCAACGAATAGTCCCTCTCCTGGTGCTCCGGTTTGACTTTCCATCTGCTTTATTATCAACCTCCCAACTTGGAGAGACAGCCCCTTTAACCTCCTGGTTCGCACAGGTTGCCAATTTGGCAGAGGATGAAAGGGAAGAGGGAGAACCAATGAGAGAGTAGCTGTTAGGCATTTGGACGGGCACATATCACTGTAATTTCCAGGCAGGAAGAAGAATTAACCAAAGTCTCAGCCACCCACCGGGAATCAGTATAGATCCTGAACCAAAATTTTGGACTTGTGGTCAGCTCACCAAAAACGAGTTGAAAAATGAAGCTCTGGGGTACAGCAATTCACAAACTGGCCGAGTAATAAAGGACAACTATCGTCCAAAAATCTGTTGAGGGAAGGCAACGAGGCGGACTTGAAAGCGAGGCAGAATAGCAGGAAACAGATTTCAAGAGGTACGTTGGAATCGCCTTTAAAGCACAGGAAGAGGGGCACAACTTCGACAATGATGCACTTGGCCAAAAAGGGCGTATGCGTTTTCTCCTGAATATATTCAGGAGAAAACGCATACGCCCTTTTTGGCCAAGCAAGCAAGCGGGCAATGCAAATCTGCACTACAAAGAAGTATCACTTCCCACCGGTCAAAAGGGACATCCACAAAATGTGTAAAAACCAGAAAGGCAAGACAGGCCCTGGAGAACAGGGAGCCTTGTTATGCTGATGGGCGGGATGTAAATTGCCAACTGCCTCTCTGGAGGAGTGCATTGTGTTCCCTAAAACAAGTAAACAACAGAGCTACAGAGCCAAGGGCACTTCCAGTCTAGGGAATATACCTTGGGAAAACTGAAAATCAAAAAGACACAGCCACCCCAAAATTTAGGGCTGCACTGCTTACAAGGACCTCAACTTGGGTACACCTTAAATATCCCAGGAAATATAAAAATGGTTCAAAAAATTGTGGTACTTACGTACGATGGAATATCCCTCAGCCATGAAATCAATGTCATAAGACCAGTAGCAGCAAAATGGGTGGATTCAGGTACGATGATTCTAAGTGAAATAAGTCACACAGAAAAAGAAACTTATCATAAGATATCACTTATGAAGATCCTGTAAACATGGCTACACTTGAACTGAGTTAGGAAAGAGAACAGTGTCTCACATTTAGAAAACACTCTTATGCCTGCTTAAGGGGGAAGGAGAGGTGGGGTGATGCATAAAACCAGAGTTTGATATAAGCACAGGTACCGTTCCAAAAACCAACTATGGAATAGACAAGACCTACACCTTCCTCAGTGAAAGGGACTCAAAACCCCATATTTCCCGCAGAGGAATATATCTGACTAGTAAGAATCTTAAAACCTATGTATTGATATGTCTCCGTAAGGGAATCAAGTGTGTCTAGACTGGCACAAACATGGCAGCGAGAATCAGCTCAAACCCACTATAAAAAGGAATTTCAAAAACAAAACAAAAAAAACTGGGAAATTCTTTACAATTCCTTCAGGGTCTCTGATGAAACCTGAAATGACCCTATCTACAATGACAGCTGGATGTGGCATAAGGTTGGACACTTGGGACTGAGAGGATTGGTGAGATTGGGTGAGCAAATGCAGACCCTTTAAAGCAATAATGCATGGCACACATTCCATGGGTCCCAACTCTCCAGGTTGAAGGGAATATTACTACAGATATAACATGTACGGGAATCCTAGAGAACGGACACACTGTGAATACGAAAGGTTTCTAAAACTCAACGAATAGTCCCTCTCCTGGTGCTCCGGTTTGACTTTCCATCTGCTTTATTATCAACCTCCCAACTTGGAGAGACAGCCCCTTTAACCTCCTGGTTCGCACAGGTTGCCAATTTGGCAGAGGATGAAAGGGAAGAGGGAGAACCAATGAGAGAGTAGCTGTTAGGCATTTGGACGGGCACATATCACTGTAATTTCCCGGCAGGAAGAAGAATTAACCAAAGTCTCAGCCACCCACCGGGAATCAGTATAGATCCTGAACCAAAATTTTGGACTTGCGGTCAGCTCACCAAAAACGAGTTGAAAAATGGAGCTCAGGGGCACAGCAATTCACAAACTGGCCGAGTAATAAAGGACAACTATCGTCCAAAAATCTGTTGAGGGAAGGCAACGAGGCGGACTTGAAAGCGTGGCAGAATAGCAGGAAACAGATTTCAAGAGGTACGTTGGAATCGCCTTTAAAGCACAGGAAGAGGGGCACAACTTCGACAATGATGCACTTGGCCAAAAAGGGCGTATGCGTTTTCTCCTGAATATATTCAGGAGAAAACGCATACGCCCTTTTTGGCCAAGCAAGCAAGCGGGCAATGCAAATCTGCACTACAAAGAAGTATCTCTTCCCACCGGTCAAAAGGGACTTCCACAAAATGTGTAAAAACCAGAAAGGCAAGACAGGCCCTGGAGAACAGAGTGCCTTGTTATGCTGATGGGCGGGATGTAAATTGCCAACTGCCTCTCTGGAGGAGTGCATTGTGTTCCCTAAAACAAGTAAAGAAGAGAGCTACAGAGCCAAGGGCACTTCCAGTCTAGGGAATATACCTTGGGAAAACTGAAAATCAAAAAGACACAGCCACCCCAAAATTTAGGGCTGCACTGCTTACAAGGACCTCAACTTGGGTACACCTTAAATATCCCAGGAAATATAAAAATGGTTCAAAAAATTGTGGTACTTACGTACGATGGAATATCCCTCAGCCATGAAATCAATGTCATAAGACCAGTAGCAGCAAAATGGGTGGATTCAGGTACGATGATTCTAAGTGAAATAAGTCACAGAGAAAAAGAAACTTATCATAAGATATCACTTATGAAGATCCTGTAAACATGGCTATACTTGAACTGAGTTAGGAAAGAGAACAGTGTCTCACATTTAGAAAACACTCTTATGCCTGCTTAAGGGGGAAGGAGAGGTGGGGTGATGCATAAAACCAGAGTTTGATATAAGCACAGGTACCGTTCCAAAAACCAACTATGGAATAGACAAGACCTACACCTTCCTCAGTGAAAGGGACTCAAAACCCCATATTTCCCGCAGAGGAATATATCTGACTAGTAATGTAAGAATCTTAAAACCTATGTATTGATATGTCTCCGTAAGGGAATCAAGTGTGTCTAGACTGGGATAAATATGGCAGCGAGAATCAGCTCAAACCCACTATAAAAAGGAATTTCAAAAATAAAACAAAAAAACTGGGAAATTCTTTACAATTCCTTCAGGGTCTCTGATGAAACCTGAAATGACCCTATCTACAATGACAGCTGGATATGGCATAAGGCTGGACACTTGGGACTGAGAGGATTGGTGAGATTGGGTGAGCAAATGCAGACGCTTTAAAGCAATAATGCATGGCACACATTCCATGGGTCCCAACTCTCCAGGTTGAAGGGAATATTACTACAGATATAACATGTACGGGAATCCTAGAGAATGGACACACTGTGAATACGAAAGGTTTCTAAAACTCAACGAATAGTCCCTCTCCTGGTGCTCCGGTTTGACTTTCCATCTGCTTTATTATCAACCTCCCAACTTGGAGAGACAGCCCCTTTAACCTCCTGGTTCGCACAGGTTGCCAATTTGGCAGAGGATGAAAGGGAAGAGGGAGAACCAATGAGAGAGTAGCTGTTAGGCATTTGGACGGGCACATATCACTGTAATTTCCCGGCAGGAAGAAGAATTAACCAAAGTCTCAGCCACCCACCGGGAATCAGTATAGATCCTGAACCAAAATTTTGGACTTGCGGTCAGCTCACCAAAAACGAGTTGAAAAATGGAGCTCAGGGGCACAGCAATTCACAAACTGGCCGAGTAATAAAGGACAACTATCGTCCAAAAATCTGTTGAGGGAAGGCAACGAGGCGGACTTGAAAGCGAGGCAGAATAGCAGGAAACAGATTTCCAGAGGTACGTTGGAATCGCCTTTAAAGCACAGGAAGAGGGGCACAACTTCGACAATGATGCACTTGGACAAAAAGGGCGTATGCGTTTTCTCCTGAATATATTCAGGAGAAAACGCATACGCCCTTTTTGGCCAAGCAAGCAAGCGGGCAATGCAAATCTGCACTACAAAGAAGTATCACTTCCCACCGGTCAAAAGGGACATCCACAAAATGTGTAAAAACCAGAAAGGCAAGACAGGCCCTGGAGAACAGGGAGCCTTGTTATGCTGATGGGCGGGATGTAAATTGCCAACTGCCTCTCCGGAGGCGTGCATTGTGTTCCCTAAAACAAGTAAACAACAGAGCTACAGAGCCAAGGGCACTTCCAGTCTAGGGAATATACCTTGGGAAAACTGAAAATCAAAAAGACACAGCCACCCCAAAATTTAGGGCTGCACTGCTTACAAGGACCTCAACTTCGGTACACCTTAAATATCCCAGGAAATATAAAAATGGTTCAAAAAATTGTGGTACTTACGTACGATGGAATATCCCTCAGCCATGAAATCAATGTCATAAGACCAGTAGCAGCAAAATGGGTGGATTCAGGTACGATGATTCTAAGTGAAATAAGTCACACAGAAAAAGAAACTTATCATAAGATATCACTTATGAAGATCCTGTAAACATGGCTACACTTGAACTGAGTTAGGAAAGAGAACAGTGTCTCACATTTAGAAAACACTCTTATGCCTGCTTAAGGGGGAAGGAGAGGTGGGGTGATGCATAAAACCAGAGTTTGATATAAGCACAGGTACCGTTCCAAAAACCAACTATGGAATAGACAAGACCTACACCTTCCTCAGTGAAAGGGACTCAAAACCCCATATTTCCCGCAGAGGAATATATCTGACTAGTAAGAATCTTAAAACCTATGTATTGATATGTCTCCGTAAGGGAATCAAGTGTGTCTAGACTGGGATAAATATGGCAGCGAGAATCAGCTCAAACCCACTATAAAAAGGAATTTCAAAAATAAAACAAAAAAAACTGGGAAATTCTTTACAATTCCTTCAGGGTCTCTGATGAAACCTGAAATGACCCTATCTACAATGACAGCTGGATGTGGCATAAGGCTGGACACTTGGGACTGAGAGGATTGGTGAGATTGGGTGAGCAAATGCAGACCCTTTAAAGCAATAATGCATGGCACACATTCCATGGGTCCCAACTCTCCAGGTTGAAGGGAATATTACTACAGATATAACATGTACGGGAATCCTAGAGAACGGACACACTGTGAATACGAAAGGTTTCTAAAACTCAACGAATAGTCCCTCTCCTGGTGCTCCGGTTTGACTTTCCATCTGCTTTATTATCAACCTCCCAACTTGGAGAGACAGCCCCTTTAACCTCCTGGTTCGCACAGGTTGCCAATTTGGCAGAGGATGAAAGGGAAGAGGGAGAACCAATGAGAGAGTAGCTGTTAGGCATTTGGACGGGCACATATCACTGTAATTTCCCGGCAGGAAGAAGAATTAACCAAAGTCTCAGCCACCCACCGGGAATCAGTATAGATCCTGAACCAAAATTTTGGACTTGCGGTCAGCTCACCAAAAACGAGTTGAAAAATGGAGCTCAGGGGCACAGCAATTCACAAACTGGCCGAGTAATAAAGGACAACTATCGTCCAAAAATCTGTTGAGGGAAGGCAACGAGGCGGACTTGAAAGCGTGGCAGAATAGCAGGAAACAGATTTCAAGAGGTACGTTGGAATCGCCTTTAAAGCACAGGAAGAGGGGCACAACTTCGACAATGATGCACTTGGCCAAAAAGGGCGTATGCGTTTTCTCCTGAATATATTCAGGAGAAAACGCATACGCCCTTTTTGGCCAAGCAAGCAAGCGGGCAATGCAAATCTGCACTACAAAGAAGTATCTCTTCCCACCGGTCAAAAGGGACTTCCACAAAATGTGTAAAAACCAGAAAGGCAAGACAGGCCCTGGAGAACAGAGTGCCTTGTTATGCTGATGGGCGGGATGTAAATTGCCAACTGCCTCTCTGGAGGAGTGCATTGTGTTCCCTAAAACAAGTAAACAACAGAGCTACAGAGCCAAGGGCACTTCCAGTCTAGGGAATATACCTTGGGAAAACTGAAAATCAAAAAGACACAGCCACCCCAAAATTTAGGGCTGCACTGCTTACAAGGACCTCAACTTGGGTACACCTTAAATATCCCAGGAAATATAAAAATGGTTCAAAAAATTGTGGTACTTACGTACGATGGAATATCCCTCAGCCATGAAATCAATGTCATAAGACCAGTAGCAGCAAAATGGGTGGATTCAGGTACGATGATTCTAAGTGAAATAAGTCACAGAGAAAAAGAAACTTATCATAAGATATCACTTATGAAGATCCTGTAAACATGGCTACACTTGAACTGAGTTAGGAAAGAGAACAGTGTCTCACATTTAGAAAACACTCTTATGCCTGCTTAAGGGGGAAGGAGAGGTGGGGTGATGCATAAAACCAGAGTTTGATATAAGCACAGGTACCGTTCCAAAAACCAACTATGGAATAGACAAGACCTACACCTTCCTCAGTGAAAGGGACTCAAAACCCCATATTTCCCGCAGAGGAATATATCTGACTAGTAATGTAAGAATCTTAAAACCTACGTATTGATATGTCTCCGTAAGGGAATCAAGTGTGTCTAGACTGGGATAAATATGGCAGCGAGAATCAGCTCAAACCCACTATAAAAAGGAATTTCAAAAATAAAACAAAAAAACTGGGAAATTCTTTACAATTCCTTCAGGGTCTCTGATGAAACCTGAAATGACCCTATCTACAATGACAGCTGGATATGGCATAAGGCTGGACACTTGGGACTGAGAGGATTGGTGAGATTGGGTGAGCAAATGCAGACCCTTTAAAGCAATAATGCATGGCACACATTCCATGGGTCCCAACTCTCCAGGTTGAAGGGAATATTACTACAGATATAACATGTACGGGAATCCTAGAGAACGGACACACTGTGAATACGAAAGGTTTCTAAAACTCAACGAATAGTCCCTCTCCTGGTGCTCCGGTTTGACTTTCCATCTGCTTTATTATCAACCTCCCAACTTGGAGAGACAGCCCCTTTAACCTCCTGGTTCGCACAGGTTGCCAATTTGGCAGAGGATGAAAGGGAAGAGGGAGAACCAATGAGAGAGTAGCTGTTAGGCATTTGGACGGGCACATATCACTGTAATTTCCCGGCAGGAAGAAGAATTAACCAAAGTCTCAGCCACCCACCGGGAATCAGTATAGATCCTGAACCAAAATTTTGGACTTGCGGTCAGCTCACCAAAAACGAGTTGAAAAATGGAGCTCAGGGGCACAGCAATTCACAAACTGGCCGAGTAATAAAGGACAACTATCGTCCAAAAATCTGTTGAGGGAAGGCAACGAGGCGGACTTGAAAGCGAGGCAGAATAGCAGGAAACAGATTTCCAGAGGTACGTTGGAATCGCCTTTAAAGCACAGGAAGAGGGGCACAACTTCGACAATGATGCACTTGGACAAAAAGGGCGTATGCGTTTTCTCCTGAATATATTCAGGAGAAAACGCATACGCCCTTTTTGGCCAAGCAAGCAAGCGGGCAATGCAAATCTGCACTACAAAGAAGTATCACTTCCCACCGGTCAAAAGGGACATCCACAAAATGTGTAAAAACCAGAAAGGCAAGACAGGCCCTGGAGAACAGGGAGCCTTGTTATGCTGATGGGCGGGATGTAAATTGCCAACTGCCTCTCTGGAGGCGTGCATTGTGTTCCCTAAAACAAGTAAACAACAGAGCTACAGAGCCAAGGGCACTTCCAGTCTAGGGAATATACCTTGGGAAAACTGAAAATCAAAAAGACACAGCCACCCCAAAATTTAGGGCTGCACTGCTTACAAGGACCTCAACTTCGGTACACCTTAAATATCCCAGGAAATATAAAAATGGTTCAAAAAATTGTGGTACTTACGTACGATGGAATATCCCTCAGCCATGAAATCAATGTCATAAGACCAGTAGCAGCAAAATGGGTGGATTCAGGTACGATGATTCTAAGTGAAATAAGTCACACAGAAAAAGAAACTTATCATAAGATATCACTTATGAAGATCCTGTAAACATGGCTACACTTGAACTGAGTTAGGAAAGAGAACAGTGTCTCACATTTAGAAAACACTCTTATGCCTGCTTAAGGGGGAAGGAGAGGTGGGGTGATGCATAAAACCAGAGTTTGATATAAGCACAGGTACCGTTCCAAAAACCAACTATGGAATAGACAAGACCTACACCTTCCTCAGTGAAAGGGACTCAAAACCCCATATTTCCCGCAGAGGAATATATCTGACTAGTAAGAATCTTAAAACCTATGTATTGATATGTCTCCGTAAGGGAATCAAGTGTGTCTAGACTGGGATAAATATGGCAGCGAGAATCAGCTCAAACCCACTATAAAAAGGAATTTCAAAAATAAAACAAAAAAAACTGGGAAATTCTTTACAATTCCTTCAGGGTCTCTGATGAAACCTGAAATGACCCTATCTACAATGGCAGCTGGATGTGGCATAAGGCTGGACACTTGGGACTGAGAGGATTGGTGAGATTGGGTGAGCAAATGCAGACCCTTTAAAGCAATAATGCATGGCACACATTCCATGGGTCCCAACTCTCCAGGTTGAAGGGAATATTACTACAGATATAACATGTACGGGAATCCTAGAGAACGGACACACTGTGAATACGAAAGGTTTCTAAAACTCAACGAATAGTCCCTCTCCTGGTGCTCCGGTTTGACTTTCCATCTGCTTTATTATCAACCTCCCAACTTGGAGAGACAGCCCCTTTAACCTCCTGGTTCGCACAGGTTGCCAATTTGGCAGAGGATGAAAGGGAAGAGGGAGAACCAATGAGAGAGTAGCTGTTAGGCATTTGGACGGGCACATATCACTGTAATTTCCCGGCAGGAAGAAGAATTAACCAAAGTCTCAGCCACCCACCGGGAATCAGTATAGATCCTGAACCAAAATTTTGGACTTGCGGTCAGCTCACCAAAAACGAGTTGAAAAATGGAGCTCAGGGGCACAGCAATTCACAAACTGGCCGAGTAATAAAGGACAACTATCGTCCAAAAATCTGTTGAGGGAAGGCAACGAGGCGGACTTGAAAGCGAGGCAGAATAGCAGGAAACAGATTTCCAGAGGTACGTTGGAATCGCCTTTAAAGCACAGGAAGAGGGGCACAACTTCGACAATGATGCACTTGGACAAAAAGGGCGTATGCGTTTTCTCCTGAATATATTCAGGAGAAAACGCATACGCCCTTTTTGGCCAAGCAAGCAAGCGGGCAATGCAAATCTGCACTACAAAGAAGTATCACTTCCCACCGGTCAAAAGGGACATCCACAAAATGTGTAAAAACCAGAAAGGCAAGACAGGCCCTGGAGAACAGGGAGCCTTGTTATGCTGATGGGCGGGATGTAAATTGCCAACTGCCTCTCTGGAGGCGTGCATTGTGTTCCCTAAAACAAGTAAACAACAGAGCTACAGAGCCAAGGGCACTTCCAGTCTAGGGAATATACCTTGGGAAAACTGAAAATCAAAAAGACACAGCCACCCCAAAATTTAGGGCTGCACTGCTTACAAGGACCTCAACTTGGGTACACCTTAAATATCCCAGGAAATATAAAAATGGTTCAAAAAATTGTGGTACTTACGTACGATGGAATATCCCTCAGCCATGAAATCAATGTCATAAGACCAGTAGCAGCAAAATGGGTGGATTCAGGTACGATGATTCTAAGTGAAATAAGTCACACAGAAAAAGAAACTTATCATAAGATATCACTTATGAAGATCCTGTAAACATGGCTACACTTGAACTGAGTTAGGAAAGAGAACAGTGTCTCACATTTAGAAAACACTCTTATGCCTGCTTAAGGGGGAAGGAGAGGTGGGGTGATGCATAAAACCAGAGTTTGATATAAGCACAGGTACCGTTCCAAAAACCAACTATGGAATAGACAAGACCTACACCTTCCTCAGTGAAAGGGACTCAAAACCCCATATTTCCCGCAGAGGAATATATCTGACTAGTAAGAATCTTAAAACCTATGTATTGATATGTCTCCGTAAGGGAATCAAGTGTGTCTAGACTGGGATAAATATGGCAGCGAGAATCAGCTCAAACCCACTATAAAAAGGAATTTCAAAAATAAAACAAAAAAAACTGGGAAATTCTTTACAATTCCTTCAGGGTCTCTGATGAAACCTGAAATGACCCTATCTACAATGACAGCTGGATGTGGCATAAGGCTGGACACTTGGGACTGAGAGGATTGGTGAGATTGGGTGAGCAAATGCAGACCCTTTAAAGCAATAATGCATGGCACACATTCCATGGGTCCCAACTCTCCAGGTTGAAGGGAATATTACTACAGATATAACATGTACGGGAATCCTAGAGAACGGACACACTGTGAATACGAAAGGTTTCTAAAACTCAACGAATAGTCCCTCTCCTGGTGCTCCGGTTTGACTTTCCATCTGCTTTATTATCAACCTCCCAACTTGGAGAGACAGCCCCTTTAACCTCCTGGTTCGCACAGGTTGCCAATTTGGCAGAGGATGAAAGGGAAGAGGGAGAACCAATGAGAGAGTAGCTGTTAGGCATTTGGACGGGCACATATCACTGTAATTTCCCGGCAGGAAGAAGAATTAACCAAAGTCTCAGCCACCCACCGGGAATCAGTATAGATCCTGAACCAAAATTTTGGACTTGCGGTCAGCTCACCAAAAACGAGTTGAAAAATGGAGCTCAGGGGCACAGCAATTCACAAACTGGCCGAGTAATAAAGGACAACTATCGTCCAAAAATCTGTTGAGGGAAGGCAACGAGGCGGACTTGAAAGTGAGGCAGAATAGCAGGAAACAGATTTCCAGAGGTACGTTGGAATCGCCTTTAAAGCACAGGAAGAGGGGCACAACTTCGACAATGATGCACTTGGCCCAAAAGGGCGTATGCGTTTTCTCCTGAATATATTCAGGAGAAAACGCATACACCCTTTTTGGCCAAGCAAGCAAGCGGGCAATGCAAATCTGCACTACAAAGAAGTATCACTTCCCACCGGTCAAAAGGGACATCCACAAAATGTGTAAAAACCAGAAAGGCAAGACAGGCCCTGGAGAACAGGGAGCCTTGTTATGCTGATGGGCGGGATGTAAATTGCCAACTGCCTCTCTGGAGGAGTGCATTGTGTTCCCTAAAACAAGTAAACAACAGAGCTACAGAGCCAAGGGCACTTCCAGTCTAGGGAATATACCTTGGGAAAACTGAAAATCAAAAAGACACAGCCACCCCAAAATTTAGGGCTGCACTGCTTACAAGGACCTCAACTTGGGTACACCTTAAATATCCCAGGAAATATAAAAATGGTTCAAAAAATTGTGGTACTTACGTACGATGGAATATCCCTCAGCCATGAAATCAATGTCATAAGACCAGTAGCAGCAAAATGGGTGGATTCAGGTACGATGATTCTAAGTGAAATAAGTCACAGAGAAAAAGAAACTTATCATAAGATATCACTTATGAAGATCCTGTAAACATGGCTACACTTGAACTGAGTTAGGAAAGAGAACAGTGTCTCACATTTAGAAAACACTCTTATGCCTGCTTAAGGGGGAAGGAGAGGTGGGGTGATGCATAAAACCAGAGTTTGATATAAGCACAGGTACCGTTCCAAAAACCAACTATGGAATAGACAAGACCTACACCTTCCTCAGTGAAAGGGACTCAAAACCCCATATTTCCCACAGAGGAATATATCTGACTAGTAAGAATCTTAAAACCTATGTACTGATATGTCTCCGTAAGGGAATCAAGTGTGTCTAGACTGGGATAAATATGGCAGCGAGAATCAGCTCAAGCCCACTATAAAAAGGAATTTCAAAAATAAAACAAAAAAACTGGGAAATTCTTTACAATTCCTTCAGGGTCTCTGATGAAACCTGAAATGACCCTATCTACAATGACAGCTGGATGTGGCATAAGGTTGGACACTTGGGACTGAGAGGATTGGTGAGATTGGGTGAGCAAATGCAGACCCTTTAAAGCAATAATGCATGGCACACATTCCATGGGTCCCAACTCTCCAGGTTGAAGGGAATATTACTACAGATATAACATGTACGGGAATCCTAGAGAACGGACACACTGTGAATACGAATGCTTTCTAAAACTCAACGAATAGTCCCTCTCCTGGTGCTCCGGTTTGACTTTCCATCTGCTTTATTATCAACCTCCCAACTTGGAGAGACAGCCCCTTTAACCTCCTGGTTCGCACAGGTTGCCAATTTGGCAGAGGATGAAAGGGAAGAGGGAGAACCAACGAGAGAGTAGCTGTTAGGCATTTGGACGGGCACATATCACTGTAATTTCCCGGCAGGAAGAAGAATTAACCAAAGTCTCAGCCACCCACCGGGAATCAGTATAGATCCTGAACCAAAATTTTGGACTTGCGGTCAGCTCACCAAAAACGAGTTGAAAAATGGAGCTCAGGGGCCCAGCAATTCACAAACTGGCCGAGTAATAAAGGACAACTATCGTCCAAAAATCTGTTGAGGGAAGGCAACGAGGCGGACTTGAAAGCGAGGCAGAATAGCAGGAAACAGATTTCAAGAGGTACGTTGGAATCGCCTTTAAAGCACAGGAAGAGGGGCACAACTTCGACAATGATGCACTTGGCCAAAAAGGGCGTATGCGTTTTCTCCTGAATATATTCAGGAGAAAATGCATACGCCCTTTTTGGCCAAGCAAGCAAGCGGGCAATGCAAATCTGCACTACAAAGAAGTATCTCTTCCCACCGGTCAAAAGGGACTTCCACAAAATGTGTAAAAACCAGAAAGGCAAGACAGGCCCTGGAGAAGAGGGTGCCTTGTTATGCTGATGGGCGGGATGTAAATTGCCAACTGCCTCTCTGGAGGAGTGCATTGTGTTCCCTAAAACAAGTAAACAACAGAGCTACAGAGCCAAGGGCACTTCCAGTCTAGGGAATATACCTTGGGAAAACTGAAAATCAAAAAGACACAGCCACCCCAAAATTTAGGGCTGCACTGCTTACAAGGACCTCAACTTGGGTACACCTTAAATATCCCAGGAAATATAAAAATGGTTCAAAAAATTGTGGTACTTACGTACGATGGAATATCCCTCAGCCATGAAATCAATGTCATAAGACCAGTAGCAGCAAAATGGGTGGATTCAGGTACGATGATTCTAAGTGAAATAAGTCACAGAGAAAAAGAAACTTATCATAAGATATCACTTATGAAGATCCTGTAAACATGGCTACACTTGAACTGAGTTAGGAAAGAGAACAGTGTCTCACATTTAGAAAACACTCTTATGCCTGCTTAAGGGGGAAGGAGAGGTGGGGTGATGCATAAAACCAGAGTTTGATATAAGCACAGGTACCGTTCCAAAAACCAACTATGGAATAGGCAAGACCTACACCTTCCTCAGTGAAAGGGACTCAAAACCCCATATTTCCCGCAGAGGAATATATCTGACTAGTAAGAATCTTAAAACCTATGTATTGATATGTCTCCGTAAGGGAATCAAGTGTGTCTAGACTGGCACAAACATGGCAGCGAGAATCAGCTCAAACCCAATATAAAAAGGAATTTCAAAAACAAAACAAAAAAAACTGGGAAATTCTTTACAATTCCTTCAGGGTCTCTGATGAAACCTGAAATGACCCTATCTACAATGACAGCTGGATGTGGCATAAGGCTGGACACTTGGGACTGAGAGGATTGGTGAGATTGGGTGAGCAAATGCAGACCCTTTAAAGCAATAATGCATGGCACACATTCCTTGTGTCCCAACTCTCCAGTTTGAAGGGAACATTACTACAGATATAACATGTACGGGAATCCTAGAGAACGGACACACTGTGAATACGAAAGGTTTCTAAAACTCAACGAATAGTCCCTCTCCTGGTGCTCCGGTTTGACTTTCCATCTGCTTTATTATCAACCTCCCAACTTGGATAGACAGCCCCTTTAACCTCCTGGTTCGCACAGGTTGCCAATTTGGCAGAGGATGAAAGGGAAGAGGGAGAACCAATGAGAGAGTAGCTGTTAGGCATTTGGACGGGCACATATCACTGTAATTTCCAGGCAGGAAGAAGAATTAACCAAAGTCTCAGCCACCCACCGGGAATCAGTATAGATCCTGAACCAAAATTTTGGACTTGTGGTCAGCTCACCAAAAACGAGTTGAAAAATGGAGCTCTGGGGTACAGCAATTCACAAACTGGCCGAGTAATAAAGGACAACTATCGTCCAAAAATCTGTTGAGGGAAGGCAACGAGGCAGACTTGAAAGCGAGGCAGAATAGCAGGAAACAGATTTCAAGAGGTACGTTGGAATCGCCTTTAAAGCACAGGAAGAGGGGCACAACTTCGACAATGATGCACTTGGCCAAAAAGGGCGTATGCGTTTTCTCCTGAATATATTCAGGAGAAAACGCATACGCCCTTTTTGGCCAAGCAAGCAAGCGGGCAATGCAAATCTGCACTACAAAGAAGTATCACTTCCCACCGGTCAAAAGGGACATCCACAAAATGTGTAAAAACCAGAAAGGCAAGACAGGCCCTGGAGAACAGGGAGCCTTGTTATGCTGATGGGCGGGATGTAAATTGCCAACTGCCTCTCTGGAGGAGTGCATTGTGTTCCCTAAAACAAGTAAACAACAGAGCTACAGAGCCAAGGGCACTTCCAGTCTAGGGAATATACCTTGGGAAAACTGAAAATCAAAAAGACACAGCCACCCCAAAATTTAGGGCTGCACTGCTTACAAGGACCTCAACTTGGGTACACCTTAAATATCCCAGGAAATATAAAAATGGTTCAAAAAATTGTGGTACTTACGTACGATGGAATATCCCTCAGCCATGAAATCAATGTCATAAGACCAGTAGCAGCAAAATGGGTGGATTCAGGTACGATGATTCTAAGTGAAATAAGTCACACAGAAAAAGAAACTTATCATAAGATATCACTTATGAAGATCCTGTAAACATGGCTACACTTGAACTGAGTTAGGAAAGAGAACAGTGTCTCACATTTAGAAAACACTCTTATGCCTGCTTAAGGGGGAAGGAGAGGTGGGGTGATGCATAAAACCAGAGTTTGATATAAGCACAGGTACCGTTCCAAAAACCAACTATGGAATAGACAAGACCTACACCTTCCTCAGTGAAAGGGACTCAAAACCCCATATTTCCCGCAGAGGAATATATCTGACTAGTAAGAATCTTAAAACCTATGTATTGATATGTCTCCGTAAGGGAATCAAGTGTGTCTAGACTGGCACAAACATGGCAGCGAGAATCAGCTCAAACCCACTATAAAAAGGAATTTCAAAAACAAAACAAAAAAAACTGGGAAATTCTTTACAATTCCTTCAGGGTCTCTGATGAAACCTGAAATGACCCTATCTACAATGACAGCTGGATGTGGCATAAGGTTGGACACTTGGGACTGAGAGGATTGGTGAGATTGGGTGAGCAAATGCAGACCCTTTAAAGCAATAATGCATGGCACACATTCCATGGGTCCCAACTCTCCAGGTTGAAGGGAATATTACTACAGATATAACATGTACGGGAATCCTAGAGAACGGACACACTGTGAATACGAAAGGTTTCTAAAACTCAACGAATAGTCCCTCTCCTGGTGCTCCGGTTTGACTTTCCATCTGCTTTATTATCAACCTCCCAACTTGGAGAGACAGCCCCTTTAACCTCCTGGTTCGCACAGGTTGCCAATTTGGCAGAGGATGAAAGGGAAGAGGGAGAACCAATGAGAGAGTAGCTGTTAGGCATTTGGACGGGCACATATCACTGTAATTTCCCGGCAGGAAGAAGAATTAACCAAAGTCTCAGCCACCCACCGGGAATCAGTATAGATCCTGAACCAAAATTTTGGACTTGCGGTCAGCTCACCAAAAACGAGTTGAAAAATGGAGCTCAGGGGCACAGCAATTCACAAACTGGCCGAGTAATAAAGGACAACTATCGTCCAAAAATCTGTTGAGGGAAGGCAACGAGGCGGACTTGAAAGCGTGGCAGAATAGCAGGAAACAGATTTCAAGAGGTACGTTGGAATCGCCTTTAAAGCACAGGAAGAGGGGCACAACTTCGACAATGATGCACTTGGCCAAAAAGGGCGTATGCGTTTTCTCCTGAATATATTCAGGAGAAAACGCATACGCCCTTTTTGGCCAAGCAAGCAAGCGGGCAATGCAAATCTGCACTACAAAGAAGTATCTCTTCCCACCGGTCAAAAGGGACTTCCACAAAATGTGTAAAAACCAGAAAGGCAAGACAGGCCCTGGAGAACAGAGTGCCTTGTTATGCTGATGGGCGGGATGTAAATTGCCAACTGCCTCTCTGGAGGAGTGCATTGTGTTCCCTAAAACAAGTAAAGAAGAGAGCTACAGAGCCAAGGGCACTTCCAGTCTAGGGAATATACCTTGGGAAAACTGAAAATCAAAAAGACACAGCCACCCCAAAATTTAGGGCTGCACTGCTTACAAGGACCTCAACTTGGGTACACCTTAAATATCCCAGGAAATATAAAAATGGTTCAAAAAATTGTGGTACTTACGTACGATGGAATATCCCTCAGCCATGAAATCAATGTCATAAGACCAGTAGCAGCAAAATGGGTGGATTCAGGTACGATGATTCTAAGTGAAATAAGTCACACAGAAAAAGAAACTTATCATAAGATATCACTTATGAAGATCCTGTAAACATGGCTACACTTGAACTGAGTTAGGAAAGAGAACAGTGTCTCACATTTAGAAAACACTCTTATGCCTGCTTAAGGGGGAAGGAGAGGTGGGGTGATGCATAAAACCAGAGTTTGATATAAGCACAGGTACCGTTCCAAAAACCAACTATGGAATAGACAAGACCTACACCTTCCTCAGTGAAAGGGACTCAAAACCCCATATTTCCCGCAGAGGAATATATCTGACTAGTAAGAATCTTAAAACCTATGTATTGATATGTCTCCGTAAGGGAATCAAGTGTGTCTAGACTGGGATAAATATGGCAGCGAGAATCAGCTCAAACCCACTATAAAAAGGAATTTTAAAAATAAAACAAAAAAACTGGGAAATTCTTTACAATTCCTTCAGGGTCTCTGATGAAACCTGAAATGACCCTATCTACAATGACAGCTGGATGTGGCATAAGGCTGGACACTTGGGACTGAGAGGATTGGTGAGATTGGGTGAGCAAATGCAGACCCTTTAAAGCAATAATGCATGGCACACATTCCATGGGTCCCAACTCTCCAGGTTGAAGGGAATATTACTACAGATATAACATGTACGGGAATCCTAGAGAACGGACACACTGTGAATACGAAAGGTTTCTAAAACTCAACGAATAGTCCCTCTCCTGGTGCTCCGGTTTGACTTTCCATCTGCTTTATTATCAACCTCCCAACTTGGAGAGACAGCCCCTTTAACCTCCTGGTTCGCACAGGTTGCCAATTTGGCAGAGGATGAAAGGGAAGAGGGAGAACCAATGAGAGAGTAGCTGTTAGGCATTTGGACGGGCACATATCACTGTAATTTCCCAGCAGGAAGAAGAATTAACCAAAGTCTCAGCCACCCACCGGGAATCAGTATAGATCCTGAACCAAAATTTTGGACTTGCGGTCAGCTCACCAAAAACGAGTTGAAAAATGGAGCTCAGGGGCACAGCAATTCACAAACTGGCCGAGTAATAAAGGACAACTATCGTGCAAAAATCTGTTGAGGGAAGGCAACGAGGCGGACTTGAAAGCGAGGCAGAATAGCAGGAAACAGATTTCCAGAGGTACGTTGGAATCGCCTTTAAAGCACAGGAAGAGGGGCACAACTTCGACAATGATGCACTTGGACAAAAAGGGCGTATGCGTTTTCTCCTGAATATATTCAGGAGAAAACGCATACGCCCTTTTTGGCCAAGCAAGCAAGCGGGCAATGCAAATCTGCACTACAAAGAAGTATCACTTCCCACCGGTCAAAAGGGACATCCACAAAATGTGTAAAAACCAGAAAGGCAAGACAGGCCCTGGAGAACAGGGAGCCTTGTTATGCTGATGGGCGGGATGTAAATTGCCAACTGCCTCTCTGGAGGCGTGCATTGTGTTCCCTAAAACAAGTAAACAACAGAGCTACAGAGCCAAGGACACTTCCAGTCTAGGGAATATACCTTGGGAAAACTGAAAATCAAAAAGACACAGCCACCCCAAAATTTAGGGCTGCACTGCTTACAAGGACCTCCACTTGGGTACACCTTAAATATCCCAGGAAATATAAAAATGGTTCAAAAAATTGTGGTACTTACGTACGATGGAATATCCCTCAGCCATGAAATCAATGTCATAAGACCAGTAGCAGCAAAATGGGTGGATTCAGGTACGATGATTCTAAGTGAAATAAGTCACACAGAAAAAGAAACTTATCATAAGATATCACTTATGAAGATCCTGTAAACATGGCTACACTTGAACTGAGTTAGGAAAGAGAACAGTGTCTCACATTTAGAAAACACTCTTATGCCTGCTTAAGGGGGAAGGAGAGGTGGGGTGATGCATAAAACCAGAGTTTGATATAAGCACAGGTATCGTTCCAAAAACCAACTATGGAATAGACAAGACCTACACCTTCCTCAGTGAAAGGGACTCAAAACCCCATATTTCCCGCAGAGGAATATATCTGACTAGTAAGAATCTTAAAACCTATGTATTGATATGTCTCCGTAAGGGAATCAAGTGTGTCTAGACTGGGATAAATATGGCAGCGAGAATCAGCTCAAACCCACTATAAAAAGGAATTTCAAAAATAAAACAAAAAAAACTGGGAAATTCTTTACAATTCCTTCAGGGTCTCTGATGAAACCTGAAATGACCCTATCTACAATGACAGCTGGATGTGGCATAAGGCTGGACACTTGGGACTGAGAGGATTGGTGAGATTGGGTGAGCAAATGCAGACCCTTTAAAGCAATAATGCATGGCACACATTCCATGTGTCCCAACTCTCCAGGTTGAAGGGAATATTACTACAGATATAACATGTACGGGAATCCTAGAGAACGGACACACTGTGAATACGAAAGGTTTCTAAAACTCAACGAATAGTCCCTCTCCTGGTGCTCCGGTTTGACTTTCCATCTGCTTTATTATCAACCTCCCAACTTGGAGAGACAGCCCCTTTAACCTCCTGGTTCGCACAGGTTGCCAATTTGGCAGAGGATGAAAGGGAAGAGGGAGAACCAATGAGAGAGTAGCTGTTAGGCATTTGGACGGGCACATATCACTGTAATTTCCCGGCAGGAAGAAGAATTAACCAAAGTCTCAGCCACCCACCGGGAATCAGTATAGATCCTGAACCAAAATTTTGGACTTGCGGTCAGCTCACCAAAAACGAGTTGAAAAATGGAGCTCAGGGGCACAGCAATTCACAAACTGGCCGAGTAATAAAGGACAACTATCGTCCAAAAATCTGTTGAGGGAAGGCAACGAGGCGGACTTGAAAGCGAGGCAGAATAGCAGGAAACAGATTTCCAGAGGTACGTTGGAATCGCCTTTAAAGCACAGGAAGAGGGGCACAACTTCGACAATGATGCACTTGGCCCAAAAGGGCGTATGCGTTTTCTCCTGAATATATTCAGGAGAAAACGCATACGCCCTTTTTGGCCAAGCAAGCAAGCGGGCAATGCAAATCTGCACTACAAAGAAGTATCACTTCCCACCGGTCAAAAGGGACATCCACAAAATGTGTAAAAACCAGAAAGGCAAGACAGGCCCTGGAGAACAGGGAGCCTTGTTATGCTGATGGGCGGGATGTAAATTGCCAACTGCCTCTCTGGAGGAGTGCATTGTGTTCCCTAAAACAAGTAAACAACAGAGCTACAGAGCCAAGGGCACTTCCAGTCTAGGGAATATACCTTGGGAAAACTGAAAATCAAAAAGACACAGCCACCCCAAAATTTAGGGCTGCACTGCTTACAAGGACCTCAACTTGGGTACACCTTAAATATCCCAGGAAATATAAAAATGGTTCAAAAAATTGTGGTACTTACGTACGATGGAATATCCCTCAGCCATGAAATCAATGTCATAAGACCAGTAGCAGCAAAATGGGTGGATTCAGGTACGATGATTCTAAGTGAAATAAGTCACACAGAAAAAGAAACTTATCATAAGATATCACTTATGAAGATCCTGTAAACATGGCTACACTTGAACTGAGTTAGGAAAGAGAACAGTGTCTCACATTTAGAAAACACTCTTATGCCTGCTTAAGGGGGAAGGAGAGGTGGGGTGATGCATAAAACCAGAGTTTGATATAAGCACAGGTACCGTTCCAAAAACCAACTATGGAATAGACAAGACCTACACCTTCCTCAGTGAAAGGGACTCAAAACCCCATATTTCCCGCAGAGGAATATATCTGACTAGTAAGAATCTTAAAACCTATGTATTGATATGTCTCCGTAAGGGAATCAAGTGTGTCTAGACTGGGATAAATATGGCAGCGAGAATCAGCTCAAACCCACTATAAAAAGGAATTTCAAAAATAAAACAAAAAAAACTGGGAAATTCTTTACAATTCCTTCAGGGTCTCTGATGAAACCTGAAATGACCCTATCTACAATGACAGCTGGATGTGGCATAAGGCTGGACACTTGGGACTGAGAGGATTGGTGAGATTGGGTGAGCAAATGCAGACCCTTTAAAGCAATAATGCATGGCACACATTCCATGGGTCCCAACTCTCCAGGTTGAAGGGAATATTACTACAGATATAACATGTACGGGAATCCTAGAGAACGGACACACTGTGAATACGAAAGGTTTCTAAAACTCAACGAATAGTCCCTCTCCTGGTGCTCCGGTTTGACTTTCCATCTGCTTTATTATCAACCTCCCAACTTGGAGAGACAGCCCCTTTAACCTCCTGGTTCGCACAGGTTGCCAATTTGGCAGAGGATGAAAGGGAAGAGGGAGAACCAATGAGAGAGTAGCTGTTAGGCATTTGGACGGGCACATATCACTGTAATTTCCCGGCAGGAAGAAGAATTAACCAAAGTCTCAGCCACCCACCGGGAATCAGTATAGATCCTGAACCAAAATTTTGGACTTGCGGTCAGCTCACCAAAAACGAGTTGAAAAATGGAGCTCAGGGGCACAGCAATTCACAAACTGGCCGAGTAATAAAGGACAACTATCGTCCAAAAATCTGTTGAGGGAAGGCAACGAGGCGGACTTGAAAGCGAGGCAGAATAGCAGGAAACAGATTTCCAGAGGTACGTTGGAATCGCCTTTAAAGCACAGGAAGAGGGGCACAACTTCGACAATGATGCACTTGGCCAAAAAGGGCGTATGCGTTTTCTCCTGAATATATTCAGGAGAAAACGCATACACCCTTTTTGGCCAAGCAAGCAAGCGGGCAATGCAAATCTGCACTACAAAGAAGTATCACTTTCCACCGGTCAAAAGGGACATCCACAAAATGTGTAAAAACCAGAAAGGCAAGACAGGCCCTGGAGAACAGGGAGCCTTGTTATGCTGATGGGCGGGATGTAAATTGCCAACTGCCTCTCTGGAGGAGTGCATTGTGTTCCCTAAAACAAGTAAACAACAGAGCTACAGAGCCAAGGGCACTTCCAGTCTAGGGAATATACCTTGGGAAAACTGAAAATCAAAAAGACACAGCCACCCCAAAATTTAGGGCTGCACTGCTTACAAGGACCTCAACTTGGGTACACCTTAAATATCCCAGGAAATATAAAAATGGTTCAAAAAATTGTGGTACTTACGTACGATGGAATATCCCTCAGCCATGAAATCAATGTCATAAGACCAGTAGCAGCAAAATGGGTGGATTCAGGTACGATGATTCTAAGTGAAATAAGTCACACAGAAAAAGAAACTTATCATAAGATATCACTTATGAAGATCCTGTAAACATGGCTACACTTGAACTGAGTTAGGAAAGAGAACAGTGTCTCACATTTAGAAAACACTCTTATGCCTGCTTAAGGGGGAAGGAGAGGTGGGGTGATGCATAAAACCAGAGTTTGATATAAGCACAGGTACCGTTCCAAAAACCAACTATGGAATAGACAAGACCTACACCTTCCTCAGTGAAAGGGACTCAAAACCCCATATTTCCCGCAGAGGAATATATCTGACTAGTAAGAATCTTAAAACCTATGTATTGATATGTCTCCGTAAGGGAATCAAGTGTGTCTAGACTGGGATAAATATGGCAGCGAGAATCAGCTCAAACCCACTATAAAAAGGAATTTCAAAAATAAAACAAAAAAAACTGGGAAATTCTTTACAATTCCTTCAGGGTCTCTGATGAAACCTGAAATGACCCTATCTACAATGACAGCTGGATGTGGCATAAGGCTGGACACTTGGGACTGAGAGGATTGGTGAGATTGGGTGAGCAAATGCAGACCCTTTAAAGCAATAATGCATGGCACACATTCCATGGGTCCCAACTCTCCAGGTTGAAGGGAATATTACTACAGATATAACATGTACGGGAATCCTAGAGAACGGACACACTGTGAATACGAAAGGTTTCTAAAACTCAACGAATAGTCCCTCTCCTGGTGCTCCGGTTTGACTTTCCATCTGCTTTATTATCAACCTCCCAACTTGGAGAGACAGCCCCTTTAACCTCTTGGTTCGCACAGGTTGCCAATTTGGCAGAGGATGAAAGGGAAGAGGGAGAACCAATGAGAGAGTAGCTGTTAGGCATTTGGACGGGCACATATCACTGTAATTTCCCGGCAGGAAGAAGAATTAACCAAAGTCTCAGCCACCCACCGGGAATCAGTATAGATCCTGAACCAAAATTTTGGACTTGCGGTCAGCTCACCAAAAACGAGTTGAAAAATGGAGCTCAGGGGCACAGCAATTCACAAACTGGCCGAGTAATAAAGGACAACTATCGTCCAAAAATCTGTTGAGGGAAGGCAACGAGGCGGACTTGAAAGCGAGGCAGAATAGCAGGAAACAGATTTCCAGAGGTACGTTGGAATCGCCTTTAAAGCACAGGAAGAGGGGCACAACTTCGACAATGATGCACTTGGCCCAAAAGGGCGTATGCGTTTTCTCCTGAATATATTCAGGAGAAAACGCATACACCCTTTTTGGCCAAGCAAGCAAGCGGGCAATGCAAATCTGCACTACAAAGAAGTATCACTTTCCACCGGTCAAAAGGGACATCCACAAAATGTGTAAAAACCAGAAAGGCAAGACAGGCCCTGGAGAACAGGGAGCCTTGTTATGCTGATGGGCGGGATGTAAATTGCCAACTGCCTCTCTGGAGGAGTGCATTGTGTTCCCAAAAACAATTAAACAACAGAGCTACAGAGCCAAGGGCACTTCCAGTCTAGGGAATATACCTTGGGAAAACTGAAAATCAAAAAGACACAGCCACCCCAAAATTTAGGGCTGCACTGCTTACAAGGACCTCAACTTGGGTACACCTTAAATATCCCATGAAATATAAAAATGGTTCAAAAAATTGTGGTACTTACGTACGATGGAATATCCCTCAGCCATGAAATCAATGTCATAAGACCAGTAGCAGCAAAATGGGTGGATTCAGGTACGATGATTCTAAGTGAAATAAGTCACACAGAAAAAGAAACTTATCATAAGATATCACTTATGAAGATCCTGTAAACATGGCTACACTTGAACTGAGTTAGGAAAGAGAACAGTGTCTCACATTTAGAAAACACTCTTATGCCTGCTTAAGGGGGAAGGAGAGGTGGGGTGATGCATAAAACCAGAGTTTGATATAAGCACAGGTACCGTTCCAAAAACCAACTATGGAATAGACAAGACCTACACCTTCCTCAGTGAAAGGGACTCAAAACCCCATATTTCCCGCAGAGGAATATATCTGACTAGTAAGAATCTTAAAACCTATGTATTGATATGTCTCCGTAAGGGAATCAAGTGTGTCTAGACTGGGATAAATATGGCAGCGAGAATCAGCTCAAACCCACTATAAAAAGGAATTTCAAAAATAAAACAAAAAAAACTGGGAAATTCTTTACAATTCCTTCAGGGTCTCTGATGAAACCTGAAATGACCCTATCTACAATGACAGCTGGATGTGGCATAAGGCTGGACACTTGGGACTGAGAGGATTGGTGAGATTGGGTGAGCAAATGCAGACCCTTTAAAGCAATAATGCATGGCACACATTCCATGGGTCCCAACTCTCCAGGTTGAAGGGAATATTACTACAGATATAACATGTACGGGAATCCTAGAGAACGGACACACTGTGAATACGAAAGGTTTCTAAAACTCAACGAATAGTCCCTCTCCTGGTGCTCCGGTTTGACTTTCCATCTGCTTTATTATCAACCTCCCAACTTGGAGAGACAGCCCCTTTAACCTCCTGGTTCGCACAGGTTGCCAATTTGGCAGAGGATGAAAGGGAAGAGGGAGAACCAATGAGAGAGTAGCTGTTAGGCATTTGGACGGGCACATATCACTGTAATTTCCCGGCAGGAAGAAGAATTAACCAAAGTCTCAGCCACCCACCGGGAATCAGTATAGATCCTGAACCAAAATTTTGGACTTGCGGTCAGCTCACCAAAAACGAGTTGAAAAATGGAGCTCAGGGGCACAGCAATTCACAAACTGGCCGAGTAATAAAGGACAACTATCGTCCAAAAATCTGTTGAGGGAAGGCAACGAGGCGGACTTGAAAGCGAGGCAGAATAGCAGGAAACAGATTTCCAGAGGTACGTTGGAATCGCCTTTAAAGCACAGGAAGAGGGGCACAACTTCGACAATGATGCACTTGGCCCAAAAGGGCGTATGCGTTTTCTCCTGAATATATTCAGGAGAAAACGCATACACCCTTTTTGGCCAAGCAAGCAAGCGGGCAATGCAAATCTGCACTACAAAGAAGTATCACTTTCCACCGGTCAAAAGGGACATCCACAAAATGTGTAAAAACCAGAAAGGCAAGACAGGCCCTGGAGAACAGGGAGCCTTGTTATGCTGATGGGCGGGATGTAAATTGCCAACTGCCTCTCTGGAGGAGTGCATTGTGTTCCCTAAAACAAGTAAACAACAGAGCTACAGAGCCAAGGGCACTTCCAGTCTAGGGAATATACCTTGGGAAAACTGAAAATCAAAAAGACACAGCCACCCCAAAATTTAGGGCTGCACTGCTTACAAGGACCTCAACTTGGGTACACCTTAAATATCCCAGGAAATATAAAAATGGTTCAAAAAATTGTGGTACTTACGTACGATGGAATATCCCTCAGCCATGAAATCAATGTCATAAGACCAGTAGCAGCAAAATGGGTGGATTCAGGTACGATGATTCTAAGTGAAATAAGTCACACAGAAAAAGAAACTTATCATAAGATATCACTTATGAAGATCCTGTAAACATGGCTACACTTGAACTGAGTTAGGAAAGAGAACAGTGTCTCACATTTAGAAAACACTCTTATGCCTGCTTAAGGGGGAAGGAGAGGTGGGGTGATGCATAAAACCAGAGTTTGATATAAGCACAGGTACCGTTCCAAAAACCAACTATGGAATAGACAAGACCTACACCTTCCTCAGTGAAAGGGACTCAAAACCCCATATTTCCCGCAGAGGAATATATCTGACTAGTAAGAATCTTAAAACCTATGTATTGATATGTCTCCGTAAGGGAATCAAGTTTGTCTAGACTGGGATAAATATGGCAGCGAGAATCAGCTCAAACCCACTATAAAAAGGAATTTCAAAAATAAAACAAAAAAAACTGGGAAATTCTTTACAATTCCTTCAGGGTCTCTGATGAAACCTGAAATGACCCTATCTACAATGACAGCTGGATGTGGCATAAGGCTGGACACTTGGGACTGAGAGGATTGGTGAGATTGGGTGAGCAAATGCAGACCCTTTAAAGCAATAATGCATGGCACACATTCCATGGGTCCCAACTCTCCAGGTTGAAGGGAATATTACTACAGATATAACATGTACGGGAATCCTAGAGAACGGACACACTGTGAATACGAAAGGTTTCTAAAACTCAACGAATAGTCCCTCTCCTGGTGCTCCGGTTTGACTTTCCATCTGCTTTATTATCAACCTCCCAACTTGGAGAGACAGCCCCTTTAACCTCCTGGTTCGCACAGGTTGCCAATTTGGCAGAGGATGAAAGGGAAGAGGGAGAACCAATGAGAGAGTAGCTGTTAGGCATTTGGACGGGCACATATCACTGTAATTTCCCGGCAGGAAGAAGAATTAACCAAAGTCTCAGCCACCCACCGGGAATCAGTATAGATCCTGAACCAAAATTTTGGACTTGCGGTCAGCTCACCAAAAACGAGTTGAAAAATGGAGCTCAGGGGCACAGCAATTCACAAACTGGCCGAGTAATAAAGGACAACTATCGTCCAAAAATCTGTTGAGGGAAGGCAACGAGGCGGACTTGAAAGCGAGGCAGAATAGCAGGAAACAGATTTCCAGAGGTACGTTGGAATCGCCTTTAAAGCACAGGAAGAGGGGCACAACTTCGACAATGATGCACTTGGCCAAAAAGGGCGTATGCGTTTTCTCCTGAATATATTCAGGAGAAAACGCATACGCCCTTTTTGGCCAAGCAAGCAAGCGGGCAATGCAAATCTGCACTACAAAGAAGTATCACTTCCCACCGGTCAAAAGGGACATCCACAAAATGTGTAAAAACCAGAAAGGCAAGACAGGCCCTGGAGAACAGGGAGCCTTGTTATGCTGATGGGCGGGATGTAAATTGCCAACTGCCTCTCTGGAGGAGTGCATTGTGTTCCCTAAAACAAGTAAACAACAGAGCTACAGAGCCAAGGGCACTTCCAGTCTAGGGAATATACCTTGGGAAAACTGAAAATCAAAAAGACACAGCCACCCCAAAATTTAGGGCTGCACTGCTTACAAGGACCTCAACTTGGGTACACCTTAAATATCCCAGGAAATATAAAAATGGTTCAAAAAATTGTGGTACTTACGTACGATGGAATATCCCTCAGCCATGAAATCAATGTCATAAGACCAGTAGCAGCAAAATGGGTGGATTCAGGTACGATGATTCTAAGTGAAATAAGTCACACAGAAAAAGAAACTTATCATAAGATATCACTTATGAAGATCCTGTAAACATGGCTACACTTGAACTGAGTTAGGAAAGAGAACAGTGTCTCACATTTAGAAAACACTCTTATGCCTGCTTAAGGGGGAAGGAGAGGTGGGGTGATGCATAAAACCAGAGTTTGATATAAGCACAGGTACCGTTCCAAAAACCAACTATGAAATAGACAAGACCTACACCTTCCTCAGTGAAAGGGACTCAAAACCCCATATTTCCCGCAGAGGAATATATCTGACTAGTAAGAATCTTAAAACCTATGTATTGATATGTCTCCGTAAGGGAATCAAGTGTGTCTAGACTGGGATAAATATGGCAGCGAGAATCAGCTCAAACCCACTATAAAAAGGAATTTCAAAAACAAAACAAAAAAAAACTGGGAAATTCTTTACAATTCCTTCAGGGACTCTGATGAAACCTGAAATGACCCTATCTACAATGACAGCTGGACGTGGCATAAGGTTGGACACTTGGG
Source organism: Hyperoodon ampullatus (assembly GCF_949752795.1). Lineage (NCBI taxonomy): Eukaryota > Metazoa > Chordata > Mammalia > Artiodactyla > Ziphiidae > Hyperoodon > Hyperoodon ampullatus. The sequence continues at coordinate 238,750 of NW_027640750.1, forward strand.
ACTGAGAGGATTGGTGAGATTGGGTGAGCAAATGCAGACCCTTTAAAGCAATAATGCATGGCACACATTCCATGTGTCCCAACTCTCCAGGTTGAAGGGAATATTACTACAGATATAACATGTACGGGAATCCTAGAGAACGGACACACTGTGAATACGAAAGGTTTCTAAAACTCAACGAATAGTCCCTCTCCTGGTGCTCCGGTTTGACTTTCCATCTGCTTTATTATCAACCTCCCAACTTGGAGAGACAGCCCCTTTAACCTCCTGGTTCGCACAGGTTGCCAATTTGGCAGAGGATGAAAGGGAAGAGGGAGAACCAATGAGAGAGTAGCTGTTAGGCATTTGGACGGGCACATATCACTGTAATTTCCCGGCAGGAAGAAGAATTAACCAAAGTCTCAGCCACCCACCGGGAATCAGTATAGATCCTGAACCAAAATTTTGGACTTGCGGTCAGCTCACCAAAAACGAGTTGAAAAATGGAGCTCAGGGGCACAGCAATTCACAAACTGGCCGAGTAATAAAGGACAACTATCGTCCAAAAATCTGTTGAGGGAAGGCAACGAGGCGGACTTGAAAGCGTGGCAGAATAGCAGGAAACAGATTTCAAGAGGTACGTTGGAATCGCCTTTAAAGCACAGGAAGAGGGGCACAACTTCGACAATGATGCACTTGGCCAAAAAGGGCGTATGCGTTTTCTCCTGAATATATTCAGGAGAAAACGCATACGCCCTTTTTGGCCAAGCAAGCAAGCGGGCAATGCAAATCTGCACTACAAAGAAGTATCTCTTCCCACCGGTCAAAAGGGACTTCCACAAAATGTGTAAAAACCAGAAAGGCAAGACAGGCCCTGGAGAACAGGGTGCCTTGTTATGCTGATGGGCGGGATGTAAATTGCCAACTGCCTCTCTGGAGGAGTGCATTGTGTTCCCTAAAACAAGTAAACAACAGAGCTACAGAGCCAAGGGCACTTCCAGTCTAGGGAATATACCTTGGGAAAACTGAAAATCAAAAAGACACAGCCACCCCAAAATTTAGGGCTGCACTGCTTACAAGGACCTCAACTTGGGTACACCTTAAATATCCCAGGAAATATAAAAATGGTTCAAAAAATTGTGGTACTTACGTACGATGGAATATCCCTCAGCCATGAAATCAATGTCATAAGACCAGTAGCAGCAAAATGGGTGGATTCACGTACGATGATTCTAAGTGAAATAAGTCACACAGAAAAAGAAACTTATCATAAGATATCACTTATGAAGATCCTGTAAACATGGCTACACTTGAACTGAGTTAGGAAAGAGAACAGTGTCTCACATTTAGAAAACACTCTTATGCCTGCTTAAGGGGGAAGGAGAGGTGGGGTGATGCATAAAACCAGAGTTTGATATAAGCACAGGTACCGTTCCAAAAACCAACTATGGAATAGACAAGACCTACACCTTCCTCAGTGAAAGGGACTCAAAACCCCATATTTCCCGCAGAGGAATATATCTGACTAGTAAGAATCTTAAAACCTATGTATTGATATGTCTCCATAAGGGAATCAAGTGTGTCTAGACTGGGATAAATATGGCAGCGAGAATCAGCTCAAACCCACTATAAAAAGGAATTTCAAAAATAAAACAAAAAAAACTGGGAAATTCTTTACAATTCCTTCAGGGTCTCTGATGAAACCTGAAATGACCCTATCTACAACGACAGCTGGATGTGGCATAAGGCTGGACACTTGGGACTGAGAGGATTGGTGAGATTGGGTGAGCAAATGCAGACCCTTTAAAGCAATAATGCATGGCACACATTCCATGTGTCCCAACTCTCCAGGTTGAAGGGAATATTACTACAGATATAACATGTACGGGAATCCTAGAGAACGGACACACTGTGAATACGAAAGGTTTCTAAAACTCAACGAATAGTCCCTCTCCTGGTGCTCCGGTTTGACTTTCCATCTGCTTTATTATCAATCTCCCAACTTGGAGAGACAGCCCCTTTAACCTCCTGGTTCGCACAGGTTGCCAATTTGGCAGAGGATGAAAGGGAAGAGGGAGAACCAATGAGAGAGTAGTTGTTAGGCATTTGGACGGGCACATATCACTGTAATTTCCAGGCAGGAAGAAGAATTAACCAAAGTCTCAGCCACCCACCGGGAATCAGTATAGATCCTGAACCAAAATTTTGGACTTGCGGTCAGCTCACCAAAAACGAGTTGAAAAATGGAGCTCAGGGGTACAGCAATTCACAAACTGGCCGAGTAATAAAGGACAACTATCGTCCAAAAATGTGTTGAGGGAAGGCAACGAGGCGGACTTGAAAGCGAGGCAGAATAGCAGGAAACAGATTTCAAGAGGTACGTTGGAATCGCCTTTAAATCACAGGAAGAGGGGCACAACTTCGACAATGATGCACTTGGCCAAAAAGGGCGTATGCGTTTTCTCCTGAATATATTCAGGAGAAAACGCATACGCCCTTTTTGGCCAAGCAAGCAAGTGGGCAATGCAAATCTGCACTACAAAGAAGTATCACTTCCCACCGGTCAAAAGGGACATCCACAAAATGTGTAAAAACCAGAAAGGCAAGACAGGCCCTGGAGAACAGGGAGCCTTGTTATGCTGATGGGCGGGATGTAAATTGCCAACTGCCTCTCTGGAGGAGTGCATTGTGTTCCCTAAAACAAGTAAACAACAGAGCTACAGAGCCAAGGGCCCTTCCAGTCTAGGGAATATACCTTGGGAAAACTGAAAATCAAAAAGACACAGCCACCCCAAAATTTAGGGCTGCACTGCTTACAAGGACCTCAACTTGGGTACACCTTAAATATCCCAGGAAATATAAAAATGGTTCAAAAAATTGTGGTACTTACGTACGATGGAATATCCCTCAGCCATGAAATCAATGTCATAAGACCAGTAGCAGCAAAATGGGTGGATTCAGGTACGATGATTCTAAGTGAAATAAGTCACACAGAAAAAGAAACTTATCATAAGATATCACTTATGAAGATCCTGTAAACATGGCTACACTTGAACTGAGTTAGGAAAGAGAACAGTGTCTCACATTTAGAAAACACTCTTATGCCTGCTTAAGGGGGAAGGAGAGGTGGGGTGATGCATAAAACCAGAGTTTGATATAAGCACAGGTACCGTTCCAAAAACCAACTATGGAATAGACAAGACCTACACCTTCCTCAGTGAAAGGGACTCAAAACCCCATATTTCCCGCAGAGGAATATATCTGACTAGTAAGAATGTTAAAACCTATGTATTGATATGTCTCCGTAAGGGAATCAAGTGTGTCTAGACAGGCATAAACATGGCAGCGAGAATCAGCTCAAACCCACTATAAAAAGGAATTTCAAAAACAAAACAAAAAAAACTGGGAAATTCTTTACAATTCCTTCAGGGTCTCTGATGAAACCTGAAATGACCCTATCTACAATGACAGCTGGATGTGGCATAAGGCTGGACACTTGGGACTGAGAGGATTGGTGAGATTGGGTGAGCAAATGCAGACCCTTTAAAGCAATAATGCATGGCACACATTCCATGGGTCCCAACTCTCCAGGTTGAAGGGAATATTACTACAGATATAACATGTACGGGAATCCTAGAGAACGGACACACTGTGAATACGAAAGGTTTCTAAAACTCAACGAATAGTCCCTCTCCTGGTGCTCCGGTTTGACTTTCCATCTGCTTTATTATCAACCTCCCAACTTGGAGAGACAGCCCCTTTAACCTCCTGGTTCGCACAGGTTGCCAATTTGGCAGAGGATGAAAGGGAAGAGGGAGAACCAACGAGAGAGTAGCTGTTAGGCATTTGGACGGGCACATATCACTGTAATTTCCCGGCAGGAAGAAGAATTAACCAAAGTCTCAGCCACCCACCGGGAATCAGTATAGATCCTGAACCAAAATTTTGGACTTGCGGTCAGCTCACCAAAAACGAGTTGAAAAATGGAGCTCAGGGGCACAGCAATTCACAAACTGGCCGAGTAATAAAGGACAACTATCGTCCAAAAATCTGTTGAGGTAAGGCAACGAGGCGGACTTGAAAGCGAGGCAGAATAGCAGGAAACAGATTTCAAGAGGTACGTTGGAATCGCCTTTAAAGCACAGGAAGAGGGGCACAACTTCGACAATGATGCACTTGGCACAAAAGGGCGTATGCGTGTTCTCCTGAATATATTCAGGAGAAAACGCATACGCCCTTTTTGGCAAAGCAAGCAAGCAGGCAATGCAAATCTGCACTACAAAGAAGTATCACTTCCCACCGGTCAAAAGGGACATCCACAAAATGTGTAAAAACCAGAAAGGCAAGACAGGCCCTGGAGAACAGGGAGCCTTGTTATGCTGATGGGCGGGATGTAAATTGCCAACTGCCTCTCTGGAGTAGTGCATTGTGTTCCCTAAAACAAGTAAACAACAGAGCTACAGAGCCAAGGGCACTTCCAGTCTAGGGAATATACCTTGGGAAAACTGAAAATCAAAAAGACACAGCCACCCCAAAATTTAGGGCTGCACTGCTTACAAGGACCTCAACTTGGGTACACCTTAAATATCCCAGGAAATATAAAAATGGTTCAAAAAATTGTGGTACTTACGTACGATGGAATATCCCTCAGCCATGAAATCAATGTCATAAGACCAGTAGCAGCAAAATGGGTGGATTCAGGTACGATGATTCTAAGTGAAATAAGTCACAGAGAAAAAGAAACTTATCATAAGATATCACTTATGAAGATCCTGTAAACATGGCTACACTTGAACTGAGTTAGGAAAGAGAACAGTGTCTCACATTTAGAAAACACTCTTATGCCTGCTTAAGGGGGAAGGAGAGGTGGGGTGATGCATAAAACCAGAGTTTGATATAAGCACAGGTACCGTTCCAAAAACCAACTATGGAATAGGCAAGACCTACACCTTCCTCAGTGAAAGGGACTCAAAACCCCATATTTCCCGCAGAGGAATATATCTGACTAGTAAGAATCTTAAAACCTATGTATTGATATGTCTCCGTAAGGGAATCAAGTGTGTCTAGACTGGGATAAATATGGCAGCGAGAATCAGCTCAAACCCACTATAAAAAGGAATTTCAAAAACAAAACAAAAAAAACTGGGAAATTCTTTACAATTCCTTCAGGATCTCTGATGAAACCTGAAATGACCCTATCTACAATGACAGCTGGATGTGGCATAAGGCTGGACACTTGGGACTGAGAGGATTGGTGAGACTGGGTGAGCAAATGCAGACCCTTTAAAGCAATAATGCATGGCACACATTCCATGGGTCCCAACTCTCCAGGTTGAAGGGAATATTACTACAGATATAACATGTACGGGAATCCTAGAGAACGGACACACTGTGAATACGAAAGCTTTCTAAAACTCAACGAATAGTCTCTCTCCTGGTGCTCCGGTTTGACTTTCCATCTGCTTTATTATCAACCTCCCAACTTGGAGAGACAGCCCCTTTAACCTCCTGGTTCGCACAGGTTGCCAATTTGGCAGAGGATGAAAGGGAAGAGGGAGAACCAATGAGAGAGTAGCTGTTAGGCATTTGGACGGGCACATATCACTGTAATTTCCCGGCAGGAAGAAGAATTAACCAAAGACTCAGCCACCCACAGGGAATCAGTATAGATCCTGAACCAAAATTTTGGACTTGCGGTCAGCTCACCAAAAACGATTTGAAAAATGGAGCTCAGGGGCACAGCAATTCACAAACTGGCCGAGTAATAAAGGACAACTATCGTCCAAAAATCTGTTGAGGGAAGGCAACGAGGCGGACTTGAAAGCGAGGCAGAATAGCAGGAAACAGATTTCAAGAGGTACGTTGGAATCGCCTTTAAAGCACAGGAAGAGGGGCACAACTTCGACAATGATGCACTTGGCCCAAAAGGGCGTATGCGTTTTCTCCTGAATATATTCAGGAGAAAACGCATACGCCCTTTTTGGCAAAGCAAGCAAGCGGGCAATGCAAATCGGCACTACAAAGAAGTTTCACTTCCCACCGGTCAAAAGGGACATCCACAAAATGTGTAAAAACCAGAAAGGCAAGACAGGCCCTGGAGAACAGGGAGCCTTGTTATGCTGATGGGCGGGATGTAAATTGCCAACTGCCTCTCTGGAGGAGTGCATTGTGCTCCCTAAAACAAGTAAACAACAGAGCTACAGAGCCAAGGGCACTTCCAGTCTAGGGAATATACCTGGGAAAAACTGAAAATCAATAAGACAGAGCCACCCCAAAATTTAGGGCTGCACTGCTTACAAGGACCTCAACTTGGGTACACCTTAAATATCCCAGTAAATATAAAATTGGTTCAAAAAATTGTGGTACTTACGTACGATGGAATACCCCTCAGCCATGAAATCAATGTCATAAGACCAGTAGCAGCAAAATGGGTGGATTCAGGTACGATGATTCTAAGTGAAATAAGTCACAGAGAAAAAGAAACTTATCATAAGATATCACTTATGAAGATCCTGTAAACATGGCTACACTTGAACTGAGTTAGGAAAGAGAACAGTGTCTCACATTTAGAAAACACTCTTATGCCTGCTTAAGGGGGAAGGAGAGGTGGGGTGATGCATAAAACCAGAGTTTGATATAAGCACAGGTACCGTTCCAAAAACCAACTATGGAATAGACAAGACCTACACCTTCCTCAGTGAAAGGGACTCAAAACCCCATATTTCCCGCAGAGGAATATATCTGACTAGTAAGAATCTTAAAACCTATGTATTGATATGTCTCCGTAAGGGAATCAAGTGTGTCTAGACTGGCATAAACATGGCAGCGAGAATCAGCTCAAACCCACTATAAAAAGGAATTTCAAAAACAAAACAAAAAAACTGGGAAATTCTTTACAATTCCTTCAGGTTCTCTGATGAAACCTGGAATGACCCTATCTACAACGACAGCTGGATGTGGCATAAGGCTGGACACATGGGACTGAGAGGATTGGTGAGATTGGGTGAGCAAATGCAGACCCTTTAAAGCAATAATGCATGGCACCCATTCAATGGGTCCCAACTCTCCAGGTTGAAGGGAATATTACTACAGTTATAACATGTACGGGAAACCTAGAGAACGGACACACTGTGAATACAAAAGGTTTCTAAAATTCAAAGAATAGTCCCTCTCCTGGTGCTCCGGTTAGACTTTCCATCTGCTTTACTATCAACCTCCCAACTTGGAGAGACAGCCCGTTTAACCTCCTGGTTCGCACAGGTTGCCAATTTGGCAGAGGATGAAAGGAAAGAGGGAGAACCAATGAGAGAGTAGCTGTTAGGCAATTGGACGGGCACATATCACTTGAACTTCCCGGCAGGAAGAAGAATTAACCAAAGTCTCAGCCACCCACCGGAATCAGTATAGGTCCAGAACCAAAATTTTGGACTTACGGTCAGCTCACCAAAAACGAGTTGAAAAATGGAGCTCAGGGGCACAGCAATTCACAAACTGGCCGAGTAATAAAGGACAACTATCTTCCAAAAATCTGTTGAGGGAAGGCAACGAGGCGGACTTGAAAGCGAGGCAGAATAGCAGGAAACAGATTTCAAGAGGTACGTTGGAATCGCCTTTAAAGCACAGGAAGAGGGGCACAACTTCGACAATGATGCACTTGGCCAAAAAGGGCGTATGCGTTTTCTCCTGAATATATTCAGGAGAAAACGCATACGCCCTTTTTGGCCAAGTAAGCAAGCGGGCAATGCAAATCTGCACTACAAAGAAGTATCACTTCCCACCGGTCAAAAGGGACATCCACAAAATGTGTAAAAACCAGAAAGGCAAGACAGGCCCTGGAGAACAGGGAGCCTTGTTATGCTGATGGGCGGGATGTAAATTGCCAACTGCCTCTCTGGAGGAGTGCATTGTGTTCCCTAAAACAAGTAAACAACAGAGCTACAGAGCCAAGGGCACTTCCAGTCTAGGAAATATACCTTGGGAAAACTGAAAATCAATAAGACAGAGCCACCCCAAAATTTAGGGCTGCACTGCTTACAAGGACCTCAACTTGGGTACACCTTAAATATCCCAGGAAATATAAAAATGGTTCAAAAAATTGTGGTACTTACGTACGATGGAATATCCCTCAGCCATGAAATCAATGTCATAAGACCAGTAGCAGCAAAATGGGTGGATTCAGGTACGATGATTCTAAGTGAAATAAGTCACAGAGAAAAAGAAACTTATCATAAGATATCACTTATGAAGATCCTGTAAACATGGCTACACTTGAACTGAGTTAGGAAAGAGAACAGTGTCTCACATTTAGAAAACACTCTTATGCCTGCTTAAGGGGGAAGGAGAGGTGGGGTGATGCATAAAACCAGAGTTTGATATAAGCACAGGTACCGTTCCATAAATCAACTATGGAATAGACAAGACCTACACCTTCCTCAGTGAAAGGGACTCAAAACCCCATATTTCCCGCAGAGGAATATATCTGACTAGTAAGAATCTTAAAACCTATGTATTGATATGTCTCCGTAAGGGAATCAACTGTGTCTAGACTGGCATTAACATGGCAGCGAGAATCAGCTCAAACCCACTATAAAAAGGAATTTCAAAAACAAAACAAAAAAACTGGGAAATTCTTTACAATTCCTTCAGGGTCTCTGATGAAACCTGGAATGACCCTATCTACAACGACAGCTGGATGTGGCATAAGGAGGGACACTTGGGACTGAGATGATTGGTGAGATTGGGTGAGCCAATGCAGACCCTTTAAAGCACAAATGCCTGGCACCCATTCCATGGGTCCCAACTCTCCAGGTTGAAGGGAATATTACTACAGCTATAACATGTACGGGAAACCTAGAGAACGGACACACTGTGAATACGAAAGGTTTCTAAACCTGAACGAATAGTCCCTCTCCTGGTGCTCCAGTTTGACTTTCCATCTGCTTTACTATCAACCTCCCAAATTGGAGAGACAGCCCCTTTAACCTCCTGGTTCGCACAGGTTGCCAATTGGGCAGAGGATGAAAGGGAAGAGGGAGAACCAATGAGGGAGTAGCTGTTAGGCATTTGGACGGGCACATATCACTGTAATTTCCCGGCAGGAAGAAGTATTAACCAAAGTCTCAGCCCCCCTCCGGGAACCAGCATAGGTCCTGAACCAAAATTTTGGACTTGCGGTCAGCTCACCAAAAACGAGTTGAAAAATGGTGCTCAGAGTCACAGCAATTCACAATCTGGACGAATAATAAAGGACAACTATCGTCCAAAAATCTGTTGAGGGAAGGCAACGAGGCGCACTTGAAAGCGAGGCAGAATAGCAGGAAACAGATTTCAAGAGGTACGTTGGAATCGCCTTTAAAGCACAGGAAGAGGGGCACAACTTCGACAATGATGCACTTGGCCAAAAAGGGCGTATGTGTTTTCTCCTGAATATATTCAGGAGAAAACGCATACGCCCTTTTTGGCCAAGCAAGCAAGCGGGCAATGCAAATCTGCACTACAAAGAAGTATCACTTCCCACCGGTCAAAAGGGACATCCACAAAATGTGTAAAAACCAGAAAGGCAAGACAGGCCCTGGAGAACAGTGAGCCTTGTTATGCTGATAGGCGTGATGTAAATTGCCAACTGCCTTTCTGGAGGAGTACATTGTGTTCCCTAAAACAAGTAAAGAAGAGAGCTACAGAGCCAAGGGCACTTCCAGTCTAGGGAATATACCTTGGGAAAACTGAAAATCAATAAGACAGAGCCACCCCAAAATTTAGGGCTGCACTGCTTACAAGGACCTCAACTTGGGTACACCTTAAATATCCCAGGAAATATATAAATGGTTCTAAAAATTGTGGTACTTACGTACGATGGAATATCCCTCAGCCATGAAATCAATGTCATAAGACCAGTAGCAGCAAAATGGGTGGATTCAGGTACGATGATTCTAAGTGAAATAAGTCACAGAGAAAAAGAAACTTATCATAAGACATCACTTATGAAGATCCTGTAAACATGGCTACACTTGAACTGAGTTAGGAAAGAGAACAGTGTCTCACATTTAGAAAACACTCTTATGCCTGCTTAAGGGGGAAGGAGAGGTGGGGTGATGCATAAAACCAGAGTTTGATATAAGCACAGGTACCGTTCCATAAATCAACTATGGAATAGAAAAGACCTACACCTTCCTCAGTGAAAGGGACTCAAAACCCCATATTTCCCGCAGAGCAATAAATCTGACTAGTAAAAATCTTAAAACCTATGTATTGATATGTCTCCGTAAGGGAATCAAGTGTGTCCAGACTGGCATTAACATGGCAGTGAGAATCAGCTCACACCCACTATAAAAAGGAATTTCAAAAACAAAACAAAAAAACTGGGAAATTCTTTTCAATTCCTTCAGGGACTCTGATGAAACCTGGAATGACCCTATCTACTACGACAGCTGGATGTGGCATAAGTCTGGACACTTGGGACTGAGAGTATTGGTGAGATTGGGTGAGCAAATGCAGACCCTTTAAAGCAATAATGCATGGCACCCATTCCATGGGTCACAACACTCCAGGTTGAAGGGAATATTACTACAGCTATAACGTAAAAAGGAAACCTAGAGAACGGACACACTGTGAATACGAAAGGTTTCAAAAACTCAACGAATAGTCCCTCTCCTGGTGCTCCGGTTTGACTTTCCACCTGCTTTACTATCAACCTCCCAACTTGGAGAGACAGCCCCTTTAACCTCCTGATTCGCACAGGTTGCCAATTGGGCAGAGGATGAAAGGGAAGAGGGAGAACCAATGAGAGTGTAGTTGTTAGGCATTTGGACGGGCACATATCACTCTAACTTCCCGGCATGAAGAAGAATTAACCAAAGTCTCAGCCCCCCACCGGGAACCAGTGTAGATCCTGAACCAAAATTTTGGACTTGCGCTCAGCTCACAAAATAACGAGTTGAAAAATGGAGATCAGGTGCACAGCAATTCACAAACTGGCAGGGTGATAAAGGACAACTATCGTCAAAAAATCTGTTAAGGGAAGGCAACGAGGCAGACTTGAAAGTGACGCAGAATAGCAGGAAACAGATTTCAAGAGGTACGATGGAATCGCCTTTAAAGCACAGGAAGAGGGGCACAACTTCGACAATGATGCACTTGGCCAAAAAGGGTGTATGTTTTTCTCCTGAATATATTCAGGAGAAAATGCATACACCCTTTTTGGCTAAGCAAGCAAGCAGGGAATGCAAATCTGCACTACAAAGATGTATCACTTCCCACCGGTCAAAAGGGACATCCACAAAATGTGTAAAAACCAGAAAGGCAAGACAGGCCCTGGAGAACAGGCAGCCTTGTTATGCTGATGGGCGGGATGTAAATTGCCAGCTGACTCTCTGGAGGAGTGCATTGTGTTCCCTAAAACAAGTAAACAACAGAGCTACAGAGCCAGTGGCACTTCCAGTCTAGGGAATATACCTTGGGAAAACTGAAAATCAATAAGACAGAGCCACCCCAAAATTTAGGGCTGCACTGCTTACAAGGACCTCAACTTGTGTACAACTTAAATATCCCAGGAAATATAAAAACGGTTCAAAAAATTGTGGTACTTACGTACGATGGAATATCCCTCAGCCATGAAGTCAATGTCATAAGACCAGTAGCAGCAAAATGGGTGGATTCAGGTACGATGATTCTAAGTGAAATAAGTCACACAGAAAAAGAAACTTATCATAAGATATCACTTATGAAGATCCTGTTAACATGGCTACACTTGAACTGAGTTAGGAAAGAGAACAGAGTCTCACATTTAGAAAACACTCTTATGCCTGCTTAAGGGGGAAGGAGAGGTGGGGTGATGCATAAAACCAGAGTTTGATATAAGCACAGGTACCATTCCAAAAACCAACTATGGAATAGTCAAGACCTACACCTTCCTCAGTGAAAGGGACTCAAAACCCCATATTTCCCACAGAGGAATATATCTGACTAGTAAGAATCTTAAAACCTATGTATTGATATGTCTCCGTAAGGGAATCAAGTGTGTCTAGACTGGCATAAACATGGCAGCGAGAATCAGCTCAAACCCACTATAAAAAGGAATTTCAAAAACAAACAAAAAAACTGGGAAATTCTTTACAATTCCTTCAGGGTCTCTGATGAAACCTGGAATGGCCCTATCTACAATACACCTGGATGTGGCATAAGGCTGGACACTTGGGACTGAGAGGATTGGTGAGATGGGTGAGCAAATGCAGACCCTTTAAAGCACAAATGCCTGGCACCCATTCCATGGGTCCCAACTCTCCAGGTGGAAGGGAATATTACTACATCTATAACATGTATGGGAAACCTAGAGAACAGACACACTGTGAATACGAAAGGTTTCTAAAACTCAACGAATAGTCCCTCTCCTGGTGCTCTGGTTTGACTTTCCATCTGCTTTACTATCAATCTCCCAACTTGGAGAGACAGCCCCTTTAACCTCCTGGTTCGCACAGGTTTTCAATGTGGCAGTGGATGAAAGGGAAGAGGGAGAACCAATGAGAGAGTAGCTGTAAGGCATTTGGACGGGCACATATCTCTCTAACTTCCCGGCAGGAAGAAGAAGTAACCAAAGTCTCAGCCCCCCACCTGGAACCAGCATAGTTCCTGAACCAAAATTTTGGACTTGCGGTAAGCTCACAAAAAACGAGTTGAAAAATGGAGCTCAGGGGCACAGCAATTCACAAACTGGCCGAGTAATAAAGGACAACTATCGTCCAAAAATCTGTGAACGCTAGGCAACGAGGCGGACTTGAAAGCGAGGCAGAATAGCAGGAAACAGATTTCAAGAGGTACGTTGGAATCGCCTGTAAAGCAGAGGAAGAGAGGCACAACTTCGAAAATGATGCACTTGGCCAAAAAAGGCGTATGCGTTTTCCTCTGAATATATTCAGGAGAAAACGCATACGCCTTTTTTGGCCAAGCAAGCAAGTGGGCAATTCAAATCTGCACTACAAAGAAGTATCACTTCCCACCAGTCAAAAGGGACTTCCAGAAAATGTGTAAAACCAGAAAGGAAAGAGAGGCCCTGTAGAACAGGGAGCCTTGATATGCTGATGGGCGGGATGTAAATTGCCAACTGCCTCTCTGGAGGAGTGCATTGTGTTCCCTAAAAGAAGTAAACAACAGAGCTACAGAGCCAAGGGCACTTCCAGTCTAGGGAATATACCTTGGGAAAACTGAAACTCAAAAAGACACAGCCAGCCCAAAATTTAGGGCTGCACTGCTTAGAGACACCTCAACTTGGGTACAATATAAATATCCCAGGAAATATAAAAACGGTTCAAAAAATTGTGGTACTTACGTAAGATGGAATATCCCTCAGCCATTAAATCAATGTCATAAGACCAGTAGTAGCAAAATGAGTGGATTCAGGTACAATGATTCTAAGTGAAATTAGTCACACAGAAAAAGAAACTTATCATAAGATATCACTCATGAAGATCCTGTAAACATGGCTACACTTGAACTGAGTTAGGAAAGAGAACAGAGTCTCACATTTAGAAAACACTCTTATGCCTGTTTAAATGGGAAGCAGAGGTGGGGTGATGCATAAAACCAGAGTTTGATAAAAGCACAGGAACCGTTCCAAAAACCAACTATGGAATAGACAAGACCTACACCTTCCTCAGTGAAAGGGACTCAAAACTCCATATTTCCCGCAGAGGAATATATCTGACTAGTAAGAATCTTAAAACCTATGTATTGATATGTCTCCATAAGGGAATCAAGTGTGTCTAGACTGGCATAAACATGGCAGCGAGAATCAGCTCAAACCCACTATAAAAAGAATTTCAAAAACAAAACAAAAAAACTGGGAAATTCTTTACAATTACTTCAGGGTCACTGATGAAACCTGGAATGACCCTATCTACAATGACAGCTGGATGAGGCATAATGCTGGACACTTGGTGCTGAGAGGATTGGTGAGATTGGGTGAGCAAATGCAGACCCTTTAAAGCAGAAATGCCTGGCACCCATTCCATGGGACCCAACTCTCCAGGTTTAAGGGAATATTACTACAGCTATAACATGTACGGGAAACATAGAAAACGGACACAATGTGAATACGAAAGGTTTCTAAAACTCAACGAATAGTCCCTCTCCTGGTGCTCCTGTTTGACTTTCCATCTGCTTTACTATCAACCTCCCAACTTGGAGAGACAGCCCCTTTAACCTACTGGTTCACACAGGTTTCCATTTTGGCAGAGGATGAAAGGGAAGCGGGAGAACCAATGAGAGAGTAGCTGTTAGGCATTTGGACGGTCACATATCACTTTAATTTCCCGGCAGGAAGAAGAATTAACCAAAGTCTTAGCCACCCACCGGGAACCAGCATAGGTCCTGAACCAAATTTTTAAACATGCGGTCAGCTCACAAAAACGAGTTGAAAAATGGAGCTCAGGGGCACAGCAATTCACAAACTGGCCGAGTAATAAAGGACAACTATCGTCCAAAAATCTGTTGAGGGAAGGCAACGAGGCAGACTTGACAGCGAGGCAGAATAGCAGGAAACAGATTTCAAGAGGTACGTTGGAATCGCCTTTAAAGCACAGGAAGAGGGGCACAACTTCGACAATGATGCACTTGGCCAAAAAGGGCGTATGCGTTTTCTCCTGAATATATTCAAGAGAAAACGCATACGCCCTTTTTGGCCAAGCAAGCAAGCGGGCAATGCAAATATGCACTACAAAGAAGTATCACTTCCGACTGTTCAAAAGGGACATCCACAAAATGTGTAAAATCCAGAAAGGCAAGACAGGCCCCGGAGAACAGGGAGGCTTGTTTTGCTGATGGGCGGGTTGTAAACTGCCAACTGCATCTCTGGAGGAGTGCATTGTGTTCCCTAAAACAAGAAAACAACAGAGCTACAGAGCCAAGGGCACTTCCAGTCTAGGGAATATACCTTGGGAAACCTGAAAATCAATAAGACAGATCCACCTCAAAATTTAGGGGTTCACTGCTTACAAGAACCTCAACTTGGGTACACCTTAAATATCCCAGGAAATATAAAAATGGTTCAAAAATTTGTGGTACATCCGTACGATGGAATATCCCTCAGCCATGCAATCAATGGCATAAGACCAGTAGCAGCAAAATGAGTGGATTGAGGTATGATGCTTCTAAGTGAAATAAGTCACACAGAAAAAGAAACTTATATTAAGATATCACTTATGAAGATCCTATAAACATGGCTACACTTGAACTCAGTTAAGAAAGAGAACAGAGTCTCACCTTTCGAAAACAATCTAATGCCTGCTTAAGGGGGAATGAGAGGTGGGGTGATGCATAAAACCAGAGTTTGATATAAGCACAGGTACCTTTCCAAACACAAACTATGGAATAGACAAGACCTACTCCTTCGTCAATGAAAGGGACCCGAGGCATCTGTGAGTAACCGTGAGCTGAGCCCCAGGCCAGCTGCTGTTGAACTTTTCCTACCCTTCCCAGGTAAAACACCTGAATATGTACAAGGGCTTGAAAGCCTAGAGGAAGGGGCGTGGAGCCACACCAGCGACAGCACACAGGCCAACTTGGTGCCTGCAGGCCAGCGAGTATGGTCCTGGACCTGGTCGCTCTTCTGGAAGCTTTCCATTGCCCTGCCTGAGATACCCCTCCTGTCCCGGCACCCACTGCTTTTTTCCTTCCTCACCTCTGTCCGGAGAGAAATTCCAGCGGAAGGTATGGGTGACACATCCTCTTCATTACAGGTGGAAGCCTGGCAACTCCTGCAGAAAGTCCAGCAGAGACCCACTCACACCGGGCCACCCACAAAGCCGTGGCCCCTCAC
This sequence comes from Hyperoodon ampullatus, assembly GCF_949752795.1. NCBI lineage: Eukaryota > Metazoa > Chordata > Mammalia > Artiodactyla > Ziphiidae > Hyperoodon > Hyperoodon ampullatus. Next base: position 254,537 of record NW_027640750.1, read on the forward strand.
TCCCTCCCACCAGCACAGCCCCGACACTGCTGACGGGGCAGAGAATATGGAGTCAGGCACAGCTTCAGGGGCTATTGCTGCCTGCAGCGCTGTTTATATTGACCTCAACCCAGGCACACCTGGGGAGGGCCGGCCGGCAGGGTCAGGCTACCCAGGTCAGCTAATCCTCAGCCCTCAGGGAATCACATTGTTGAAAATGGACCTCGCTAAGGCAGAATAGAAGCCAAGGAATAAAAGGACACAATGCCATTTGTAGCACCGTAGGTGTGTCTAGAGGTAAGCACGTGAGTTGTTGTAAGTCAGAAAGTGAAAGACACATATCATATCATATCTCTTATAGGTGTGACCGAAAAATGGATACCAGGGCAGATATTTCCACGGAGAAGGGCAATCACAGATTCATTCAACAAACTTATGGTTCACCAATGGAAAGGTGTGAGGATTGGTTTCATTATGATATTGGGGTTAACAGACATATACAAACACAGGTGACATATATAATCACCAAAGACCTACAGAATACCAAGAGAAGACTACTCAACATTCTGTCATAAGGTACATGGGAAAAGGATCCCAGGAAGAACAGACATATGTGTATGTGTAAAAGAACCACATCTTCCACACCTACAACAAGCCAAACATTGTAATCAAATTTGCTGTAATAAAAAATAAAAAATTAAATTAAAAACACGAACAAGAAGTAGTGAGACAAACTTGAGGGGCTTTCTCCTGGCACATTCCATTCTAAATTCCAATCTAGAACACGACTTCCATTGAGGCTCTGTTGCCCCAGTAACCAGATTTGGTAAGGGAGACCTGCTGCCACCTTGTGGCCTTTTCACACAACAGCAGCTTTAATCCCAGCGCTAATGGTCAGTTGATATTCAAAATCATTGCAGGCCTGTAAATGACACCTGCCCTGAAAACAAATCCTGGGTTCATATATCGACCAAAAAATTCAAAGGACGTCCATATTTCAAAACGACAGTTTCAAAAGGCATATTTTACACACATTAGTGTTCTGCTTCTTTTCCTTTCTTTCTTTTTTTGTTAAAAAAACGGGAATGGCAAAAAGCATCCCCCAGAATGGGCGAAAATATTTGCAAACGAATCAATGGACAAAAGTTTAATCTCCAATATATATAAAGAGCACATGCAGCTTAATATTAAAAAAACAAACAACCCAATACAAAAATGGGCAGAAGATCTAAAGAGACGTTTCTTCAAAGAAGACACAGAGATGGCCAAGACGCCCATGAAAAGCTGCTCAATATCACTAATTATTAGAGAAATGCAAATCAAAACTACAATGAGGTATGACCTCACACCTGTTACAATTGGCATCATCAGAAAATCTACAAACAACGAATTCTGGGGAGGGTGTGGACAAAAGGATCCCTCTTCCACTAGTGGTGGAAATGTAAATTGATACAGTCACGATGGAGAACAGTATGGAGTTTCCTTAAAAAAACTAGAAATAGAATTACCATATGATCCAGCAATCCCACTTCTGGGCATATACCCAGATAAAACCATAAATCAAAAAGGCACATTCACCACAATGCTCATTTCAGCACTATTTACGATAGCCAGGTAATGGAAGCAACCTAAATACCCACAGACAGACGAATGGATAAAGATGTGGTACATATATAAAATGGAATATTACTCAGCCATAAGAAGGAATGAAACTGGGTCATTTGTAGAGACGTCGATGGATCTAGAGACTGTCATACAGAATGAAGTAAGTCAGAAAGAGACAAACAAATATTGTATATTAATGCATATATGTGAAACCTAGAAAAATGGTACAGATAAACTGGTTTGCAGGGAAGAAATAGAGACACAGACGTAGAGAACACACGTATGGACACCAAGTGTGGGAAGCCATGGGGAGGTGGTGTTGGGGTGAGTTGGGAGATTGGGATTGACCTGTATACATGTATATGCATAAAATACATAACTAATAATAACCTGCTGTATAAAAAATAAATAAAATTAAATTTCAAAATTTTAAACAATAAAATTTAAAAATAAAACAGAAAAAAGTTCTTCCCTTCACACAGATGTATTTATATGAATGAATTATTCCCATGCTTATATCTATAAATACATAAAAGAGGAATAAAATCTAACTTGAACCAAAAAAGAAAAAAAAAAACCTGAACACACGAGTTAGACAGAGGAAAACACAATCAGGGCACTTGCTCCATCGGTAAACACTTCTGAAATTCTTCAGAGGTGGGGAATCATCTCCCATACAGCCAGCAGCCCACTCCTACGCAAGGAGCGTCCTCATTGCAAAGCGGGGGGCCATGCCGAGGCATCTGTGAGTAACCGTGAGCTGAGCCCCAGGCCAGCTGCTGTTGAACTTTTCCCACCCTTCCCAGGTAAAACACCTGAATATGTACAAGGGCTTGAAAGCCTAGAGGAAGGGCCGTGGAGCCACACCAGCGACAGCACGCAGGCCAACTTGGTGCCTGCAGGCCAGTCAGGATGGTCCTGGCCCTGGGCGCTCTTCTGGAAGCTTTCCATTGCCCTGCCTGAGATACCCCTCCTGTCCCGGCCCCCACTGCTTTTTTCCTTCCTCACCTCTGTCCGGAGAGAAATTCCAGCGGAAGGTATGGGTGACACATCCTCTTCATTACAGGTGGAAGCCTGGCAACTCCTGCAGAAAGTCCAGCAGAGACCCACTCACACCGGGCCACCCACAAAGCCGTGGCCCCTCACTGCCTCCCACCAGCACAGCCCCGACACTGCTGACGGGGCAGAGAATATGGAGTCAGGCACAGCTTCAGGGGCTATTGCTGCCTGCAGCGCTGTTTATATTGACCTCAACCCAGGCACACCTGGGGAGGGCCGGCCGGCAGGGTCAGGCTACCCAGGTCAGCTAATCCTCAGCCCTCAGGGAATCACATTGTTGAAAATGGACCTCGCTAAGGCAGAATAGAAGCCAAGGAATAAAAGGACACAATGCCATTTGTAGCACCGTAGGTGTGTCTAGAGGTAAGCACGTGAGTTGTTGTAAGTCAGAAAGTGAAAGACACATATCATATCATATCTCTTATAGGTGTGACCGAAAAATGGATACCAGGGCAGATATTTCCACGGAGAAGGGCAATCACAGATTCATTCAACAAACTTATGGTTCACCAATGGAAAGGTGTGAGGATTGGTTTCATTATGATATTGGGGTTAACAGACATATACAAACACAGGTGACATATATAATCACCAAAGACCTACAGAATACCAAGAGAAGACTACTCAACATTCTGTCATAAGGTACATGGGAAAAGGATCCCAGGAAGAACAGACATATGTGTATGTGTAAAAGAACCACATCTTCCACACCTACAACAAGCCAAACATTGTAATCAAATTTGCTGTAATAAAAAATAAAAAATTAAATTAAAAACACGAACAAGAAGTAGTGAGACAAACTTGAGGGGCTTTCTCCTGGCACATTCCATTCTAAATTCCAATCTAGAACACGACTTCCATTGAGGCTCTGTTGCCCCAGTAACCAGATTTGGTAAGGGAGACCTGCTGCCACCTTGTGGCCGTTTCACACAACAGCAGCTTTAATCCCAGCGCTAATGGTCAGTTGATATTCAAAATCATTGCAGGCCTGTAAATGACACCTGCCCTGAAAACAAATCCTGGGTTCATATATCGACCAAAAAATTCAAAGGACGTCCATATTTCAAAACGACAGTTTCAAAAGGCATATTTTACACACATTAGTGTTCTGCTTCTTTTCCTTTCTTTCTTTTTTTGTTAAAAAAACGGGAATGGCAAAAAGCATCCCCCAGAATGGGCGAAAATATTTGCAAACGAATCAATGGACAAAATTTTAATCTCCAATATATATAAAGAGCACATGCAGGTTAATATTAAAAAAACAAACAACCCAATACAAAAATGGGCAGAAGATCTAAAGAGACGTTTCTTCAAAGAAGACACAGAGATGGCCAAGACGCCCATGAAAAGCTGCTCAATATCACTAATTATTAGAGAAATGCAAATCAAAACTACAATGAGGTATGACCTCACACCTGTTACAATTGGCATCATCAGAAAATCTACAAACAACGAATTCTGGGGAGGGTGTGGACAAAAGGATCCCTCTTCCACTAGTGGTGGAAATGTAAATTGATACAGTCACGATGGAGAACAGTATGGAGTTTCCTTAAAAAAACTAGAAATAGAATTACCATATGATCCAGCAATCCCACTTCTGGGCATATACCCAGATAAAACCATAAATCAAAAAGGCACATTCACCACAATGCTCATTTCAGCACTATTTACGATAGCCAGGTAATGGAAGCAACCTAAATACCCACAGACAGACGAATGGATAAAGATGTGGTACATATATAAAATGGAATATTACTCAGCCATAAGAAGGAATGAAACTGGGTCATTTGTAGAGACGTCGATGGATCTAGAGACTGTCATACAGAATGAAGTAAGTCAGAAAGAGACAAACAAATATTGTATATTAATGCATATATGTGAAACCTAGAAAAATGGTACAGATAAACTGGTTTGCAGGGAAGAAATAGAGACACAGACGTAGAGAACACACGTATGGACACCAAGTGTGGGAAGCCATGGGGAGGTGGTGTTGGGGTGAGTTGGGAGATTGGGATTGACCTGTATACATGTATATGCATAAAATACATAACTAATAATAACCTGCTGTATAAAAAATAAATAAAATTAAATTTCAAAATTTTAAACAATAAAATTTAAAAATAAAACAGAAAAAAGTTCTTCCCTTCACACAGATGTATTTATATGAATGAATTATTCCCATGCTTATATCTATAAATACATAAAAGAGGAATAAAATCTAACTTGAACCAAAAAAGAAAAAAAAAAAACCTGAACACACGAGTTAGACAGAGGAAAACACAATCAGGGCACTTGCTCCATCGGTAAACACTTCTGAAATTCTTCAGAGGTGGGGAATCATCTCCCATACAGCCAGCAGCCCACTCCTACGCAAGGAGCGTCCTCATTGCAAAGCGGGGGGCCATGCCGAGGCATCTGTGAGTAACCGTGAGCTGAGCCCCAGGCCAGCTGCTGTTGAACTTTTCCCACCCTTCCCAGGTAAAACACCTGAATATGTACAAGGGCTTGAAAGCCTAGAGGAAGGGCCGTGGAGCCACACCAGCGACAGCACGCAGGCCAACTTGGTGCCTGCAGGCCAGTCAGGATGGTCCTGGCCCTGGGCGCTCTTCTGGAAGCTTTCCATTGCCCTGCCTGAGATACCCCTCCTGTCCCGGCCCCCACTGCTTTTTTCCTTCCTCACCTCTGTCCGGAGAGAAATTCCAGCGGAAGGTATGGGTGACACATCCTCTTCATTACAGGTGGAAGCCTGGCAACTCCTGCAGAAAGTCCAGCAGAGACCCACTCACACCGGGCCACCCACAAAGCCGTGGCCCCTCACTGCCTCCCACCAGCACAGCCCCGACACTGCTGACGGGGCAGAGAATATGGAGTCAGGCACAGCTTCAGGGGCTATTGCTGCCTGCAGCGCTGTTTATATTGACCTCAACCCAGGCACACCTGGGGAGGGCCGGCCGGCAGGGTCAGGCTACCCAGGTCAGCTAATCCTCAGCCCTCAGGGAATCACATTGTTGAAAATGGACCTCGCTAAGGCAGAATAGAAGCCAAGGAATAAAAGGACACAATGCCATTTGTAGCACCGTAGGTGTGTCTAGAGGTAAGCACGTGAGTTGTTGTAAGTCAGAAAGTGAAAGACACATATCATATCATATCTCTTATAGGTGTGACCGAAAAATGGATACCAGGGCAGATATTTCCACGGAGAAGGGCAATCACAGATTCATTCAACAAACTTATGGTTCACCAATGGAAAGGTGTGAGGATTGGTTTCATTATGATATTGGGGTTAACAGACATATACAAACACAGGTGACATATATAATCACCAAAGACCTACAGAATAACAAGAGAAGACTACTCAACATTCTGTCATAAGGTACATGGGAAAAGGATCCCAGGAAGAACAGACATATGTGTATGTGTAAAAGAACCACATCTTCCACACCTACAACAAGCCAAACATTGTAATCAAATTTGCTGTAATAAAAAATAAAAAATTAAATTAAAAACACGAACAAGAAGTAGTGAGACAAACTTGAGGGGCTTTCTCCTGGCACATTCCATTCTAAATTCCAATCTAGAACACGACTTCCATTGAGGCTCTGTTGCCCCAGTAACCAGATTTGGTAAGGGAGACCTGCTGCCACCTTGTGGCCGTTTCACACAACAGCAGCTTTAATCCCAGCGCTAATGGTCAGTTGATATTCAAAATCATTGCAGGCCTGTAAATGACACCTGCCCTGAAAACAAATCCTGGGTTCATATATCGACCAAAAAATTCAAAGGACGTCCATATTTCAAAACGACAGTTTCAAAAGGCATATTTTACACACATTAGTGTTCTGCTTCTTTTCCTTTCTTTCTTTTTTTGTTAAAAAAACGGGAATGGCAAAAAGCATCCCCCAGAATGGGCGAAAATATTTGCAAACGAATCAATGGACAAAAGTTTAATCTCCAATATATATAAAGAGCACATGCAGCTTAATATTAAAAAAACAAACAACCCAATACAAAAATGGGCAGAAGATCTAAAGAGACGTTTCTTCAAAGAAGACACAGAGATGGCCAAGACGCCCATGAAAAGCTGCTCAATATCACTAATTATTAGAGAAATGCAAATCAAAACTACAATGAGGTATGACCTCACACCTGTTACAATTGGCATCATCAGAAAATCTACAAACAACGAATTCTGGGGAGGGTGTGGACAAAAGGATCCCTCTTCCACTAGTGGTGGAAATGTAAATTGATACAGTCACGATGGAGAACAGTATGGAGTTTCCTTAAAAAAACTAGAAATAGAATTACCATATGATCCAGCAATCCCACTTCTGGGCATATACCCAGATAAAACCATAAATCAAAAAGGCACATTCACCACAATGCTCATTTCAGCACTATTTACGATAGCCAGGTAATGGAAGCAACCTAAATACCCACAGACAGACGAATGGATAAAGATGTGGTACATATATAAAATGGAATATTACTCAGCCATAAGAAGGAATGAAACTGGGTCATTTGTAGAGACGTCGATGGATCTAGAGACTGTCATACAGAATGAAGTAAGTCAGAAAGAGACAAACAAATATTGTATTTTAATGCATATATGTGAAACCTAGAAAAATGGTACAGATGAACTGGTTTGCAGGGAAGAAATAGAGACACAGACGTAGAGAACACACGTATGGACACCAAGTGTGGGAAGCCATGGGGAGGTGGTGTTGGGGTGAGTTGGGAGATTGGGATTGACCTGTATACATGTATATGCATAAAATACATAACTAATAATAACCTGCTGTATAAAAAATAAATAAAATTAAATTTCAAAATTTTAAACAATAAAATTTAAAAATAAAACAGAAAAAAGTTCTTCCCTTCACACAGATGTATTTATATGAATGAATTATTCCCATGCTTATATCTATAAATACATAAAAGAGGAATAAAATCTAACTTGAACCAAAAAAGAAAAAAAAAAAAAACCTGAACCCACGAGTTAGACAGAGGAAAACACAATCAGGGCACTTGCTCCATCGGTAAACAATTCTGAAATTCTTCAGAGGTGGGGAATCATCTCCCATAGAGCCAGCAGCCCACTCCTACGCAAGGAGCGTCCTCATTGCAAAGCGGGGGGCCATGCCGAGGCATCTGTGAGTAACCGTGAGCTGAGCCCCAGGCCAGCTGCTGTTGAACTTTTCCCACCCTTCCCAGGTAAAACACCTGAATATGTACAAGGGCTTGAAAGCCTAGAGGAAGGGCCGTGGAGCCACACCAGCGACAGCATGCAGGCCAACTTGGTGCCTGCAGGCCAGTCAGGATGGTCCTGGCCCTGGGCGCTCTTCTGGAAGCTTTCCATTGCCCTGCCTGAGATACCCCTCCTGTCCCGGCCCCCACTGCTTTTTTCCTTCCTCACCTCTGTCCGGAGAGAAATTCCAGCGGAAGGTATGGGTGACACATCCTCTTCATTACAGGTGGAAGCCTGGCAACTCCTGCAGAAAGTCCAGCAGAGACCCACTCACACCGGGCCACCCACAAAGCCGTGGCCCCTCACTCCCTCCCACCAGCACAGCCCCGACACTGCTGACGGGGCAGAGAATATGGAGTCAGGCACAGCTTCAGGGGCTATTGCTGCCTGCAGCGCTGTTTATATTGACCTCAACCCAGGCACACCTGGGGAGGGCCGGCCGGCAGGGTCAGGCTACCCAGGTCAGCTAAACCTCAGCCCTTAGGGAATCACATTGTTGAAAATGGACCTCGCTAAGGCAGAATAGAAGCCAAGGAATAAAAGGACACAATACCATTTGTAGCACCGTAGGTGTGTCTAGAGGTAAGCACGTGAGTTGTTGTAAGTCAGAAAGTGAAAGACACATATCATATCATATCTCTTATAGGTGTGACCGAAAAATGGATACCAGGGCAGATATTTCCACGGAGAAGGGCAATCAGAGATTCATTCAACAAACTTATGGTTCACCAATGGAAAGGTGTGAGGATTGGTTTCATTATGATATTGGGGTTAACAGACATATACAAACACAGGTGACATATATAATCACCAAAGACCTACAGAATACCAAGAGAAGACTACTCAACATTCTGTCATAAGGTACATGGGAAAAGGATCCCAGGAAGAACAGACATATGTGTATGTGTAAAAGAACCACATCTTCCACACCTACAACAAGCCAAACATTGTAATCAAATTTGCTGTAATAAAAAATAAAAAAATTAAATTAAAAACACGAACAAGAAGTAGTGAGACAAACTTGAGGGGCTTTCTCCTGGCACATTCCATTCTAAATTCCAATCTAGAACACGACTTCCATTGAGGCTCTGTTGCCCCAGTAACCAGATTTGGTAAGGGAGACCTGCTGCCACCTTGTGGCCGTTTCACACAACAGCAGCTTTAATCCCAGCGCTAATGGTCAGTTGATATTCAAAATCATTGCAGGCCTGTAAATGACACCTGCCCTGAAAACAAATCCTGGGTTCATATATCGACCAAAAAATTCAAAGGACGTCCATATTTCAAAACGACAGTTTCAAAAGGCATATTTTACACACATTAGTGTTCTGCTTCTTTTTCTTTCTTTCTTTTTTTGTTAAAAAAACGGGAATGGCAAAAAGCATCCCTCAGAATGGGCGAAAATATTTTCAAACGAATCAATGGACAAAAGTTTAATCTCCAATATATATAAAGAGCTCATGCAGCTTAATATTAAAAAAACAAACAACCCAATACAAAAATGGGCAGAAGATCTAAAGAGACGTTTCTTCAAAGAAGACACAGAGATGGCCAAGACGCACATGGAAAGCTGCTCAACATCACTAATTATTAGAGAAATGCAAATCAAAACTACAATGAGGTATCACCTCACACCTGTTACAATTGGCATCATCAGAAAATCTACAAACAACGAATTCTGGGGAGGGTGTGGACAAAAGGATCCCTCTTCCACTAGTGGTGGAAATGTAAATTGATACAGTCACGATGGAGAACAGTATGGAGTTTCCTTAAAAAAACTAGAAATAGAATTACCATATGATCCAGCAATCCCACTTCTGGGCATATACCCAGATAAAACCATAAATCAAAAAGGCACATTCACCACAATGCTCATTTCAGCACTATTTACGATAGCCAGGTAATGGAAGCAACCTAAATACCCACAGACAGACGAATGGATAAAGATGTGGTACATATATAAAATGGAATATTACTCAGCCATAAGAAGGAATGAAACTGGGTCATTTGTAGAGACGTCGATGGATCTAGAGACTGTCATACAGAATGAAGTAAGTCAGAAAGAGACAAACAAATATTGTATATTAATGCATATATGTGGAACCTAGAAAAATGGTACAGATGAACTGGTTTGCAGGGAAGAAATAGAGACACAGAGGTAGAGAACCCACGTATGGACACCAAGTGTGGGAAGCCACGGGGAGGTGGTGTTGGGGTGAGTTGGGAGATTGGGATTGACCTGTATACATGTATATGCATAAAATACATAACTAATAATAACCTGCTGTATAAAAAATAAATAAAATTAAATTTCAAAATTTTAAACAATAAAATTTAAAAATAAAACAGAAAAAAGTTCTTCCCTTCACACAGATGTATTTATATGAATGAATTATTTCCATGCTTATATCTATAAATACATAAAAGAGGCATAAAATCTAACTTGAACCAAAAAAGAAAAAAAAAAACCTGAACCCACGAGTTAGACAGAGGAAAACACAATCAGGGCACTTGCTCCATCGGTAAACAATTCTGAAATTGGTCAGAGGTGGGGAATCATCTCCCATAGAGCCAGCAGCTCACTCCTACGCAAGGAGCGTCCTCATTGCAAAGCGGGGGGCCATGCCGAGGCATCTGTGAGTAACCGTGAGCTGAGCCCCAGGCCAGCTGCTGTTGAACTTTTCCCACCCTTCCCAGGTAAAACACCTGAATATGTACAAGGGCTTGAAAGCCTAGAGGAAGGGCCGTGGAGCCACACCAGCGACAGCATGCAGGCCAACTTGGTGCCTGCAGGCCAGTCAGGATGGTCCTGGCCCTGGGCGCTCTTCTGGAAGCTTTCCATTGCCCTGCCTGAGATACCCATCCTGTCCCGGCCCCCACTGCTTTTTTCCTTCCTCACCTCTGTCCGGAGAGAAATTCCAGCGGAAGGTATGGGTGACACATCCTCTTCATTACAGGTGGAAGCCTGGCAACTCCTGCAGAAAGTCCAGCAGAGACCCACTCACACCGGGCCACCCACAAAGCCGTGGCCCCTCACTCCCTCCCACCAGCACAGCCCCGACACTGCTGACGGGGCAGAGAATATGGAGTCAGGCACAGCTTCAGGGGCTATTGCTGCCTGCAGCGCTGTTTATATTGACCTCAACCCAGGCACACCTTGGGAGGGCCGGCCGGCAGGGTCAGGCTACCCAGGTCAGCAAAACCTCAGCCCTTAGGGAATCACATTGTTGAAAATGGACCTCGCTAAGGCAGAATAGAAGCCAAGGAATAAAAGGACACAATGCCATTTGTAGCACCGTAGGTGTGTCTAGAGGTAAGCACGTGAGTTGTTGTAAGTCAGAAAGTGAAAGACACATATCATATCATATCTCTTATAGGTGTGACCGAAAAATGGATACCAGGGCAGATATTTCCACGGAGAAGGGCAATCACAGATTCATTCAACAAACTTATGGTTCACCAATGGAAAGGTGTGAGGATTGGTTTCATTATGATATTGGGGTTAACAGACATATACAAACACAGGTGACATATATAATCACCAAAGACCTACAGAATACCAAGAGAAGACTACTCAACATTCTGTCATAAGGTACATGGGAAAAGGATCCCAGGAAGAACAGACATATGTGTATGTGTAAAAGAACCACATCTTCCACACCTACAACAAGCCAAACATTGTAATCAAATTTGCTGTAATAAAAAATAAAAAAATTAAATTAAAAACACGAACAAGAAGTAGTGAGACAAACTTGAGGGGCTTTCTCCTGGCACATTCCATTCTAAATTCCAATCTAGAACAGGACTTCCATTGAGGCTCTGTTGCCCCAGTAACCAGATTTGGTAAGGGAGACCTGCTGCCACCTTGTGGCCGTTTCACACAACAGCAGCTTTAATCCCAGCGCTAATGGTCAGTTGATATTCAAAATCATTGCAGGCCTGTAAATGACACCTGCCCTGAAAACAAATCCTGGGTTCATATATCGACCAAAAAATTCAAAGGACGTCCATATTTCAAAACGACAGTTTCAAAAGGCATATTTTACACACATTAGTGTTCTGCTTCTTTTTCTTTCTTTCTTTTTTTGTTAAAAAAACGGGAATGGCAAAAAGCATCCCTCAGAATGGGCGAAAATATTTGCAAACGAATCAATGGACAAAGGTTTAATCTCCAATATATATAAAGAGCTCATGCCGCTTAATATTAAAAAAACAAACAACCCAATACAAAAATGGGCAGAAGATCTAAAGAGACGTTTCTTCAAAGAAGACACAGAGATGGCCAAGACGCACATGAAAAGCTGCTCAACATCACTAATTATTAGAGAAATGCAAATCAAAACTACAATGAGGTATCACCTCACACCTGTTACAACTGACATCATCAGAAAATCTACAAACAACGAATTCTGGGGAGGGTGTGGACAAAAGGATCCCTCTTCCACTAGTGGTGGAAATGTAAATTGATACAGTCACGATGGAGAACAGTATGGAGTTTCCTTAAAAAAACTAGAAATAGAATTACCATATGATCCAGCAATCCCACTTCTGGGCATATACCCAGATAAAACCATAAATCAAAAAGGCACATTCACCACAATGCTCATTTCAGCACTATTTACGATAGCCAGGTAATGGAAGCAACCTAAATACCCACAGACAGACGAATGGATAAAGATGTGGTACATATATAAAATGGAATATTACTCAACCATAAGAAGGAATGAAACTGGGTCATTTGTAGAGACGTCGATGGATCTAGAGACTGTCATACAGAATGAAGTAAGTCAGAAAGAGACAAACAAATATTGTATATTAATGCATATATGTGGAACCTAGAAAAATGGTACAGATGAACTGGTTTGCAGGGAAGAAATAGAGACACAGAGGTAGAGAACCCACGTATGGACACCAAGTGTGGGAAGCCACGGGGAGGTGGTGTTGGGGTGAGTTGGGAGATTGGGATTGACCTGTATACATGTATATGCATAAAATACATAACTAATAATAACCTGCTGTATAAAAAATAAATAAAATTAAATTTCAAAATTTTAAACAATAAAATTTAAAAATAAAACAGAAAAAAGTTCTTCCCTTCACACAGATGTATTTATATGAATGAATTATTTCCATGCTTATATCTATAAATACATAAAAGAGGCATAAAATCTAACTTGAACCAAAAAAGAAAAAAAAAAACCTGAACCCACGAGTTAGACAGAGGAAAACACAATCAGGGCACTTGCTCCATCGGTAAACAATTCTGAAATTGGTCAGAGGTGGGGAATCATCTCCCATAGAGCCAGCAGCTCACTCCTACGCAAGGAGAGTCCTCATTGCAAAGCGGGGGGCCATGCCGAGGCATCTGTGAGTAACCGTGAGCTGAGCCCCAGGCCAGCTGCTGTTGAACTTTTCCCACCCTTCCCAGGTAAAACACCTGAATATGTACAAGGGCTTGAAAGCCTAGAGGAAGGGCCGTGGAGCCACACCAGCGACAGCATGCAGGCCAACTTGGTGCCTGCAGGCCAGTCAGGATGGTCCTGGCCCTGGGCACTCTTCTGGAAGCTTTCCATTGCCCTGCCTGAGATACCCATCCTGTCCCGGCCCCCACTGCTTTTTTCCTTCCTCACCTCTGTCCGGAGAGAAATTCCAGCGGAAGGTATGGGTGACACATCCTCTTCATTACAGGTGGAAGCCTGGCAACTCCTGCAGAAAGTCCAGCAGAGACCCACTCACACCGGGCCACCCACAAAGCCGTGGCCCCTCACTCCCTCCCACCAGCACAGCCCCGACACTGCTGACGGGGCAGAGAATATGGAGTCAGGCACAGCTTCAGGGGCTATTGCTGCCTGCAGCGCTGTTTATATTGACCTCAACCCAGGCACACCTTGGGAGGGCCGGCCGGCAGGGTCAGGCTACCCAGGTCAGCAAAACCTCAGCCCTTAGGGAATCACATTGTTGAAAATGGACCTCGCTAAGGCAGAATAGAAGCCAAGGAATAAAAGGACACAATACCATTTGTAGCACCGTAGGTGTGTCTAGAGGTAAGCACGTGAGTTGTTGTAAGTCAGAAAGTGAAAGACACATATCATATCATATCTCTTATAGGTGTGACCGAAAAATGGATACCAGGGCAGATATTTCCACGGAGAAGGGCAATCAGAGATTCATTCAACAAACTTATGGTTCACCAATGGAAAGGTGTGAGGATTGGTTTCATTATGATATTGGGGTTAACAGACATATACAAACACAGGTGACATATATAATCACCAAAGACCTACAGAATACCAAGAGAAGACTACTCAACATTCTGTCATAAGGTACATGGGAAAAGGATCCCAGGAAGAACAGACATATGTGTATGTGTAAAAGAACCACATCTTCCACACCTACAACAAGCCAAACATTGTAATCAAATTTGCTGTAATAAAAAATAAAAAAATTAAATTAAAAACACGAACAAGAAGTAGTGAGACAAACTTGAGGGGCTTTCTCCTGGCACATTCCATTCTAAATTCCAATCTAGAACAGGACTTCCATTGAGGCTCTGTTGCCCCAGTAACCAGATTTGGTAAGGGAGACCTGCTGCCACCTTGTGGCCGTTTCACACAACAGCAGCTTTAATCCCAGCGCTAATGGTCAGTTGATATTCAAAATCATTGCAGGCCTGTAAATGACACCTGCCCTGAAAACAAATCCTGGGTTCATATATCGACCAAAAAATTCAAAGGACGTCCATATTTCAAAACGACAGTTTCAAAAGGCATATTTTACACACATTAGTGTTCTGCTTCTTTTTCTTTCTTTCTTTTTTTGTTAAAAAAACGGGAATGGCAAAAAGCATCCCTCAGAATGGGCAAAAATATTTGCAAACGAATCAATGGACAAAGGTTTAATCTCCAATATATATAAAGAGCTCATGCCGCTTAATATTAAAAAAACAAACAACCCAATACAAAAATGGGCAGAAGATCTAAAGAGACGTTTCTTCAAAGAAGACACAGAGATGGCCAAGACGCACATGAAAAGCTGCTCAACATCACTAATTATTAGAGAAATGCAAATCAAAACTACAGTGAGGTATCACCTCACACCTGTTACAACTGACATCATCAGAAAATCTACAAACAACGAATTCTGGGGAGGGTGTGGACAAAAGGATCCCTCTTCCACTAGTGGTGGAAATGTAAATTGATACAGTCACGATGGAGAACAGTATGGAGTTTCCTTAAAAAAACTAGAAATAGAATTACCATATGATCCAGCAATCCCACTTCTGGGCATATACCCAGATAAAACCATAAATCAAAAAGGCACATTCACCACAATGCTCATTTCAGCACTATTTACGATAGCCAGGTAATGGAAGCAACCTAAATACCCACAGACAGACGAATGGATAAAGATGTGGTACATATATAAAATGGAATATTACTCAACCATAAGAAGGAATGAAACTGGGTCATTTGTAGAGACGTCGATGGATCTAGAGACTGTCATACAGAATGAAGTAAGTCAGAAAGAGACAAACAAATATTGTATATTAATGCATATATGTGGAACCTAGAAAAATGGTACAGATGAACTGGTTTGCAGGGAAGAAATAGAGACACAGAGGTAGAGAACCCACGTATGGACACCAAGTGTGGGAAGCCACGGGGAGGTGGTGTTGGGGTGAGTTGGGAGATTGGGATTGACCTGTATACATGTATATGCATAAAATACATAACTAATAATAACCTGCTGTATAAAAAATAAATAAAATTAAATTCCAAAATTTAAAAAAATAAAATTTAAAAATAAAACAGATAAAAGTTCTTCCCTTCACACAGATGTATTTATATGAATGAATTATTTCCATTCTTATATCTATAAATACATAAAAGAGGAATAAAATCTAACTTGAACCAAAAAAGAAAAAAAAAACCTGAACCCATGAGTTAGACAGAGGAAAACACAATCAGGGCACTTGCTCCATCGGTAAACAATTCTGAAATTGGTCAGAGGTGGGGAATCATCTCCCATAGAGCCAGCAGCCCACTCCTACGCAAGGAGCGTCCTCATTGCAAAGCGGGGGGCCATGCCGAGGCATCTGTGAGTAACCGTGAGCT
Source organism: Hyperoodon ampullatus (assembly GCF_949752795.1). Taxonomy (NCBI): domain Eukaryota; kingdom Metazoa; phylum Chordata; class Mammalia; order Artiodactyla; family Ziphiidae; genus Hyperoodon; species Hyperoodon ampullatus. The sequence continues at coordinate 270,539 of NW_027640750.1, forward strand.
GAGCCCCAGGCCAGCTGCTGTTGAACTTTTCCCACCCTTCCCAGGTAAAACACCTGAATATGTACAAGGGCTTGAAAGCCTAGAGGAAGGGCCGTGGAGCCACACCAGCGACAGCACGCAGGCCAACTTGGTGCCTGCAGGCCAGTCAGGATGGTCCTGGCCCTGGGCGCTCTTCTGGAAGCTTTCCATTGCCCTGCCTGAGATACCCCTCCTGTCCCGGCCCCCACTGCTTTTTTCCTTCCTCACCTCTGTCCGGAGAGAAATTCCAGCGGAAGGTATGGGTGACACATCCTCTTCATTACAGGTGGAAGCGTGGCAACTCCTGCAGAAAGTCCAGCAGAGACCCACTAACACCGGGCCACCACAAAGCCGTGGCCCCTCACTCCCTCCCACCAGCACAGCCCCGACACTGCTGACGGGGCAGAGAATATGGAGTCAGGCACAGCTTCAGGGGCTATTGCTGCCTGCAGCGCTGTTTATATTGACCTCAACCCAGGCACACCTGGGGAGGGCCGGCCGGCAGGGTCAGGCTACCCAGGTCAGCTAATCCTCAGCCCTCAGGGAATCACATTGTTGAAAATGGACCTCGCTAAGGCAGAATAGAAGCCAAGGAATAAAAGGACACAATGCCATTTGTAGCACCGTAGGTGTGTCTAGAGGTAAGCACGTGAGTTGTTGTAAGTCAGAAAGTGAAAGACACATATCATATCATATCTCTTATAGGTGTGACCGAAAAATGGCTACCAGGGCAGATATTTCCACGGAGAAGGGCAATCACAGATTCATTCAACAAACTTATGGTTCACCAATGGAAAGGTGTGAGGATTGGTTTCATTATGATATTGGGGTTAACAGACATATACAAACACAGGTGACATATATAATCACCAAAGACCTACAGAATACCAAGAGAAGACTACTCAACATTCTGTCATAAGGTACATGGGAAAAGGATCCCAGGAAGAACAGACATATGTGTATGTGTAAAAGAACCACATCTTCCACACCTACAACAAGCCAAACATTCTAATCAAATTTGCTGTAATAAAAAATAAAAAATTAAATTAAAAACACGAACAAGAAGTAGTGAGACAAACTTGAGGGGCTTTCTCCTGGCACATTCCATTCTAAATTCCAATCTAGAACACGACTTCCATTGAGGCTCTGTTGCCCCAGTAACCAGATTTGGTAAGGGAGACCTGCTGCCACCTTGTGGCCGTTTCACACAACAGAAGCTTTAATCCCAGCGCTAATGGTCAGTTGATATTCAAAATCATTGCAGGCCTGTAAATGACACCTGCCCTGAAAACAAATCCTGGGTTCATATATCGACCAAAAAATTCAAAGGACGTCCATATTTCAAAACGACAGTTTCAAAAGGCATATTTTACACACATTAGTGTTCTGCTTCTTTTCCTTTCTTTCTTTTTTTGTTAAAAAATGGGAATGGCAAAAAGCATCCCCCAGAATGGGCGAAAATATTTGCAAACGAATCAATGGACAAAAGTTTAATCTCCAATATATATAAAGAGCACATGCAGCTTAATATTAAAAAAACAAACAACCCAATACAAAAATGGGCAGAAGATCTAAAGAGACGTTTCTTCAAAGAAGACACAGAGATGGCCAAGACGCCCATGAAAAGCTGCTCAATATCACTAATTATTAGAGAAATGCAAATCAAAACTACAATGAGGTATGACCTCACACCTGTTACAATTGGCATCATCAGAAAATCTACAAACAACGAATTCTGGGGAGGGTGTGGACAAAAGGATCCCTCTTCCACTAGTGGTGGAAATGTAAATTGATACAGTCACGATGGAGAACAGTATGGAGTTTCCTTAAAAAAACTAGAAATAGAATTACCATATGATCCAGCAATCCCACTTCTGGGCATATACCCAGATAAAACCATAAATCAAAAAGGCACATTCACCACAATGCTCATTTCAGCACTATTTACGATAGCCAGGTAATGGAAGCAACCTAAATACCCACAGACAGACGAATGGATAAAGATGTGGTACATATATAAAATGGAATATTACTCAGCCATAAGAAGGAATGAAACTGGGTCATTTGTAGAGACGTCGATGGATCTAGAGACTGTCATACAGAATGAAGTAAGTCAGAAAGAGACAAACAAATATTGTATATTAATGCATATATGTGAAACCTAGAAAAATGGTACAGATGAACTGGTTTGCAGGGAAGAAATAGAGACACAGACGTAGAGAACACACGTATGGACACCAAGTGTGGGAAGCCATGGGGAGGTGGTGTTGGGGTGAGTTGGGAGATTGGGATTGACCTGTATACATGTATATGCATAAAATACATAACTAATAATAACCTGCTGTATAAAAAATAAATAAAATTAAATTTCAAAATTTTAAACAATAAAATTTAAAAATAAAACAGAAAAAAGTTCTTCCCTTCACACAGATGTATTTATATGAATGAATTATTCCCAAGCTTATATCTATAAATACATAAAAGAGGAATAAAATCTAACTTGAACCAAAAAAGAAAAAAAAAACCTGAACACACGAGTTAGACAGAGGAAAACACAATCAGGGCACTTGCTCCATCGGTAAACAATTCTGAAATTCTTCAGAGGTGGGGAATCATCTCCCATACAGCCAGCAGCCCACTCCTACGCAAGGAGCGTCCTCATTGCAAAGCGGGGGGCCATGCCGAGGCATCTGTGAGTAACCGTGAGCTGAGCCCCAGGCCAGCTGCTGTTGAACTTTTCCCACCCTTCCCAGGTAAAACACCTGAATATGTACAAGGGCTTGAAAGCCTAGAGGAAGGGCCGTGGAGCCACACCAGCGACAGCACGCAGGCCAACTTGGTGCCTGCAGGCCAGTCAGGATGGTCCTGGCCCTGGGCGCTCTTCTGGAAGCTTTCCATTGCCCTGCCTGAGATACCCCTCCTGTCCCGGCCCCCACTGCTTTTTTCCTTCCTCACCTCTGTCCGGAGAGAAATTCCAGCGGAAGGTATGGGTGACACATCCTCTTCATTACAGGTGGAAGCCTGGCAACTCCTGCAGAAAGTCCAGCAGAGACCCACTCACACCGGGCCACCCACAAAGCCGTGGCCCCTCACTCCCTCCCACCAGCACAGCCCCGACACTGCTGACCGGGCAGAGAATATGGAGTCAGGCACAGCTTCAGGGGCTATTGCTGCCTGCAGCGCTGTTTATATTGACCTCAACCCAGGCACACCTGGGGAGGGCCGGCCGGCAGGGTCAGTCTACCCAGGTCAGCTAATCTTCAGCCCTCAGGGAATCACATTGTTGAAAATGGACCTCGCTAAGGCAGAATAGAAGCCAAGGAATAAAAGGACACAATGCCATTTGTAGCACCGTAGGTGTGTCTAGAGGTAAGCACGTGAGTTGTTGTAAGTCAGAAAGTGAAAGACACATATCATATCATTTCTCTTATAGGTGTGACCGAAAAATGGATACCAGGGCAGATATTTCCACGGAGAAGGGCAATCACAGATTCATTCAACAAACTTATGGTTCACCAATGGAAAGGTGTGAGGATTGGTTTCATTATGATATTGGGGTTAACAGACATATACAAACACAGGTGACATATATAATCACCAAAGACCTACAGAATACCAAGAGAAGACTACTCAACATTCTGTCATAAGGTACATGGGAAAAGGATCCCAGGAAGAACAGACATATGTGTATGTGTAAAAGAACCACATCTTCCACACCTACAACAAGCCAAACATTGTAATCAAATTTGCTGTAATAAAAAATAAAAAATTAAATTAAAAACACGAACAAGAAGTAGTGAGACAAACTTGAGGGGCTTTCTCCTGGCACATTCCATTCTAAATTCCAATCTAGAACACGACTTCCATTGAGGCTCTGTTGCCCCAGTAACCAGATTTGGTAAGGGAGACCTGCTGCCACCTTGTGGCCGTTTCACACAACAGCAGCTTTAATCCCAGCGCTAATGGTCAGTTGATATTCAAAATCATTGCAGGCCTGTAAATGACACCTGCCCTGAAAACAAATCCTGGGTTCATATATCGACCAAAAAATTCAAAGGACGTCCATATTTCAAAACGACAGTTTCAAAAGGCATATTTTACTCACATTAGTGTTCTGCTTCTTTTTCTTTCTTTCTTTTTTTGTTAAAAAAACGGGAATGGCAAAAAGCATCCCTCAGAATGGGCGAAAATATTTTCAAACGAATCAATGGACAAAAGTTTAATCTCCAATATATATAAAGAGCTCATGCAGCTTAATATTAAAAAAACAAACAACCCAATACAAAAATGGGCAGAAGATCTAAAGAGACGTTTCTTCAAAGAAGACACAGAGATGGCCAAGACGCACATGGAAAGCTGCTCAACGTCACTAATTATTAGAGAAATGCAAATCAAAACTACAATGAGGTATCACCTCACACCTGTTACAATTGGCATCATCAGAAAATCTACAAACAACGAATTCTGGGGAGGGTGTGGACAAAAGGATCCCTCTTCCACTAGTGGTGGAAATGTAAATTGATACAGTCACGATGGAGACCAGTATGGAGTTTCCTTAAAAAAACTAGAAATAGAATTACCATATGATCCAGCAATCCCACTTCTGGGCATATACCCAGATAAAACCATAAATCAAAAAGGCACATTCACCACAATGCTCATTTCAGCACTATTTACGATAGCCAGGTAATGGAAGCAACCTAAATACCCACAGACAGACGAATGGATAAAGATGTGGTACATATATAAAATGGAATATTACTCAGCCATAAGAAGGAATGAAACTGGGTCATTTGTAGAGACGTCGATGGATCAAGAGACTGTCATACAGAATGAAGTAAGTCAGAAAGAGACAAACAAATATTGTATATTAATGCATATATGTGGAACCTAGAAAAATGGTACAGATGAACTGGTTTGCAGGGAAGAAATAGAGACACAGAGGTAGAGAACCCACGTATGGACACCAAGTGTGGGAAGCCACGGGGAGGTGGTGTTGGGGTGAGTTGGGAGATTGGGATTGACCTGTATACATGTATATGCATAAAATACATAACTAATAATAACCTGCTGTATAAAAAATAAATAAAATTAAATTCCAAAATTTAAAAAAATAAAATTTAAAAATAAAACACAAAAAAGTTCTTCCCTTCACACAGATGTATTTATATGAATGAATTATTTCCATGCTTATATCTATAAATACATAAAAGAGGAATAAAATCTAACTTGAACCAAAAAAGAAAAAAAAAAACCTGAACCCATGAGTTAGACAGAGGAAAACACAATCAGGGCACTTGCTCCATCGGTAAACAATTCTGAAATTGGTCAGAGGTGGGGAATCATCTCCCATAGAGCCAGCAGCCCACTCCTACGCAAGGAGCGTCCTCATTGCAAAGCGGGGGGCCATGCCGAGGCATCTGTGAGTAACCGTGAGCTGAGCCCCAGGCCAGCTGCTGTTGAACTTTTCCCACCCTTCCCAGGTAAAACACCTGAATATGTACAAGGGCTTGAAAGCCTAGAGGAAGGGCCGTGGAGCCACACCAGCGACAGCATGCAGGCCAACTTGGTGCCTGCAGGCCAGTCAGGATGGTCCTGGCCCTGGGCGCTCTTCTGGAAGCTTTCCATTGCCCTGCCTGAGATACCCCTCCTGTCCCGGCCCCCACTGCTTTTTTCCTTCCTCACCTCTGTCCGGAGAGAAATTCCAGCGGAAGGTATGGGTGACACATCCTCTTCATTACAGGTGGAAGCGTGGCAACTCCTGCAGAAAGTCCAGCAGAGACCCACTCACACCGGGCCACCCACAAAGCCGTGGCCCCTCACTCCCTCCCACCAGCACAGCCCCGACACTGCTGACGGGGCAGAGAATATGGAGTCAGGCACAGCTTCAGGGGCTATTGCTGCCTGCAGCGCTGTTTATATTGACCTCAACCCAGGCACACCTGGGGTGGGCCGGCCGGCAGGGTCAGGCTACCCAGGTCAGCTAATCCTCAGCCCTCAGGGAATCACATTGTTGAAAATGGACCTCGCTAAGGCAGAATAGAAGCCAAGGAATAAAAGGACACAATGCCATTTGTAGCACCGTAGGTGTGTCTAGAGGTAAGCACGTGAGTTGTTGTAAGTCAGAAAGTGAAAGACACATATCATATCATATCTCTTATAGGTGTGACCGAAAAATGGATACCAGGGCAGATATTTCCACGGAGAAGGGCAATCACAGATTCATTCAACAAACTTATGGTTCACCAATGGAAAGGTGTGAGGATTGGTTTCATTATGATATTGGGGTTAACAGACATATACAAACACAGGTGACATATATAATCACCAAAGACCTACAGAATACCAAGAGAAGACTACTCAACATTCTGTCATAAGGTACATGGGAAAAGGATCCCAGGAAGAACAGACATATGTGTATGTGTAAAAGAACCACATCTTCCACACCTACAACAAGCCAAACATTGTAATCAAATTTGCTGTAATAAAAAATAAAAAAATTAAATTAAAAACACGAACAAGAAGTAGTGAGACAAACTTGAGGGGCTTTCTCCTGGCACATTCCATTCTAAATTCCAATCTAGAACACGACTTCCATTGAGGCTCTGTTGCCCCAGTAACCAGATTTGGTAAGGGAGACCTGCTGCCACCTTGTGGCCGTTTCACACAACAGCAGCTTTAATCCCAGCGCTAATGGTCAGTTGATATTCAACATCATTGCAGGCCTGTAAATGACACCTGCCCTGAAAACAAATCCTGGGTTCATATATCGACCAAAAAATTCAAAGGACGTCCATATTTCAAAACGACAGTTTCAAAAGGCATATTTTACACACATTAGTGTTCTGCTTCTTTTTCTTTCTTTCTTTTTTTGTTAAAAAAACGGGAATGGCAAAAAGCATCCCTCAGAATGGGCGAAAATATTTGCAAACGAATCAATGGACAAAGGTTTAATCTCCAATATATATAAAGAGCTCATGCAGCTTAATATTAAAAAAACAAACAACCCAATACAAAAATGGGCAGAAGATCTAAAGAGACGTTTCTTCAAAGAAGACACAGAGATGGCCAAGACACACATGAAAAGCTGCTCAACATCACTAATTATTAGAGAAATGCAAATCAAATCTACAATGAGGTATCACCTCACACCTGTTACAACTGGCATCATCAGAAAATCTACAAACAACGAATTCTGGGGAGGGTGTGGACAAAAGGATCCCTCTTCCACTAGTGGTGGAAATGTAAATTGATACAGTCACGATGGAGAACAGTATGGAGTTTCCTTAAAAAATCTAGTAATAGAATTACCATATGATCCAGCAATCCCACTTCTGGGCATATACCCAGAGAAAACCATAAATCAAAAAGGCACATTCACCACAATGCTCATTTCAGCACTATTTACGATAGCCAGGTAATGCAAACAACCTAAATACCCACAGACAGACGAATGGATAAAGATGTGGTACATATATAAAATGGAATATTACTCAACCATAAGAAGGAATGAAACTGGGTCATTTGTAGAGACGTCGATGGATCTAGAGACTGTCATACAGAATGAAGTAAGTCAGAAAGAGACAAACAAATATTGTATATTAATGCATATATGTGGAACCTAGAAAAATGGTACAGATGAACTGGTTTGCAGGGAAGAAATAGAGACACAGAGGTAGAGAACACACGTATGGACACCAAGTGTGGGAAGCCATGGGGAGGTGGTGTTGGGGTGAGTTGGGAGATTGGGATTGACCTGTATACATGTATATGCATAAAATACATAACTAATAATAACCTGCTGTATAAAAAATAAATAAAATTAAATTTCAAAATTTAAAAAAATAGAATTTAAAAATAAAACAGAAAAAAGTTCTTCCCTTCACACAGATGTATTTATATGAATGAATTATTCCCATGCTTATATCTATAAATACATAAAAGAGGAATAAAATCTAACTTGAACCAAAAAAGAAAAAAAAAAAACCTGAACCCACGAGTTAGACAGAGGAAAACACAATCAGGGCACTTGCTCCATCGGTAAACAATTCTGAAATTGGTCAGAGGTGGGGAATCATCTCCCATAGAGCCAGCAGCCCACTCCTACGCAAGGAGCGTCCTCATTGCAAAGCGGGGGGCCATGCCGAGGCATCTGTGAGTAACCGTGAGCTGAGCCCCAGGCCAGCTGCTGTTGAACTTTTCCCACCCTTCCCAGGTAAAACACCTGAATATGTACAAGGGCTTGAAAGCCTAGAGGAAGGGCCGTGGAGCCACACCAGCGACAGCACGAAGGCCAACTTGGTGCCTGCAGGCCAGCCAGGATGGTCCTGGCCCTGGGCGCTCTTCTGGAAGCTTTCCATTGCCCTGCCTGAGATACCCCTCCTGTCCCGGCCCCCACTGCTTTTTTCCTTCCTCACCTCTGTCCGGAGAGAAATTCCAGCGGAAGGTATGGGTGACACATCCTCTTCATTACAGGTGGAAGCCTGGCAACTCCTGCAGAAAGTCCAGCAGAGACCCACTCACACCGGGCCACCCACAAAGCCGTGGCCCCTCACTCCCTCCCACCAGCACAGCCCCGACACTGCTGACCGGGCAGAGAATATGGAGTCAGGCACAGCTTCAGGGGCTATTGCTGCCTGCAGCGCTGTTTATATTGACCTCAACCCAGGCACACCTGGGGAGGGCCGGCCGGCAGGGTCAGGCTACCCAGGTCAGCTAATCCTCAGCCCTCAGGGAATCACATTGTTGAAAATGGACCTCGCTAAGGCAGAATAGAAGCCAAGGAATAAAAGGACACAATGCCATTTGTAGCACCGTAGGTGTGTCTAGAGGTAAGCACGTGAGTTGTTGTAAGTCAGAAAGTGAAAGACACATATCATATCATATCTCTTATAGGTGTGACCGAAAAATGGATACCAGGGCAGATATTTCCACGGAGAAGGGCAATCACAGATTCATTCAACAAACTTATGGTTCACCAATGGAAAGGTGTGAGGATTGGTTTCATTATGATATTGGGGTTAACAGACATATACAAACACAGGTGACATATATAATCACCAAAGACCTACAGAATACCAAGAGAAGACTACTCAACATTCTGTCATAAGGTACATGGGAAAAGGATCCCAGGAAGAACAGACATATGTGTATGTGTAAAAGAACCACATCTTCCACACCTACAACAAGCCAAACATTGTAATCAAATTTGCTGTAATAAAAAATAAAAAATTAAATTAAAAACACGAACAAGAAGTAGTGAGACAAACTTGAGGGGCTTTCTCCTGGCACATTCCATTCTAAATTCCAATCTAGAACACGACTTCCATTGAGGCTCTGTTGCCCCAGTAACCAGATTTGGTAAGGGAGACCTGCTGCCACCTTGTGGCCGTTTCACACAACAGCAGCTTTAATCCCAGCGCTAATGGTCAGTTGATATTCAAAATCATTGCAGGCCTGTAAATGACACCTGCCCTGAAAACAAATCCTGGGTTCATATATCGACCAAAAAATTCAAAGGACGTCCATATTTCAAAACGACAGTTTCAAAAGGCATATTTTACACACATTAGTGTTCTGCTTCTTTTCCTTTCTTTCTTTTTTTGTTAAAAAAACGGGAATGGCAAAAAGCATCCCTCAGAATGGGCGAAAATATTTGCAAACGAATCAATGGACAAAAGTTTAATCTCCAATATATATAAAGAGCACATGCAGCTTAATATTAAAAAAAAACAAACAACCCAATACAAAAATGGGCAGAAGATCTAAAGAGACGTTTCTTCAAAGAAGACACAGAGATGGCCAAGACGCCCATGAAAAGCTGCTCAATATCACTAATTATTAGAGAAATGCAAATCAAAACTACAATGAGGTATGACCTCACACCTGTTACAATTGGCATCATCAGAAAATCTACAAACAACGAATTCTGGGGAGGGTGTGGACAAAAGGATCCCTCTTCCACTAGTGGTGGAAATGTAAATTGATACAGTCACGATGGAGAACAGTATGGAGTTTCCTTAAAAAAACTAGAAATAGAATTACCATATGATCCAGCAATCCCACTTCTGGGCATATACCCAGATAAAACCATAAATCAAAAAGGCACATTCACCACAATGCTCATTTCAGCACTATTTACGATAGCCAGGTAATGGAAGCAACCTAAATACTCACAGACAGACGAATGGATAAAGATGTGGTACATATATAAAATGGAATATTACTCAGCCATAAGAAGGAATGAAACTGGGTCATTTGTAGAGACGTCGATGGATCTAGAGACTGTCATACAGAATGAAGTAAGTCAGAAAGAGACAAACAAATATTGTATATTAATGCATATATGTGAAACCTAGAAAAATGGTACAGATGAACTGGTTTGCAGGGAAGAAATAGAGACACAGACGTAGAGAACACACGTATGGACACCAAGTGTGGGAAGCCATGGGGAGGTGGTGTTGGGGTGAGTTGGGAGATTGGGATTGACCTGTATACATGTATATGCATAAAATACATAACTAATAATAACCTGCTGTATAAAAAATAAATAAAATTAAATTTCAAAATTTTAAACAATAAAATTTAAAAATAAAACAGAAAAAAGTTCTTCCCTTCACACAGATGTATTTATATGAATGAATTATTCCCAAGCTTATATCTATAAATACATAAAAGAGGAATAAAATCTAACTTGAACCAAAAAAGAAAAAAAAAACCTGAACACACGAGTTAGACAGAGGAAAACACAATCAGGGCACTTGCTCCATCGGTAAACAATTCTGAAATTCTTCAGAGGTGGGGAATCATCTCCCATAGAGCCAGCAGCCCACTCCTACGCAAGGAGCGTCCTCATTGCAAAGCGGGGGGCCATGCCGAGGCATCTGTGAGTAACCGTGAGCTGAGCCCCAGGCCAGCTGCTGTTGAACTTTTCCCACCCTTCCCAGGTAAAACACCTGAATATGTACAAGGGCTTGAAAGCCTAGAGGAAGGGCCGTGGAGCCACACCAGCGACAGCACGCAGGCCAACTTGGTGCCTGCAGGCCAGTCAGGATGGTCCTGGTCCTGGGCGCTCTTCTGGAAGCTTTCCATTGCCCTGCCTGAGATACCCCTCCTGTCCCGGCCCCCACTGCTTTTTTCCTTCATCACCTCTGTCCGGAGAGAAATTCCAGCGGAAGGTATGGGTGACACATCCTCTTCATTACAGGTGGAAGCCTGGCAACTCCTGCAGAAAGTCCAGCAGAGGCCCACTCACACCGGGCCACCCACAAAGCCGTGGCCCCTCACTCCCTCCCACCAGCACAGCCCCGACACTGCTGACCGGGCAGAGAATATGGAGTCAGGCACAGCTTCAGGGGCTATTGCTGCCTGCAGCGCTGTTTATATTGACCTCAACCCAGGCACACCTGGGGAGGGCCGGCCGGCAGGGTCAGGCTACCCAGGTCAGCTAATCCTCAGCCCTCAGGGAATCACATTGTTGAAAATGGACCTCGCTAAGGCAGAATAGAAGCCAAGGAATAAAAGGACACAATGCCATTTGTAGCACCGTAGGTGTGTCTAGAGGTAAGCACGTGAGTTGTTGTAAGTCAGAAAGTGAAAGACACATATCATATCATATCTCTTATAGGTGTGACCGAAAAATGGATACCAGGGCAGATATTTCCACGGAGAAGGGCAATCACAGATTCATTCAACAAACTTATGGTTCACCAATGGAAAGGTGTGAGGATTGGTTTCATTATGATATTGGGGTTAACAGACATATACAAACACAGGTGACATATATAATCACCAAAGACCTACAGAATACCAAGAGAAGACTACTCAACATTCTGTCATAAGGTACATGGGAAAAGGATCCCAGGAAGAACAGACATATGTGTATGTGTAAAAGAACCACATCTTCCACACCTACAACAAGCCAAACATTGTAATCAAATTTGCTGTAATAAAAAATAAAAAATTAAATTAAAAACACGAACAAGAAGTAGTGAGACAAACTTGAGGGGCTTTCTCCTGGCACATTCCATTCTAAATTCCAATCTAGAACACGACTTCCATTGAGGCTCTGTTGCCCCAGTAACCAGATTTGGTAAGGGAGACCTGCTGCCACCTTGTGGCCGTTTCACACAACAGCAGCTTTAATCCCAGCGCTAATGGTCAGTTGATATTCAAAATCATTGCAGGCCTGTAAATGACACCTGCCCTGAAAACAAATCCTGGGTTCATATATCGACCAAAAAATTCAAAGGACATCCATATTTCAAAACGACAGTTTCAAAAGGCATATTTTACACACATTAGTGTTCTGCTTCTTTTCCTTTCTTTCTTTTTTTGTTAAAAAAACGGGAATGGCAAAAAGCATCCCTCAGAATGGGCGAAAATATTTGCAAACGAATCAATGGACAAAAGTTTAATCTCCAATATATATAAAGAGCACATGCAGCTTAATATTAAAAAAAAACAAACAACCCAATACAAAAATGGGCAGAAGATCTAAAGAGACGTTTCTTCAAAGAAGACACAGAGATGGCCAAGACGCCCATGAAAAGCTGCTCAATATCACTAATTATTAGAGAAATGCAAATCAAAACTACAATGAGGTATGACCTCACACCTGTTACAATTGGCATCATCAGAAAATCTACAAACAACGAATTCTGGGGAGGGTGTGGACAAAAGGATCCCTCTTCCACTAGTGGTGGAAATGTAAATTGATACAGTCACGATGGAGAACAGTATGGAGTTTCCTTAAAAAAACTAGAAATAGAATTACCATATGATCCAGCAATCCCACTTCTGGGCATATACCCAGATAAAACCATAAATCAAAAAGGCACATTCACCACAATGCTCATTTCAGCACTATTTACGATAGCCAGGTAATGGAAGCAACCTAAATACTCACAGACAGACGAATGGATAAAGATGTGGTACATATATAAAATGGAATATTACTCAGCCATAAGAAGGAATGAAACTGGGTCATTTGTAGAGACGTCGATGGATCTAGAGACTGTCATACAGAATGAAGTAAGTCAGAAAGAGACAAACAAATATTGTATATTAATGCATATATGTGAAACCTAGAAAAATGGTACAGATGAACTGGTTTGCAGGGAAGAAATAGAGACACAGACGTAGAGAACACACGTATGGACACCAAGTGTGGGAAGCCATGGGGAGGTGGTGTTGGGGTGAGTTGGGAGATTGGGATTGACCTGTATACATGTATATGCATAAAATACATAACTAATAATAACCTGCTGTATAAAAAATAAATAAAATTAAATTTCAAAATTTTAAACAATAAAATTTAAAAATAAAACAGAAAAAAGTTCTTCCCTTCACACAGATGTATTTATATGAATGAATTATTCCCAAGCTTATATCTATAAATACATAAAAGAGGAATAAAATCTAACTTGAACCAAAAAAGAAAAAAAAAACCTGAACACACGAGTTAGACAGAGGAAAACACAATCAGGGCACTTGCTCCATCGGTAAACAATTCTGAAATTCTTCAGAGGTGGGGAATCATCTCCCATAGAGCCAGCAGCCCACTCCTACGCAAGGAGCGTCCTCATTGCAAAGCGGGGGGCCATGCCGAGGCATCTGTGAGTAACCGTGAGCTGAGCCCCAGGCCAGCTGCTGTTGAACTTTTCCCACCCTTCCCAGGTAAAACACCTGAATATGTACAAGGGCTTGAAAGCCTAGAGGAAGGGCCGTGGAGCCACACCAGCGACAGCACGCAGGCCAACTTGGTGCCTGCAGGCCAGTCAGGATGGTCCTGGTCCTGGGCGCTCTTCTGGAAGCTTTCCATTGCCCTGCCTGAGATACCCCTCCTGTCCCGGCCCCCACTGCTTTTTTCCTTCATCACCTCTGTCCGGAGAGAAATTCCAGCGGAAGGTATGGGTGACACATCCTCTTCATTACAGGTGGAAGCCTGGCAACTCCTGCAGAAAGTCCAGCAGAGGCCCACTCACACCGGGCCACCCACAAAGCCGTGGCCCCTCACTCCCTCCCACCAGCACAGCCCCGACACTGCTGACCGGGCAGAGAATATGGAGTCAGGCACAGCTTCAGGGGCTATTGCTGCCTGCAGTGCTGTTTATATTGACCTCAACCCAGGCACACCTGGGGAGGGCCGGCCGGCAGGGTCAGGCTACCCAGGTCAGCTAATCCTCAGCCCTCAGGGAATCACATTGTTGAAAATGGACCTCGCTAAGGCAGAATAGAAGCCAAGGAATAAAAGGACACAATGCCATTTGTAGCACCGTAGGTGTGTCTAGAGGTAAGCACGTGAGTTGTTGTAAGTCAGAAAGTGAAAGACACATATCATATCATATCTCTTATAGGTGTGACCGAAAAATGGATACCAGGGCAGATATTTCCACGGAGAAGGGCAATCACAGATTCATTCAACAAACTTATGGTTCACCAATGGAAAGGTGTGAGGATTGGTTTCATTATGATATTGGGGTTAACAGACATATACAAACACAGGTGACATATATAATCACCAAAGACCTACAGAATACCAAGAGAAGACTACTCAACATTCTGTCATAAGGTACATGGGAAAAGGATCCCAGGAAGAACAGACATATGTGTATGTGTAAAAGAACCACATCTTCCACACCTACAACAAGCCAAACATTGTAATCAAATTTGCTGTAATAAAAAATAAAAAAATTAAATTAAAAACACGAACAAGAAGTAGTGAGACAAACTTGAGGGGCTTTCTCCTGGCACATTCCATTCTAAATTCCAATCTAGAACACGACTTCCATTGAGGCTCTGTTGCCCCAGTAACCAGATTTGGTAAGGGAGACCTGCTGCCACCTTGTGGCCGTTTCACACAACAGCAGCTTTAATCCCAGCGCTAATGGTCAGTTTATATTCAAAATCATTGCAGGCCTGTAAATGACACCTGCCCTGAAAACAAATCCTGGGTTCATATATCGACCAAAAAATTCAAAGGACGTCCATATTTCAAAACGACAGTTTCAAAAGGCATATTTTACACACATTAGTGTTCTGCTTCTTTTCCTTTCTTTCTTTTTTTGTTAAAAAAACGGGAATGGCAAAAAGCATCCCTCAGAATGGGCGAAAATATTTTCAAACGAATCAATGGACAAAAGTTTAATCTCCAATATATATAAAGAGCTCATGCAGCTTAATATTAAAAAAACAAACAACCCAATACAAAAATGGGCAGAAGATCTAAAGAGACGTTTCTTCAAAGAAGACACAGAGATGGCCAAGACGCACATGAAAAGCTGCTCAACATCACTAATTATTAGAGAAATGCAAATCAAAACTACAATGAGGTATCACCTCACACCTGTTACAACTGACATCATCAGAAAATCTACAAACAACGAATTCCGGGGAGGGTGTGGACAAAAGGATCCCTCTTCCACTAGTGGTGGAAATGTAAATTGATACAGTCACGATGGAGAACAGTATGGAGTTTCCTTAAAAAAACTAGAAATAGAATTACCATATGATCCAGCAATCCCACTTCTGGGCATATACCCAGATAAAACCATAAATCAAAAAGGCACATTCACCACAATGCTCATTTCAGCACTATTTACGATAGCCAGGTAATGGAAGCAACCTAAATACCCACGGACAGACGAATGGATAAAGGTGTGGTACATATATAAAATGGAATATTACTCAGCCATAAGAAGGAATGAAACTGGGTCATTTGTAGAGACGTCGATGGATCTAGAGACTGTCATACAGAATGAAGTAAGTCAGAAAGAGACAAACAAATATTGTATATTAATGCATATATGTGGAACCTAGAAAAATGGTACAGATGAACTGGTTTGCAGGGAAGAAATAGAGACACAGAGGTAGAGAACCCACGTATGGACACCAAGTGTGGGAAGCCATGGGGAGGTGGTGTTGGGGTGAGTTGGGAGATTGGGATTGACCTGTATACATGTATATGCATAAAATACATAACTAATAATAACCTGCTGTATAAAAAATAAATAAAATTAAATTTCAAAATTTTAAACAATAAAATTTAAAAATAAAACTGAAAAAAGTTCTTCCCTTCACACAGATGTATTTATATGAATGAATTATTCCCATGCTTATATCTATAAATACATAAAAGAGGAATAAAATCTAACTTGAACCAAAAAAGAAAAAAAAAACCTGAACCCACGAGTTAGACAGAGGAAAACACAATCAGGGCACTTGCTCCATCGGTAAACACTTCTGAAATTCGTCAGAGGTGGGGAATCATCTCCCATAGAGCCAGCAGCCCACTCCTACGCAAGGAGCGTCCTCATTGCAAAGCGGGGGGCCATGCCGAGGCATCTGTGAGTAACCGTGAGCTGAGCCCCAGGCCAGCTGCTGTTGAACTTTTCCCACCCTTCCCAGGTAAAACACCTGAATATGTACAAGGGCTTGAAAGCCTAGAGGAAGGGCCGTGGAGCCACACCAGCGACAGCATGCAGGCCAACTTGGTGCCTGCAGGCCAGTCAGGATGGTCCTGGCCCTGGGCGCTCTTCTGGAAGCTTTCCATTGCCCTGCCTGAGATACCCCTCCTGTCCCGGCCCCCACTGCTTTTTTCCTTCCTCACCTCTGTCCGGAGAGAAATTCCAGCGGAAGGTATGGGTGACACATCCTCTTCATTACAGGTGGAAGCCTGGCAACTCCTGCAGAAAATCCAGCAGAGACCCACTCACACCGGGCCACCCACAAAGCCGTGGCCCCTCACTCCCTCCCACCAGCACAGCCCCGACACTGCTGACGGGGCAGAGAATATGGAGTCAGGCACAGCTTCAGGGGCTATTGCTGCCTGCAGCGCTGTTTATATTGACCTCAACCCAGGCACACCTTGGGAGGGCCGGCCGGCAGGGTCAGGCTACCCAGGTCAGCTAAACCTCAGCCCTCAGGGAATCACATTGTTGAAAATGGACCTCGCTAAGGCAGAATAGAAGCCAAGGAATAAAAGGACACAATACCATTTGTAGCACCGTAGGTGTGTCTAGAGGTAAGCACGTGAGTTGTTGTAAGTCAGAAAGTGAAAGACACATATCATATCATATCTCTTATAGGTGTGACCGAAAAATGGATACCAGGGCAGATATTTCCACGGAGAAGGGCAATCAGAGATTCATTCAACAAACTTATGGTTCACCAATGGAAAGGTGTGAGGATTGGTTTCATTATGATATTGGGGTTAACAGACATATACAAACACAGGTGACATATATAATCACCAAAGACCTACAGAATACCAAGAGAAGACTACTCAACATTCTGTCATAAGGTACATGGGAAAAGGATCCCAGGAAGAACAGACATATGTGTATGTGTAAAAGAACCACATCTTCCACACCTACAACAAGCCAAACATTGTAATCAAATTTGCTGTAATAAAAAATAAAACATTAAATTAAAAACACGAACAAGAAGTAGTGAGACAAATTTGAGGGGCTTTCTCCTGGCACATTCCATTCTAAATTCTAATCTAGAACACGACTTCCATTGAGGCTCTGTTGCCCCAGTAACCAGATTTGGTAAGGGAGACCTGCTGCCACCTTGTGGCCGTTTCACACAACAGCAGCTTTAATCCCAGCGCTAATGGTCAGTTGATATTCAAAATCATTGCAGGCCTGTAAATGACACCTGCCCTGAAAACAAATCCTGGGTTCATATATCGACCAAAAAATTCAAAGGACGTCCATATTTCAAAACGACAGTTTCAAAAGGCATATTTTACACACATTAGTGTTCTGCTTCTTTTTCTTTCTTTCTTTTTTTGTTAAAAAAACGGGAATGGCAAAAAGCATCCCTCAGAATGGGCGAAAATATTTTCAAACGAATCAATGGACAAAAGTTTAATCTCCAATATATATAAAGAGCTCATGCAGCTTAATATTAAAAAAACAAACAACCCAATACAAAAATGGGCAGAAGATCTAAAGAGACGTTTCTTCAAAGAAGACACAGAGATGGCCAAGACGCACATGAAAAGCTGCTCAACATCACTAATTATTAGAGAAATGCAAATCAAAACTACAATGAGGTATCACCTCACACCTGTTACAACTGACATCATCAGAAAATCTACAAACAACGAATTCTGGGGAGGGTGTGGACAAAAGGATCCCTCTTCCACTAGTGGTGGAAATGTAAATTGATACAGTCACGATGGAGAACAGTATGGAGTTTCCTTAAAAAAACTAGAAATAGAATTACCATATGATCCAGCAATCCCACTTCTGGGCATATACCCAGATAAAACCATAAATCAAAAAGGCACATTCACCACAATGCTCATTTCAGCACTATTTACGATAGCCAGGTAATGGAAGCAACCTAAATACCCACAGACACACGAATGGATAAAGATGTGGTACATATATAAAATGGAATATTACTCAGCCATAAGAAGGAATGAAACTGGGTCATTTGTAGAGACGTCGATGGATCTAGAGACTGTCATACAGAATGAAGTAAGTCAGAAAGAGACAAACAAATATTGTATATTAATGCATATATGTGGAACCTAGAAAAATGGTACAGATGAACTGGTTTGCAGGGAAGAAATAGAGACACAGAGGTAGAGAACCCACGTATGGACACCAAGTGTGGGAAGCCACGGGGAGGTGGTGTTGGGGTGAGTTGGGAGATTGGGATTGACCTGTATACATGTATATGCATAAAATACATAACTAATAATAACCTGCTGTATAAAAAATAAATAAAATTAAATTTCAAAATTTTAAAAAATAAAATTTAAAAATAAAACAGAAAAAAGTTCTTCCCTTCACACAGATGTATTTATATGAATGAATTATTTCCATGCTTATATCTATAAATACATAAAAGAGGCATAAAATCTAACTTGAACCAAAAAAGAAAAAAAAAAAACCTGAACCCACGAGTTAGACAGAGGAAAACACAATCAGGGCACTTGCTCCATCGGTAAACACTTCTGAAATTGGTCAGAGGTGGGGAATCATCTCCCATAGAGCCAGCAGCTCACTCCTACGCAAGGAGCGTCGTCATTGCAAAGCGGGGGGCCATGCCGAGGCATCTGTGAGTAACCGTGAGCTGAGCCCCAGGCCAGCTGCTGTTGAACTTTTCCCACCCTTCCCAGGTAAAACACCTGAATATGTACAAGGGCTTGAAAGCCTAGAGGAAGGGCCGTGGAGCCACACCAGCGACAGCATGCAGGCCAACTTGGTGCCTGCAGGCCAGTCAGGATGGTCCTGGCCCTGGGCGCTCTTCTGGAAGCTTTCCATTGCCCTGCCTGAGATACCCCTCCTGTCCCGGCCCCCACTGCTTTTTTCCTTCCTCACCTCTGTCCGGAGAGAAATTCCAGCGGAAGGTATGGGTGACACATCCTCTTCATTACAGGTGGAAGCCTGGCAACTCCTGCAGAAAGTCCAGCAGAGACCCACTCACACCGGGCCACCCACAAAGCCGTGGCCCCTCACTCCCTCCCACCAGCACAGCCCCGACACTGCTGACGGGGCAGAGAATATGGAGTCAGGCACAGCTTCAGGGGCTATTGCTGCCTGCAGCGCTGTTTATATTGACCTCAACCCAGGCACACCTGGGGAGGGCCGGCCGGCAGGGTCAGGCTACCCAGGTCAGCTAAACCTCAGCCCTTAGGGAATCACATTGTTGAAAATGGACCTCGCTAAGGCAGAATAGAAGCCAAGGAATAAAAGGACACAATACCATTTGTAGCACCGTAGGTGTGTCTAGAGGTAAGCACGTGAGTTGTTGTAAGTCAGAAAGTGAAAGACACATATCATATCATATCTCTTATAGGTGTGACCGAAAAATGGATACCAGGGCAGATATTTCCACGGAGAAGGGCAATCACAGATTCATTCAACAAACTTATGGTTCACCAATGGAAAGGTGTGAGGATTGGTTTCATTATGATATTGGGGTTAACAGACATATACAAACACAGGTGACATATATAATCACCAAAGACCTACAGAATACCAAGAGAAGACTACTCAACATTCTGTCATAAGGTACATGGGAAAAGGATCCCAGGAAGAACAGACATATGTGTATGTGTAAAAGAACCACATCTTCCACACCTACAACAAGCCAAACATTGTAATCAAATTTGCTGTAATAAAAAATAAAAAAATTAAATTAAAAACACGAACAAGAAGTAGTGAGACAAACTTGAGGGGCTTTCTCCTGGCACATTCCATTCTAAATTCCAATCTAGAACACGACTTCCATTGAGGCTCTGTTGCCCCAGTAACCAGATTTGGTAAGGGAGACCTGCTGCCACCTTGTGGCCGTTTCACACAACAGCAGCTTTAATCCCAGCGCTAATGGTCAGTTGATATTCAAAATCATTGCAGGCCTGTAAATGACACCTGCCCTGAAAACAAATCCTGGGTTCATATATCGACCAAAAAATTCAAAGGACGTCCATATTTCAAAACGACAGTTTCAAAAGGCATATTTTACACACATTAGTGTTCTGCTTCTTTTTCTTTCTTTCTTTTTTTGTTAAAAAAACGGGAATGGCAAAAAGCATCCCTCAGAATGGGCGAAAATATTTGCAAACGAATCAATGGACAAAGGTTTAATCTCCAATATATATAAAGAGCTCATGCCGCTTAATATTAAAAAAACAAACAACCCAATACAAAAATGGGCAGAAGATCTAAAGAGACGTTTCTTCAAAGAAGACACAGAGATGGCCAAGACGCACATGAAAAGCTGCTCAACATCACTAATTATTAGAGAAATGCAAATCAAAACTACAATGAGGTATCACCTCACACCTGTTACAACTGACGTCATCAGAAAATCTACAAACAACGAATTCTGGGGAGGGTGTGGACAAAAGGATCCCTCTTCCACTAGTGGTGGAAATGTAAATTGATACAGTCACGATGGAGAACAGTATGGAGTTTCCTTAAAAAAACTAGAAATAGAATTACCATATGATCCAGCAATCCCACTTCTGGGCATATACCCAGATAAAACCATAAATCAAAAAGGCACATTCACCACAATGCTCATTTCAGCACTATTTACGATAGCCAGGTAATGGAAGCAACCTAAATACCCACAGACAGACGAATGGATAAAGATGTGGTACATATATAAAATGGAATATTACTCAACCATAAGAAGGAATGAAACTGGGTCATTTGTAGAGACGTCGATGGATCTAGAGACTGTCATACAGAATGAAGTAAGTCAGAAAGAGACAAACAAATATTGTATATTAATGCATATATGTGGAACCTAGAAAAATGGTACAGATGAACTGGTTTGCACGGAAGAAATAGAGACACAGAGGTAGAGAACCCACGTATGGACACCAAGTGTGGGAAGCCACGGGGAGGTGGTGTTGGGGTGAGTTGGGAGATTGGGATTGACCTGTATACATGTATATGCATAAAATACATAACTAATAATAACCTGCTGTATAAAAAATAAATAAAATTAAATTCCAAAATTTAAAAAAATAAAATTTAAAAATAAAACAGAAAAAAGTTCTTCCCTTCACACAGATGTATTTATATGAATGAATTATTTCCATTCTTATATCTATAAATACATAAAAGAGGAATAAAATCTAACTTGAACCAAAAAAGAAAAAAAAAACCTGAACCCATGAGTTAGACAGAGGAAAACACAATCAGGGCACTTGCTCCATCGGTAAACAATTCTGAAATTGGTCAGAGGTGGGGAATCATCTCCCATAGAGCCAGCAGCCCACTCCTACGCAAGGAGCGTCCTCATTGCAAAGCGGGGGGCCATGCCGAGGCATCTGTGAGTAACCGTGAGCTGAGCCCCAGGCCAGCTGCTGTTGAACTTTTCCCACCCTTCCCAGGTAAAACACCTGAATATGTACAAGGGCTTGAAAGCCTAGAGGAAGGGCCGTGGAGCCACACCAGCGACAGCACGCAGGCCAACTTGGTGCCTGCAGGCCAGTCAGGATGGTCCTGGCCCTGGGCGCTCTTCTGGAAGCTTTCCATTGCCCTGCCTGAGATACCCCTCCTGTCCCGGCCTCCACTGCTTTTTTCCTTCCTCACCTCTGTCCGGAGAGAAATTCCAGCGGAAGGTATGGGTGACACATCCTCTTCATTACAGGTGGAAGCGTGGCAACTCCTGCAGAAAGTCCAGCAGAGACCCACTCACACCGGGCCACCCACAAAGCCGTGGCCCCTCACTCCCTCCCACCAGCACAGCCCCGACACTGCTGACGGGGCAGAGAATATGGAGTCAGGCACAGCTTCAGGGGCTATTGCTGCCTGCAGCGCTGTTTATATTGACCTCATCCCAGGCACACCTGGGGAGGGCCGGCCGGCAGGGTCAGGCTACCCAGGTCAGCTAATCCTCAGCCCTCAGGGAATCACATTGTTGAAAATGGACCTCGCTAAGGCAGAATAGAAGCCAAGGAACAAATGGACACAATGCCATTTGTAGCACCGTAGGTGTGTCTAGAGGTAAGCACGTGAGTTGTTGTAAGTCAGAAAGTGAAAGACACATATCATATCATATCTCTTATAGGTGTGACCAAAAAATGGATACCAGGGCAGATATTTCCACGGAGAAGGGCAATCACAGATTCATTCAACAAACTTATGGTTCACCAATGGAAAGGTGTGAGGATTGGTTTCATTATGATATTGGGGTTAACAGACATATACAAACACAGGTGACATATATAATCACCAAAGACCTACAGAATACCAAGAGAAGACTACTCAACATTCTGTCATAAGGTACATGGGAAAAGGATCCCAGGAAGAACAGACATATGTGTATGTGTAAAAGAACCACATCTTCCACACCTACAACTAGCCAAACATTGTAATCAAATTTGCTGTAATAAAAAATAAAAAATTAAATTAAAAACACGAACAAGAAGTAGTGAGACAAACTTGAGGGGCTTTCTCCTGGCACATTCCATTCTAAATTCCAATCTAGAACACGACTTCCATTGAGGCTCTGTTGCCCCAGTAACCAGATTTGGTAAGGGAGACCTGCTGCCACCTTGTGGCCGTTTCACACAACAGCAGCTTTAATCCCAGCGCTAATGGTCAGTTTATATTCAAAATCATTGCAGGCCTGTAAATGACACCTGCCCTGAAAACAAATCCTGGGTTCATATATCGACCAAAAAATTCAAAGGACGTCCATATTTCAAAACGACAGTTTCAAAAGGCATATTTTACACACATTAGTGTTCTGCTTCTTTTCCTTTCTTTCTTTTTTTGTTAAAAAAACGGGAATGGCAAAAAGCATCCCCCAGAATGGGCGAAAATATTTTCAAACGAATCAATGGACAAAAGTTTAATCTCCAATATATATAAAGAGCTCATGCAGCTTAATATTAAAAAAACAAACAACCCAATACAAAAATGGGCAGAAGATCTAAAGAGACGTTTCTTCAAAGAAGACACAGAGATGGCCAAGACGCCCATGAAAAGCTGCTCAATATCACTAATTATTAGAGAAATGCAAATCAAAACTACAATGAGGTATGACCTCACACCTGTTACAATTGGCATCATCAGAAAATCTACAAACAACGAATTCTGGGGAGGGTGTGGACAAAAGGATCCCTCTTCCACTAGTGGTGGAAATGTAAATTGATACAGTCACGATGGAGAACAGTATGGAGTTTCCTTAAAAAAACTAGAAATAGAATTACCATATGATCCAGCAATCCCACTTCTGGGCATATACCCAGATAAAACCATAAATCAAAAAGGCACATTCACCACAATGCTCATTTCAGCACTATTTACGATAGCCAGGTAATGGAAGCAACCTAAATACCCACAGACAGACGAATGGATAAAGATGTGGTACATATATAAAATGGAATATTACTCAGCCATAAGAAGGAATGAAACTGGGTCATTTGTAGAGACGTCGATGGATCTAGAGACTGTCATACAGAATGAAGTAAGTCAGAAAGAGACAAACAAATATTGTATATTAATGCATATATGTGAAACCTAGAAAAATGGTACAGATGAACTGGTTTGCAGGGAAGAAATAGAGACACAGACGTAGAGAACACACGTATGGACACCAAGTGTGGGAAGCCATGGGGAGGTGGTGTTGGGGTGAGTTGGGAGATTGGGATTGACCTGTATACATGTATATGCATAAAATACATAACTAATAATAACCTGCTGTATAAAAAATAAATAAAATTAAATTTCAAAATTTTAAACAATAAAATTTAAAAATAAAACAGAAAAAAGTTCTTCCCTTCACACAGATGTATTTATATGAATGAATTATTCCCATGCTTATATCTATAAATACATAAAAGAGGAATAAAATCTAACTTGAACCAAAAAAGAAAAAAAAAAAAAAACCTGAACCCACGAGTTAGACAGAGGAAAACACAATCAGGGCACTTGCTCCATCGGTAAACAATTCTGAAATTGGTCAGAGGTGGGGAATCATCTCCCATAGAGCCAGCAGCCCACTCCTACGCAAGGAGCGTCCTCATTGCAAAGCGGGGGGCCATGCCGAGGCATCTGTGAGTAACCGTGAGCTGAGCCCCAGGCCAGCTGCTGTTGAACTTTTCCCACCCTTCCCAGGTAAAACACCTGAATATGTACAAGGGCTTGAAAGCCTAGAGGAAGGGCCGTGGAGCCACACCAGCGACAGCACGCAGGCCAACTTGGTGCCTGCAGGCCAGTCAGGATGGTCCTGGCCCTGGGCGCAATTCTGGAAGCTTTCCATTGCCCTGCCTGAGATACCCCTCCTGTCCCGGCCCCCACTGCTTTTTTCCTTCCTCACCTCTGTCCGGAGAGAAATTCCAGCGGAAGGTATGGGTGACACATCCTCTTCATTACAGGTGGAAGCCTGGCAACTCCTGCAGAAAGTCCAGCAGAGACCCACTCACACCGGGCCACCCACAAAGCCGTGGCCCCTCACTCCCTCCCACCAGCACAGCCCCGACACTGCTGACCGGGCAGAGAATATGGAGTCAGGCACAGCTTCAGGGGCTATTGCTGCCTGCAGCGCTGTTTATATTGACCTCAACCCAGGCACACCTGGGGAGGGCCGGCCGGCAGGGTCAGGCTACCCAGGTCAGCTAATCCTCAGCCCTCAGGGAATCACATTGTTGAAAATGGACCTCGCTAAGGCAGAATAGAAGCCAAGGAATAAAAGGACACAATGCCATTTGTAGCACCGTAGGTGTGTCTAGAGGTAAGCACGTGAGTTGTTGTAAGTCAGAAAGTGAAAGACACATATCATATCATATCTCTTATAGGTGTGACCGAAAAATGGATACCAGGGCAGATATTTCCACGGAGAAGGGCAATCACAGATTCATTCAACAAACTTATGGTTCACCAATGGAAAGGTGTGAGGATTGGTTTCATTATGATATTGGGGTTAACAGACATATACAAACACAGGTGACATATATAATCACCAAAGACCTACAGAATACCAAGAGAAGACTACTCAACATTCTGTCATAAGGTACATGGGAAAAGGATCCCAGGAAGAACAGACATATGTGTATGTGTAAAAGAACCACATCTTCCACACCTACAACAAGCCAAACATTGTAATCAAATTTGCTGTAATAAAAAATAAAAAAATTAAATTAAAAACACGAACAAGAAGTAGTGAGACAAACTTGAGGGGCTTTCTCCTGGCACATTCCATTCTAAATTCCAATCTAGAACACGACTTCCATTGAGGCTCTGTTGCGCCAGTAACCAGATTTGGTAAGGGAGACCTGCTGCCACCTTGTGGCCGTTTCACACAACAGCAGCTTTAATCCCAGCGCTAATGGTCAGTTGATATTCAAAATCATTGCAGGCCTGTAAATGACACCTGCCCTGAAAACAAATCCTGGGTTCATATATCGACCAAAAAATTCAAAGGACGTCCATATTTCAAAACGACAGTTTCAAAAGGCATATTTTACTCACATTAGTGTTCTGCTTCTTTTTCTTTCTTTCTTTTTTTGTTAAAAAAAAGGGAATGGCAAAAAGCATCCCTCAGAATGGGCGAAAATATTTTCAAACGAATCAATGGACAAAAGTTTAATCTCCAATATATATAAAGAGCTCATGCAGCTTAATATTAAAAAAACAAACAACCCAATACAAAAATGGGCAGAAGATCTAAAGAGACATTTCTTCAAAGAAGACACAGAGATGGCCAAGACGCACATGGAAAGCTGCTCAACATCACTAATTATTAGAGAAATGCAAATCAAAACTACAATGAGGTATCACCTCACACCTGTTACAATTGGCATCATCAGAAAATCTACAAACAACGAATTCTGGGGAGGGTGTGGACAAAAGGATCCCTCTTCCACTAGTGGTGGAAATGTAAATTGATACAGTCACGATGGAGAACAGTATGGAGTTTCCTTAAAAAAACTAGAAATAGAATTACCATATGATCCAGCAATCCCACTTCTGGGCATATACCCAGATAAAACCATAAATCAAAAAGGCACATTCACCACAATGCTCATTTCAGCACTATTTACGATAGCCAGGTAATGGAAGCAACCTAAATACCCACAGACAGACGAATGGATAAAGATGTGGTCCATATATAAAATGGAATATTACTCAGCCATAAGAAGGAATGAAACTGGGTCATTTGTAGAGACGTCGATGGATCTAGAGACTGTCATACAGAATGAAGTAAGTCAGAAAGAGACAAACAAATATTGTATATTAATGCATATATGTGGAACCTAGAAAAATGGTACAGATGAACTGGTTTGCAGGGAAGAAATAGAGACACAGAGGTAGAGAACCCACGTATGGACACCAAGTGTGGGAAGCCACGGGGAGGTGGTGTTGGGGTGAGTTGGGAGATTGGGATTGACCTGTATACATGTATATGCATAAAATACATAACTAATAATAACCTGCTGTATAAAAAATAAATAAAATTAAATTTCAAAATTTTAAAAAATAAAATTTAAAAATAAAACAGAAAAAAGTTCTTCCCTTCACACAGATGTATTTATATGAATGAATTATTTCCATGCTTATATCTATAAATACATAAAAGAGGCATAAAATCTAACTTGAACCAAAAAAGAAAAAAAAAACCTGAACCCACGAGTTAGACAGAGGAAAACACAATCAGGGCACTTGCTCCATCGGTAAACAATTCTGAAATTGGTCAGAGGTGGGGAATCATCTCCCATAGAGCCAGCAGCTCACTCCTACGCAAGGAGCGTCCTCATTGCAAAGCGGGGGGCCATGCCGAGGCATCTGTGAGTAACCGTGAGCTGAGCCCCAGGCCAGCTGCTGTTGAACTTTTCCCACCCTTCCCAGGTAAAACACCTGAATATGTACAAGGGCTTGAAAGCCTAGAGGAAGGGCCGTGTAGCCACACCAGCGACAGCACGCAGGCCAACTTGGTGCCTGCAGGCCAGTCAGGATGGTCCTGGCCCTGGGCGCTCTTCTGGAAGCTTTCCATTGCCCTGCCTGTGATACCCCTCCTGTCCCGGCCCCCACTGCTTTTTTCCTTCCTCACCTCTGTCCGGAGAGAAATTCCAGCGGAAGGTATGGGTGACACATCCTCTTCATTACAGGTGGAAGCCTGGCAACTCCTGCAGAAAGTCCAGCAGAGACCCACTCACACCGGGCCACCCACAAAGCCGTGGCCCCTCACTCCCTCCCACCAGCACAGCCCCGACACTGCTGACGGGGCAGAGAATATGGAGTCAGGCACAGCTTCAGGGGCTATTGCTGCCTGCAGCGCTGTTTATATTGACCTCAACCCAGGCACACCTTGGGAGGGCCGGCCGGGAGGGTCAGGCTACCCAGGTCAGCTAAACCTCAGCCCTTAGGGAATCACATTGTTGAAAATGGACCTCGCTAAGGCAGAATAGAAGCCAAGGAATAAAAGGACACAATACCATTTGTAGCACCGTAGGTGTGTCTAGAGGTAAGCACGTGAGTTGTTGTAAGTCAGAAAGTGAAAGACACATATCATATCATATCTCTTATAGGTGTGACCGAAAAATGGATACCAGGGCAGATATTTCCACGGAGAAGGGCAATCAGAGATTCATTCAACAAACTTATGGTTCACCAATGGAAAGGTGTGAGGATTGGTTTCATTATGATATTGG
Organism: Hyperoodon ampullatus; assembly: GCF_949752795.1. NCBI lineage: Eukaryota > Metazoa > Chordata > Mammalia > Artiodactyla > Ziphiidae > Hyperoodon > Hyperoodon ampullatus. The sequence goes on from NW_027640750.1 coordinate 298,692, forward strand.
GGTTAACAGACATATACAAACACAGGTGACATATATAATCACCAAAGACCTACAGAATACCAAGAGAAGACTACTCAACATTCTGTCATAAGGTACATGGGAAAAGGATCCCAGGAAGAACAGACATATGTGTATGTGTAAAAGAACCACATCTTCCACACCTACAAAAAGCCAAACATTGTAATCAAATTTGCTGTAATAAAAAATAAAAAAATTAAATTAAAAACACGAACAAGAAGTAGTGAGACAAACTTGAGGGGCTTTCTCCTGGCACATTCCATTCTAAATTCCAATCTAGAACACGACTTCCATTGAGGCTCTGTTGCCCCAGTAACCAGATTTGGTAAGGGAGACCTGCTGCCACCTTGTGGCCGTTTCACACAACAGCAGCTTTAATCCCAGCGCTAATGGTCAGTTGATATTCAAAATCATTGCAGGCCTGTAAATGACACCTGCCCTGAAAACAAATCCTGGGTTCATATATCGACCAAAAAATTCAAAGGACGTCCATATTTCAAAACGACAGTTTCAAAAGGCATATTTTACTCACATTAGTGTTCTGCTTCTTTTTCTTTCTTTCTTTTTTTGTTAAAAAAACGGGAATGGCAAAAAGCATCCCACAGAATGGGCGAAAATATTTTCAAACGAATCAATGGACAAAAGTTTAATCTCCAATATATATAAAGAGCTCATGCAGCTTAATATTAAAAAAACAAACAACCCAATACAAAAATGGGCAGAAGATCTAAAGAGACGTTTCTTCAAAGAAGACACAGAGATGGCCAAGACGCACATGAAAAGCTGCTCAACATCACTAATTATTAGAGAAATGCAAATCAAAACTACAATGAGGTATCACCTCACACCTGTTACAATTGGCATCATCAGAAAATCTACAAACAACGAATTCTGGGGAGGGTGTGGACAAAAGGATCCCTCTTCCACTAGTGGTGGAAATGTAAATTGATACAGTCACGATGGAGAACAGTATGGAGTTTCCTTAAAAAAACTAGAAATAGAATTACCATATGATCCAGCAATCCCACTTCTGGGCATATACCCAGATAAAACCATAAATCAAAAAGGCACATACACCACAATGCTCATTTCAGCACTATTTACGATAGCCAGGTAATGCAAACAACCTAAATACCCACAGACAGACGAATGGATAAAGATGTGGTACATATATAAAATGGAATATTACTCAGCCATAAGAAGGAATGAAACTGGGTCATTTGTAGAGACGTCGATGGATCTAGAGACTGTCATACAGAATGAAGTAAGTCAGAAAGAGACAAACAAATATTGTATATTAATGCATATATGTGGAACCTAGAAAAATGGTACAGATGAACTGGTTTGCAGGGAAGAAATAGAGACACAGAGTTAGAGAACCCACGTATGGACACCAAGTGTGGGAAGCCACGGGGAGGTGGTGTTGGGGTAAGTTGGGAGATTGGGATTGACCTGTATACATGTATATGCATAAAATACATAACTAATAATAACCTGCTGTATAAAAAATAAATAAAATTAAATTTCAAAATTTTAAAAAATAAAATTTAAAAATAAAACAGAAAAAAGTTCTTCCCTTCACACAGATGTATTTATATGAATGAATTATTTCCATGCTTATATCTATAAATACATAAAAGAGGAATAAAATCTAACTTGAACCAAAAAAGAAAAAAAAAAACCTGAACCCACGAGTTAGACAGAGGAAAACACAATCAGGGCACTTGCTCCATCGGTAAACAATTCTGAAATTGGTCAGTGGTGGGGAATCATCTCCCATAGAGCCAGCAGCCCACTCCTACGCAAGGAGCGTCCTCATTGCAAAGCGGGGGGCCATGCCGAGGCATCTGTGAGTAACCGTGAGCCTAGCCCCAGGCCAGCTGCTGTTGAACTTTTCCCACCCTTCCCAGGTAAAACACCTGAATATGTACAAGGGATTGAAAGCCTAGAGGAAGGGCCGTGGAGCCACACCAGCGACAGCACGCAGGCCAACTTGGTGCCTGCAGGCCAGTCAGGATGGTCCTGGCCCTGGGCGCTCTTCTGGAAGCTTTCCATTGCCCTGCCTGAGATACCCCTCCTGTCCCGGCCCCCACTGCTTTTTTCCTTCCTCACCTCTGTCCGGAGAGAAATTCCAGCGGAATGTATGGGTGACACATCCTCTTCATTACAGGTGGAAGCCTGGCAACTCCTGCAGAAAGTCCAGCAGAGACCCACTCACACCGGGCCACCACAAAGCCGTGGCCCTTCACTCCCACCCACCAGCACAGCCCCGACACTGCTGACCGGGCAGAGAATATGGAGTCAGGCACAGCTTCAGGGGCTATTGCTGCCTGCAGCGCTGTTTATATTGACCTCAACCCAGGCACACCTGGGGAGGGCCGGCCGGCAGGGTCAGGCTACCCAGGTCAGCTAATCCTCAGCCCTCAGGGAATCACATTGTTGAAAATGGACCTCGCTAAGGCAGAATAGAAGCCAAGGAATAAAAGGACACAATGCCATTTGTAGCACCGTAGGTGTGTCTAGAGGTAAGCACGTGAGTTGTTGTAAGTCAGAAAGTGAAAGACACATATCATATCATATCTCTTATAGGTGTGACCGAAAAATGGATACCAGGGCAGATATTTCCACGCAGAAGGGCAATCACAGATTCATTCAACAAACTTATGGTTCACCAATGGAAAGGTGTGAGGATTGGTTTCATTATGATATTGGGGTTAACAGACATATACAAACACAGGTGACATATATAATCACCAAAGACCTACAGAATACCAAGAGAAGACTACTCAACATTCTGTCATAAGGTACATGGGAAAAGGATCCCAGGAAGAACAGACATATGTGTATGTGTAAAAGAACCACATCTTCCACACCTACAACAAGCCAAACATTGTAATCAAATTTGCTGTAATAAAAAATAAAAAATTAAATTAAAAACACGAACAAGAAGTAGTGAGACAAACTTGAGGGGCTTTCTCCTGGCACATTCCATTCTAAATTCTAATCTAGAACACGACTTCCATTGAGGCTCTGTTGCCCCAGTAACCAGATTTGGTAAGGGAGACCTGCTGCCACCTTGTGGCCGTTTCACACAACAGCAGCTTTAATCCCAGCGCTAATGGTCAGTTGATATTCAAAATCATTGCAGGCCTGTAAATGACACCTGCCCTGAAAACAAATCCTGGGTTCATATATCGACCAAAAAATTCAAAGGACGTCCATATTTCAAAACGACTGTTTCAAAAGGCATATTTTACACACATTAGTGTTCTGCTTCTTTTTCTTTCTTTCTTTTTTTGTTAAAAAAACGGGAATGGCAAAAAGCATCCCTCAGAATGGGCGAAAATATTTGCAAACGAATCAATGGACAAAGGTTTAATCTCCAATATATATAAAGAGCTCATGCAGCTTAATATTAAAAAAACAAACAACCCAATACAAAAATGGGCAGAAGATCTAAAGAGACGTTTCTTCAAAGAAGACACAGAGATGGCCAAGACGCACATGAAAAGCTGCTCAACATCACTAATTATTAGAGAAATGCAAATCAAATCTACAATGAGGTATCACCTCACACCTGTTACAACTGGCATCATCAGAAAATCTACAAACAACGAATTCTGGGGAGGGTGTGGACAAAAGGATCCCTCTTCCACTAGTGGTGGAAATGTAAATTGATACAGTCACGATGGAGAACAGTATGGAGTTTCCTTAAAAAAACTAGAAATAGAATTACCATATGATCCAGCAATCCCACTTCTGGGCATATACCCAGATAAAACCATAAATCAAAAAGGCACATTCACCACAATGCTCATTTCAGCACTATTTACGATAGCCAGGTAATGGAAGCAACCTAAATACCCACAGACAGACGAATGGATAAAGATGTGGTACATATATAAAATGGAATATTACTCAGCCATAAGAAGGAATGAAACTGGGTCATTTGTAGAGACGTCGATGGATCTAGAGACTGTCATACAGAATGAAGTAAGTCAGAAAGAGAAAAACAAATATTGTATATTAATGCATATATGTGGAACCTAGAAAAATGGTACAGATGAACTGGTTTGCAGGGAAGAAATAGAGACACAGAGGTAGAGAACACTCGTATGGACACCAAGTGTGGGAAGCCATGGGGAGGTGGTGTTGGGGTGAGTTGGGAGATTGGGATTGACCTGTATACATGTATATGCATAAAATACATAACTAATAATAACCTGCTGTATAAAAAATAAATAAAATTAAATTTCAAAATTTTAAAAAATAAAATTTAAAAATAAAACAGAAAAAAGTTCTTCCCTTCACACAGATGTATTTATATGAATGAATTATTTCCATGCTTATATCTATAAATACATAAAAGAGGAATAAAATCTAACTTGAACCAAAAAAGAAAAAAAAAACCTGAACCCACGAGTTAGACAGAGGAAAACACAATCAGGGCACTTGCTCCATCGGTAAACAATTCTGAAATTGGTCAGAGGTGGAGAATCATCTCCCATAGAGCCAGCAGCCCACTCCTACGCAAGGAGCGTCCTCATTGCAAAGCGGGGGGCCATGCCGAGGCATCTGTGAGTAACCGTGAGCTGAGCCCCAGGCCAGCTGCTTTTGAACTTTTCCCACCCTTCCCAGGTAAAACACCTGAATATGTACAAGGGCTTGAAAGCCTAGAGGAAGGGCCGTGGAGCCACACCAGCGACAGCATGCAGGCCAACTTGGTGCCTGCAGGCCAGTCAGGATGGTCCTGGCCCTGGGCGCTCTTCTGGAAGCTTTCCATTGCCCTGCCTGAGATACCCCTCCTGTCCCGGCCCCCACTGCTTTTTTCCTTCCTCACCTCTGTCCGGAGAGAAATTCCAGCGGAAGGTATGGGTGACACATCCTCTTCATTACAGGTGGAAGCCTGGCAACTCCTGCAGAAAGTCCAGCAGAGACCCACTCACACCGGGCCACCCACAAAGCCGTGGCCCCTCACTCCCTCCCACCAGCACAGCCCCGACACTGCTGACGGGGCAGAGAATATGGAGTCAGGCACAGCTTCAGGGGCTATTGCTGCCTGCAGCGCTGTTTATATTGACCTCAACCCAGGCACACCTGGGGAGGGCCGGCCGGCAGGGTCAGGCTACCCAGGTCAGCTAATCCTCAGCCCTCAGGGAATCACATTGTTGAAAATGGACCTCGCTAAGTCAGAATAGAAGCCAAGGAATAAAAGGACACAATGCCATTTGTAGCACCGTAGGTGTGTCTAGAGGTAAGCACGTGAGTTGTTGTAAGTCAGAAAGTGAAAGACACATATCATATCATATCTCTTATAGGTGTGACCGAAAAATGGATACTAGGGCAGATATTTCCACGGAGAAGGGCAATCACAGATTCATTCAACAAACTTATGGTTCACCAATGGAAAGGTGTGAGGATTGGTTTCATTATGATATTGGGGTTAACAGACATATACAAACACAGGTGACATATATAATCACCAAAGACCTACAGAATACCAAGAGAAGACTACTCAACATTCTGTCATAAGGTACATGGGAAAAGGATCCCAGGAAGAGTAGACATATGTCTATGTGTAAAAGAACCACATCTTCCACACCTACAACCAAACCAAACATTGTAATCAAATTTGCTGTAATAAAAAATAAAAAATTAAATTAAAAACACGAACAAGAAGTAGTGAGGCAAACTTGAGGGGCTTTCTCCTGGCACATTCCATTCTAAATTCCAATCTAGAACACGACTTCCATTGAGGCTCTGTTGCCCCAGTAACCAGATTTGGTAAGGGAGACCTGCTGCCACCTTGTGGCCGTTTCACACAACAGCAGCTTTAATCCCAGCGCTAATGGTCAGTTGATATTCAAAATCATTGCAGGCCTGTAAATGACACCTGCCCTGAAAACAAATCCTGGGTTCATATATCGACCAAAAAATTCAAAGGACGTCCATATTTCAAAACGACAGTTTCAAAAGGCATATTTTACACACATTAGTGTTCTGCTTCTTTTCGTTTCTTTCTTTTTTTGTTAAAAAAACGCGAATGGCAAAAAGCATCCCTCAGAATGGGCGAAAATATTTGCAAACGAATCAATGGACAAAAGTTTAATCTCCAATATATATAAAGAGCTCATGCAGCTTAATATTAAAAAAAACAAACAACCCAATACAAAAATGGGCAGAAGATCTAAAGAGACGTTTCTTCAAAGAAGACACAGAGATGGCCAAGACGCACATGAAAAGCTGCTCAACATCACTAATTATTAGAGAAATGCAAATCAAAACTACAATGAGGTATCACCTCACACCTGTTACAACTGACATCATCAGAAAATCTACAAACAACGAATTCCGGAGAGGGTGTGGACAAAAGGATCCCTCTTCCACTAGTGGTGGAAATGTAAATTGATACAGTCACGATGGAGAACAATATGGAGTTTCCTTAAAAAAACTAGAAATAGAATTACCATATGATCCAGCAATCCCACTTCTGGGCATATACCCAGATAAAACCATAAATCAAAAAGGCACATTCACCACAATGTTCATTTCAGCACTATTTACGATAGCCAGGTAATGGAAGCAACCTAAATACCCACAGACAGACGAATGGATAAAGATATGGTACATATATAAAATGAAATATTACTCAGCCATAAGAAGGAATGAAACTGGGTCATTTGTAGAGACGTCGATGGATCTAGAGACTGTCATACAGAATGAAGTAAGTCAGAAAGAGACAAACAAATATTGTATATTAATGCATATATGTGGAACCTAGAAAAATGGTACAGATGAACTGGTTTGCAGAGAAGAAATAGAGACACAGAGGTAGAGAACACACGTATGTACACCAAGTGTGGGAAGCCATGGGGAGGTGGTGTTGGGGTGAGTTGGGAGATTGGGATTGACCTGTATACATGTATATGCATAAAATACATAACTAATAATAACCTGCTGTATAAAAAATAAATAAAATTAAATTTCAAAATTTTAAAAAATAAAATTTAAAAATAAAACAGAAAAAAGTTCTTCCCTTCACACAGATGTATTTATATGAATGAATTATTCCCATGCTTATATCTATAAATACATAAAAGAGGAATAAAATCTAACTTGAACCAAAAAAGAAAAAAAAAAACCTGAACCCACGAGTTAGACAGAGGAAAAAACAATCAGGGCACTTGCTCCATCGGTAAACAATTCTGAAATTGGTCAGAGGTGGGGAATCATCTCCCATAGAGCAAGCAGCCCACTCCTACGCAAGGAGCGTCCTCATTGCAAAGCGGGGGGCCATGCCGAGGCATCTGTGAGTAACCGTGAGCCTAGCCCCAGGCCAGCTGCTGTTGAACTTTTCCCACCCTTCCCAGGTAAAACACCTGAATATGTACAAGGGCTTGAAAGCCTAGAGGAAGGGCCGTGGAGCCACACCAGCGACAGCACGCAGGCCAACTTGGTGCCTGCAGGCCAGCCAGGATGATCCTGGCCTTGGGCGCTCTTCTAGAAGCTTTCCATTGCCCTGTCTGAGATACCCCTCCTGTCCCGGCCCCCACTGCTTTTTTCCTTCCTCACCTCTGTCCGGAGAGAAATTCCAGTGTATGTTAGAGGTGACACATCCTCTTCTTTACAGGTGGAAGCCTGGCAACTCCTGCAGAAAGTCCAGCAGAGACCCACTCACACCGGGCCACCCACAAAGCCGTGGCCGCTCACTCCCTCCCACCAGCACAGCCCCGACACTGCTGACGGGGCAGAGAATATGGAGTCAGGCACAGCTTCAGGGGCTATTGCTGCCTGCAGCGCTGTTTATATTGACCTCAACCCAGGCACACCTGGGGTGGGCCGGCCGGCAGGGTCAGGCTACCCAGGTCAGCTAATCCTCAGCCCTCAGGGAATCACATTGTTGAAAATGGACCTCGCTAAGGCAGAATAGAAGCCAAGGAATAAAAGGACACAATGCCATTTGTAGCACCGTAGGTGTGTCTAGAGGTAAGCACGTGAGTTGTTGTAAGTCAGAAAGTGAAAGACACATATCATATCATATCTCTTATAGGTGTGACCGAAAAATGGATACCAGGGCAGATATTTCCACGGAGAAGGGCAATCACAGATTCATTCAACAAACTTATGGTTCACCAATGGAAAGGTGTGAGGATTGGTTTCATTATGATATTGGGGTTAACAGACATATACAAACACAGGTGACATATATAATCACCAAAGACCTACAGAATACCAAGAGAAGACTACTCAACATTCTGTCATAAGGTACATGGGAAAAGGATCCCAGGAAGAACAGACATATGTGTATGTGTAAAAGAACCACATCTTCCACACCTACAACAAGCCAAACATTGTAATCAAATTTGCTGTAATAAAAAGTAAAAAATTAAATTAAAAACACGAACAAGAAGTAGTGAGACAAACTTGAGGGGCTTTCTCCTGGCACATTCCATTCTAAATTCCAATCTAGAACACGACTTCCATTGAGGCTCTGTTGCCCCAGTAACCAGATTTGGTAAGGGAGACCTGCTGCCACCTTGTGGCCGTTTCACACAACAGCAGCTTTAATCCCAGCGCTAATGGTCAGTTGATATTCAAAATCATTGCAGGCCTGTAAATGACACCTGCCCTGAAAACAAATCCTGGGTTCATATATCGACCAAAAAATTCAAAGGACGTCCATATTTCAAAACGAAAGTTTCAAAAGGCATATTTTACACACATTAGTGTTCTGCTTCTTTTCCTTTCTTTCTTTTTTTGTTAAAAAAACGGGAATGGCAAAAAGCATCCCTCAGAATGGGCGAAAATATTTGCAAACGAATCAATGGACAAAAGTTTAATCTCCACTATATATAAAGAGCTCATGCAGCTTAATATTAAAAAAACAAACAACCCAATACAAAAATGGGCAGAAGATCTAAAGAGACGTTTCTTCAAAGAAGACACAGAGATGGCCAAGACGCACATGAAAAGCTGCTCAACATCACTAATTATTAGAGAAATGCAAATCAAAACTACAATGAGGTATCACCTCACACCTGTTAGAATCGGCATCATCAGAAAATCTACAAACAACGAATTCTGGGGAGGGTGTGGACAAAAGGATCCCTCTTCCACTAGTGGTGGAAATGTAAATTGATACAGTCACGATGGAGAACAGTATGGAGTTTCCTTAAAAAAACTAGAAATAGAATTACCATATGACTCAGCAATCCCACTTCTGGGCATATACCCAGAGAAAACCATAAATCAAAAAGGCACATTCACCACAATGCTCATTTCAGCACTATTTACGATAGCCAGGTAATGGAAGCAACCTAAATACCCACAGACAGACGAATGGATAAAGATGTGGTACATATATAAAATGGAATATTACTCAGCCATAAGAAGGAATGAAACTGGGTCATTTGTAGAGACGTCGATGGATCTAGAGACTGTCATACAGAATGAAGTAAGTCAGAAAAAGACAAACAAATATTGTATATTAATGCATATATGTGGAACCTAGAGAAATGGTACAGATGAACTGGTTTGCAGGGAAGAAATAGAGACACAGAGGTAGAGAACACACGTATGGACACCAAGTGTGGGAAGCCATGGGGAGGTGGTGTTGGGGTGAGTTGGGAGATTGGGATTGACCTGTATACATGTATATGCATAAAATACATAACTAATAATAACCTGCTGTATAAAAAATAAATAAAATTAAATTTCAAAATTTTAAACAATAAAATTTAAAAATAAAACAGAAAAAAGTTCTTCCCTTCACACAGATGTATTTATATGAATGAATTATTTCCATGCTTATATCTATAAATGCATAAAAGAGGAATAAAATCTAACTTGAACCAGAAAAGAAAAAAAAAAAAACCTGAACACACGAGTTAGACAGAGGAAAACACAATCAGGGCACTTGCTCCATCGGTAAACAATTCTGAAATTGGTCAGAGGTGGGGAATCATCTCCCATAGAGCCAGCAGCCCACTCCTACGCAAGGATCGTCCTCATTGCAAAGCGGCGGGCCATGCCGAGGCATCTGTGAGTAACCGTGAGCTGAGCCCCAGGCCAGCTGCTGTTGAACTTTTCCCACCCTTCCCAGGTAAAACACCTGAATATGTACAAGGGCTTGAAAGCCTAGAGGAAGGGCCGTGGAGCCACACCAGTGACAGCACGCAGGCCAACTTGGTGCCTGCAGGCCAGTCAGGATGGTCCTGGCCCTGGGCGCTCTTCTGGAAGCTTTCCATTGTCCTGCCTGAGATACCCCTCCTGTCCCGGCCCCCACTGCTTTTTTCCTTCCTCACCTCTGTCCGGAGAGAAATTCCAGCGGAAGGTATGGGTGACACATCCTCTTCATTACAGGTGGAAGCCTGGCAACTCCTGCAGAAAGTCCAGCAGAGACCCACTCACACCGGGCCACCCACAAAGCCGTGGCCCCTCACTCCCTCCCACCAGCACAGCCCCGACACTGCTGACCGGGCAGAGAATATGGAGTCAGGCACAGCTTCAGGGGCTATTGCTGCCTGCAGCGCTGTTTATATTGACCTCAACCCAGGCACACCTGGGGAGGGCCGGCCGGCAGGGTCAGGCTACCCAGGTCAGCTAATCCTCAGCCCTCAGGGAATCACATTGTTGAAAATGGACCTCGCTAAGGCAGAATAGAAGCCAAGGAATAAAAGGACACAATGCCATTTGTAGCACCGTAGGTGTGTCTAGAGGTAAGCACGTGAGTTGTTGTAAGTCAGAAAGTGAAAGACACATATCATATCATATCTCTTATAGGTGTGACCGAAAAATGGATACCAGGGCAGATATTTCCACGGAGAAGGGCAATCACAGATTCATTCAACAAACTTATGGTTCACCAATGGAAAGGTGTGAGGATTGGTTTCATTATGATATTGGGGTTAACAGACATATACAAACACAGGTGACATATAGAATCACCAAAGTCCTACAGAATACCAAGAGAAGACTACTCAACATTCTGTCATAAGGTACATGGGAAAAGGATCCGAGGAAGAACAGACATATGTGTATGTGTAAAAGAACCACATCTTCCACACCTACAACAAGCCAAACATTGTAATCAAATTTGCTGTAATAAAAAATAAAAAAATAAATTAAAAACACGAACAAGAAGTAGTGAGGCAAACTTGAGGGGCTTTCTCCTGGCACATTCCATTCTAAATTCCAATCTAGAACACGACTTCCATTGAGGCTCTGTTGCCCCAGTAACCAGATTTGGTAAGGGAGACCTGCTGCCACCTTGTGGCCGTTTCACACAACAGCAGCTTTAATCCCAGCGCTAATGGTCAGTTGATATTCAAAATCATTGCAGGCCTGTAAATGACACCTGCCCTGAAAACAAATCCTGGGTTCATATATCGACCAAAAAATTCAAAGGACGTCCATATTTCAAAACGACAGTTTCAAGAGGCATATTTTACACACATTAGTGTTCTGCTTCTTTTTCTTTCTTTCTGTTTTTGTTAAAAAACCGGGAATGGAATAAGGCATCCCTCAGAATGGGCGAAAATATTTGCAAACGAATCAATGGACAAAAGTTTAATCTCCAATATATATAAAGAGCTCATGCAGCTTAATATTAAAAAAACAAACAACCCAATACAAAAATGGGCAGAAGATCTAAAGAGACGTTTCTTCAAAGAAGACACAGAGATGGCCAAGACGCACATGAAAAGCTGCTCAACATCACTAATTATTAGAGAAATGCAAATCAAAACTACAATGAGGTATCACCTCACACCTGTTACAATTGGCATCATCAGAAAATCTACAAACAACGAATTCTTGGGAGGGTGTGGACAAAAGGATCCCTCTTCCACTAGTGGTGGAAATGTAAATTGATACAGTCACGATGGAGAACAGTATGGAGTTTCCTTAAAAAAACTAGAAATAGAATTACCATATGATCCAGAAATCCCACTTCTGGGCATATACCCAGAGAAAACCATAAATCAAAAAGGCACATTCACCACAATGCTCATTTCAGCACTATTTACGATAGCCAGGTAATGGAAGCAACCTAAATACCCACAGACAGACGAATGGATAAAGATGTGGTACATATATAAAATGGAATATTACTCAGCCATAAGAAGGAATGAAACTGGGTCATTTGTAGAGACGTCGATGGATCTAGAGACTGTCATACAGAATGAAGTAAGTCAGAAAGAGAAAAACAAATATTGTATATTAATGCATATATGTGGAACCTAGAAAAATGGTACAGATGAACTGGTTTGCAGGGAAGAAATAGAGACACAGAGGTAGAGAACACATGTATGGACACCAAGTGTGGGAAGCCATGGGGAGGTGGTGTTGGGATGAGTTGGGAGATTGGGATTGACTTGTATACATGCATATGCATAAAATACATAACTAATAATAACCTGCTGTATAAAAAAATAAATAAAATTAAATTTCAAAATTTAAAAAAATAAAATTTAAAAATAAAACAGAAAAAAGTTCTTCCCTTCACACAGATGTATTTATATGAATGAATTATTTCCATGCTTATATCTATAAATACATAAAAGAGGAATAAAATCTAACTTGAACCAAAAAAGAAAAAAAAAACCTGAACCCACGAGTTAGACAGAGGAAAACACAATCAGGGCACTTGTTCCAGCGGTAAACAATTCTGAAATTGGTCAGAGGTGGGGAATCATCTCCCATACAGCCAGCAGCCCACCCCCCAAGCAAGGAGGGTCCTCATTGCAAAGCTGGGGTACCAAGCCAAGGCATCTGTGAGTAAACGTGAGCTAAGCCCCAGTCCTGCTGCAGCTGAACTCTTCCCACCCTTTCCAGTTAAAACACCTGAATATGTACAAGAACTTGCAAGCTTAGAGGAAGGGCTGTGGAGCCACACCAGCGACAGCACACAGGCCGACTTGGTGCCTGCAGGCCAGTCAGGATTGTCCTGGCCCCAGATGCTCTTCTGGAAGCTTTCCATTTCCCTGCCTGAGATACCCCTCCTGCCACGGCCCCCACTGCTTTTTTACTTCCTCACCTCTGCCTGGGGAGAAATTCCAGCAGCAGGTATCGGTGACACATCCTCTTCTTTAGCAGGTGGCAGCCTGGCATCTCCTGCAGAAAGTCCAGCAGAGCCCCACTCACACTGGGCCACCCACAAAGCCGTGGCCCCTCACTCCCTCCCACCAGCACAGCCCCGGCACTGCCTACGGGGCAGAGAATATGGCGTCAGTCACAGCTACAAGGGCTGTCGCTCACTGGAGAGCTGTTTATATTGCCCTCAACTCAGGCACACCTGTGGAGGGCTGGCAGGCAGTTTCAGGCTGCAAAAATCAGCCAATCCTCACCCCTCAGGAGCTCACAGTTGCAGAAAATGAAACTTGCTAAATGGGCCAGGTCCTAGGAACAGGTGTGGGCTCTTGAGAGTCAGGATAGACAAGGGGCTGCAGCTGCGGCTTGTTTTCTTATCATTTTATCTGGTCCATGAGTGGATAACAACTTCAAGAAGACCCTATCCTAATGAGAGGAACCCAGGAGTCAGGGAGAGGAGTGATGGTGGGTGGAGACAGAGGCCTGGTGCCCTGGCTGCAGTGGAAGTGTCTGGAAGACCAGGCAGAAAGAGCCTGCAGAGAGTGATAGCCATGGTCACAGACCTGTCAGAACTGCTGTTTGTTAGTTCAAGTCCTGCTCTGAGGTATTCTGTGTCAGCTGTGAGCGACAGGTGAGCAGGGGGTTCTCTGCAAGGTGGGCTATGTGCACAGTTCCTGTGTGTCCAGCCCTGCTGGGGTACCTGCCCAGGGGAGCTCTGTATCCTGGGAAGGGCCTGAGTAGGAGAGCCCAATGGGCTGCTGGGTAGCTGCAGAGGTGAGCTCCATACCCTGGGAGGGACTTGACCACGAGAGCCCCGTGGGCTGTGGGGTAGGGGTGCAGCCCAGGTAAGCTCCATATCCTGAGATTGGCCTGACCACGAGAGCCCCATGGGCTGCTGGAGACCTGATAAAGTATATCAGGACAGTCAGTGAAGCCACCGAGGATATGCATCCAGTAGCTCCTATTTCCTACTCCCTGCTGGTCATTCTACCTTCCACCAGGCCATGACATTCTGTATTAGACTTCAATGATGCCTTCTTCTGTATTCCATTCATCTCAGAGTCACAAGAATTTTTGGCTTGTGAGTGGCAGGACACAACATGCAACAAAAGAAATAATGCTGGGCCGTCCTGCCCCAATGGTTCAAAAATCCCCACACCATCATTGGGGAAATGTCCTCTAAAGACCTAAAAGTTCAACCTCTTTAAAAGGGAACCCTCCTTCAATATGCAGATGACATTCTGATCGCCAGGCCTACTAAAGACGCCTCTGAACTACCTAGCCAAGAAAGGATAGAAGGTGTCCAAGATAAACGCTCAAATATCCCAGGCTAAGGTGACATGCCTGGGCTTCATTCTCACAGATATTCGGAGAAACGCATCCCAGGATAGGGAAGAAGCCATTTGCAGCCTTGCGTCTTCTAAAACTAGAAGACAGCTTAGGGGTTCCTGGGGAGGCCAAGGTTTTCTGCATCTGGATCCCTAACTACAGTGTCATAGCTGGGCCTCTACATGAAACACTGACACGAAAAGATGATGATCCTTTTGAATAGAATCCAGAAGCAGCCTTTCAAGAATGGAAAGAGCAGTCAATACAGACCCTTGCCCAGGAACTCCCTAATTTAGCTAAACCCTTTGACCTTTACATACCCGGTCAAAGGTTAATCGCCCTTGGAGCCTTAGTGCAAAAACTGGGACCACTTGAAATGGAGCAACACAAGAATGCCCTTCAGGTATGATAAACTATGGTCACCAAGGGCTTTGCCCACCGACTCATCAGGCCAGGATACTGGGGTATCTAAAAAGCTGGAAATCAGCAGCCCGCAAGGCCAGCTCCCTCCTAAGGGAAAAGGACCCCACGTGGTGATCCTAACCACCCATCATGCCCTGAAGTTGCAGGGGTCGCTCTGTGGACACACTGACCTCGAGTGAGGAGGCCCTCCAACTCCAACCTCCAGAGAGATAAACGGGGGCAACGGGCCCCCAAGATGACTCGTGTGACCATCACTTGACCTGGAGTTTCTCTCAGAAAACGACAAGACTGTGCCCCGAAAGAGCAGACTACTGCTTGCAGGACTTACTGCACCCAGAGGGGAGCTAATAAGCTTGGCGGGGGAAACGTATATCACGCTTTCACCATAGAAAACCCTACAGACACCGTGGTGATGGTGGCCAATATGACCGGCTGGACTGCTGGCTACTTCTAAAGGCCGTTGACTCAGTGGACGTCATGGTCCTGGATCACCACTGACCCTGGACTGTCTGGGAGTTGCGCGGGCAGGGCTCTGACACATGGTGCTGTTTGTACATTAATTCAGGGACCTAATTAAAGAAAGCACAGACTACTGGTCAGAGCATCTAGTCTGGCAAAAACTGTCAGCCTAAGGTCGCCGAACATATGTGGGGTGGGGTGAAACCTGCCACCGCAGCATCTCTGCGCCTCTCTTTCCTGGACCCTTAAAGGTCATTAGAATCTGTAACACTTCCAATGCTGGTGCTCAGGCGGACGAGAAGTGAGGCAGGAGGCCTTGGGACAATCAACCTCACCAGGAGGCCGGTGGGGAGACGTTTTGCCCCTCCCCCCATGTATCAGGGCTCCCACCACAGCATGAAGCAGTTACAAAAGAGGGGTCTGCACCCTCAACACCCCAAGAATAAGGAACGGAACAAAAAGCAGAGGAGGTGTTCGTCTCCGGCAACGTTCATTAAAAATTCCTGGGAGATAAAAAGAGAATCTGGGCAATAAAATAAAGTCTAACCTGTTTTTCCTTTGTGCTTTGTCTAATTTCACGTGCTCCTAGGGTTCCGCATGCAGAGGTCCCACACCCGGCACTTCAGACCCGATTTCCTAGTGCAGAATGGCTGGGTCGACACCTCAGCTAGCGGGGTCCATGCAGACTCCGCGGCATAGAGCCTGAGCTGCAGCCAACGCAGCCCTCGAGAGCTCCATCCCCTCCCTCCCACTGACGCTGCCGGGGACCCTACACAGCAGCCCAGCCCACAGCCCATGGGGGAGTGCACGATCTCACCTCTCCATTCTGTTTTCAAAATAATGTTTCCTTTGCTTCTGAACCAAACTCAGTCTTGATCTGTTGGCTCCAATGACACTGGGCACGGGGACTCCTGTTGGGGTCCACTCTGGAGGATCAGTAACAGAAATTGAGAACATTGTAACTTCAATGAACAGATGTGTGAGCCAAACTGTAGTTAACATAGAGCAGTGTATAATGCTCGGGTAAAATAAGATGTTTCTAAGACTTACATTTGATATTTCCATCACTTTCCTATAAGCAAGTTCAGTGAAGACGTCTGTCTTATTTGTCAGGTCAACATTAGAGAAATGAAGTGATTTATTTCCATGGATGTACATCGAATACTCTTGGCTGAAGCTTCAATCTTGTTTTGAATGCTTTTCCACTGTAAATGATACCTCTCTTTCAGCTCCCCCATTTCTGAGTAGTATAAAATCTTATAATTTATTATTACCAAAGGGGAAAGGTAGGAGAAGGGATAAATTAACAGTTTGGGATTAACACATACACACTGCTATGTATAAAATAGATCATCAACAAGGAACTACTGTATAGCACAGGGAACTACACTGAATATTTTGCAATAACCTACAAGGGGAAATAATCTGAAAAAGAATAGATATTTTTATTGACATCATCTATCAATGACAGATAAAATGTAACCTAAGCAAGGCCGATGGTGAGCGCTTCTGACCCTGAAGATTTCAGTCATCTAAAGTTTGGGCTCTGCCTATTTCCCAAGGCCCTTAAAGGACATACGTGTAGCCGTAGCTTAAAAATTCCCCAGTTTGGGGTTCGGGGAGGCACTGATTTGGAAAAATCCCTGGTGTTCTCCTTACATGCACGGGACCCTTCCTACAGCTAAAACATGCCTGTCACACCTAGAGGATGGTACACCGTTTGATCGGAAAGAGTTTGGAAAAGGCACCTCATCTCCTCATCGCCTGGTGCTCGGGTTCAACCCTCCAGCATCTTTCCTAACAATCTCCTCACTTGGGGATATCAGCACCGTCAACATCCTGTTGCACACAGTTTGGAATTTGTCCAGAGGATGAAGCGGAAGGATGAGAAAAATTTAGAGACAAGTCTTAGGTGTTCGGACAGGCACATGCCACTCTAATTTCCAATCCAGAAGACAAATTCATCAAAGGCTAGAATTGCCCACGGAAACAGAATAGGGCTAGAGGAAATCCCGCTGTTTTGTGTCCAGTTTCCAAAAACACAAGTTGAAAAATGGAACTCAGGGGCACTAAAATTCATGAAACTGCAGAGTTGAAAATATCTATCGTCGAAAAATGTCTTGAGGTAAGTCACAGAAAAGGACTTGTAAGCAAGGGAGAGTGGCAGGAAACAGATTTGAAGAGGTAGAAAGGACTCCCCATTAAAGCACAAGAAAAGGGGCTGAACATCGCCAATGATGCAGTTGGCCAAAAAGGGTGTATGCATTTTTTCTGAATATATTCAAGTAAAGGCCATACACACTTTTTATCCAACCCAACAGGTGGGCACTGGAAATCAATATCACAAAATGTATCACTTCACATCAGTCAGAAGGGCCATCCACATAAAGTGTAAACACCAGAAATGCAGGACAGGGCGAGGAGAAAAGGGAGCCCTGTGAGGCTGATAGTGGAAATGTAATTTGCCAACGGCCACTCTGGAGAAGTGTATTGTGTTTGCTAAAACATCTAAAAAATGAGCTACAGAGCATAGGGCACTTGCACTCATGGGCGTGTACCTTGGGAAAAACAAAAATCGACAGAAAACAGGCACCCGAACGTTTACCACCTCTCTGTTAAAAAGGGCCTCAACTTGGATATAACCTAAATGTTCCTGGAAGGATAAAATGGATAAAAGAGATGGGGTACTTATGTAGAGTGGAATATTACTCATCCAGAAATCAATGAAATAAGGCCAGTTGTAACAACTCTGGAGGAGTTACATACGATCATTCTAAGTGACATATGTCAGAAAGAAAAAGACACATATCATAAGATGTC
Organism: Hyperoodon ampullatus; assembly: GCF_949752795.1. NCBI lineage: Eukaryota > Metazoa > Chordata > Mammalia > Artiodactyla > Ziphiidae > Hyperoodon > Hyperoodon ampullatus. The sequence continues at coordinate 316,830 of NW_027640750.1, forward strand.
AGTTAAAGGTGGAATCAAAAATGGCTACACATGAAATAAATTACAAAACAGAAACATAGTCAAATTTGTAGAAAATAGACATAAGGCTGCTAAATGGGAAAGGTGGGGAATGGTGAGGTATTATCCAGGAGGTTGAAATTAGCAAAGATACCATTCCAAGTACCAAATTGAATAACTGACAAGGCCTACACGGTACCTCAAAGAACTGCACTCAGCCCACTCAAGTCACTGGAAAATAATACATATGACTGGTAAGCATCTGAAAAAGAAGTTATTGTTGTCTCACAGTACATGAATCAAGTGGATGTACAGCAGCAAAAAAACAGAGCTTTGAAAATCAGCTGTAACCAATATAAAAATAAATTTAAAACTATTTATAAAAACAGTGAGACAGACAAAAATTCTTACAACTTTTGTTGAAGGGCTACGATGTAACATGGATTGAACACATGTAGACCCACAGCAGGATGATTATATAAGGCTGGAAGCTAGGCATGCTAAGAGATGTTAGAGAGGCTGGGTGAGGAAATGCAGACCTTTTAAAGTAATACTGCCTGGTACCCATTCCATGGGTCCCAAATCTGCAGGTTCAAGGGAATCTTCTGACAGCGAAAACATGCCTGGGAAACCGAGATGAATGTACACCGTGTGCTCAGGAAAGGTGTCTAAAATGCACCTCATTTTTGATCTCCTGGTGCTGGGGTTCGCCATTCCAGCCACATTACTAACAATCTCCCCACTTGGAGAATCAGCACCTTTAACCTCCTGCTTCACACAGTTTGCAATTTGTGCAGAGGATAAATGGGAAGAGGGGGAACCAATGAGAGATTAGCTGTAGGACTTTTGACAGGCACATGTCACTCTAATTTCCCATTAGGAAGAAGAATTAACCAAAGGCTCAGCCTGCCTCCCCAGAACCAGAATAGGGCCAGAAGTAATCCAATGGTTTGGCGGCCAGCTCACAAAAAAAGCGAGTTGCAAAATGGAGCTCAGGAGCAGACAATTCAAAGACCTGCAAAGATATAAATGATAACCAACGTCCAAAAATATATTCAGGTAAGGTAACGAAGAGGATCTGAATGAGAGGCAGAATTGCAGGAAACAGATTTCAAAAGGTAGATTGTACTCACATTTAAAGCATATGAAAAGCAGCAGAATTTCTAAAATGATGTGGTTGGGCAAAAGGGTGTATGCGTTTTTTTCGTGAATATCTTCAGGAAAAAAACACATGCAGAGTTTTTGGCCAACCAAGCAAGAGGGAAATGCAAATCCACACAACAAAGAAGTCTCAATTTCCACTGCTCAGAAAGGCCATCCAAAAAATGTGTACAAACCAGAAATGCAGGAGAGGCCATGGAAAACAGGGAGCCTAGTCACGCTGATGGGTGGGGTATAAATATCCAAGAGCCACTCTGAAGAAGTGTATGCTGTTTTTAAAACATCTAAAATACAAAGCCCCAGAGCAAGGGGATTTCAACTCATGGACATATAACTTGGGAAGACTAAATGTCAATAAGACACAGGCACCCCAAAGTTTAGGGCTGCTCTGCATACAAGAACCTCAACTTTGGTACACCTAAAATATCCCAGGAAAAAGAGAAATGCATAAAGAACTTGTGGTAATTTTGCACAACGGAATATCACTCAGACGTGAAATCAATGTATATAAGGCCAGTAGCAGCATAATGAGTGGATTTACGTATGATGATTTTAAGGGAAATTAGTCACACAGAAAAAAGAATCTTATCATAAGATATCACTTATAGAGGGAATGTCAATATCACAACACATGAACTGAATTAGGAAAGAGAACAGAGTCTCACATTTAGCAAAAATCTCTTATGCCTGCTTCAGGGGAAAGGAGAGGTGGGGTGATGCATAAAACCAGAGTTTGATATTAGCACAGGTACCATTCCATAAACCAAATACAGAATAGACAAGACCTACACCTTCCTCAGTGAACGGGACTCAACACCCCTATGCCCCACAGAGGAATATATCTGACTACTAAGAATCTTATAACTTATGTATTGATATGTCTCCGTAAGGGAATCAATTGTGTCTAGACTGGCATAAACACGTCAGTGAAAATCAGCTCAACCCCATTATAAAAGTGAATTTCAAAAAAAACCCCCAAAAACAGCGAAATTCTTACACAATTCCTTCAGGGGTTCTGATGAAACCTGGAATGACCCTATCTGCAAAGACAGCTGGATGAGACATAAGGCTGGACACTTGGGACTGAGAGGACTGGTGAGATTGGGAGAGAAAATGCAGACCTTTTAAAGTAGTAATGCATGCCACCATTCCATGTGTCCCAAATCTCCAGGTAGAAGGGAATATCACTACAATTATAACATGTATGGGAAACCTAGAAAATGGACACCCTGTGATGGCGAAAGGTTTCTAAAACTCTCCTAATTTTTCCTCTCCTTGTGCTCCACTTTGGCATTCCAACTGCTTTACTATCAATCTCCCAACTTAGGAGAGTCAGCCCCTATAACCTCCTGGTTCGCACAGTTTGCTAATTGTGCAGAGGATGAAAGGGAAGAGGGAGAACCAATCAGAGAGTAGATGTAGGCATTTGGACGGGCACATGTCACTCTAATTTCCCGGCAGGAAGAAGAATTAACCAAAGCCTCAGCCACCCACAGGGAACAAATATAGCCACCCCTGGAACCAGTATAGGTCCTGAAGCAAAATTGTGGATTTGCGGCCAGCTCACAAAGATGGGATTTGAAAATTGGAGCTCAGGGGCACAGCAATTCACAAACCTGCAGACTTATAAAGGACTACTCTCTTCCAAAAATCTGTTGAGGGAAGGCAATGAAGCGGCCTTGAAAATGAGGCAGAATTGCACAAAATATATTTCAAGAGGTAAATTGGAATCGCCTTTAAAGCACAGGAAAAGCATCCCAACTTGGACAGAGATGCACTTGGCCAAAAAGGGCGTATGCCTTTTCTCCTGAATATATTCAGAAGAAAACGCATACACCCTTTTTGGCCAATCAAGCAAGCGTGCAATACAAATCCACGCTACAAAGAATTGTCACTTACCACTGGTCAAAAGGGACATCCGAATATCTGTAAAAACCAGAAAGGTTGGGCTTCCCTGGTGGCGCAGTGGTTGCGAGTCTGCCTGCCGATGCAGGGACACGGGTTCGTGCCCCGGTCTGGGAGGATCCCACGTGCCGCGGAGCGGCTGGTCCCGTGAGCCATGGCAACTGGGCCTGCGCGTCCGGAGCCTGTGCCCCGCAATGGGAGAGGCCACAGCAGTGAGAGGCCCGCATACAGAAAAAAAAAAAAAAAAAAAAAAAAACAGAAAGGCAAGAGAGAGATGGCAAGGGCATGAAGCAATGTGATCCCAATGGTCATGGAGGATTGTGATGACAAGCGCATGGAGAATTGTGATGACAAGATTATGTACCATTTTGTTGACAAAGGCAAGGAGCATTATGATGACAAGGTTCATGGAGCACTGTGATGACAAGCATCACGGAGCATAGTGATTACAGGGGTCATGGAGCATTGGGATGACAAGCGCATGGATCATTGTGATGACAATGGTCATGGAGCATTTTAATGACAAGAGTCCCGGATCATTGTGTTGTCAGGGTTCATGCAGCGTTGTGATGACAGTGGTCATGGAGCATTGTGATGACAGGGGTCATGGCGCATTGTGATGAGAAGGTCATGGAGCATTGGGCTGAAAATGTCCATGGAGTACCGTGATGACAGGGGTCATGGAGCATTGTGATGACAAGGTACTGGAGCACTGTGATGAGAAGACCATGGAGCCTTGTGATGACAAGTCTCATGGAGCATTCTGATGAAAAGTGCCATGGAGCATTGTGATTACAGGGGTCTTGGAGCATTGTGATGACAAGAGCATGGAGCATTGGGATGAGAAGGCCATGGAGCGTTCTGATGACATGCATCATGGAGCTTTGTGATGACAAGGACACGGAGCATTGTGATTACAGCGGTCTTGGAGCACTGTGATGAAAAGGGCATGGATCATTGTGATGAAAAAGGCATGGAGCCTTGTCATGACAGGGTTCAAGGAGCAAACTGACAACAAGTGTCAGGGAGCATTGTGATGACAAGGGTATTGAGTATTGTGATGACAAAGGTCATGGAGCACTGTGATGAGAAGACCATGGATAATTGTGATGACGAGCGTCATGGGGCGTTGTGATGATAAGTGTTATGGAACATATTAATCACAAGGATTTGGAGCATTGTGATGACAGAGGTCATGGAGCATTTTGGTTTCATTGTGATGACAATAGCGTGAATCATTATGATGATGGGCATGGTGCATTGTGATGACAGGGTTCATGGAGCATTGAGATGAAAAGGGGCATGGAGCATTGCGATTACAGGAGTCTTGAAGCATTGTGATGACAAAGGCATGGAACATCGTGAATGAGAAGGCCATGGAGCATTCTGTTGACATGCGTCATGGAGCTTTGTGATGACAAGTGCATGGAGCATTGTGATTACAGGGGTCTTGGAGCATTGTGATGACAAGGGTCATGGAGCCTTGTGATGACAAGGCTGTGGAACATTGTGATGTCAGGGGTCATGGAGCATTGTTATGACAGGGGTAATGGAGCATTGTGATGACAAGGGCATGGAGCATTGGTCTGAAAAGTTTCATGGATTATTGTGATGAGAGGGGGCAAGGAGCATTGTGATGACAAGGGCATGGAACACTGTGATACATGGGTCATGGAGGATTGTAATGAGAAGCGCATGGAGCATTGTGATAAGAATGGCATCGAGCATTGTGATGAAAAGCATCATGGAGCCTGTGATGACAAGGGCATGGAACAATGTGATGAGAGGGTTCATGGAGCATTGTGATGACAATGGCATGCAGCATTGTGATGACAAGGGTCATTGAGCTTTGTAATGACAAAGGTCATGGAGCATTTTGATGACAAGGGTGTGGTGCATTCTGTTGTGAAGGGCAGGGAGCATTGTGATGACAGGGGTTATGGAACATTGTGATGTCAGGGGAATGGAGCATTGTGATGATAAAGGCATGTAGCATTGTTGTGACAAGGGTCATGGAATATTGTGATGACAGGGGTGAGGGAGTATTGTGTTTACTAGTGATTGAACATTGTGATATCAGTGGTGAGAGAGCATTTTGATGAGAAGTGCATGGAGCAGTGTGATGACAAGGTTTATGGAGCATTGTGATGACAAAGATGTGGAGCATTGTGATGACAAGTGCATGGCACATTGTGATGCCATGGGTCATGGAGTATTGTGCTAACAAAGGCATTGATCATTGGGAGGACAAGGGTCACCAAGCATTGTGATGAAATGTTCATGGAGCTCTGTGGTGACAAAGGTCACAGAGCATTGTGATGACGAGGGCATGGACCATTGTAATGACAAAGGTCATGAAGCATTGTGATGACTGGAGTCATGGAGCATTGTGATGACAGGGGTCATAGAGCATTGTGATGAAAGGGCATGGAGCATTGTGATGACAGGGGCATGTTGCATTGGTTTGACAAGTTTCAGGGTTTATTGTGATGACAGTGGGCATGGCGCATTGTGATGACAAGGGCATGGAGCATTGTGATGAGAAGGTCATGGAGTATTGTGAAGAAGGGTGTCAGGGAGCATTGTGATGACATATGTCGTGGTCCATTGCGATGACAATGGAATGGAGCATTGTGATGCCAAGTGTCATGGAGGATTGTGATGACAAAGGTAATGGAGCATTTTGATGACAAGCGCTTGGGGCATTGTGATGACAAGGGTCATGGAGCATTGTGATAACAAGGGCCATTGAGAATTTTGATGACATGTTCATGAAGCATTGTGATGACAATCACATGGAGCTTGCTGTGACAGGGATCATGGAGCAGTGCGATGAAAAGTGCATAGAGAATTGTGATGATAAAGCATGTAACACTGTGATGAAAAGCATCATGGAGCACAGTGATGCCAAGAACGTGGAGAATTGTTATGACAGGGGACATGGAGAATTGTGATGACCAGGGCATGGAGTATTGTGATGGCAAGACCGTGGAGCATTGTGATGAGAAGACCATGGATAATTGTGATGATGAGCGTCATGGAGCACTGTAATGACAAGGGGTATGGAGCATTGTGATGACAGGGGACATGGAGCATTGTGATGACAAGGTTCATGGAGCATTCTGATGACAAGCTTGTGGAGTATTTTGATGACAATGACATGGAGCATTTTGATGAAAATGGCATGGGGCATTGTGATGAAAAAGACATGGAGCCTTTTCATGACAGTTTTCAGGGAGCATTCTGACGACAAGTGTCAGGGAGCATTGTGATGACAAAGGTCATGGAGAATTGTGACGAAAAGGGCATGGAGTATTGTGATGACAAGCACATGGAGCTTGCTATGACGGGGTCATGGAGCATTGTGATGACAAGTGCATAGAGAATTGTGATGACAAAGCATGTAACACTGTGATGAGAAGTGTCATGGAGCATAGTGATGCCAAGATCGTGGAGAATTGTGATGACAGGGGACATGGAGCATTGTGATGACCAGGGCATGGAGCATTGCGATGGCAAGATCGTGGAGCACTGTGATGAGAAGACCATGGATAATTGTAATGACGAGGGTCATGGAGCACTGTAATGACAAGGGGTATAGAGCATTGTGATGACAGTGGTCATGGAGCATTGTGATGACCGGGGACATGGAGCATTGTGATGCCCAAGGCATGGAGCACTGTGATGGCAAGACCGTGCAGCATTTTGATGAGAAGACCATGGACAATTGTGATTACGAGTGTCATGGAGCACTGTAATGACAAGCAGTATGGAGCATTGTGATGACTGGGGACATGGAGCATTGTGATGACCAGGGCATGGAGCATTGTGATGGCAAGACCGTGGAGCACTGTGATGAGAAAACCATGGATAATTGTGATGACGAACATCATGGAGCACTGTAATGACAAGGGGCATGGAGCATTGTGATGACAGGTGTCATGGAGCATTGTGATGACAGGGGTCATGGATCATTGAGATGACAAAGGTCACGGAGCATTCTGATGACAAGCTTGTGGAGTATTGTGATGACAATGGCATGAAGCATTGTGATGAAAAGGGCATGGATCATTGTGATGAAAAAGGCATGGAGACTTGTCATGACAGGGTTCAATGAGCATACTGATGACAAGTGTCAGGGAGCATTGTGATGACAAGTGTATTGAGAATTGTGATGACAAAGGTCATGGAGCATTGTGATGAGAAGTCCATGGATAATTGTGATGACCAGCGTCATGGGGCGTTGTGATGACAAGTGTTATGGAACATTGTGATCACAAGGGTTTGGAGCATTGTGATGAGAGAGGTCATGGAGAATTTTGATTTCATTGTGATGACAATAGCATGAAGCATTATGATGATGGGCATGGTGCATTGTGATGACAGGGTTCATGGAGCATTGAGATGAAAAGAGTCATGGATCATTGTAATAACAAGGGTCTTGGAGCATTGTGATGACAATGGCATGGAGTATTGTGATGAGAAGGCCATGGAGCATTCTGATGACATGCGTCAGGGAGCTTTGTGATGACATGGGCATGGAACATTGTGATTACAGGGGTCTTGGAGCATTGTGATGACAAGGGCCATGGAGTCCTGTGATGACAAGGCCGTAGAACATTGTGATGGCAGGGGTCATGCAGCATTGTTATGACAGGTGTAATGGAGCATTGTGATGACAAGGGCATGGAGCATTGGTCTGAAAATTTTCATGGATTATTGTGATGAGAGTGAGCATGGAGCATTGTGATGACAAGGGCACGGAACACAGTGATACATGTGTCATGGAGGATTGCAATGACAAGGGCATGGAGCATTGTGATGACAAGCGTCATGGAGCTTTGTGATGACAACAGCATGGAGCAATGTGATGAGAGGTTTCATGGAGCTTTGTGATGACAATGGCATGGAGCATTGTGATTCCAAGGGTCATGCAGCTTTGTGATGACATAGGCCATGGAGCATTTTGATGACAAGGGCGTGGTGCATTGTGATGAGAAGGGCAGGGAGCATTGTGATGACAGGGTCATGGAGCAATTGGATGAAAAGGGTCATGGAACATTTTGATGACAGTGTTTATGGAACATTGTGATGTTAGGGGTCATGGAGCATTGTGATGTAAAGGGTCATGGAGCATTGTGATGTCAGGGGTCATGGAGCATTGTGATGATAAGAGCATGTAGCATTGTTGTGACAAGGGTCATGGAACATTGGGATGACAGGGTGGAGGGAGTATTGTGTTGACTAGTTATGGAACATTGTGATATCAGTGGTGAGAGAGCATTTTGATGAGAGGTGCATGGAGCATTGTGATGACAAGGCTGTGGAGCATTGTGGTGAGAAACGCAGGGCACATTGTGATGACATGGGTCATGGAACATTGTGCTGACAAACGCATGGAGCATTGTGATGACAAGGTTTATGGAGCATTGTGATGACAAAGATGTGGAGCATTGTGATGACAAGCGCATGGCACATTTGATGCCATGTGTCATGGAGTAATGTGCTGACAAAGGCATGGAGCATTGTGATGACAAGGGTCACCGAGCATTGTGATGAAATCTTCATGGAGTGTTGTGGTCACAAAGGTTACAGAGCCTTGTGATGACGAGGGCATGGACCATTGTGATGACAAAGGTCATGAAGCATTGTGATGACTGGAGTCACGGAGCATTGTGATGACAGGGGTCATAGAGCATTGTGATGAAAGGGCATGGAGCATTGTGATGACAGGGGCATGTTGCATTGGTTTGAAAATTTTCAGGGATTATTGTGATGACAGTGGGCATGGCGCATTGTGATGACAAGGGCATGGAGCATTGTGATGAGAAGGTCATGGAGTATTGTGAAGAAGGGTGTCAGGGAGCATTGTGATGACATATGTCATGGTCTATTGCAATGACAATGGAATGTAGCATTGTGATGCCAATTGTCATGGAGGATTGTGATGACAAAGGTAATGGAGCATTTTGATGACAAGGGCTTGGAGCATTGTGATGACAAGGGTCATGGAGCATTGTGATAACAAGGGCCATTGAGAATTTTGATGACATGTTCATGAAGCATTGTGATGACAATCACATGGAGCTTGCTATGACAGGGGTCATGGAGCATTGCGATGACAAGTGCATAGAGAATTGTGATGACAAAACATGTAACACTGTGAGGAGAAGTATCATGGAGCATAGTGATGCCAAGAACGTGGAGAATTGTGATGACAGGGGACATGGAGCATTGTGATGACCAGGGCATGGAGCATTGTGATGGCAAGACCATGGAGCACTGTGATGAGAAGACCATGGATAATTGTGATGACGAGCGTCATGGAGCACTGTAATGACAAGGGGTATGGAGCATTGTGATGACAGGGGTCATGGAGCATTGTGATGACTGGGGACATGGAGCATTGTGATGACCAGGGCATGGAGCCTTGTGATGTCAAGATCGTGGAGCACTGTGATGAGAAGATCATGGATAATTGTGATGACGAGTGTCATGGAGCACTGTAATGACAAGGGGTATAGAGCATTGTGATGACAGTGGTCATGGAGCATTGTGATGACCGGGGACATGGAGCATTGTGATGCCCAAGGCATGGAGCACTGTGATGGCAAGATCGTGGAGCATTGTGATGAGAAGACCATGGATAATTGTGATGAGGAGCGTCATGGAGCACTGTAATGACAAGTGGTATGGAGCCTTGTGATGACAGGGGTCATGGAGCATTGTTATGACAGTGGTCATGGAGCATTGTGATGACAAGGGTCATGGAGCATTTTGATGACAAGGGCGTGGAGCATTGTGATGAGAAGACCATGGACAATTGTGATTACGAGTGTCATGGAGCACTGTAATAACAAGCGGTATGGAGCATTGTGATGACAGGGTCATGGAGCATTGTGATGACTCGGGACATGGAGCATTGTGATGACCAGGGCATGGAGCATTGTGATGGCAAGACCGTGGAGCACTGTGATGAGAAGACCATGGATAATTGTGATGACGAACATCATGGAGCACTGTAATGACAAGGGGCATGGAGCATTGTGATGACAGGTGTCATGGAGCATTGTGATGACAGGGGTCATGGATCATTGAGATGAAAAGTGTCACGGAGCATTCTGATGACAAGCTTGTGGAGTATTGTGATGACAATGGCATGGAGCACTGTGATGAAAAGGGCATGGATCATTGTGATGAAAAAGGCATGGAGACTTGTCACGACAGGTTTCAATGAGCAAACTGATGACAAGTATCAGGGAGCATTGTGATGACAAGTGTATTGAGAATTGTGATTACAAAGGTCATGGAGCATTGTGATGAGAAGTCCATGGATAATTGTGATGACGAGCGTCATGGAACACTGTAATGACAAGGGGTATGGAGCATTGTGATGACAGGGTTCATGGAGCATTCTGAAGACAATGATCAGGGAGCATTCTGATGACCAGCTTGTGGAGTATTGTGATGACAATGACATGGAGCGTTGTGATGAAAAGGGCATGGAGCATTCTTATGAAAAAGGCATGGAGCCTTTTCATGACAGTGTTCAAGGAGTATTCTGACGACAAGTGTCAGGGAGCATTGTGATGACAAGTGTATTGAGAATTGTGATGACAAAGGTCATGGAGCATTGTGACGACAAGTGCATGGAGTATTGTCATGACAGTCATCATGGAGTGTTGTGATTTCAAGTGTTATGGAACATTGTGATCACAAGGGGTTGGAGCATTGTGATGACAGAGGTCATGGACCATTTTGATTTCAAGGAGCATGGAGCATTGTGATGACAAGGGCATGGAGCAATGTGATCCCAAGGTTCATGGAGGATTGTGATGAAAATGGTAATGGAGTATTGTGATGACAAGCTCATGGAGCATTGTGATGACAAGGTCATGTAGGATTTTGATGACACAGGCATGGAGAATTGTGATGATAAGGGTCATGGAGCACTGTGATGATAAGCGTCACGGAGCATTGTGATTACAGGGGTCATGGAGCATTGGGATGACAAGGGCATGGATCATTGTGATGACAAGTGTCATGGAGCATTGGGCTGAAAATGTTCATGGAGCATTGTGATGACAAGGGAATGGAGCATTGTGATGACAAGAGTCCCAGAACATTGTGTTGTCAGGGGTCATGGAGTGTTGTGATGACAGTGGTCATGGAGGATTGTGATGATATGGGTCATGGAGCATTGTGATGAGAAGGTCATGAAGCATTGGGCTGAAAATGTTCATGGAGTATTGTGATGACACGGGTCATGGAGCATTGTAATGAGAAGGGAATTGAGCACTGTGATGACAAGGTCCTGGAGCATTGTGATGGGAAGTCCATGGAGCCTTGTGATGACAATTCTCATGGAACATTCTGATGAAAAGGGGCATGGAGCATTGTGATTACAGGGGTCTTGGAGCATTGTGATGACAAGGGCATGGAGTATTGTGATGAGAAGGCCATGGAGCATTCTGATGACATGCGTCATGGAGCTTTGTGCTGACAAGGGCATGGAGTATTGTGATGAAAATGACATGGATCATTGTTATGAAAAAGGCATGGAGCCTTGTCATGACAGGGTTCTAGGAGCATACTGACGACAAGTGTCACGGAGCATTGTAATGACAAGTGTAATGAGCATTGTGATGACAAAGTTCATGGAGCATTGTGATGAGAAGACCATGGATAATTTTGATGATGAGCGTCATGGGGTGTTGTGATGATAAGTTTTATGGAACATTGTGATCACAAGGGTTTGGAGCATTGTGATGACAGAGGTCATGGAGCATTTTGATTTCATTGTGATGACAATAGCCTGAAGCATTATGGTGATGGGCATGGTGCATTGTGATGACAGTGTTCATGGAGCATTGAGATGAAAAGGGGCATGGAGCATTGTGATTACAGGGGTCTTGGAGCATTGTGATGACAAGGGCAAGGAGCATTGTGATGAGAAGGCCATGGAGCATTCTGATGACATGTGTCACTGAGCTTTGTGATGACAAGGGCATGGAGCATTGTGATTACAGGGGTCTTGGAGCATTGTGATGACAAGCGTCATGGAGCCTTGTGATGACAATGGTGTGGAACATTGTGATGGCAGGGGTCATGGAGCATTGTTATGACAGGGGTAATGGAGCATTGTGATGAGAAGGGCATGGAGCATTGGTCTGAAAAGTTTCATGGATTATTGTGATGAGAGTGGGCATGGATCATTGTGATGACAAGGTCACGGAACACTGTGATCCATGGGTCATGGAGGATTTTAATGACAAGGGCATGGAGCATTGTGATGAGAAGGGCATCAAACATTGTTTTGACAAGCGTCATGGAGCTTTGTGATGACAAGGGCATGGAACAATGTGATGAGACGGTTCATGGAACATTGTGATTCCAAGGGTTAAGGAGCTTTGTGATGACAAAAGTCATGGAGCATTTTGATGTCAAGGGCGTGGTGCATTGTGATGAGAAGGGCAGGGAGCATTTTGATGACAGGGTCATGCAGCAATTTGATGAAAAGTGTAATGGAACATTTTGATGACAGGGGTTATAGAACATTGTGATGTCAGGGGTCATGGAGCTTTGGGATGAAAAGGGTCATGGAGCATTTTGATGACAGGGGTTATGGAACATTGTGATGTCAGGGGTCATGGAACATTGTGATGATAAGGGGATGTAGCATTGTGATGACAGGGGTCATGCAACATTGTGATTACAGGGGTGAGGGAGTATTGTGATGACTAGTGATGGAACATTGTGATATCTCTGTTGAGAGAGCATTTTGATGAGAAGTGCATGGAGCATTGTGATTACAAGGTTTATGGAGCATTACGATGACAAGGTTGTGGACCGTTGTGATGAAAATTACGTGGCACATTGTGATGACAAGGGTCATGGAGCATTGTTCTGACAAAGGCATGGAGCATTGTGATGACAAGGGTCACGGAGCATTGTGATGAAACGTTCATGGAGTATTGTGGTTACAAAGGTCACAGAGCCTTGTGATGATGTGGGCATGGACCACTGTGATGACAAATGTTATGAAGCATTGTGATGACTGGAGTCACAGAGCATTGTGATGACAAGGGTCATGGAGCATTGTGATGACAAGGGCATGGAGCATTGTGATGACAGGGGCATGGAGCATTGGTCTGACAAGTTTAATAGATTATTGTGATGACAGTGGGCATGGGGCATTGTGATGACAAGGGCATGGGGCATTGTGATGACAAGGGCATGGAGTATTGTGAAGACAGGTGTCAGGGAGCATTGTGATGACATATGTCATGGTCCATTGCGATGACAATGGCATGGAGCATTGTGATGCCAAATGTAATGGAGGATTGTGATGACAAATATAATGGAGCATTGTGATGACTAGGGCTTGGAGCATTATGATGACAAGGGCCATTGAAAATTTTCATGACAAGGTCGTGAAGCATTGTGATGTCAAGGTGCTGGAGCATTGTGATGAGAAAACCATGGAGCCTTGTGAGACAAGTCTCATGGAGCATACTGATGAAAAGGGGCATGGAGCATTTTGATTAGAGTGTCTTGGAAAATTGTGATGACAAGGGAATGGAGCATTGTGATGAGAAGGCCAAGGAGCAGTCTGATGACATGCGTCATTGAGCTTTGTGATGACAAGGGCATGGAGCATTGTAATTACAGGCGTCTTGGAGCATTGTGATGAAAAAGGCATGGATCATTGTGATGAAAAAGGCATGGAGCCTTGTCATGACAGGGTTCAAGGAGCATACAGAGAACAAGTGTCAGGGAGCATTTTGATGACAAGTGTGTTGAGCATTGTGATGACAAAGGTCATGGAGCATTGTGAAGAGAAGACCATAGATAATTGTGATGACGAGCGTCATGGGGCATTGTGATGACAAGTGTTATGGAATATGGTGATCACAAGGGTTTGGAGCAGTGTTATGACAGAGGTCATGGAGCATTTTGATTTCATTGTGATGACAATAGCCTGAAGCATTATGATGATGGGCATGGTGCATTGTGATGACAGGGTTCATGGATCATTGAGATAAAAAGGGACATGGAGCATTGTGATTACAGGGGTCTTGGAGCATTGTGATGAGAAGGGTCATGGAGCCTTGTGATGACAAGGCCATGGAACATCGTGATGGCAGGGATCATGGAGCATTGTTATCACAGGGGTAATGGAGCATTGTGATGGCAAGGGCATGGAGCATTCTGATGACATGCATCATGGAGCTCTGTGATGACAAGGGCATGTAGCACTGTGATTACAGGTGTCTTGGAGCATTGTGATGACAAGGGTCATGGAGCCTTGTGATGACAAGCCCGTGGAACGTTGTGATGGCAGTGTTCATGGAGCATTGTTATGACAGGGGTAATGGAGCATTGTGATAACAAGGGCATGGAACATTTGTCTGAAAAGTTTCATGGATTATTGTGATGAGAGTGGGCATGGAGCATTGTGATGACAAGGGCACGGAACACAGTGATCCATGGGTCATGGAGTATTGTAATGACAAGGGCATGGAGCATTGTGATGAGAAGGGCATCGAGCAGTGTGATGACAAGCACCATGGAGCTTTTTGATGACAATTGCATGGAACAATGTGATGAGAGGTTTCATGGAGTATTGTGATGACAATGGCATGGAGCATTGTGATGCCAAGGGTCATGGAGCTTTGTGATGACAAAGGTCATGGAGCATTTTGATGACAAGGGCGTGGTGCATTGTGATGAGAAGGGCAGGGAGCATTGTGATGACATTGTCATGGACCAATTTGATGAAAAGGGTCATGGAACATTTTGATGAGAGGCGTTATGTAACATTGTGATGTCAGGGGTCATGGAGCATTTTGATGAAAAGGGTCATGGAGCATTTTGATGACAGGGGTTATGGAACATTGTGATGTCAGGGATCATCGAACATTGTGATGATAAGTGCATGTAGCATTGTGATGACAGGAGTCATGGAACATTGTGATGACAGGGTTGAGGGAGTATTGTGATGAATAGTGATGTAACATTGTGATATCAGTGGTGAGAGAGCATTTTGATTTGAAGTGCATGGAGCATTGTGATGACAAGGTTTATGGAGCATTGTGATGACAAGATTGTGGAGCACTGTGACGGCAAGCGCATGGTGCATTGTGATGACATGGGTCATGGAGCATTGTGCTGACAAGCGCATGGAGCATTGTGATGACAATGGTCATGGAGCATTGTGCTGAGAAAGGCATAGAGCATTGTGATGACAAGGGTCAAAGAGCATTGTGATGAAAAGTTCATGAAGCATTGTGGTTAAAAAGGTCACAGAGACTGTTGATGACAAGGGCATGGACCACTGTGATGACAAAGGTCATGAAGCCTTGTGATGACTGGAGTCACGGAGCATTGTCATGACAGGGGTCATGGAGCATTGTGATAACAAGGGCTTGGGGCATTGTGATGACAAGGGCATAGAGCATTGGTCTAATAAGTTTCATGGCTTATTGCGATGACAGTTGGAATGGCGCATTGTGATGACAAGGGCATGGAGCATTGTGATGACCAGGTCATTCAGTATTGTGAAGACAGGTGTCAGGGAGCATTGTGATGACATATGTAATGGCCCATTGTGATGACAATGCCATGGAGCATTGTGATGCCAAGTGTCATGGAGGATTCTGATGACAAAGGTAATGGAGCATTGTGATGACAATGGCTTGGAGCATTGTGATGACAAGGGTCAGGGAGCATTGTGCTGACAAGTGCATGGAAAATTGTGATGACAAGGGACATGGAGCATTCTGATGACAAGCTTGTGGAGTATTTTGATGACAATGGCATGGAGCATTGTGATGAAAACGGCATGGTGCATTTTGATGAAAAAGGCATGGAGCCTTTTTGTGACAGGGTTCAAGGAGCATTCTGACGACAAGTGTCAGGGAGCATTGTGATGACAAGTGTATCGAGAATTGTGATGACAAAGGTCATGGAGCATTGTGATGAAAAGGGCATGGAGTATTGTGATGACAAGCATCATGGAGCATTGTGATGACAAGTGTTATGGAACATTGTGATCACAAGGGTTTGGAGCATTGTGATGACAGAGGTCATGGATCATTTTGATTTCAAGGAGCATGGAGCATTTGATGACAAGGGCATGGAGCAATGTGATCCCAAGGTTCATGGAGGATTGTGATGGCAATGGTAATGGAGTATTGTGATGACAAGTGCATAGAACATTGTAATGACAAGGTCATGTAGCATTTTGCTGACAAAGGCATGGAGCATTGTGATGACAGGTGTCATGGAGCACTGTGATGACAAGCGTCACGGAGCATTGTGATTACAGGGGTCATGGAGCATTGGGATGACAAGGGCATGCATCATTGTGATGACAAGTGTCATGGAGCATTGGGCTGAAAATGTTCATGGAGTATTGTGATGACAGGGGTCATGGAGCATTGTGATGACTAGGGAATGGAGCATTGTGATGACAAGAGTCCCGGATCATTGTGTTGTCAGGTGATATTGAGCGTTGTGATGACTGTGGTCATGGAGAATTGTGATGATATTGGTCATGGAGCATTGTGATGAGAAGGTCATGGAACATTGGGCTGAAAATGTTCATGGAGTATTGTGATGACAGGGGTCATGGAGCATTGTGATGATAAGGGAATGGGGCATATTGATGACAATGTCCTGGAGCATTGTGATGAGAAGACCATGGAGCCTTGTGATGACAAGTCTCATGGAGCATTCTGATGAAAAGGGGCATGGACCATTGTGATTACAGGGGTCTTGGAGCATTGTGATGACAAGGGCATGGAGCATTGTGATGAGAAGGCCATGGAGCATTCTGATGACATGCATCATGGAACTTTGTGATGACAAGGGCATGGAGCATTGTGATTACAGGGGTCTTGGAGCATTGTGATGAAAATGGCATGGATCATTGTGATGAAAAAGGCATGGAGCCTTGTCATGAAAGGGTTCAGGGAGCATACTGATGGCAAGAGTCAGGGAGCATTGTGATGACATGTGTATTGCGCATTGTGATGACAAATGTCATGGGGCATTGTGATGAGAAGTCCATGGATAATTGTGATGAGTAGCGTCATGGGGTATTGTGATGAAAAGTGTTATGGAACATTGTGATCACAAGGATTTGGAGCATTGTGATGACAGAGGTCATGGAACATTTTGATTTCATTGTGATGACAAGAGCATGAAGCATTATGATGATGGGCATGGTGCATTGTGATGACAGGGTTCATGGAGCATTGTGATGAAAGGTGGCATGGAGCTTTGGTCTGACAAGTTTCATGGATTATTTTGATGACAGTGGGCATGGCACATTGTGATGACAAGGGCATGGAGCATTGTGATGACAAGGTCATGGAGTATTGTGAAGACAGGTGTCAGGGAGCATTGTGATGACATATGTCATGTTCCATTGTGATGACAATAGCACGGAGCATTGTGATGACAAGTGTCATGGAGGATTGTTGTGACAAAGGTAAAGGAGCATTGTGATGATAAGCGCATGGAGCATTGAGATGACAAGGGCCATTGATAATTTTAATGTCCATGTCGTGAAACATTGTGATGACAAGCGCATGGAGCTTCCTATGACAAGGGTCATGGAGCATTGCGATGACAAGTGCATGGAGTATTGTTATGACAAGAGCATATAACATTGTGATGAGAAGTGCCATGGAGCATTGTGATGACAAGGACGTGGAGAATTGTGAGGACAAGGGACATTGAGCTTTGAGATGACCAGTGCATGGAGCATTGTGATGGCAAAACCGTGGAGCATTGTGATAAGAAGACCTTGGGTAATTGTGATGATGAGCATCATGGAGCACTGTAATGACAAGGGGCATGAAGCATTGTGATGACAGGTGTCAGGGAGCATTGTGATGACAGGGGTCATGGAGCATTGTGATGACAAGGGAATGGAACATTGTGATGACAAGGGTACGGAACATTGTGATGAAAAGTGCCATTGAGAATTTTGATGATAAAGTCGTGAAGCATTGTGATGACAAACACTTGGAGCTTGCTATGACAGGGGTCATGGAACATTGCAATGACAAGTGCATGGAGAATTGTGATGAAACGAGCATGTAACTTTGTGATGAGAAGTGTCATGTAGCATTGTGATGACAAGTACGTGGAGAATTGTTATGACAAGGGACATGGAGCATTGTGATAACCAGGGAATGGAGCATTGTGATGACAGGGGTCATGGAGCATTATTATGACAAGGGCCATGGTGCATTCTGATATAAGATATCACTTATGAAGGGACTGTAAACCTGGCTACATATGAACTGAATTAGGAAAGAGAACAGAGTCTCAGATTTAGAAAACACTCTTATGCTTGCTTAAGGGGGAAGGAGAGGTGGGGAGACACACAAAACCAGAGTTTGATATTAACACAGGTACCGTTCCATAATCCAAATACAGAAGAGACAAGCCCGACTCCTTCCTCAGTGAATGGGACTCAACACCCCTATTCCCCACAGAGAAATATATCTGACTAGTAAGGATCTTAAAACCTGTGTATTGATATGTCTCCATAAGGGAAACAAGTGTGTCTAGAATGACATAAACACGGCAGTGAGAATCAGCTCAAACCCACTATAAAAAGGAATTTCAAAACAAAACAAAGAAACAGTGAAATTCTTACACAATACCTTCAGGGGTTCTGATGAAACTTGGAATGACCCTATCTACAACAACAGCTGGATGTGGCATAAGGCTGTTCACTTGGGACTGAGAGGATTGGTGAGATTGGGTGTGAAAATGCAGACGCTTTAAATCAATAATGCCTGCCACTGATTCCATGGTTCCCAACTCTCCAGGTAGAAGGGAATATCACTACAGTTATAACATGTATGGGAAACCTAGAGAATGGACACCCTCTGATGGTGAAAGGTTTCTAAAACTCTACTAATTTTTTTCTCTCCATGTGCTCCAGCTTGACATTCCAACTGCTTTAATATCAATCTCCCAACTTGGAGAGTCAGCCCCTATAACCTCCTGGTTCGCACAGTTGGCACATTGTGCAGAGGATATAAGGGAAGAGGGAGAACCAATGAGAGAGTAGCTGTAGGCATTTGGACGGCCACATGTCAGTCTAATTTCCCGTCATGAAGAAGAATTAACCAAACTCTGAGCCTGCCCCACACCCATAACTAGTATAGGTCCTGAAGCAAAATTGTGGGTTTGCGGTCAGCTCACAAAAACACAAGTTGAAAAATGGAGCTCAGGGACACAGCAATTCACTAACTTGCAGAGTTATAGAGGACTACTCTCTTCCAAAAATCTGTTGAGGAGAAGCCATGAGGCGGACTTGAAAATGAGGGAGATTTGCACGAAACAGATTTCCAGAAGTACATTGGAATCGCCTTTAAACACAGGAAAAGCATCACAACTTCGACAATTATGGAATTGTCCATAAAGGGCGCATGCGTTTTCTCCTGAATATATTCAGGAGAAAACGCATACACCCATTTTGGCCAACCAAGCAACCACACAATGCAAATCTGCACTACAAAGAAGTATCACTTCCCACCAGTCAAAAGGGATATCCGTAAAATGTGTAAAAACCAGAAAGGCAAGAGGGGCTCTGGAGAACAGGGAGCCTTGTTATGCTGATGGGTGGGATGTAGATTGCCAACAGTCACTCTGGAGGAGTGCATTGTGTTCCCTAAAAGAATTACTCAACAGAGCTTCACAACCTAAGGCACTTCCAGTCATGGGAATATACCTTGGGAAAATTGAAAATCAATAAGACACAGCCAACCCAAAATATAGGGCAGCACTGCTTACAAGAACCTCGACTTCGGGACACCTTAAATAACCCAGGAAAGACAAAAATGGTAAAGAAATTGTGGTACATACATATGATGGAATATCCCTCAGCCATGAAGTCAATGTCATAAGGCCAGTAGCAGCATAATGATGGGATTCATGTACCATGATTCTAACTGAAAAAATCACACAGAAAAAGAAACTTATCATAAGATATCACTTATGAAGGGTGTATAAACATGGCTACACATGGAATGAATTAGGAAAGGGAACAGAGTCTCATATATAGAAAACACTCTTATTCCTGCTTAAGGGGGAAGGAGAGGTGGGGTGATGCATAAAACCAGAGTTTGATATAAGCACAGGTACCGTTCCAAAAACCAACTATGGAATAGACAAGACCTACACCTTCCTCAGTGAAAGGGACTCAAAACCCCATATTTCCCGCAGAGGAATATATCTGACTAGTAAGAAACTTAAAACCTATGTATTGATATGTCTCTGTAAGGGAATCAAGTGTGCCTAGGCTGGCATAAACATGGAAGGGAGAATCAGCTCAAACCCACTATAAAAAGGAATTTCAAAAACAAAACAAAAAAACTGGGAAATTCTTTACAATTCCTTCAGTGACTCTGATGAAACCGGGAATGACCCTATCTACAACGACAGCTGGATGTGCGTAAGCGTGGACACTTGGGACTGAGAGGATTGGTGAGATTGGGTGAGCAAATGCAGACCGTTTAAAGCAATAATGCATGGCACACATTCCATGGGTCCCAACTCTCCAGGTTGAAGGGAATATTACTACAGATATATCATGTACGGGAAACCTAGAGAACAGACACACTGTGAATACGAAAGGTTTCTAAAACTCAACGAATAGTCCCTCTCCTGGTGCTCTGGTTTGACTTTCCATCTGCGTTACTATCAACCTCCCAACTTGGAGAGACAGCCCCTTTAACCTCCTGGTTCGCACAGGTTGCCAATTTGGCAGAGGATGAAAGGGAAGAGGGAGAACCAATGAGAGAGTAGCTGTTAGGCATTTGGACGGGCACATATCACTGTAATTTCCTGGCAGGAAGAAGAATTAACCAAAGTCTCAGCCCCCCACCGGGAACCAGCATAGGTCCTGAACCAAAATTTCGGACTTGCGGTCAGCTCACCAAAAACGAGTTGAAAAATGGAGCTCAGGCACACAGCAATTCCCAAACTGGCCGAGTAATAAAGGACAACTATCGTCCAAAAATCTGCTGAGGGAAGGCAACGAGGCGGACTTGAAAGCGAGGCAGAATAGCAGGAAACAGATTTCAAGAGGTACGTTGGAATCGCCTTTAAAGCACTGGAAGAAGGGCACAACTTCGACAATGATGCACTTGGCCAAAAAGGGCATATGCGTTTTATCCTGAATATATTCAGGAGAAAACGCATATGCCCTTTTTGGCCAAGCAAGCAAGCGGGCAATGCAAATCTGCACTACAAAGAAGTATCACTTCCCACCGGTCAAAAGGGACATCCACAAAATGTGTAAAAACCAGAAAGGCAAGACAGGCCCTGGAGAACAGGGAGCCTTGTTATGCTGATGGGCGGGATGTAAATTGCCAACTGCCTCTCTGGAGGAGTGCATTGTGTTCCCTAAAACAAGTAAACAACAGAGCAACAGAGACAAGGGCACTTCCAGTCTAGGGAATATACCTTGGGAAAACTAAAAATCAATAAGCACAGCCACCCCAAAATTTAGGGCTGCACTGCGTACAAGGACCTCAACTTGGGTACACCTTAAATATCCCAGGAAATATAAAAATGGTTCAAAAAATTGCGGTACTTACGTACGATGGAATATCCCTCAACCATGAAATCAATGTCATAAGACCAGTAGCAGCAAAATGGGTGGATTCAGGTACGATGATTCTAAGTGAAATAAGTCACACAGAAAAAGAAACTTATCATAAGATATCACTTATGAAGGTCCTGTAAACATCACTACTCTTGAACTGAGTTAGGAAAGAGAACAGTGTCTCACATTTAGAAAACACTCTTATGCCTGCTTAAGGGGGAAGGAGAGGTGGGGTGATGCATAAAACCAGAGTTTGATATAAGCACAGGTACCGTTCCAAAACCCAACTATGGAATAGACAAGACCTACACCTTCCTCAGTAAAAGGGACTCAAAAGCCCATATTTCCCGCAGAGGAATATATCTGAATAGTAAGAATCTTAAAACCTATGTACTGATGTGTCTCCGTAAGGAATCAAGTGTGTCTAGACTGGCATAAACATGGCAGTGAGAATCAGCTCAAACACACTATAAAAAGGAATTTAAAAAACAAAACAAAAAAAACTGGGAAATTCTTTACAATTCATTCAGGGTCTCTGATAAAACGTGTAATGACCCATATCTACAATGACAGTGGATGTGGCATAAGGCTGGACACTTGGGACTGAGATGATTGGTGAGATTGGGTGAGCAAATGCAGACCCTTTAAAGCAATAATGCATGGAACCCATTCCATGGGTCCCAACTCTCAAGGTTGAAGGGAATATTACTACAGATATAACATGTACGGGAAACCTAGGGAATGGACACACTGTGAATACGAAAGGTTTCTAAAACTCAACGCATAGTCCCTCTCCTGGTGCTCCGGTTTGACTTTCCATCTGCTTTACTATCAATCTCCCAACTTGGAGAGACAGCCCCTTTAACCTCTTGGTTCGCACAGGTTGCCAATTTGGCAGAGGATGAAAGGGAAGAGGGAGAACCAATGAGAGAGTAGCTGTTAGGAATTTGGACGGGCACATATCACTCTAACCTCCCGGCAGGATGAAGAATTAACCAAAGTCTCAGCACCCCACCGGGAACCAGCATAGGTTCTGAAGCAAAATTTTGGACTTGCGGTCAGCTCACCAAAAACGAGTTGAAAAATGGAGCTCAGGGCCACAGCAATTCAGAAACTGGCCGAGTAATAAAGGACAACTATCGTCCAAAAATCTGTTGAGGGAAGGCAACGAGGCGGACTTGAAAGCGAGGCAGAATAGCAGGAAACAGATTTCAAGAAGTACGTTGGAATCGCCTTTAAAGCACAGGAAGAGGGGCACAACTGCGACAATGATGCACTTGGCCAAAAAGTGCGTATGCGTTTTCTACTGAATATATTCAGGAAAAAACGCATACGCCCTTTTTGGCCAAGCAAGCACGCGGGCAATGCAAATCTGCACTACAGAGAAGTATCATTTCCCACCGGTCAAAAGGGACATCCACAAAATGTGTAAAAAGCAGAAAGGCAAGACAGGCCCTGGAGAACAGGGAGCCTTGTTATGCTGATGGGCGGGATGTAAATTGCCAACTGCCTCTCTGGAGGAGTGCATTGTGTTCCCTAAAACAAGTAAACAACAGATCTACAGAGCCAAGGGCACTTCCAGTCTAGGGAATATACCTTGGGAAAACTGAAACTCAATAAGACAGAGCCAGCCCAAAATTTAGGGCTGCACTGCTTAAAAGAACCTCAACTTGGGTACACCTTAAATATCCCAGGAAATATAAAAATGGTTCAAAAAATTGTGGTCCTTATGTACGATGGAATATCCCTCAGCCATTAAATAAATGTCATAAGAACAGTAGCAGCAAAATGAGTGGATTCAGGTACGATGATTCTAAGTGAAATAAGTCACACAGAAAAAGACACTTATCATAACATATCACTCATGAAGATCCTGTAAACATGGCTACACTTGAACTGAGTTAGGAAAGAGAACAGAGTCTCACATTTAGAAAACACTCTTATGCCTGCTTAAGGGGGAAGGAGAGGTGGGGTGATGCATAAAACCAGAGTTTGATATAAGCACAGGTACCGTTCCAAAAACCAACTATGGAATAGACAAGACCTACACTTTCTTCAGTGAAAGCGTCTCAAAACCCCTTATTTCCTGCACAGGAATATATCTGACTAGTAAGAATCTTAAAACCTATGTATTGATATGTCTCCGTAAGGGAATCAAGTGTGTCTAGACTGGCATAAACATGGCAGCGAGAATCAGCTCAAAACCAGTATAAAAAGGAATTTCAAAAACAAAACAAAAAAACTGGGAAATTCTTTACAATTCCTTCAGGGTCTCTGATGAAACATGGAATGACCCTATGTACAATGACAGCTGGATGTGGCCTAAGGCTGGACACTTTGGACTGAGACGATTGGTGAGATTGGGTGAGCAAATGCAGACCCTTTAAAGCAATAATGCATGGCACCCATTCCATGGGTCCCAACTCTCCAGGTTGAAGGGAATATTTCTACAGCTATGACATGTACGGGAAACCTAGAGTACGGACACACTGTGAATACGAAAAGTTTCTAAAACTCAACGAATAGTCCCTCTCCTGTTGCTTTGGTTTGACTTTCCATATGCTTTACTATTAATCTCCCAACTTGGAGAGACAGCCCATTTAACCTCCTGGTTCGCACAGGTTTGCAATTTGGCAGAGGATGAAAGGGAAGAGGGAGAACCAATGAGAGAGTAGCTGTTAGGCATTTGGACGGGCACATGTCACTCTAATTTCCAGGCAGGAAGAAGAATTAACCAAAGTTCAGCCACCCACCAGGAACCAGTATAGGTTCTGAGCCAAAATTTTGGACTTCCAGTCAGCTAACAAAAAACGAGTTGAAAAATGGAGCTCAGGGGCACAGCAATTCACAAACTGGCCAAGTAATAAAGGACAACTATCGTTCAAAAATCTTTTGAGGGAGGACAAAGAACCGGACTTGAAAGCGAGGCAGAATAAGAAAAAACAGATTTCAAGAGGTACGTTGGCATCGGTTTTATAGCACAGGAAGAGGCGCACAACATTGACAATGATGCACTTGGCCAAAAAGGGCGTATGCATTTTCTCCTGAAAATATTCAGGAGAAAACGCATACGCCTTTTTTGGCCAAGCAAGCAAGCGGGCAATGCAAATCTGCACTACAAAGAAGTATCACTTCCCATCCGTCAAAAGGGACATCCACAAAATGTTTAAAAACCAGAAAGACAAGACAGGCCCTGGAGAACAGGGAGCCTTGTTATGCTGATGGGCGGGATGTAAATTGCCAACTGCCTCTCTGGAGGAGTACATTGTGTTCCCTAAAACAAATAAAGAACAGAGATACAGAGCCAAGGGCACTTCCAGTCTAGGGAATATACCATGGGTAAACCGAAAATCAATAAGACAGAGCCACCCCAAAATTTAGGGCTGCACTGCTTACAAGGACCTCAACTTGGGTACACCTTAAATATCCCAGGAAATATAAATATGGTTCAAAAAATTCTGGTATTTACGTACGATGGAATATCCCTCAGCCATGAAATCAATGTCATAAGACCAGTAGCAGCAAAATGGGTGGATTCAGGTACGATGATTCTAAGTGAAATAAGTCACACAGAAAAAGAAACTTATCATAAGATATCACTTATGAAGATCCTGTAAACATGGCTACACTTGAACTGAGTTAGGAAAGAGAACAGTGTCTCACATTTAGAAAACACTCTTATGCCTGCTTAAGGGGGAAGGAGAGGTGGGGTGATGCATAAAACCAGAGTTTGATATAAGCACAGGTACCGTTCCAAAAACCAACTACGGAATAGACAAGACCTACACCTTCCTCAGTGAAAGGGACTCAAAACCCCATATTTCCCGCAGAGGAATATATCTGACTAGTAAGAATCTTAAAACCTATGTATTCATATGTCTCCGTAAGGGAATCAAGTGTGTCTAGACTGGCATAAACATGGCAGCGGGAATCAGCTCAAACCCACTATAAAAAGGAATTTCAAAAACAAAACAAAAAAAACTGGGAAATTCTGTACAATTACTTCAGGGTCTCTGATGAAACCTGGAATGACCCCATCTACAATGACAGCTGGATGTGGCATAAGGAGGGACACTTGGGACTGAGAGGATTGGTGAGATTGGGTGAGCAAATGCAGACCCTTTAAAGCACAAATGCCTGGCACCCATTCCATGAGTCCCAACTCTCCAGGTTGAAGGAAATATTACTACAGCTATAACATGTACGGGAAACCTAGGTAACGGACACACTGTGAATACGAAAGGTCTCTAAAACTCAACGAATAGTCCCTCTCCTGGTGCTCCGGTTTGACTTTCCATCTGCTTTACTATCAACCTCCCAACTAAGAGAGACAGCCCCTTTAACCTCCTGGTTCGCACAGGTTGCCAATTTGGCAGAGGATGAAATGGAAGAGGGAGAACCAATGAGAGAGTAGCTGTTAGGCATTTGGACGGGCACATATCACTCTAACCTCCCGGCAGGAAGACGAATTAACCAAAGTCTAAGCCCCCCACCGGGTTCAAGCCTAGGTCCTGAACCAAAATGTTGGACTTGCGGTCAGCTCACCAAAAACGAGTTGAAAAATGGAGCACAGGGGCACAGCAATTCACAAACTGGCCGAGTAATAAAGGACAACTATGGTCCAAAAATCTGTTGAGGGAAGGCAACGAGGCGGACTTGAAAGCGAGGCAGAATAGCAGGAAACAGATTTCCAGAGGTACGTTGGAATCGCCTTTAAAGCACAGGAAGAGGGGCACAACTTCGACAATGATGCACTTTTCCAAAAAGGGCGTAGGCGTTTTCTCCTGAATATATTCAGGAGAAAACGCATACGCCCTTTTTGGCCAAGCAAGAAAGTGGGCAATGCAAATCTGCACTACAAAGAAGTTTCACTTCCCACGGGTCGAAAGGGACATCCACAAAATGTGTAATAACCAGAAAGGCAAGACAGGCCCTGGAGAACTGGGAGCCTTGTTATGCTGATGGGCGGGATGTTAATTGCCAACTGCCTCTCTGGAGGAGTGAATACTGTTCCCTAAATCAAGTAAACAACAGAGCTACAGAGCCAGGAGCACTTCCATTCTAGGGAATATATCTTGGGACAACTGAAAATCAATAAGACAGAGCCACCCCAAAATTTAGGGCTGTACTGCTTACAAGGACCTCAACTTGGGTACACCTTAAATATCCCAGGAAATATAAAAATGGTTCAAAAAATTGTGGTACTTACGTACGATGGAATATCCCTCAGCCATGAAATCAATGTCATAAGACCAGTAGCAGCAAAATGGGTGGATTCAGGTACGATGATTCTAAGTGAAATGAGTCACACAGAAAAAGAAACTTATCATAAGATATCACTTATGAA
Organism: Hyperoodon ampullatus; assembly: GCF_949752795.1. NCBI lineage: Eukaryota > Metazoa > Chordata > Mammalia > Artiodactyla > Ziphiidae > Hyperoodon > Hyperoodon ampullatus. The sequence goes on from NW_027640750.1 coordinate 343,877, forward strand.
GATCCTGTAAACATGGCTACACTTGAACTGAGTTAGGAAAGAGAACAGTGTCTCACATTTAGAAAACACTCTTATGCCTGCTTAAGGGGGAAGGAGAGGTGGGGTGATGCATAAAACCAGAGTTTGATATAAGCACAGGTACCGTTCCAAAAACCAACTATGGATTACACAAGACCTACACCTTCCTCAGTGAAAGGGACTCAAAACCCCATATTCCCCGCAGAGGAATATATCTGACTAGTAAGAATCTTAAAACCTCTGTATTGATATGTCTCCGTAAGGGAATCAAGTGTGTCTAGACTGGCATAAACATGGCAGCGAGAATCAGCTCAAACCCACTATAAAAAGGAATTTCAAAAACAAAACAAAAAAAAACTGGGAAATTCTTTACAATTCCTTCAGGGTCTCTGATGAAACCTGGAATGACCCTATCTACAATGACAGCTGGATGTGGCATAAGGAGGGACACTTGGGACTGAGACGATTGGTGAGATTGGGTGAGCAAATGCAGACCCTTTAAAGCACAAATGCCTGGCACCCATTCCATGAGTCCCAACTCTCCAGGTTGAAGGCAATATTACTACAGCTATAACATGTACGGGAAACCTAGAGAACGGACACACTGTGAATACGAAAGCTTTCTAAAACTCAACGAATAGTCCCTCTCCTGGTGCTCCGGTTTGTCTTTCCATCTGCTTTACTATCAACGTCCCAACTTGGAGAGACAGCCCCTTTAACCTCCTGGTGCGCACAGGTATCAAATTTGGCAGAGGATGAAAGGGAAGAGGGAGAACCAATGAGAGAGTAGCTGTTAGGCATTTGGACGGGCACATATCACTGTAATTTACCGGCAGGAAGAAAAATTAACCAAAGTCTCAGCCCCCCACCGGGAACCAGCAAAGGTCCTGAACCAAAATGTTGGACTTGCGGTCAGCTCACCAAAAACGAGTTGAATAATGGAGCTCAGGGGCACAGCAATTCACAAACTGGCCGAGTAATAAAGGACAACTATCGGCCAAAAATCTGTTGAGGGAAGGCAACAAGGCGGACTTGAAAGCGAGGCAGAATAGCATGAAACAGATTTCAAGAGGTACGTTGGAATCGCCTTTAAAGCACAGGAAGAGGGGCACAACTTCGACAATGATGCACTTGGCCAAAAAGGGCGTATGCGTTTTCTCCTGAATATATTCAGGAGAAAACGCATATGCCATTTTTGACAAAGCAAGCAAGCGGGCAATGCAAATCTGCACTACAAAGAAGTATCACTTCCCACTGGTCAAAAGGGACATCCACAAAATGTGTAAAAACCAGAAAGGCAAGACAGGCCCGGGAGAACAGGGAGCCTTGTTATGCTGATGGGCGGGATGTAATTTGCCAACTGCCTCTCTGGAGGAGTACATTGTGTTCCCTAAAACAAGTAAAGAACAGAGCTACAGAGCCAAGGGCACTTCCAGTCTAGGGAATATACTTTGGGAAAACTGAAAATCAATAAGACAGAGCCACCCCAAAATTTAGGGCTGCACTGCTTACAAGAACCTCAACTTGGGTACACCTTAAATATCCCAGGAAATATAAAAATGGTTCAAAAATTTTGGTATTTACGTACGACCGAATATCCCTCAGCCATGAAATCGATGTCATAAGACCAGTAGCAGCAAAATGGGTGGATTCAGGTACGATGATTCTAAGTGAAATAAGTCACACAGAAAAAGAAACTTATCATAAGATATCACTTATGAAGATCCTGTAAACATGGCTACACTTGAACTGAGTTAGGAAAGAGAACAGTGTCTCACATTTAGAAAACACTCTTATGCCTGCTTAAGGGGGAAGGAGAGGTGGGGTGATGCATAAAACCAGAGTTTGATATAAGCACAGGTACCGTTCCAAAAACCAACTATGGAATAGACAAGACCTACACCTTCCTCAGTGAAAGGGACTCAAAACCCCATATTTCCCGCAGAGGAATATATCTGACTAGTAAGAATCTTAAAACCTATGTATTGATATGTCTCCGTAAGGGAATCAAGTGTGTCTAGACTGGGATAAATATGGCAGCGAGAATCAGCTCAAACCCACTATAAAAAGGAATTTCAAAAATAAAACAAAAAAACTGGGAAATTCTTTACAATTCCTTCAGGGTCTCTGATGAAACCTGGAATGACCCTATCTACAACGACAGCTGGATGTGGCATAAGGAGGGACACTTAGGACTGAGAGGATTGGTGAGATTGGGTGAGCAAATGCAGACCCTTTAAAGCAATAATGCATGGCACCCATTCCATGGGTCCAAACTCTCCAGGTTGAAGGGAATATTACTACAGCTATAACATGTGCGGGAAACCTAGAGAACGGACACACTGTGAATACGAAAGGTTTCTAAAACTCAACGAAGAGTCCCTCTCCTGGTGCTCCAGTTTGACTTTCCATCTGCTTTACTATCAACGTCCCAACTTGGAGAGACAGCCCCTTTAACCTCCTGGTGCGCACAGGTATCAAATTTGGCAGAGGATGAAAGGGAAGAGGGAGAACCAATGAGAGAGTAGCTGTTAGGCATTTGGACGGGCACATATCACTGTAATTTACCGGCAGGAAGAAAAATTAACCAAAGTCTCAGCCCCCCACCGGGAACCAGCAAAGGTCCTGAACCAAAATGTTGGACTTGCGGTCAGCTCACCAAAAACGAGTTGAATAATGGAGCTCAGGGGCACAGCAATTCACAAACTGGCCGAGTAATAAAGGACAACTATCGGCCAAAAATCTGTTGAGGAAAGGCAACGAGGTGGACTTGAAAGCGAGGCAGAATAGCAGGAAACAGATTTCAAGAGGTACGTTGGAATCGCCTTTAAAGCACAGGAAGAGGGGCACAACTTCGACAATGACGCACTTGGCCAAAAAGGGCGTATGCGTTTTCTCCTGAATATATTCAGGAGAAAACGCATACGCCCTTTTTGGCCAAGCAAGCAAGCGGGCAATGCAAATCTGCTCTACAAAGAAGTATCACTTCCCACCGGTCAAAAGGGACATCCACAAAATATGTAAAAACCAGAAAGGCAAGACAGGCCCTGGAGAACAGGGAGCCTTGTTATGCTGATGGGCGGGATGTAAATTGCCAACTGCCTCTCTGGAGGAGTGCACTGTGTTCCCTAAAACAAGTAAAGAAGAGAGCTACAGAGCCAAGGGCACTTCCAGTCTAGGGAATATACCTTGGGAAAACTGAAAATCAATAAGACAGAGCCACCCCAAAATTTAGGGCTGCACTGCTTACAAGGACCTCAACTTGGATACACCTTAAGTATCCCAGGAAATATAAAAATGGTTCAAAAAATTGTGGTAATTACGTACGATGGAATATCCCTCAGCCATGAAATCAATGTCATAAGACCAGTAGCAGCAAAATGGGTGGATTCAGGTACGATGATTCTAAGTGAAATAAGTCACACAGAAAAAGAAACTTATCATAAGATATCACTTATAAAGATCCTATAAACATGGCTACACTTGAACTGAGTTAGGAAAGAGAACAGTGTCTCATATTTAGAAAACACTCTTATGCCTGCTTAAGGGGGAAGGAGAGGTTGGGTGATGCATAAAACCAGAGTTTGATATAAGCAGAGGTACCGTACCAAAAACCAACTATGGAATAGACAAGACCTACACCTTCCTCAGTGAAAGGGACTCAAAACACCATATTTCAGGCAGAGGAATATATCTGACTAGTAAGAATCTTAAAACCTATGTATTGATATGTCTCCGTAAGGGAATCAAGTGTGTCTAGACTGGCATAAACATGGCAGCGTGAATCAGCTCAAACCCACTATAAAAAGGAATTTCAAAAACAAAACAAAAAAACTGGGAAATTCTTTACAATTCCTTCAGGGTCTCTGATGAAACCTGGAATGACCCTATCTACAGCGACAGCTGGATGTGGCATAAGGAGGGACACTTGGGACTGAGACGATTGGTGAGATTGGGTGAGCAAATGCAGACCCTTTAAAGCACAAATGCTTGGCACCCATTCCATGAGTCCCACCTCTCCAGGTTGAAGGGAATATTACTACAGCTATAACATGTACGGGAAACCTAGAGAACGGACACACTGTGAATACGAAAGGTTTCTGAAACTCAACGAATAGCCCCTATCCTGGTGTTCTGGTTTGACTTTCCATCTGCTTTACTATCAACCTCCCAACTTGGAGAGACAGCCCCTTTAACCTCCTGGTTCGCACAGGTTTCCAATTTGGCAGAGGATGAAAGGGAAGAGGGAGAACCAATGAGAGAGTAGCTGTTAGGCATTTGGACGGGCACATATCACAGTAATTTCCAGGCAGGAAGAAGAATTAACCAAAGTCTCAGCTACCCACCGGGAACCAGTACAGGTCCTGAACCAAAATTTTGGACTTGCGGTCAGCTCACCAAAAACGAGTTGAAAAATGGAGCTCAGGGGCACAGCAATTCACAAACTGGCCGAGTAATAAAGGACAACTATCGTCCAAAAATCTGTTGAGGGAAGGCAACGAGGTGGACTTGAAAGCGAGTCAGAATAGCAGGAAACAGATTTCAAGAAGTACGTTGGAATCGCCTTTAAAGCACAGGAAGAGGGGCACAACTTCGACAATGATGCACTTGGCCAAAAAGGGCGTATGCGTTTTCTCCTGAATATATTCAGGAGAAAACGCATACGCCCTTTTTGGCCAAGCAAGCAAGCGGGCAATGCAAATCTGCACTACAAAGAAGTATCACTTCCCACCGGTCAAAAGGGACATCCACAAAATGTGTAAAAACCAGAAAGTCAAGACAGGCCCTGGAGAACAGGGAGCCTTGTTATGCTGATGGGCGGGATGTAAATTGCCAACTGTCTCTCTGGAGGAGTGCATTGTGTTCCCTAAAACAAGTAAACCACAGAGCTACAGAGCCAAGGGCACTTCCAGTCTAGGGAATATACCTTGGGAAAACTGAAAATCAATAAGACACAGCCACCCCAACATTTAGGGCTGCACTGCTTACAAGGACCTCGCTTGGATACACCTTAAGTATCCCAGGAAATATAAAAATGGTTCAAAAAATTGTGGTACTTACGTACAATGGAATATCCCTCAGCCATGAAATCAATGTCATAAGACCAGTAGCAGCAAAATGGGTGGATTCAGGTACGATGATTCTAAGTGAAATAAGTCACAGAGAAAAAGAAACTTTTCATAAGTTATCACTTATGAAGATCCTGTAAACATGGCTACACTTGAACTGAGTTAGGAAAGAGAACAGTGTCTCACATTTAGAAAACACTCTTATGCCTGCTTAAGGGGGAAGGAGAGGTGGGGTGATGCATAAAACCAGAGTTTGATATAAGCACAGGTACCGTTCCAAAAACCAACTATGGAATAGACAAGACCTACACCTTCCTCAGTGAAAGGGACTCAAAACACCATATTTCCCGCAGAGGAATATATCTGACTAGTAAGAATCTTAAAACCTATGTATTGATATGTCTCCGTAAGGGAATCAAGTGTGTCTAGACTGGCATAAACATGGCAGCGAGAATCAGCTCAAACCCACTATAAAAAGGAATTTCAAAATCAAAACAAAAAAACTGGGAAATTCTTTACAATTCCTTCAGGGTCTCTGATGAAACCTGGAATGACCCTATCTACAACGACAGCTGGATGTGGCATAAGGAGGGACACTTGGGACTGAGACGATTGGTGAGATTGGGTGAGCAAATGCAGACCCTTTAAAGCACAAATGCTTGGCACCCATTCCATGAGTCCCACCTCTCCAGGTTGAAGGGAATATTACTACAGCTATAACAAGTACGGGAAACCTAGAGAACGGACACACTGTGAATATGAAAGGTTTCTAAAACTCAACGAATAGCCCCTATCCTGGTGTTCCGGTTTGACTTTCCATCTGCTTTACTATCAACCTCCCAAATTGGAGAGACAGCCCCTTTAACCTCCTGGTTCGCACAGGTTTCCAATTTGGCAGAGGATGAAAGGGAAGAGGGAGAACCAATGAGAGAGTAGCTGTTAGGCATTTGGACGGGCACATATCACTGTAATTTCCCGGCAGGAAGAAGAATTAACCAAAGTCTCAGCCACCCACCGGGAACCATTATAGGTCCTGAACCAAAATTTTGGACTTGCGGTCAGCTCACCAAAAACGAGTTGAAAAATGGAGCTCAGGGGCATAGCAATTCACAAACTGGCCGAGTAATAAAGGACAACTATCGTCCAAAAATCTGTTGAGGAAAGGCAAGGAGGCAGACTTGAAATCGAGGCAGAATAGCAGGAAACAGATTTCAAGAGGTACATTGGAATCGCCTTTAAAGCACAGGAAGAGGGGCACAACTTCGACAATGATGCACTTGGACAAAAAGGGCGTATGCGTTTTCTCCTGAATATATTCAGGAAAAAACGCATACGCCCTTTTTGGCCAAGCAAGCAAGCGGGCAATGCAAATCTGCACTACAAAGAAGTATCACTTCCCACCGGTCAAAAGGGACATCCACAAAATGTGTAAAAACAAGAAAGGCAAGACAGGCCCTGGAGAACAGGGAGCCTTGTTATGCTGATGGGCGGGATGTAAATTGCCAACTGCCTCTCTGGAGGAGTGCATTGTGTTCCCTAAAACAAGTAAACAACAGAGCTACAGAGCCAAGGGCACTTCCAGTCTAGGGAATATACCTTGGGAAAACTGAAAATCAATAAGACAGAGCCACCCCAAAATTTAGGGCTGCACTGCTTACAAGGACCTCAACTTTGATACACCTTAAGTATCCCAGGAAATATAAAAAAGGTTCAAAAATTTGTGGTACTTACTTACGATGGAATATCCCTCAGCTATGAAATCAATGTCATAAGACCAGTAGCAGCAAAATGGGTGGATTCAGGTACAATGATTCTAAGTGAAATAAGTCACACAGAAAAAGAAACTTATCATAAGATATCACTTATGAAGATCTTATAAACATGGCTACACTTGAACTGAGTTAGGAAAGAGAACAGTGTCTCACATTTAGAAAACACTCTTATACCTGCTTAAGGGGGAAGGAGAGGTGGGGTGATGCATAAAACCAGAGTTTGATATAAGCACAAGTACCGTTCCAAAAACCTACTATGGAATACACAAGACCTACACCTTCCTCAGTCAAAGGGACTCAAAACCCCATATTTCCCGCAGAGGAATATATCTGACTAGTAAGAATCTTAAAACATATGTATTGATATGTCTCCTTAAGGGAATCAAGTGTGTCTAGACTGGCATAAACATGGCAGCGAGAATCAGCTCAAACCCACTATAAAAAGGAATTTCAAAAACAAAACAAAAAAACTCGGAAATTCTTTACAATTCCTTCAGGGTCCCTGATGAAACCTGGAATGACCCTATCTACAACGACAGCTGGATGTGGCATAAGGAAGGACACTTGGGACTGAGAGGTTTGGTGAGATTGGGTGAGCAAATGCAGACCCTTTAAATCACAAATGCCTGGCACCCATTCCATGGGCCCCAACTCTCCAGGTTGAAGGGAATATTACTACAGCTATAACATGTACGGGAAACCTAGAGAACGGACACACTGTGAATACGAAAGGTTTCTAAAACTCAACGAATAGTCCCTCTCCTGGTGCTCCGGTTTGACTTTTCATCTGCTTTACTATCAACCTCCAAACTTGGAGAGACAGCCCCTTTAACCTCCTGGTTCACACAGGTTGCCAATTTGGCAGAGGATGAAAGGGAAGAGGGAGAACCAATGAGAGAGTAGCTGTTAGGCATTTGGACGGGCACATATCACTGTAATTTCCAGCAGGAAGAAGAATTAACCAAAGTCTCAGCCACCCACCGGGAACCAGTATAGGTCCTGAACCAAAATTTTGGATTTGCGGTCAGCTCACCAAAAACGAGTTGAAAAATGGAGCTCAGGGGCACAGCAAGTCACAAACTGGCCGAGTAATAAAGGACAACTATCGTCCAAAAATCTGTTGAGGGAAGGCAACGAGGTGGACTTGAAAGCGAGTCAGAATAGCAGGAAACAGATTTCAAGAAGTACGTTGGAATCGCCTTTAAAGCACAGGAAGAGGGGCACAACTTCGACAATGATGCACTTGCCCAAAAAGGGCGTATGCGTTTTCTCCTGAATATATTCAGGAGAAAACGCATACGCCCTTTTTGGCCAAGCAAGTAAGCGGGCAATGTAAATCTGCACTACAAAGTAGTATCACTACCCACCGGTCAAAAGGAACATCCAGAAAATGTGTAAAAACCAGAAAGTCAAGACAGGCCCTGGAGAACAGGGAGCCTTGTTATGCTGATAGGCGGGATGTAAATTGCCAACTGCCACTCTGGAGGAGTGCATTGTGTTCCCTAAAACAAGTAAAGAACAGAGCTACAGAGCCAAGGGCACTTCCAGTCTAGGGAATATACCTTGGGAAAACTGAAAATCAATAAGACAGAGCCACCCCAAAATTTAGGGTTGCACTGCTTACAAGGACCTCAACTTGGGTACACCTTAAATATCCCAGGAAATATATTAATGGTTCAAAAAATTGTGGTACTTACATACGATGGAATATCCCTCAGCCATGAAATCAATGTCATAAGACCAGTAGCAGCGAAATGGGTGGATTCAGGTATGATGATTCTAAGTGAAATAAGTCACACAGAAAAAGAATCTTATCATAAGATATCACTTATGAAGATCCTGTAAACATGGCTACACTTGAACTGAGTTAGGAAAGAGAACAGTGTCTCACATTTAGAAAACACTCTTATGCCTGCTTAAGGGGGAAGGAGAGGTGGGGTGATGCATAAAACCAGAGTTTGATATAAGCACAGGTACCGTTCCAAAAACCAACTATGGAATAGACAAGACCTACACCTTCCTCAGTGAAAGGGAACCGAGGCATCTGTGAGTAACCGTGAGCTGAGCCCCAGGCCAGCTGCTGTTGAACTTTTCCCACCCTTCCCAGGTAAAACACCTGAATATGTACAAGGGCTTGAAAGCCTAGAGGAAGGGGTGTGGAGCCACACCAGCGACAGCACGCAGGCCAACTTTTGGCCTGCAGGCCAGCCAGTATGGTCCTGGCCCTGGGCACTCTTCTGGAAGCTTTCCATTGCCCTGCCTGAGATACCCCTCCTGTCCCGGCACCCACTGCTTTTTTCCTTCCTCACCTCTGTCCGGAGAGAAATTCCAGCGGAAGGTATGGGTGACACATCCTCTTCTTTACAGGTGGAAACCTGGCAACTCCTGCAGAAAGTCCAGCAGAGACCCACTCACACCGGGCCACCCACAAAGCCGTGGCCCCTCACTCCCTCCCTCCAGAACAGCCCCGAGACTGCTGACGGGGCAGAGAATATGGAGTCAGGCACAGCTTCAGGGGCTATTGCTGCCTGCAGCGCTGTTTATATTGAACTCAACCCAGGCACACCTGGGGAGGGCCGGCCGGCAGGGTCAGGCTACCCAAGTCAGCTAATCCTCAGCCCTCAGGGAATCACATTGTTGAAAATGGACCTCGCTAAGGCAGAATAGAAGCCAAGGAATAAAAGGACAGAATGACATTTGCAGCACCGTAGGTGTGTCTAGAGGTAATCACGTGACTTGTAGTAAGTCAGAAAGTGAAAGACACATATCGTATCATATCTCTTATAGGTGTGACCGAAAAATGGATACCATTGCAGATATTTCCACGGAGAAGGGCAATCACAGATTCATTCAACAAACTTATGGTTCACCAATGGAAAGGTGTGAGGATTGGTTTCATTATGATATTGGGGTTAACAGACATATACAAACACAGGTGACATATATAATCACCAAAGACCTACAGAATACCAAGAGAAGACTACTCAACATTCTGTCATAAGGTACATGGGAAAAGGATCCCAGGAAGAACAGACATATGTGTATGTGTAAAAGAACCACATCTTCCACACCTACAACAAGCCAAACATTGTAATCATATTTGCTGTAATAAAAAATAAAAAAATTACATTAAAAACTCGAACAAGAAGCAGTGAGACAAACATGAGGGGCTTTCTCGTGGCACATTCCATTCTAAATTCCAATCTAGAACATGACTTCCATTGAGGCTCTGTTGCTCTAGTAAGCAGATTTGGTGAGGTAGAACTGCTGCCACCTTCTGGCCGTTTCACAAAACAGCAGCTTTAATCCCAGCGCTAATGGTCAGTTGATATTCAAAATCATTGCAGGCCTGTAAAGGACACCTGCCCTGAAAACAAATACCGGGTTCATATATGGAAAAAAAAATTCAAAGTATGTCCATATTTCAAAACGACAGTTTCAAAAGGCATATTTTACACACATTAGTGTTCTGCTTCTTTTTTTTTCTTTCTTTTTTTGTTAAAAAAACGGGAATGGCAAAAAGCATCCCTCAGAATGGGCGAAAATATTTGCAAACGAATCAATGGACAAAGGTTTAATCTCCAATATATATAAAGAGCTCATGCAGCTTAATATTAAAAAAACAAACAACCCAATACAAAAATGGGCAGAAGATCTAAAGAGACGTTTCTTCAAAGAAGACACAGAGATGGCCAAGACCCACATGAAAAGCTGCTCAACATCACTAATTATTAGAGAAATGCAAATCAAAACTACAATGAGGTATCACCTCACACCTGTTAGAATCGGCATCATCAGAAAATCTACAAACAACAAATTCTGGGGAGGGTGTGGACAAAAGGATCCCTCTTCCACTAGTGGTGGAAATGTAAATTGATACAGTCACGATGGAGAACAGTATGGAGTTTCCTTAAAAAACCTAGAAATAGAATTACCATATGATCCAGCAATCCCGCTTCTGGGCATATACCCAGAGAAAACCATAAATCAAAAAGGCATATTCACCACAATGCTCATTTCAGCACTATTTACAATAGCCAGGTAATGGAAGCAACCTAAATACCCACAGGCAGACGAATGGATAAAGATGTGGTACATATATAAAATGGAATATTACTCAGCCATAAGAAGGAATGAAACTGGGTCATTTGTAGAGACGTCGATGGATCTAGAGACTGTCATACAGAATGAAGTAAGTCAGAAAGAGAAAAACAAATATGGTATATTAATGCATATATGTGGAACCTAGAAAAATGGTACAGATGAACTGGTTTGCAGGGAAGAAATAGAGACACAGAGGTAGAGAACACACGTATGGACACCTAGTGTGGGAAGCCATGGGGTGGTGGTGGTGGGATGAGTTGGGAGATTGGGATTGACCTGTACACATGTATATGCATAAAATACATAACTAATAATAACCTGCTGTATAAAAAAATAAATAAAATTAAATTTCAAAATTTAAAAAATAAAATTTAAAAATAAAACAGAAAAAAGTTCTTCCCTTCACACAGATGTATTTATATGAATGAATGATTTCCATGCTTATATCTATAAATACATAAAAGAGGAATAAAATCTAACTTGAACAAAAAAAGAAAAAAAATAACCTGAACCCACCAGTTAGACAGAGGAAAACACTATCAGGGCACTTGCTCCAGCGGTAAACAATTCTGAAATTGGTCAGAGGTGGGGAATCATCTCCCATAGAGCCAGCAGCCCACTCCTACGCAAGGAGCATCCTCATTGCAAAGAGGGGGCCATGCCGAGGCATCTGTGAGTAACCGTGAGCTGAGCCCCAGGCCAGCTGCTGTTGAACTTTTCCCACCCTTCCCAGGTAAAACACCTGAATATGTACAAGGGCTTGAAAGCCTAGAGAAAGGGCTGTGGAGCCACACCAGCGACAGCACGCAGGCCGACTTGGTGCCTGCAGGCCAGTCAGGATGGTCCTGTCCCCAGATGCTCTTCTGGAAGCTTTCCATTTCCCTGCCTGAGATACCCCTCCTGCCACGGCCCCCACTGCTTTTTTACTTCCTCACCTCTGCCTGGGGAGAAATTCCAGTGGCAGGTATGGGTGACACATCCTCTTCTTTAGCAGGTGGCAGCCTGGCAACTCCTGCAGAAAGTCCAGCAGAGCCCCACTCACACTGGGCCACCCACAAAGCCACGGACCCTCACTCCCTCCCACCAGCACAGCTCCGGAACTGCCTACGGGGCAGAGAATATGCCGTCAGTCACAGCTACAAGGGCTGTCGCTCACTGGAGTGCTGTTTATATTGCCCTCAACCCAGGGACACCTGTGGCGGACCGGCAGGCAGTTTCAGGCTGCCAAAATCAGCCAATCCTCACCCCTCAGGGTTCACAGTTGCAGAAAATGAAACTTGCTAAACGGGCCAGGCCCTAGGAACAGGTGTGGGCTCTTGAGAGTCAGGATAGACAAGGGGCTGCAGCTGCGGCTTGTTTTCTTATCATTTTATCTGGTCCATGAGTGGAAAACAACTTCAAGAAGACCCTATCCTAATGAGAGGAACCCAGGAGTCAGGGAGAGGAGTGATGGTGGGTGGAGACAGAGGCCTGGTGCCCTGGCTGCAGTGGAAGTGTCTGGAAGACCAGGCAGAAAGAGCCTGCAGAGAGTGATAGCCATGGTCACAGACCTGTCAGAGCTGCTGTTTGTTAGTTCAAGTCCTGCTCTGAGGTGTTCTGTGTCAGCTGTGAGTGACAGGTGAGCTGTGGGTTCTCTGCAAGGTGGGCTATGTGCACAGTTCCTGTGTGTCCAGCCCTGCTGGGGTACCTGCCCAGGGGAGCTCTGTATCCTGGGAAGGGCCTGAGTAGGAGAGCCCCATGGGCTGCTGGGTAGCTGCAGAGGTGAGCTCCATACCCTGGGAGGGACTTGACCACGAGAGCCCCGTGGGCTGTGGGGTAGGGGTGCCGCCCAGGTGAGCTCCATATCCTGGGATTGGCCTGACCACGAGAGCCCCATGGGCTGCTGGAGACCTGGTAAAGGATATCAGGACAGTCAGTGAAGCCACCGAGGATATACATCCAGTAGCTCCTATTTCCTACTCCCTGCTGGTCATTCTACCTTCCACCAGGCCATGGCATTCTGTATTAGACTTCAATGATGCCTTCTTCTGTATTCCATTCATCTCAGAGTCACAAGAATTTTTGGCTTGTGAGTGGCAGGACACAACATGCAACAAAAGCAATAATGCTGGGCCGTCCTGCCCCAATGGTTCAAAAATCCCCACACCATCATTGGGGAAATGTCCTCTAAAGACCTAAAAGTTCAACCTCTGTAAAAGGGAACCCTCCTTCAATATGCAGATGACATTCTGATCGCCAGGCCTACTAAAGACGCCTCTGAACTACCTAGCCAAGAAAGGATAGAAGGTGTCCAAGAAAAACGCTCAAATATCCCAGGCTAAGGTGACATGCCTGGGCTTCATTCTCACAGATATTCGGAGAAACGCATCCCAGGATAGGGAAGAAGCCATTTGCAGCCTTACCTCTTCTACAACTAGAAGACAGCTTAGGGGTTCCTGGGGAGGCCAAGGTTTTCTGCATCTGGATCCCTAACTACAGTGTAATAGCTGGGCCTCTACATGAAACACTGACACGAAAAGATGATGATCCTTTTGAATAGAATCCAGAAGCAGCCTTTCAAGAATGGAAAGAGCAGTCAATACAGACCCTTGCCCAGGAACTCCCTAATTTAGCTAAACCCTTTGACCTTTACATACCCGGTCAAAGGTTAATCGCCCTTGGAGCCTTAGTGCAAAAACTGGGACCACTTGAAATGGAGCAACACAAGAATGCCCTTCAGGTATGATAAACTATGGTCACCAAGGGCTTTGCCCACCGACTCATCAGGCCAGGATACTGGGGTATCTAAAAAGCTGGAAATCAGCAGCCCGCAAGGCCAGCTCCCTCCTAAGGGAAAAGGACCCCACGTGGTGATCCTAACCACCCATCATGCCCTGAAGTTGCAGGGGTCGCTCTGTGGACACACTGAACTCGAGTGAGGAGGCCCTCCAACTCCAACCTCCAGAGAGATAAACGGGGGCAACGGGCCCCCAAGATGACTCATGTGACCATCACTTGACCTGGAGTTTCTCTCAGAAAACGACAAGACTGTGCCCCGAAAGAGCAGACTACTGCTTGCAGGACTTACTGCACCCAGAGGGGAGCTAATAAGCTTGGCGGGGGAAACGTATATCACGCTTTCACCATAGAAAACCCTACAGACACCGCGGTGATGGTGGCCAATATGACCGGCTGGACTGCTGGCTACTTCTAAAGGCCGTTGACTCAGTGGACGTCATGGTCCTGGATCACCACTGACCCTGGACTGTCTGGGAGTTGTGCGGGCAGGGCTCTGACACATGGTGCTGTTTGTACATTAATTCAGGGACCTAATTAAAGAAAGCACAGACTACTGGTCAGAGCATCTAGTCTGGCAAAAACTGTCAGCCTAAGGTCGCCGAACATATGTGGGGTGGGGTGAAACCTGCCACCGCAGCATCTCTGCGCCTCTCTTTCCTGGACCCTTAAAGGTCATTAGAATCTGTAACACTTCCAATGCTGGTGCTCAGGCGGACGAGAAGTGAGGCAGGAGGCCTTGGGACAATCAACCTCACCAGGAGGCTGGTGTGGAGACGTTTTGACCCTCCCCCCATGTATCAGGGCTCCCACCACAACATGAAGCAGTTACAAAAGAGGGGTCTGCACCCTCAACACCCCAAGAATAAGGAACGGAACAAAAAGCAGAGGAGGTGTTCGTCTCCGGCAACGTTCATTAAAAATTCCTGGGAGATAAAAAGAGAATCTGGGCAATAAAATAAAGTCTAACCTGTTTTTCCTTTGTGCTTTGTCTAATTTCACGTGCTCCTAGGGTTCCGCATGCAGAGGTCCCACACCCGGCACTTCAGACCCGATTTCCTAGTGCAGAATGGCTGGGTCGACACCTCAGCTAGTGGGGTCCCATGCAGACTCTGCGGCATAGAGCCTGAGCTGCAGGCAACTCAGCCCTCGAGAGCTCCATCCCCTCCCTCCCACTGACGCTGCCGGGGACCCTACACAGCAGCCCAGCCCACAGCCCATGGGGGAGTGCACGCTCTCACCTCTCCATTCTGTTTTCAAAATAATGTTTCCTTTGCTTCTGAACCAAACTCAGTCTTGATCTGTTGGCTCCAATGACACTGGGCACGGGGACTCCTGTTGGGGTCCACTCTGGAGGATCAGTAACAGAAATTGAGAACATTGTAACTTCAATGAACAGATGTGTGAGCCAAACTGTAGTTAACATAGAGCAGTGTATAATGCTCGGGTAAAATAAGATGTTTCTAAGACTTACATTTGATATTTCCATCACTTTCCTATAAGCAAGTTCAGTGAAGACGTCTGTCTTATTTGTCAGGTCAACATTAGAGAAATGAAGTGATTTATTTTCATGGATGTACATCGAATACTCTTGGCTGAAGCTTCAATCTTGTTTTGAATGCTTTTCCATTGAAAATGATACCTCTCTTTCAGCTCCCCCATTTCTGAGAAGTATAAAACCTTATAATTTATTATTACCAAAGGGGAAAGGTAGGAGAAGGGATAAATTAACAGTTTGGGATTAACACATACACACTGCTATGTATAAAATAGATCATCAACAAGGAACTACTGTATAGCACAGGGAACTACACTGAATATTTTGCAATAACCTATAAGGGGAAATAATCTGAAAAAGAATAGATATTTTTATTGACATCATCTATCAATGACAGATAAAATGTAACCTAAGCAAGGCCGATGGTGAGCGCTCTGACCCTGAAGATTTCAGTCATCTAAAGTTTGGGCTCTGCCTATTTCCCAAGGCCCTTAAAGGACATACGTGTAGCCGTAGCTTAAAAATTCCCCAGTTTGGGGTTCGGGGAGGCACTGATTTGGAAAAATCCCTGGTGTTCTCCTTACATGCACGGGACCCTTCCTACAGCTAAAACATGCCTGTCACACCTAGAGGATGGTACACCGTTTGATCGGAAAGAGTTTGGAAAAGGCACCTCATCTCCTCATCGCCTGGTGCTCGGGTTCAACCCTCCAGCATCTTTCCTAACAATCTCCTCACTTGGTGATATCAGCACCGTCAACATCCTGTTGCACACAGTTTGGAATTTGTCCAGAGGATGTAGCGGAAGGATGAGAAAAATATAGAGACATGTCTTAGGTGTTCGGACAGGCACATGCCACTCTAATTTCCAATCCAGAACACAAATTCATCAAAGGCTAGAATTGCCCACGGAAACAGAATAGGGCTGGAGGAAATCCCGCTGTTTTGTGTCCAGTTTCCAAAAACACAAGTTGAAAAATGGAACTCAGGGGCACTAAAATTCATGAAACTGCAGAGTTGAAAATATCTATCGTCGAAAAATGTCTTGAGGTAAGTCACAGAAAAGGACTTGTAAGCAAGGGAGAGTGGCAGGAAACAGATTTGAAGAGGTAGAAAGGACTCCCCATTAAAGCACAAGAAAAGGGGCTGAACATCGCCAATGATGCAGTTGGCCAAAAAGGGTGTATGCATTTTTTCTGAATATATTCAAGTAAAGGCCATACACACTTTTTATCCAACCAAACAGGTGGGCACTGGAAATCAATATCACAAAATGTATCACTTCACATCAGTCAGAAGGGCCATCCACATAAAGTGTAAACACCAGAAATGCAGGACAGGGCGAGGAGAAAAGGGAGCCCTGTGAGGCTGATAGTGGAAATGTAATTTGCCAACGGCCACTCTGGAGAAGTGTATTGTGTTTGCTAAAACATCTAAAAAATGAGCTACAGAGCATAGGGCACTTGCACTCATGGGCGTGTACCTTGGGAAAAACAAAAATCGACAGAAAACAGGCACCCGAACGTTTACCACCTCTCTGTTAAAAAGGGCCTCAACTTGGATATAACCTAAATGTCCCTGGAAGGATAAAATGGATAAAAGAGATGGGGTACTTATGTAGAGTGGAATATTACTCATCCAGAAATCAATGAAATAAGGCCAGTTGTAACAACTCTGGAGGAGTTACATACGATCATTCTAAGTGACATATGTCAGAAAGAAAAAGACACATATCATAAGATGTCACTTAAAGGTGGAATCAAAAATGGCTACACATGAAATAAATTACAAAACAGAAACATAGTCAAATATGTAGAAAATAGACATAAGGCTGCTAAATGGGAAAGGTGGGGAATGGTGAGGTATTATCCAGGAGGTTGAAATTAGCAAAGATACCATTCCAAGTACCAAATTGAATAACTGACAAGGCCTACACGGTACCTCAAAGAACTGCACTCAGCCCACTCAAGTCACTGGAAAATAATACATATGACTGGTAAGCATCTGAAAAAGAAGTTATTGTTGTCTCACAGTACATGAATCAAGTGGATGTACAGCAGCAAAAAACAGAGCTTTGAAAATCAGCTGTAACCAATATAAAAATAAATTTAAAACTATTTATAAAAACAGTGAGACAGACAAAAATTCTTACAACTTTTGTTGAAGGGCTACGATGTAACATGGATTGAACACATGTAGACCCACAGCAGGATGATTATATAAGGCTGGAAGCTATGCACGCTAAGAGATGTTAGAGAGCCTGGGTGAGGAAATGCAGACCTTTTAAAGTAATACTGCCTGGTACCCATTCCATGGGTCCCAAATCTGCAGGTTCAAGGGAGTCTTCTGACAGCGAAAACATGCCTGCGAAACCGAGATGAATGTACACCGTGTGCTCAGGAAAGGTGTCTAAAATGCACCTCATTTTTGATCTCCTGCTGCTGGGGTTCGCCATTCCAGCCACATTACTAACAACCTCCCCACTTGGAGAATCAGCACCTTTAACCTCCTCTTTCCCACAGTTTGCAATTTGTGCAGAGGGTAAATGGGAAGAGGGGGAACCAATGAGAGATTAGCTGTAGGAGTTTTGACAGGCACATGTCACTCTAATTTCCCATTAGGAAGAAGAATTAACCAAAGGCTCAGCCTGCCTCCCCAGAACCAGAATAGGGCCGGAAGCAATCCAATGGTTTGGCGGCCAGCTCACAAAAAAAGCGAGTTGCAAAATGGAGCTCAGGAGCAGACAATTCAAAGACCTGCAAAGATATAAATGATAACCAACGTCCAAAAATATATTCAGGTAAGGCAACGAAGAGGATCTGAATGAGAGGCAGAATTGCAGGAAACAGATTTCAAAAGGTAGATTGTACTCACATTTAAAGCATATGAAAAGCAGCAGAATTTCTAAAATGATGCAGTTGGGCAAAAGGGTGTATGCGTTTTTTTCGTGAATATCTTCAGGAAAAAAAACACATGCAGAGTTTTTGGCCAACCAAGCAAGAGGGAAATGCAAATCTGCACAACAAAGGAGTCTCAATTTCCACTGCTCAGAAAGGCAATCCAAAAAATGTGTACAAACCAGAAATGCAGGAGAGGCCATGGAAAACAGGGAGCCTAGTCACGCTGATGGGTGGGGTATAAATATCCAAGAGCCACTCTGAAGAAGTGTATGCTGTTTCCTAAAACTTCTAAAATACAAAGCCCCCAAGGAAAGGGGACTTCAACTCACGGGCATATGACTTGGGAAGACTAAATATCAATAAGACACAGGCACCCCAAAGTTTAGGGCTGCTCTGCATACAAGAACCTCAACTTTGGTACACCTAAAATATCCCAGGAAAAAGAGAAATGCATAAAGAACTTGTGGTAATTTTGTACAACGGAATATCACTCAGACGTGAAATCAGTGTATATAAGGCCAGTAGCAGCATAATGAGTGGATTTAGGTCTGATGATTCTAAGGGAAATTAGTCACACAGAAAAAGAATCTTATCATAAGATATCACTTATAGAGGGAATGTCAATATCACAACACATGAACTGAATTAGGAAAGAGAACAGAGTCTCACATTTAGAAAAAAACTCTTATGCCTGCTTCAGGGGAATGGAGAGGTGGGGTGATGCATAAAACCAGAGTATGATATTAGCACAGGTACCATTCCATAAACCAAATACAGAATAGACAAGACCTACACCTTCCTCAGTGAATGGGACTCAACACCCCTATTCCCCGCCGAGGAATATATCTGACTAGTAAGAATCTTAAAACCTATGTATTCATATGTCTCCGTAAGGAATCAATTGTGTCTAGACTGGCATAAACAGGTCAGTGAAAACCAGCTCAACCCCATAATAAAAATGAATTTCAAAAACAAAACCAAAAAACAGCAAAATTCTTACACAATTCCTTCAGGGGTTCTAATGAAACCTGGAATGACCCTATCTGCAAAGACAGCTGGATGAGACATAAGGCTGGACACTTGGGACTGAGAGGACTGGTGAGATTGGGAGAGAAAATGCAGAACCTTTAAAGTAGTAATGCATGCCACCATTCCATGGGTCCCAAATCTCCAGGTAGAAGGGAATATCACTACAGTTATAACATGTATGGGAAACCTAGAGAATGGACACCCTGTGATGGCGAAAGGTTTCTAAAACTCTCCTAATTTTTCCTCTCCTTGTGCTCCACTTTGGCATTCCAACTGCTTTACTATCAATCTCCCAACTTAGGAGAGTCAGCCCCTATAACCTCCTGGTTCGCACAGTTTGCTATTTGTGCAGATGATGAAAGGGAAGAGGGAGAACCAATCAGAGAGTAGATGTAGGCATTTGGACGGGCACATGTCACTCTAATTTCCCGTCAGGAAGAAGAATTAACCAAAGCCTCAGCCACCCACAGGGAACCAATAAAGCCACCCCTGGAACCAGTATAGGTCCTGAAGCAAAATTGTGGATTTGCGGCCAGCTCACAAAAATGGGATTTGAAAATTGGAGCTCATGGGCCCAGCAATTCAAAAACCTGCAGAGTTATAAAGGACTACTCTCTTCCAGAAATCTGTTGAGGGAAGGCAATGAAGCGGACTTGAAAATGAGGCAGAATTGCACAAAACATATTTCAAGAGGTAAATTGGAATCGCCTTTGAAGCACAGAAAAAGCATCCCAACTTGGACGGTGATGCACTTGGCCAAAAAGGGCATATGCCTTTTCCCCTGAATATATTCAGGAGAAAACGCATACGTCCTTTCTGGCCAATGAAGCAAGCATGCAATGCAAATCCACACTACAAAGAATTGTCACTTCCCACCGGTCGAAAGGGACATCTGTATATCTGTAAAAACCAGAAAGGCAAGAGCGAGATGACAAGGGCATGAAGCAATGTGATCTCAAGGGTCATGGAGGATTGTGATGACAAGCGCATGGAGCATTGTGATGACAAGATTATGTAGCATTTTGCTGACAAAGGCAAGGAGCATTGTGATGACAAGGTTCATGGAGCACTTTGATGACAAGCGTCATGGAGCATTGTGATTACAGGGGTCATGGAGCATTGGGATGACAAGAGCATGGATCATTGTGATGACAAGGTTCATGGAGCATTTTGATGACAAGAGTCCCGGATCATTGTGTCGTCAGGGTTCATGGAGCGTTGTGATGACAGTGGTCATGGAGCATTGTGATGACAGGGGTCAGGGAGCATTGTGATGAGAAGGTCATGGACCATTGGGCTGAAAATGTTCATGGAGTGTTGTGATGAGAGGCGTCATGGAGCATTGTGATGACAAGGTACTGGAGCATTGTGATGAGAAGACCATGGAGCCTTGTGATGACATGTCTCATGGGGCATTCTGAGGAAAAGGGGCATGCAGCATTGTGATTACAGAGGTCTTGGAGCATTGTGGTGACAAGGGCATGGAGCATTGGGATGAGAAGGCCATGGAGCGTTCTGATGACATGCATCATGGAGCTTTGTGAGGACAAGGGCATGGAGCATTGTGTTTTCAGGGGTCTTGGAGCACTGTGATGAAAAGGGCATGGATCATTGTGATGAAAAAGGCATGGAGCCTGGTCATGACAGGGTTCAAGGAGCATACTGACGACAAGTGTCAGGGAGCATTGTGATGACAAGGGTATTGAGCATTGTGATGACAAAGGTCATGGAGCATTGTGATGAGAAGACGATGGATAATTGTGATGACGAGCGTCATGGGGCGTTGTGATGATAAGTGTTATGGAACATTTTGATCACAAGGATTTGGAGCATTGTGATGACAGAGGTCATGGGGCATTTTGATTTCATTGTGATGACAATAGCCTGAAGCATTATGATGATGGGCATGCTGCATTGTGATGACAGGGTTCATGGAGCATTGAGATGAAAAGGGGCATGGAGCATTGTGATTACAGGAGTCTTGGAGCATTGTGATGACAAGGGCATGGAGCATCGTGAATGAGAAGGCCATGGAGAATTCTGATGACATGCGTCATGGAGCTTTGTGATGACAAGGGCATGGAGCATTGTGATTACAGGGGTCTTGGAGCACTGTGATGACAAGGGTCATGGAGCCTTGTGATGACAAGGCCGTGGAACATTGTGATGGCAGTGGTCATGGAGCATTTTTATGACAGGGGTCATGGAGCATTGTGATGACCAGGGCATGGAACACTGTGATACATGGGTCATGGAGGATTGTAATGACAAGCGCATGGAGCATTGTGATAAGAATGGCATCGAGCATTGTGATGAAAAGCATCATGTAGCCTGTGATGACAAGGGCATGGAACAATGTGATGAGAGGTTTCATGGAGCATTGTGATGACAATGGCATGCAGCATTGTGATGCCAAGGGTCATGGAGCTTTGTGATGACAAAGGTCATGGAGCATTTTGATGACAAGAGGTGTGGTGCATTCTGTTGTGTAGGGCAGGGAGCATTGTGATAACAGGGTCATGGAGCAATTTGATGAAAAGTGTCATGGAACATTTTGATGACAGGGGTTATGGAACATTGAGATGTCAAGGGTCATGGAACATTTCCATGACAGGGTTTAAGGACCATTGTGATGACAGGGGAGTGGGTGTATTGTGATGACTAGTGAGGGAACATGTTGATATCAGTGGTGAGAGAGCATTTTTATAAGAAGTGCATGGAGCATTGTGATGACAATCTTTATGGAGCATTGTGATGACAAGGTTGTGGAGCATTGTGATGACAAGGGTCATGGAGCATTGAGTTGACAAAGGCACGGAGCATTGTGATGACAAGTGTCATGGAGCATTGTGATGAAAAGTTCATGGAGCATTGTGGTGACAAAGTTCACAGAGCCTTGTGATGATGAGGGCATGGACCATTGTGATGATACAGGTCATGAAGCCTTGTGAAGACTGGAGTCACAGAGAATTGTGATGACTGGGGTCATGGAGCATTGTGATGACAAGGGCATGGAGTTTTGTGATGACAGGGGCATAGGGCATTGGTCTGACAAGTTTCATGGATAATTGTGTTGACAGTGGGCATGGCACATTGTGATGACAAGGTCATGGAGCATTGTGAAGACAAGGTCATGGAGTATTGTGAAGACAGGTGTCAGGGAGCATTGTGATGACATATTTCATGGTCCATTGTGATGAGAATGGCATGGAGCATTGTGATGCCAAGTGTTATGGAGGATTGTGATGACAAAGGTAATGGAGCATTGTGATGACAAGGGCTTGGATCATTGTGATGACAAGGGCATGGAGCATTGTGATGACAACGGGCAGTGAGAATTTTGATGAAAAGGTCGTGAAGCATTGTGATAACAAAGGCATGGAGCTTGCTATGACAGGGGTCATGGGGCATTGCGATGACAAGTGCATGGAGAATTGTGATGACAAGAGCATGTAACATAGTGATGAGAACTGTCATGGAGCACTGTGATGACAAGGACGTGGAGAATTGTGATGACAAGGGACATGGTGCATTGTCATAACCAGGGCATGGAGCATTGTGATGGCAAGACCGTGGAGCACTGTGATGAGAAGACCATGGATAATTGTGATGACGAGCATCATGGAACACTGTAATGACAAGGGGCATGGAGCATTGTGATGACAGGTGTCATGGAGCATTGTGACGACAGGGGTCATGGATCATTGTGATGACAAGTGTCACGGAGCATTCTGATGACAAGCTTGTGGAGTATTGTGATGACAATGGCATGGAGCATTGTGATGAAAAGGGCATGGATCACTGTGATGAAAAAGGCATGGAGACTTGTCATGACAGGGTTCAATGAGCATACTGACGACAGGTGTCAGGGAGCATTGTGATGACAAGTGTATTGAGAATTGTGATGACAAGGGTCATGGAGCATTGTGATGAGAAGTCCATGGATAATTGTGATGACCAGCATCATGGGGCGTTGTGATGACAAGTATTATGGAACATTGTGATCACAAGGGTTTGGAGCATTGTGATGACAGAGGTCATGGATCATTGAGATGAAAAGGGGCATGGAGCATTGTGATTACAGGGGCCTTGGAGCATTGTGATGAGAAGGGTCATGGAGCCTTGTAATGACAAGGCCATGGAACATCGTGATGGCAGGGGTAATGGAGCATTGTTATCACAGGTGTAATGGAGCATTGTGATGGCAAGGGCATGGAGCATTGTGATGAGAAGGCCATGGAGCATTCTGATGACATGTGTCAGGTAGCATTGTGATGACAATGACATGGAGCAATGTGATGAGAGCGTTCATGGAGCATTGTGATGACCATGACATGGAGCATTGTGATGCAAAGGGTCATGGATCTTTGTGATGACAAAGGTCATGGAGCATTTTGATGACAAGGGCGTGGTGCATTGTGATGAGAAGGGCAGGGAGCATTGTGATGACAGGGTCATGGAACAATTTGATGAAAAGGGTCATGCAACATTTTGATGACAGGGGTTATGGAACATTGTGATGTCAGGGGTCATTGAGCATTTTGATGAAATGGTTCATGGAGCATTTTGATGACAGGGGTTATGGAACATTGTGATGTCAGGGGTCATCGAACATTGTGATGATAAGCGCATGTAGAATTGTGATGACAGGAGTCATGGAACATTGTGATGATAGGGGTGAGGGAGTATTGTGATGAATAGTGATGTAACATTGTGATATCAGTGGTGAGAGAGCATTTTGATGAGAAGTGCATGGAGCATTGTGATGACAAGGTTTATGGAGCATTGTGATGACAAGATTGTGGAGCACTGTGATGACAAGCGCATGGCGCATTGTGATGACATGGGTCATGGAGCATTGTGCTGACAAGCGCATGGAGCATTGTGATGACAAGGGTCATGGAGCATTGTGCTGAGAAAGGCATAGAGCATTGTGATGACAAGGGTCAAAGAGCATTGTGATGAAAAGTTCATGGAGCATTGTGATTAAAAAGTCACAGAGACTGTAGATGAGGAGGGCATGGACCATTGTGATGACAAAGGTCATGAAGCATTGTGATGACTGGAGTCACGGAGAATTGTGATGACAGGGGTCATGGAGCATTGTGATAAGAAGGGCATGGAACATTGTGATGACAAGGGCATGGAGCATTGGTCTCATAAGTTTCATGGATTATTGCGATGACAGTTGGAATGGCGCATTGTGATGACAAGGGCATGGAGCACTGTGATGACCAGGTCATGCAGTATTGTGAAGACAGGTGTCAGGGAGCATTGTGATGACATATATAATGGCCCATTGTGATGACAATGGCATGGAGCATTGTGTTGCCAAGTGTCATGGAGGATTCTGATGACAAAGGTAATGGAGCATTGTGATGACAATGGCTTGGAGCATTGTGATGACAGGGTCAGGGAGCATTCTGATGACAAGCTTGTGGAGTAATTTGATGACATTGGCATGGAGCATTGTGATGAAAACGGCATGGGGCATTGTGATGAAAAAGGCATGGAGCCTTTTCGTGACAGGTTTCAAGGAGCATTCTGACGACAAGTGTCAGGGAGCATTGTGATGACAAGTGTATTGAAAATTATGATGACAAAGGTCATGGAGCATTGTGATGAAAAGGGCATGGAGTATTGTGATGAAAGGCATCATGGAGCGTTGTGATGACAAGTGTTATGGAACATTGTGATCACAAGGGTTTGGAGCATTGTGAGGACAGAGGTCTTGGATCATTTTGATTTCAAGGAACATGGAGCATTGTGATGACAAGGGCAGGAAGCAATGTGATCCCAAGGTTCATGGAGTATTGTGATGACAAGCGCATAGAGCATCGTAATGACAGGGTCATGTAGCATTTTGCTGACAAAGGCATGGAGCATTGAGATGACAGGTGTCCAGGAGCACTGTGATGGCAAGCGTCAAGGAGCATTGTGTTTACAGGGGTCAAGGAGCATTGGGATGACAAGGGCATGCATCATTGTGATGCCAAGTGTCATGGAGCATTGGGCTGAAAATGTTCATGGAGTTTTGTGATGACAGGGGTCATGGAGCATTGTGATGACTAGGGAATGGAGCATTGTGATGACAAGAGTACCGGATCATTGTGTTGTCAGGTGTCATGGAGCGTTGTGATGACAGTGGTCATGGAGCATTGTGATGATATTGGTCAAGGAGCATTGTAATGAGAAGGTCATGGAGCATTGGGCTGAAAACGTTCATGGAGTATTGTGATGACAGGCGTCATGGAGCATTGTGATGATAAGGGAATGGAGCATTTTGATGACAACGTCCTGGAGCATTGTGATGAGAAGTCCATGGAGCCTTGTGATGCCAAGTCTCATGGAGCATTCTGATGAAAAGGGGCATGGAGCATTGTGATTACAGGGGTCTAGGACCATTGTGATGACAAGGGCATGGAGCATTGTGATGAAAAGTGCATGGATCATTGTGATGAAAAAGGCATGGAGCCTTGTCATGAAAGGGTTCAAGGAGCATACCGATGGCAAGAGTAAGGGAGCATTGTGATGACATGTGTATTGAGCATTGTGATGACAAATGTCATGGGGCATTGTGATGAGAAGTCCATGGATAATTGTGATGACCAGCGTCATGGGGCATTGTGATGACAAGTGTTATGGAACATTGTGATCACAAGGGTTTGGAGCATTGTGATGACAGAGGTCATGGAGCATTTTGATTTCATTGTGATGACAATAGCATGAAGCATTATGATGATGGGCATGGTGCATTGTGATGACAGTGTTCATGGAGCATTTTGATGAAAAGTGTCATGGAGCATTTGTCTGACAAGTTTCATGGATTATTGTGATGACAGTGGGCATGGCACATTGTGATGACAAGGGCATGAAGCATTGTGATGACAAGGTCATGGAGTATTGTGAAGACAGGTGTCAGGGAGCATTGTGATGACATATGTCATGTTCCATTGTGATGACAATAACACGGAGCATTGTGATGCCAAGTGTCATGGAGGATTGTTGTGACAAACGTAAAGGAGCATTTTGATGACAAGGGCATGGAGCATTGAGATGACAAGGTCCACTGATAATTTTAATGTCCAGGTCGTGAAACATTGTGATGACAAGCGCATGGAGCTTCCTATGACAGGGGTCATGGAGCATTGCGATGACAAGTGCATGGAGTATTGTGATGACAAGAGCATATAACATTGTGATGAGAAGTGCCATGGAGCATTGTGATGACAAGGAAGTGGAGAATTGTGAGGACGAGGGACATTGAGCTTTGAGATGACCAGGGCATGGAGCATTGTGATGGCAAAACCGTGGAGCATTGTGATGAGAAGACCTTTGGTAATTGTGATGACGAGCATCATGAAGCACTGTAATGACAAGGGGCATGAAGCATTGTGATGACAGGTGTCAGGGAGCATTGTGATGACAGGGGTCATGGAGCATTGTGATGACAAGGGCACGGAGCATTGTGATGACAAGGGCCATTGAGAATTTTGATGACAAGTTCATGAAGCATTGTGATGACAAACACTTGGAGCTTGCTATGACAGGGGGCATGGAACATTGCAATGACAAGTGCATGGAGAATTGTGATGACAAGATCATGTAACATTGTGATGAGAAGTGTCATGTAGCATTGTGATGACAAGGACGTGGAGAATTGTGATGACAAGGGACATGGAGCATTGTGATGAGCAGGGCATAGAGCATTGTGATGACAGGTGTCATGGAGCATTATTATGACAAGGGCCATAGTGCATTCTGACATAAGATATCACTTATGAAGGGAATGTAAACATGGCTACATATGAACTGAATTAGGAAAGAGAACACTGTCTCAGATATAGAAAACACACTTATGCTTGCTTAAGGGGAAAGGAGAGGTGGGGAGACACACAAAACCAGAGTTTGATATTAGCACAGGTAACATTCCATAATCCAAATACAGAAGAGACAAGCCCTACTCCTTCCTCAGTGAACGGGACTCAACACCCTAATTCCCGGCAGAGAAATATATCTGACTAGTAAGAATCTTAAAACCTATGTATTGATATGTCTCCGTAAAGGAACCAAGTGTGCCTAGGACGACATAAACACGGCAGTGAGAAGCAGCTCAAACCCACTATAAAAATGAATTTCAAAACAAAACAAAAAACAGTTTAATTCTTACACAATACCTTCAGGGGTTCTGATGAAACTTGGAATGACCCTGTCTACAACGACAGCTGGATGTGGCATAAGGCTGGTCACTTGGGACTGAGACGATTGGTGAGATTGGGTGAGAAAAGGCAGACCCTCTAAAGCAATAATTCCTGCCCATCATTCCATGGTTCCCAACTCTCCAGGTAGATGGGAATATCACTACAGTTATAACATGTATGGGAAACCTAGAGAATGGACACCCTCTGATGGAGAAAGGTTTCTAAAACTCTACTAATTTTTTTTCTCTCCTTGTGCTCCAACTTGACATTCCAACTGCTTTAATATCAATCTCCCAACTTGGAGAGTCAACCCCTATAACCTGTTTCGCACAGTTAGCACATTGTTCAGAGGATATAAGGGAAAAGGGAGAACGAATGAGAGAGTAGCTGTAGGCATTTGGACGGCCACATGTCACTCTAATTTCCCGTCACGAAGAAGAATTAACCAAACTCTCAGCCTGCCCCCCCCCCGGAACCTGTACAGGTCCTGAAGCAAAACTATGGATTTGCGGTCAGCTCACAAAAACGCGAGTTGAGAACCGGAGCACAGCGGCACAGCATTTCACTAACTTGCAGAGTTATAAAGGACTACTCTCTTCCAAAAATCTGTTGAGGGAAAGCCACGAGGCAGACTTTAAAATGATGCAGAATTGCACGAAACAGATTTCAAGAAGTATATTGGAATTGCCTTTAAACACAGGAAAAGCATCACAACTTCGACAATTATGGAATTGTCCATAAAGGGCGTATGCGTTTTCACCTGAATATATTCAGGAGAAAACGCATACGCCGATTTTGACCAACCAAGCAACTGCACAATGCAAATCTGCACTACAAATAAGTATCACTTCCCACCGGTCAAAAGGGTCATCTGCAAAATGTGTAAAAACCAGAAAGGCAAGACAGGCTCTGGAGAACAGTAAGCCTTGTTATGCTCATGGGTGGGATGTAAATTGCCAACAGCCACCCTGGAGGAGTGCATTGTGTTCTCTAAAAGAAGTAAACAACAGAGCTTCACAACCTAAGTCACTTCCAGTCATGGGAAAATACCTTGGGAAAACTGAATATCAATAAGACACAGCCACCCCAAAATTTAGGGCAGCACTGCTTACAAGAACCTCGAATCCGGGACACCTTAAATATCCAAGGAAAGACAAAAATGGTAAAGAAATTGTGGTACTTACGTATGATGGAATATCCCTCAGCCATGAAATCAATGTCATAAGGCCAGTAGAAGCAAAATGATGAGTGGATTCAGGTTCGATGATTCTAAGTGAAATAAGTCACACAGAAAAAGAAACTTATCATAAGATATCACTTATGAAGATCCTGTAAACATGGCTACACATGAACTGAGTTAGGAAAGAGAACAGAGTCTCACATTTAGAAAACACACTTATGCCTGCTTAAGGGGGAAGGAGAGGTGGGGTGATGCATAAAACCAGAGTTTGATATAAGCACAGATACCGTCCCAAAAACCAACTATGGAATAGACAAAACCTACACCTTCCTCAGTGAAAGGGACTCAAAACCCCATATTTCCCACAGAGGAATACATCTGACTAGTAAGAATCTTAAAACCTATGTATTGATATGTCTCCGTAAGGGAATCAAGTGTGTCTAGACTGGCATAAACATGGCAGCGAGAATCAGCTCAAACCCACTAAAAAAAGGAATTTCAAAAACAAAACAAAAAAACTGGGAAATTCTTTACAATTCCTTCAGGGTCGCTGATGAAACCTTGAATGACTGTATCTACAGTGACAGCTGGATGTGGCATAAGGCTGGACACTTGGGACTGAGAGGATTGGTGAGATTGGGTGAGCAAATGCAGACCCTTTAAAGCAATAATGCATGGCAACCATTCCATGGGTCCCACTCTGCAGGTTGAAGAGAATATTACTACAGCAATAACATATACAGGAAATCTAGAGAATGGACACACTGTGAATACGAAAGGTTTCTACAACTCAATGAATAGTCCCTCTCCTGGTGCTCCGGTTTGACTTTCCAACTGCTTTACTATCAATCTCACAACTTGTAGAGACAGCCCCTTTAACATCCTGGTTCACACACGTTGCCAAATTGGCAGAGGATGAAAGGCATGAGGGAGAACCAATGAGAGAGTAGCTGTTAGGCATTTGGACGGTCACATGTCAATCTAATTTCCCGGCAGGAAGAAGAATTAACCAAATTCTCAGCCACCCACCGGGAACCAGTATAGGTCCTGCACCAAAATTTTGGACTTGCGGTCAGTTCACAAAAAACGAGTTGAAAAATGGAGCTCAGGGGCACAGCAATTCACAAACTGACAGAATAATAAAGGAAAACTATCGTCTAAAAATCTGTTGAGGGAAGGCAACGAGGTGGACTTGAAATCGAGGCAGAATAGCAGGAAACAGATTTCAAGAGGTACATTGGAATCGCCTTTAAAGCACAGGAAGAGGGGCACAACTTCGACAATGATGCACTTGGCCAAAAGGGCGTATTCGTTTTCTCCTGAAGATATTCAGGAGAAAACGCATACGCCTTTTTTGGCCAAGCAAGCAAGAAGGCAATGCAAATCGGCACTACAAAGAAGTATCACTTCCCACCGGTCAAAAGGGACATCCACAAAATATGTAAAAACCAGAAAGGCAAGACAGGCCCTGGAGAACAGGGAGCCTTGTTATGCTGATGGGCGGGATGTAAATTGCCAACTGCCTCCCTGGAGGAGTGTATTGTGTTCCCTAAAACAAGTAAAGAACAGAGCTACAGAGCCAAGGGCACTTCCAGTCTAGGGAATAAACCTTGGGAAAACTGAAAAACAATAATACAGAGCCACCCCAAAATTTAGGGCGGCACTGCCTACAAGAACTTCAACTTGGGTACACCTTAAATATCCCAGGAAATATAAAAATGGTTCAAAAATTTGTGGTACATACGTACGATGGAATATCCCTCAGCCATGAAATCAATGTCATAAGACCAGTAGAAGCAAAATGAGTGGATTCAGGTACGATGATTCTAAGTGAACAAAGTCACACAGAAACAGAAACTTATCATAAGATATCACTTATGATGATCATGTCAACATGGCTACACCTGAACTTAGATAGGAAAGAGAACAGAGTCTCACATTTAGAAAACACTCTTATTCCTTCTTAAGGGGGAATGAGAGGTGGGGTGATGCATAAAACCAGAGTTTGATTTAAGCACAGGTACTGTTCCAAAAACCAACTATGGAATACAGAAGACATACACCTTCCTCAGTGAAAGGGACTCAAAACCCCATATTTCCCGCAGAGGAATATATGTGACTAGTAAGAATCTTATAACCTATGTATTGATATGACACCATAAGGGAATCAAGTGTTTCTAGACTGGCATAAACATGGCAGCGAGAATCAGCCTAAACTCACTATAAAAAGGAATTTAAAAAACAAAACAAAAAAAACATGGAAATTCTTTACCATTCCTTCAGTCTCTGATGAACCCTGGAATGACCCTAACTACAATGACAGCTGGATATGGCATAAGGCTGGACACTTGGGAATGAGAGAATTGGTGACATTGGGTGAGCAAATGCAGACCCTTTAAAGCAATAACGCATGGCACCCATTCCATGGGTCTCAACTCTCCAGGTTGAAGGGAATATTACTAGAGCTATAACATGTAAAGGAAACCTAGAGAATGGACACAGTGTGAATACGAAAGGTTTCTAAAACTCAACTAATAGTCCCTCTCCTGGTGCTCACGTTTGACTTTCAAACTGCTTTACTATCAATCTCACAACGTAGAGTGACAGCACATTTAACCTCCTGGTTCGCACACGTTGCCAATTAGGCAGAGGATGAAAGGGAAGAGGGAGAACCAATGAGAGAGTAGCTGTTTGGCATTTGGACGGGCACATGTCACTCTAATTTCCTGGCAGGAAGAAGAATTAACCAAAGTCTCAGTCACCCACTGGGAACCAGTATAGGTACTGAACCAAAATATTGGTCTTGCGTTCATCTCACAAAAAACGAGTTGAAAAATGGAGCTCAGGGGCACAGCAATTCACAAACTGGCACAGTAATAAAGGACAACTATCATCCAAAAATCTGTTGACGGAAGGCATTGAGGCAGCTTGAAAGCGAGGCAGAATTGCAGGAAAGAGATTTCAAGAGGTATGTTGGAATCGCCTTTAAAGCACAGGAAGAGGGGCACAACTTCGACAATGATGCACTTGGCCAAATAGGGCATATGCGTTTTCTCCTGATTATATTTAGGAGATAACGCATATGCCCTTTTTGGCCAAGCAAGCAAGTGGACAATGCAAATCTGCACTACAAAGAAGTATCACTTCCCACCGGTCAAAAGGGACATCCACAAAATGTGTAAAAACCAGAAAGGCAAGACAGGCCCTGGAGAACAGGGAGCCTTGTTATGCTGATGGGCGGTATGTAAATTGCCAACTCCCTCTCTGGAGGAGTGCATTGTGTTCCCTAAAACAAGTAAACAACAGAGCTACAGAGCCAAGGCCACTTCCAGTCTAGGGAATATACCTTGAGAAAACTGAAAATCAATAAGACAGAGCCACACCAAAATTTAGGGCTGCACTGCTTACAAGAACCTCAACTTGGGTACACCTTAAATATCCCAGGAAATATAAAATTGGTTCAAAATATTGTGGTACTTACGTACGATGGAATATCCCTCAGCCATGAAATCAATGTCATAAGACCAGTAGCAGCAAAATGAGTGGATTCCGGTTCGATGATTCTAAGTGAAATAAGTCACACAGAAAAAGCAACTTATCATAAGATATCACTTATGAAGATCCTGTAAACATGGCTACACTTGAACTTAGCTAGGAAAGAGAACAGAGTCTCACATTTGGAAAACACTGTTATGCCTGCTTAAGGGGGAAGGAGAGGTGGGTGATGCATAAAACCAGAGTTTGATATAAGCACAGGTACCGTTCCAAAAACCAACTATGGAATAGACAAGACCTACACCTTCCTCAGTGAAAGGGACTCAAAACCCCATATTTCCCTCAGAAGAATATATCTGACTAGTAAGAATCTTAAAACCTATGTATTGATATGTCTCTGTAAGGGAATCAAGTGTGTCTAGACTGGCATAAACATGGCAGCGAGAATCAGCTGAAATCCACTATCAAAACGAATTTCACAAACAAAACAAAAAAACAGGGAAATTCTTTACAATTCCTTCAGGGTCTCTGATGAAACCTGGAATAACCCTATCTACAAGGACAGCTGGATGTGGCATAAGGCTGGACCCTTGGGACTGAGAGGATTGGTGAGATTGGGTGAGCAAATGCAGACCCTTTAAAGCAATAATGCATGGCACCCACTCCTTGGGTCCCAACTCTCCAGGTTGAAGGGAATATTACTACAGCTATAACATGTACGGGAAACCTAGAGAATGGACACACTGTGAATACGAACGGTTTCTAAAACTCAAATAATAGTCCCTCTCCTGGTGCTCAGGTGTGACTTTCCAACTGATTTACTATCAATCTCAAAACTTGGAGAGACAGCCCCTTTAACCTCCTGGTTCGCACACATTGCCAATTTGGCAGAGGATGAAAGGGAGGAGGGAGAACCAATGAGAGAGTAGCTGTTAGGCATTTGGACGGGCACATGTCACTCTAATTTCACGGGAGGAAGAAGAATTAACCAAAGTCTCAGCCACCCACGGGGAACAAGTAGAGGTCCTGAACCAAAATTTTGCATTTGCGGTCAGCTCACAAAAAATGAGTTGAAAAATGGGGCTCAGGGCACAGCAATTCACAAACTGGAAGAGTAATAAAGGACAACTATCATCCAAAAATCTGTTGAGGGAAGGCAACGAGGTGGACATGAAATCGAGGCAGAATAGCAGGAAACAGATTTCAAGAGGTATGTTGGAATCGCCTTTAAAGCACCAGAAGTGGGGCACAACTTTGACAATGATGCACTTGGCCAAAAAGGGCGTTTGCATTTTCTGCTGAATATTTTCAGGAGAAAATGCATACGACTTTTTTGGCCAAGCAAGCAAGCAGGCAATGCAAATCTGCACTACAAAGAAGTATCACTTCCCACTGGTCAAAAGGGACATCCGCAAAATGGGTAAAAACCAGAAAGGCAAGACAGGCCCTGGAGAACAGGGAGCATTGTTATGCTGATGGGCAGGATGTAAATTGCCAACTGCCTCTCTGGTGGAGTGAATTGTGTTCCCTAAAACAAGTAAACAACAGAGCTACAGAGCCAAGGGCACTTCCAGTCTAGGGAATATACCTTGGGAAAACTGAAAATCAATAAGACAGAGCCACCCCAACGTTTAGGGCTGCACTGCTTACAAGAACCTCAACATGGGTACACCTTAAATATCCCAGGAAATATAAAAATGGTTCAAAAAATTTTGGTACTTACGTACGATGGAATATCCCTCAGCCATGAAATCTATGTCATAAGACCAGTAGCAGCAAAATGAGTGGAATGAGGTTCGATGATTCTAAGTGAAATAATTCACACAGAAAAAGCAAGTTATCATAAGATATCACTTACGAAGATCCTGTAAACATGGCTACACTTGAACTGAGCTAGGAAAGAGAACAGAGTCTCACATTTGGAAAACACTCTTATGCCTGCTTAAGGGGGAAGGAGAGGTGGGGTGATGCATAAAACCAGAGTTTGATATAAGCACAGGTACCGTTCCAAAAACCAACTATGGAATAGACAAGACCTACACCTTCCACAGTGAAAGGGACTCAAAACCCCATATTTCCCACAGAAGAATATATCTGACTAGTAAGAATCTTAAAACCTATGTATTGATATGTCTCTGTAAGGGAATCAAGTGTCTAGACTGGCATAAACATGGCAGCGAGAATCAGCTGAAATCCACTATCAAAAGGAATTTCACAAACAAAACAAAAAAACAGGCAAATGCTTTACAATTCCTTCAGGGTCTCTGATGAAATCTGGAATGACCCTATCTACAACGACCGCTGGATGTGGCATAAGGCTGGACACTTGGGACTTAGAGGATTGGTGAGATTGGGTGAGCAAATGCAGACCTTGTAAACCAATAATGCATGGCACCCATTCCATGGGTCCCAACTCTGCGGGTTGAAGGGAATATTAATACAGCTATAACATGTACAGGAAACCTAGAGAATGGACACACTGTGAATACAAAAGGTTTCTAAAACTCAACGAATAGTCCCTCTCCTGGTGTTCCGGTTTGACTTTCCCACTGCTTTACTATCAATCTCCCAAATTGGAGAGACACCCCTTTTAACCTCCTGGTACACACACGTTGCCAATTTGGCAGAGGATGAAAGGAAA
The DNA here is from genome assembly GCF_949752795.1 of Hyperoodon ampullatus. NCBI lineage: Eukaryota > Metazoa > Chordata > Mammalia > Artiodactyla > Ziphiidae > Hyperoodon > Hyperoodon ampullatus. The sequence goes on from NW_027640750.1 coordinate 378,559, forward strand.
GGGGGAGAACCAATGACAGAGTAGCTGTTAGGCATTTAGACGGGCATATGTCACTCTAATTTCACAGTAGGAAGAAGAATTAACCAAAGTCTCAGCCTCCCACGGGGAACAAGTAGAGGTCCTGAACCAAAATTTTGGACGTGCGGTCAGCTCACAAAAAATAAGTTGAAAAATGGGGCTCAGGGCACAGCAATTCACAAACTGGAAGAGTAATAAAGGACAACTATCATCCAAAAATCTGTTGAGGGAAGGGAACGAGGCGGAGTTGAAATCGAGGCAGAATAGCAGGAAACAGATTTCAAGAGGTACGTTGGAATCGCCTTTAAAGCACAGGAAGAGTGGAACAACTTCGACAATGATGCACTTGGCCAAAAGGGGCGTATGCGTTTTCTGTTGAATATATTCAGGAGAAAACGCATACGCCCTTTTTGGCCAAGCAAGCAAGCGGGCAATGCAAATCTGCACTACAAAGAAGTATCACTTCCCACCGGTCAAAAGGGACATCCGCAAAATGTGTAAAAACCAGAAAGGCAAGACAGGCCCTGGAGAACAGGGAGCGTTTTTATGCTGATGGGCGGGATGTAAATTGCCAACTGCCTCTATGGAGGAGTGCATTGTGTTCCCTAAAACAAGTAAACAACAGAGCTACAGAGCCAAGGGCACTACCACTGTAGGGAATATACCTTGGGAAAACTGAAAATCAATAAGACAGAGCCACCCCAAAATTTACGGCTGCACTGCTCACAATAACCTCAACTTCGGTACACCTTAAATATCCCAGGAAATATAAAAATGGTTCAAAAAATTGTGGTACTTACGTACGATGGAATATCCCTCAGCCATGAAAACAATGTCATAAGACCAGTAGCAACAAAATGAGTGGATTCTGTTATGATGATTCTAAGTGAAATAAGACACACAGAAAAAGAAATTTATCATAAGATATCACTTATGAAGAACCTGTAAACATGGCTACACTTGAACTTAGCTAGGAAAGAGAACAGAGTCTCACATTTGGAAAACACTCTTATGCCTGCTTAAGGGGGAAGGAGAGGTGGGGTGATGCATAAAACCAGAGTTTCATATAAGCACACCTACCGTTCCGAAAACCAACTATGGAATAGACAAGACCTACACATTCCTCAGTGAAAGGGACTGAAAAGCCCATATTTCCCGCAGAAGAATATATCTGACTAGTAAGAATCTTAAAACCTTTTTATTGATATGTCTCTGTAAGGGAATCAAGTGTGTCTAGACTGGCATAAACTTGGCAGCGAGAATCAGCTCAAACCCACTATCAAAAGGAATTTCACAAACAAAACAAAAAAACAGGAAAATTCTTTACAATTCCTTCAGGGTCTCTGATGAAACCTGGAATGACCCTATCTACAACGACAGCTGGATGTGGCATAATGCTGGACACTTGGGACTGAGAGGATTGGTGAGATTGGGTGAGCAACTGCAGACCTTGTAAACCAATAATGCATGGCACCCATTCCATGGGTCCCAACTCTGCGGGTTGAAGGGAATATTAATACAGCTATAACATATACAGGAAACCTAGAGAATGGACACACTGTGAATACAAAAGGTTTCTAAAACTCAACGAATAGTCCCTCTCCTGGTGTTCCGGTTTGACTTTCCAACTGCTTTACTATCAATCTCCCAACTTGGAGAGACACCACTTTTAACGTCCTGGTACACACACGTTGCCAATTTGGCAGAGGATGAAAGGAAAGGGGGAGAACCAATGACAGAGTAGCTGTTAGGCATTTAGACGGGCACATGTCACTCTAATTTCACGGGAGGAAGAAGAACTAACCAAAGTCTCAGCCTCCCACGGGTAAAAAGTAGAGGTCCTGAACCAAAATTTTGGACTTGCGGTCAGCACACAAAAAATGAGTTGAAAAATGGGGCTCAGGGCACAGCAATTCACAAACTGGAAGAGTAATAAAGGACAACTATCATCCAAAAATCTGTTGAGGGAAGGCAACGAGGCGGACTTGAAATCGAGGCAGAATAGCAGGAAACAGATTTCAAGAGGTATGTTGGAATCGCCTTTAAAGCACCAGAAGTGGGGCACAACTTCGACAATGATGCACTTGGCCAAAAAGGGCGTTTGCATTTTCTCCTGAATATATTCAGGAGAAAACACATACGCCCTTTTTGGCCTAGCAAGCAAGCAGGCAATGCAAATCTGCACTACAAAGAAGTATCACTTCCCACCGGTCAAAAGGGACATCCGCAAAATATGTAAAAACCAGAAAGGCAAGACAGGCCCTGGAGAACAGGGAGCATTGTTATGCTGATGGGCAGGATGTAAATTGCCAACTGCCTCTCTGGTGGAGTGAACTGTGTTCCCTAAAACAAGTAAACAACAGAGCTACAGAGCCAAGGGCACTTCCAGTCTAGGGAATATACCTTGGGAAAACTGAAAATCAATAAGACAGAGCCACCCCAACGTTTAGGGCTGCACTGCTTAGCTTACAAGAACCTCAACTTCGGTACACCTTAAATATCCCAGGAAATATAAAAATGGTTCAAAAAATTGTGGTACTTACGTACGATGGAATATACAGCCATGAAATCAATGTCATAAGACCAGTAGCAGCAAAATGAGTGGATTCAGGTTCGATGATTCTAAGTGAAATAAGTCACACAGAAAAAGCAACTTATCATAAGATATCACTTATGAAGATCCTGTAAACATGGCTACACTTGAACTGAGCTAGGAAAGAGAACATAGTCTCACATTTAGAAAACACTCTTATGCCTGCTTAAGGGGAAGGAGAGGTGGGGTGATGCATAAAACCAGAGTTTGATATAAGCACAGGTACCGTTCCAAAAACCAACTATGGAATAGACAAGACCTACACCTTCCACAGTGAAAGGGACTCAAACCCCATATTTCCCGCAGAAGAATATATCTGACAAGTAAGAATCTTAAAACCTATGTATTGATATGTCTCTGTAAGGGAATCAAGAGTGTCTAGACTGGCATAAGCATGGCAGCGAGAATCAGCTCAAACCCACTATAAAAAGGAATTTCAAAAACAAAACAAAGAAACAGGCAAATTCTTTCCAATTCCTTCAGGGTCTCTGATGAAACCTGGAATGACCCTATCTACAATGACAGCTGGATGTTACATAAGGCTGGACACGTGGCACTGAGAGGATTGGTGAGATTGGGTGAGCAAATGCAGACCCTTCAAAGCAATAATGCATGGCACATATTACATGCGTCCCAACTCTCCAAGTTGAAGGGGATATTACTACAACTATAACATGTACCGGAAACCTAGAGAATGGACACACTGTGAACAAGAAACGTTTCTAAAACTCAACTAATACTCCGTCTCCTGGTGCTCATGTTTGACACTGCAACTGCTTTACTATCAATCTCCCAACTTAGAGACAGCACATTTAACCCCCTTGTTGGCACACGTTGCCAATTTGGCACAGGATGAAAGGGAAGAGGGAGAACCAATGAGAGAGTAGCTGTTTGGCATTTGGACGGGCACATGTCACTCTAATTTCCCGGCAGGAAGAAGAATTAACCAAAGTCTCAGCCACCCACCGGGAACCCATATACGTCCTGAACCAAAATATTGGTCTTGCGTGCAGCTCACAAAAAACGAGTTGCAAAATGGGGCTCAGGGGCACAACAATTCACAAACTGGCAGAGTAACAAAGGACAACTATCATCCAAAAATCTGTTGAGGGAAGGCAGCGAGGCAGACTTGAAAGCTAGGCAGAATAGCAGGAAACAGATTTCAAGAGGGACGTTGGAATCGCCTTTAAAGCACAGGAAAAGGGGCACAACTTCGACAATGATGCACTTGGCCAAAAAGGGCGTATGCATTTTCTCCTGAATATATTTAGGAGAGAACTCATATGCCCGTTTTGGCTAAGCAAGCAAGCGGGCAATGCAAATCTGCAATACAAAGAAGTATCTCTTCCCCCCGGTACAAAAGGGACATCCACAAAATGTGTAAAAACCAGAAAGGCAAGACAGGCCCTGGAGAACAGGGAGCCTTGTTATGCTGATGGGCGGGATGTAAATTGCCAACTGCCTCTTTTGAGGAGTGCATTGGGTCCCCTAAAACAAGTAAACAACAGATCTACAGAGCCAAGGGCACTTCCAGTCTAGGGAATATACCTTGGGAAAACTGAAAATCAATAAGACACAGCCACCTCAAAATTTAGGGCTGCACTGCTTACAAGAACCTCAACTTGGGTACACCTTAAATATCCCAGGAAATATAAAAATGGCTCAAAAAATTGTGGTACTTATGTACGATGGAATATCCGTCAGGCATGAAATCAATGTCATAAGACCAGTAGAAACAAAATGAGTGGATTCTGTTATGATGATTCTAAGTGAAATAAGACACACAGAAAAAGAAATTTATCATAAGATATCACTTATGAAGATCCTGTAACATGGCTACACTTGAACTGAGTTAGGAAAGAGAACAGAGTCTCACATTTAGAAAACACACTTATGCCTGCTAGAGTTGGAAGGAGAGGTGGGGTGATGCATAAAACCAGAGTTTGATATAAGCACAGGTACCGTTCCAAAAACCAACTATGGAATACAGAAGACCTACAAGTTCCTCACTGAAACGGACTCAAAACCCCATATTTCCGGCAGAGGAATATATCTGACTAGTAAGAATCTTAAAACCTATGTATTGATATGTCTCCGTAAGGGAATCAAGTGTTTCTAGACTGCCATAAACATGGCAGCGAGAATCAGCTCAAACCCACTATCAAAAGGAATTTCAAAAACAAAACAAAGAAAACAGGGAAATTCTTTACAATTCCTTCAGGGTCTCTGATGAAACCTGGAATGACCCTATCTACAACGACCGCTGGATGTGGCATAAGGCTGGACACTTGGGACTGAGAGGATTGGTGAGATGGGGTGAGCAAATGCAGACCTTGTAAACCAATAATGCATGGCACCCATTCCATGGGTCCCAACTCTGCGGGTTGAAGGGAATATTAATACAGCTATAACATATACAGGAAACCTAGAGAATGGACACACTGTGAATAAAAAGGTTTCTAAAACTCAACCAATAGTCCCTCTCCTGGTGTTCCGGTTTGACTTTCCAACTGCTTTACTAACAATCTCCCAACTTGGAGAGACACCACTTTTAAACTCCTGGTACACACACGTTGCCAATTTGGCAGAGGATGAAAGGAAAGGGGGAGAACCAATGACAGAGTAGCTGTTAGGCATTTAGACGGGCACATGTCACTCTAATTTCACGGGAGGAAGAAGAATTAACCAAAGTCTCAGCCACCCACGGGGAACAAGTAGAGGTCCTGAACCAAAATTTTGGACTTGCGGTCAGCTCACAAAAAATGAGTTGAAAAATGGGGCTCAGGGCACAGCAATTCACAAACTGGAAGAGTAATAAAGGACAACTATCATCCAAAAATCTGTTGAGGGAAGGCATCGAGGCGGAGTTGAAATCGAGGCAGAATAGCAGGAAACAGATTTCAAGAGGTATGTTGGAATCGCCTTTAAAGCACAAGAAGTGGGGCACAACTTCGACAATGATGCACTTGGCGAAAAAGGGCGTTTGCATTTTCTGCTGAATATTTTCAGGAGAAAATGCATACGACCTTTTTGGCCAAGCAAGCAAGCAGGCAATGCAAATCTGCACTACAAAGAAGTATCACTTCCCACCGGTCAAAAGGGACATCCGCAAAATGTGTAAAAACCAGAAAGGCAAGACAGGCCCTGGAGAACAGGGAGCATTGTTATGCTGATGGGCAGGATGTAAATTGCCAACTGCCTCTCTGGTGGAGTGAATTGTGTTCCCTAAAACAAGTAAACAACAGAGCTACAGAGCCAAGGGCACTTCCAGTCTAGGGAATATACCTTGGGAAAACTGAAAATCAATAAGACAGAGCCACCCCAACGTTTAGGGCTGCACTGCTTACAAGAACCTCAACATGGGTACACCTTAAATATCCCAGGAAATATAAAAATGGTTCAAAAAATTGTGGTACTTACGTACGATGGAATATCCCTCAGCCATGAAATCAATGTCATAAGACCAGTAGCAGCAAAATGAGTGGAATGAGGTTCGATGATTCTAAGTGAAATAAGTCACACAGAAAAAGCAAGTTATCATAAGATATCACTTACGAAGATCCTGTAAACATGGCTACACTTGAACTGAGCTAGGAAAGAGAACAGAGTCTCACATTTGGAAAACACTCTTATGCCTGCTTAAGGGGGAAGGAGAGGTGGGGTGATGCATAAAACCAGAGTTTGATATAAGCACAGGTACCGTTCCAAAAACCAACTATGGAATAGACAAGACCTACACCTTCCACAGTGAAAGGGACTCAAAACCCCATATTTCCCGCAGAAGAATATATCTGACTAGTAAGAATCTAAAAACCTATGTATTGATATGTCTCTGTAAGGGAATCAAGTGTCTAGACTGGCATAAACATGGCAGCGAGAATCAGCTGAAATCCACTATCAAAAGGAATTTCACAAACAAAACAAAAAAACAGGCAAATGCTTTACAATTCCTTCAGGGTCTCTGATGAAATCTGGAATGACCCTATCTACAACGACCGCTGGATGTGGCATAAGGCTGGACACTTGGGACTTAGAGGATTGGTGAGATTGGGTGAGCAAATGCAGACCTTGTAAACCAATAATGCATGGCACCCATTCCATGGGTCCCAACTCTGTGGGTTGAAGGGAATATTAATACAGCTATAACATGTACAGGAAACCTAGAGAATGGACACACTGTGAATACAAAAGGTTTCTAAAACTCAACGAATAGTCCCTCTCCTGGTGTTCCGGTTTGACTTTCCCACTGCTTTACTATCAATCTCCCAAATTGGAGAGACACCCCTTTTAACCTCCTGGTACACACACGTTGCCAATTTGGCAGAGGATGAAAGGAAAGGGGGAGAACCAATGACAGAGTAGCTGTTAGGCATTTAGACGGGCACATGTCACTCTAATTTCACGGGAGGAAGAAGAACTAACCAAAGTCTCAGCCTCCCACGGGTAAAAAGTAGAGGTCCTGAACCAAAATTTTGGACTTGCGGTCAGCACACAAAAAATGAGTTGAAAAATGGGGCTCAGGGCACAGCAATTCACAAACTGGAAGAGTAATAAAGGACAACTATCATCCAAAAATCTGTTGAGGGAAGGCAACGAGGCGGACTTGAAATCGAGGCAGAATAGCAGGAAACAGATTTCAAGAGGTATGTTGGAATCGCCTTTAAAGCACCAGAAGTGGGGCACAACTTCGACAATGATGCACTTGGCCAAAAAGGGCGTTTGCATTTTCTCCTGAATATATTCAGGAGAAAACACATACGCCCTTTTTGGCCTAGCAAGCAAGCAGGCAATGCAAATCTGCACTACAAAGAAGTATCACTTCCCACCGGTCAAAAGGGACATCCGCAAAATGTGTAAAAACCAGAAAGGCAAGACAGGCCCTGGAGAACAGGGAGCATTGTTATGCTGATGGGCAGGATGTAAATTGCCAACTGCCTCTCTGGTGGAGTGAACTGTGTTCCCTAAAACAAGTAAACAACAGAGCTACAGAGCCAAGGGCACTTCCAGTCTAGGGAATATACCTTGGGAAAACTGAAAATCAATAAGCCAGAGCCACCCCAACGTTTAGGGCTGCACTGCTTACAAGAACCTCAACTTGGGTACAGCTTAAATATCCCAGGAAATATAAAAATGGTTCAAAAAATTGTGGTACTTACGTACGATGGAATATCCCTCAGCCATGAAATCAATGTCATAAGACCAGTAGCAGCAAAATGAGTGGATTCAGGTTCGATGATTCTAAGTGAAATAAGTCACACAGAAAAAGCAACTTATCATAAGATATCACTTATGAAGATCCTGTAAACATGGCTACACTTGAACTGAGCTAGGAAAGAGAACATAGTCTCACATTTAGAAAACACTCTTATGCCTGCTTAAGGGGGAAGGAGAGGTGGGGTGATGCATAAAACCAGAGTTTGATATAAGCACAGGTACCGTTCCAAAAACCAACTATGGAATAGACAAGACCTACACCTTCCTCAGTGAAAGGGACTCAAAACTCCATATTTCCCGCAGAAGAATATATCTGACAAGTAAGAATCTTAAAACCTATGTATTGATATGTCTCTGTAAGGGAATCAAGAGTGTCTAGACTGGCATAAGCATGGCAGCGAGAATCAGCTCAAACCCACTATAAAAAGGAATTTCAAAAACAAAACAAAGAAACAGGCAAATTCTTTCCAATTCCTTCAGGGTCTCTGATGAAACCTGGAATGACCCTATCTACAATGACAGCTGGAGGTTACATAAGGCTGGACACGTGGCACTGAGAGGATTGGTGAGATTGGGTGAGCAAATGCAGACCCTTCAAAGCAATAATGCATGGCACACATTACATGCGTCCCAACTCTCCAAGTTGAAGGGGATATTACTACAACTATAACATGTACCGGAAACCTAGAGAATGGACACACTGTGAACAAGAAACGTTTCTAAAACTCAACTAATACTCCGTCTCCTGGTGCTCATGTTTGACACTGCAACTGCTTTACTATCAATCTCCCAACTTAGAGACAGCACATTTAACCCCCTTGTTGGCACACGTTGCCAATTTGGCACAGGATGAAAGGGAAGAGGGAGAACCAATGAGAGAGTAGCTGTTTGGCATTTGGACGGGCACATGTCACTCTAATTTCCCGGCAGGAAGAAGAATTAACCAAAGTCTCAGCCACCCACCGGGAACCCATATACGTCCTGAACCAAAATATTGGTCTTGCGTGCAGCTCACAAAAAACGAGTTGCAAAATGGGGCTCAGGGGCACAACAATTCACAAACTGGCAGAGTAATAAAGGACAACTATCATCCAAAAATCTGTTGAGGGAAGGCAGCGAGGTAGACTTGAAAGCTAGGCCGAATAGCAGGAAACAGATTTCAAGAGGTACGTTGGAATCGCCTTTAAAGCACAGGAAAAGGGGCACAACTTCGACAATGATGCACTTGGCCAAAAAGGGCGTATGCATTTTCTCCTTAATATATTTAGGAGAGAACTCATATGCCCGTTTTGGCCAAGCAAGCAAGCGGACAATGCAAATCTGCAATACAAAGAAGTATCTCTTCCCACCGGTACAAAAGGGACATCCACAAAATGTGTAAAAACCAGAAAGGCAAGACAGGCCCTGGAGAACAGGGAGCCTTGTTATGCTGATGGGCGGTATGTAAATTGCCAACTCCCTCTCTGGAGGAGTGCATTGTGTTCCCTAAAACAAGTAAACAACAGAGCTACAGAGCCAAGGGCACTTCCAGTCTAGGGAATATACCTTGAGAAAACTGAAAATCAATAAGACAGAGCCACACCAAAATTTAGGGCTGCACTGCTTACAAGAACCTCAACTTGGGTACACCTTAAATATCCCAGGAAATATAAAATTGGTTCAAAATATTGTGGTACTTACGTACGATGGAATATCCCTCAGCCATGAAATCAATGTCATAAGACCAGTAGCAGCAAAATGAGTGGATTCCGGTTCGATGATTCTAAGTGAAATAAGTCACACAGAAAAAGCAACTTATCATAAGATATCACTTATGAAGATCCTGTAAACATGGCTACACTTGAACTTAGCTAGGAAAGAGAACAGAGTCTCACATTTGGAAAACACTGTTATGCCTGCTTAAGGGGGAAGGAGAGGTGGGTGATGCATAAAACCAGAGTTTGATATAAGCACAGGTACCGTTCCAAAAACCAACTATGGAATAGACAAGACCTACACCTTCCTCAGAGAAAGGGACTCAAAACCCCATATTTCCCGCAGAAGAATATATCTGACTAGTAAGAATCTTAAAACCTATGTATTGATATGTCTCTGTAAGGGAATCAAGTGTGTCTAGACTGGCATAAACATGGCAGCGAGAATCAGCTGAAATCCACTATCAAAACGAATTTCACAAACAAAACAAAAAAACAGGGAAATTCTTTACAATTCCTTCAGGGTCTCTGATGAAACCTGGAATAACCCTATCTACAAGGACAGCTGGATGTGGCATAAGGCTGGACCCTTGGGACTGAGAGGATTGGTGAGATTGGGTGAGCAAATGCAGACCCTTTAAAGCAATAATGCATGGCACCCACTCCTTGGGTCCCAACTCTCCAGGTTGAAGGGAATATTACTACAGCTATAACATGTACGGGAAACCTAGAGAATGGACACACTGTGAATACGAACGGTTTCTAAAACTCAAATAATAGTCCCTCTCCTGGTGCTCAGGTGTGACTTTCCAACTGATTTACTATCAATCTCAAAACTTGGAGAGACAGCCCCTTTAACCTCCTGGTTCGCACACATTGCCAATTTGGCAGAGGATGAAAGGGAAGAGGGAGAACCAATGAGAGAGTAGCTGTTAGGCATTTGGACGGGCACATGTCACTCTAATTTCACGGGAGGAAGAAGAATTAACCAAAGTCTCAGCCACCCACGGGGAACAAGTAGAGGTCCTGAACCAAAATTTTGCATTTGCGGTCAGCTCACAAAAAATGAGTTGAAAAATGGGGCTCAGGGCACAGCAATTCACAAACTGGAAGAGTAATAAAGGACAACTATCATCCAAAAATCTGTTGAGGGAAGGCAACGAGGTGGACATGAAATCGAGGCAGAATAGCAGGAAACAGATTTCAAGAGGTATGTTGGAATCGCCTTTAAAGCACCAGAAGTGGGGCACAACTTCGACAATGATGCACTTGGCGAAAAAGGGCGTTTGCATTTTCTGCTGAATATTTTCAGGAGAAAATGCATACGACCTTTTTGGCCAAGCAAGCAAGCAGGCAATGCAAATCTGCACTACAAAGAAGTATCACTTCCCACCGGTCAAAAGGGACATCCACAAAATGTGTAAAAACCAGAAAGGCAAGACAGGCCCTGGAGAACAGGGAGCATTGTTATGCTGATGGGCAGGATGTAAATTGCCAACTGCCTCTCTGGTGGAGTGAATTGTGTTCCCTAAAACAAGTAAACAACAGAGCTACAGAGCCAAGGGTACTTCCAGTCTAGGGAATATACCTTGGGAAAACTGAAAATCAATAAGCCAGAGCCACCCCAACGTTTAGGGCTGCACTGCTTACAAGAACCTCAACTTCGGTACACCTTAAATATCCCAGGAAATATAAAAATGGTTCAAAAAATTGTGGTACTTACGTACGATGGAATATACAGCCATGAAATCAATGTCATAAGACCAGTAGCAGCAAAATGAGTGGATTCAGGTTCGATGATTCTAAGTGAAATAAGTCACACAGAAAAAGCAACTTATCATAAGATATCACTTATGAAGATCCTGTAAACATGGCTACACTTGAACTGAGCTAGGAAAGAGAACAGAGTCTCACATTTGGAAAACACTCTTATGCCTGCTTAAGGGGGAAGGAGAGGTGCGGTGATGCATAAAACCAGAGTTTGATATAAGCACAGGTACCGTTCCAAAAACCAACTATGGAATAGACAAGACCTACACCTTCCACAGTGAAAGGGACTCAAAACCCCATATTTCCCGCAGAAGAATATATCTGACTAGTAAGAATCTTAAAACCTATGTATTGATATGTCTCTGTAAGGGAATCAAGTGTCTAGACTGGCATAAACATGGCAGCGAGAATCAGCTGAAATCCACTATCAAAAGGAATTTCACAAACAAAACAAAAAAACAGGCAAATGCTTTACAATTCCTTCAGGGTCTCTGATGAAATCTGGAATGACCCTATCTACAACGACCGCTGGATGTGGCATAAGGCTGGACACTTGGGACTTAGAGGATTGGTGAGATTGGGTGAGCAAATGCAGACCTTGTAAACCAATAATGCATGGCACCCATTCCATGGGTCCCAACTCTGTGGGTTGAAGGGAATATTAATACAGCTATAACATGTACAGGAAACCTAGAGAATGGACACACTGTGAATACAAAAGGTTTCTAAAACTCAACGAATAGTCCCTCTCCTGGTGTTCCGGTTTGACTTTCCCACTGCTTTACTATCAATCTCCCAAATTGGAGAGACACCCCTTTTAACCTCCTGGTACACACACGTTGCCAATTTGGCAGAGGATGAAAGGAAAGGGGGAGAACCAATGACAGAGTAGCTGTTAGGCATTTAGACGGGCATATGTCACTCTAATTTCACGGTAGGAAGAAGAATTAACCAAAGTCTCAGCCTCCCACGGGGAACAAGTAGAGGTCCTGAACCAAAATTTTGGACGTGCGGTCAGCTCACAAAAAATAAGTTGAAAAATGGGGCTCAGGGCACAGCAATTCACAAACTGGAAGAGTAATAAAGGACAACTATCATCCAAAAATCTGTTGAGGGAAGGGAACGAGGCGGAGTTGAAATCGAGGCAGAATAGCAGGAAACAGATTTCAAGAGGTACGTTGGAATCGCCTTTAAAGCACAGGAAGAGTGGAACAACTTCGACAATGATGCACTTGGCCAAAAAGGGCGTATGCGTTTTCTCTTGAATATATTCAGGAGAAAACGCATACGCCCTTTTTGGCCAAGCAAGCAAGCGGGCAATGCAAATCTGCACTACAAAGAAGTATCACTTCCCACCGGTCAAAAGGGACATCCGCAAAATGTGTAAAAACCAGAAAGGCAAGACAGGCCCTGGAGAACAGGGAGCCTTTTTATGCTGATGGGCGGGATGTAAATTGCCAACTGCCTCTATGGAGGAGTGCATTGTGTTCCCTAAAACAAGTGAACAACAGAGCTACAGAGCCAAGGGCACTACCAGTCTAGGGAATATACCTTGGGAAAACTGAAAATCAATAAGACAGAGCCACCCCAAAATTTACGGCTGCACTGCTCACAATAACCTCAACTTCGGTACACCTTAAATATCCCAGGAAATATAAAAATGGTTCAAAAAATTGTGGTACTTACGTACGATGGAATATCCCTCAGCCATGAAATCAATGTCATAAGACCAGTAGCAACAAAATGTGTGGATTCTGTTATGATGATTCTAAGTGAAATAAGACACACAGAAAAAGAAATTTATCATAAGATATCACTTATGAAGAACCTGTAAACATGGCTACACTTGAACTGAGCTAGGAAAGAGAACAGAGTCTCACATTTGGAAAACACTCTTATGCCTGCTTAAGGGGGAAGGAGAGGTGGGGTGATGCATAAAACCAGAGTTTCATATAAGCACACCTACCGTTCCGAAAACCAACTATGGAATAGACAAGACCTACACATTCCTCAGTGAAAGGGACTGAAAAGCCCATATTTCCCTCAGAAGAATATATCTGACTAGTAAGAATCTTAAAACCTATGTATTGATATGTCTCTGTAAGGGAATCAAGTGTGTCTAGACTGGCATAAACTTGGCAGCGAGAATCAGCTGAAACCCACTATCAAAAGGAATTTCACAAACAAAACAAAAAAACAGGAAAATTCTTTACAATTCCTTCAGGGTCTCTGATGAAACCTGGAATGACCCTATCTACAACGACAGCTGGATGTGGCATAATGCTGGACACTTGGGACTGAGAGGATTGGTGAGATTGGGTGAGCAACTGCAGACCTTGTAAACCAATAATGCATGGCACCCATTCCATGGGTCCCAACTCTGCGGGTTGAAGGGAATATTAATACAGCTATAACATGTACAGGAAACCTAGAGAATGGACACACTGTGAATACAAAAGGTTTCTAAAACTCAACGAATAGTCCCTCTCCTGGTGTTCCGGTTTGACTTTCCAACTGCTTTACTATCAATCTCCCAACTTGGAGAGACACCACTTTTAACCTCCTGGTACACACACGTTGCCAATTTGGCAGAGGATGAAAGGAAAGGGGGAGAACCAATGACAGAGTAGCTGTTAGGCATTTAGACGGGCACATGTCACTCTAATTTCACGGGAGGAAGAAGAACTAACCAAAGTCTCAGCCTCCCACGGGTAAAAAGTAGAGGTCCTGAACCAAAATTTTGGACTTGCGGTCAGCACACAAAAAATGAGTTGAAAAATGGGGCTCAGGGCACAGCAATTCACAAACTGGAAGAGTAATAAAGGACAACTATCATCCAAAAATCTGTTGAGGGAAGGCATCGAGGCGGAGTTGAAATCGAGGCAGAATAGCAGGAAACAGATTTCAAGAGGTATGTTGGAATCGTCTTTAAAGCACCAGAAGTGGGGCACAACTTCGACAATGATGCACTTGGCCAAAAAGGGCGTTTGCATTTTCTCCTGAATATATTCAGGAGAAAACGCATACGCCCTTTTTGGCCTAGCAAGCAAGCAGGCAATGCAAATCTGCACTACAAAGAAGTATCACTTCCCACCGGTCAAAAGGGACATCCGCAAAATGTGTAAAAACCAGAAAGGCAAGACAGGCCCTGGAGAACAGGGAGCATTGTTATGCTGATGGGCAGGATGTAAATTGCCAACTGCCTCTCTGGTGGAGTGAACTGTGTTCCCTAAAACAAGTAAACAACAGAGCTACAGAGCCAAGGGCACTTCCAGTCTAGGGAATATACCTTGGGAAAACTGAAAATCAATAAGCCAGAGCCACCCCAACGTTTAGGGCTGCACTGCTTACAAGAACCTCAACTTCGGTACACCTTAAATATCCCAGGAAATATAAAAATGGTTCAAAAAATTGTGGTACTTACGTACGATGGAATATACAGCCATGAAATCAATGTCATAAGACCAGTAGCAGCAAAATGAGTGGATTCAGGTTCGATGATTCTAAGTGAAATAAGTCACACAGAAAAAGCAACTTATCATAAGATATCACTTATGAAGATCCTGTAAACATGGCTACACTTGAACTGAGCTAGGAAAGAGAACATAGTCTCACATTTAGAAAACACTCTTATGCCTGCTTAAGGGGAAGGAGAGGTGGGGTGATGCATAAAACCAGAGTTTGATATAAGCACAGGTACCGTTCCAAAAACCAACTATGGAATAGACAAGACCTACACCTTCCACAGTGAAAGGGACTCAAAACCCCATATTTCCCGCAGAAGAATATATCTGACAAGTAAGAATCTTAAAACCTATGTATTGATATGTCTCTGTAAGGGAATCAAGAGTGTCTAGACTGGCATAAGCATGGCAGCGAGAATCAGCTCAAACCCACTATAAAAAGGAATTTCAAAAACAAAACAAAGAAACAGGCAAATTCTTTCCAATTCCTTCAGGGTCTCTGATGAAACCTGGAATGACCCTATCTACAATGACAGCTGGATGTTACATAAGGCTGGACACGTGGCACTGAGAGGATTGGTGAGATTGGGTGAGCAAATGCAGACCCTTCAAAGCAATAATGCATGGCACATATTACATGCGTCCCAACTCTCCAAGTTGAAGGGGATATTACTACAACTATAACATGTACCGGAAACCTAGAGAATGGACACACTGTGAACAAGAAACGTTTCTAAAACTCAACTAATACTCCGTCTCCTGGTGCTCATGTTTGACACTGCAACTGCTTTACTATCAATCTCCCAACTTAGAGACAGCACATTTAACCCCCTTGTTGGCACACGTTGCCAATTTGGCACAGGATGAAAGGGAAGAGGGAGAACCAATGAGAGAGTAGCTGTTTGGCATTTGGACGGGCACATGTCACTCTAATTTCCCGGCAGGAAGAAGAATTAACCAAAGTCTCAGCCACCCACCGGGAACCCATATACGTCCTGAACCAAAATATTGGTCTTGCGTGCAGCTCACAAAAAACGAGTTGCAAAATGGGGCTCAGGGGCACAACAATTCACAAACTGGCAGAGTAACAAAGGACAACTATCATCCAAAAATCTGTTGAGGGAAGGCAGCGAGGCAGACTTGAAAGCTAGGCAGAATAGCAGGAAACAGATTTCAAGAGGGACGTTGGAATCGCCTTTAAAGCACAGGAAAAGGGGCACAACTTCGACAATGATGCACTTGGCCAAAAAGGGCGTATGCATTTTCTCCTGAATATATTTAGGAGAGAACTCATATGCCCGTTTTGGCTAAGCAAGCAAGCGGGCAATGCAAATCTGCAATACAAAGAAGTATCTCTTCCCCCCGGTACAAAAGGGACATCCACAAAATGTGTAAAAACCAGAAAGGCAAGACAGGCCCTGGAGAACAGGGAGCCTTGTTATGCTGATGGGCGGGATGTAAATTGCCAACTGCCTCTTTTGAGGAGTGCATTGGGTCCCCTAAAACAAGTAAACAACAGATCTACAGAGCCAAGGGCACTTCCAGTCTAGGGAATATACCTTGGGAAAACTGAAAATCAATAAGACACAGCCACCTCAAAATTTAGGGCTGCACTGCTTACAAGAACCTCAACTTGGGTACACCTTAAATATCCCAGGAAATATAAAAATGGCTCAAAAAATTGTGGTACTTATGTACGATGGAATATCCGTCAGGCATGAAATCAATGTCATAAGACCAGTAGAAACAAAATGAGTGGATTCTGTTATGATGATTCTAAGTGAAATAAGACACACAGAAAAAGAAATTTATCATAAGATATCACTTATGAAGATCCTGTAACATGGCTACACTTGAACTGAGTTAGGAAAGAGAACAGAGTCTCACATTTAGAAAACACACTTATGCCTGCTAGAGTTGGAAGGAGAGGTGGGGTGATGCATAAAACCAGAGTTTGATATAAGCACAGGTACCGTTCCAAAAACCAACTATGGAATACAGAAGACCTACAAGTTCCTCACTGAAACGGACTCAAAACCCCATATTTCCGGCAGAGGAATATATCTGACTAGTAAGAATCTTAAAACCTATGTATTGATATGTCTCCGTAAGGGAATCAAGTGTTTCTAGACTGCCATAAACATGGCAGCGAGAATCAGCTCAAACCCACTATCAAAAGGAATTTCAAAAACAAAACAAAGAAAACAGGGAAATTCTTTACAATTCCTTCAGGGTCTCTGATGAAACCTGGAATGACCCTATCTACAACGACCGCTGGATGTGGCATAAGGCTGGACACTTGGGACTGAGAGGATTGGTGAGATGGGGTGAGCAAATGCAGACCTTGTAAACCAATAATGCATGGCACCCATTCCATGGGTCCCAACTCTGCGGGTTGAAGGGAATATTAATACAGCTATAACATATACAGGAAACCTAGAGAATGGACACACTGTGAATAAAAAGGTTTCTAAAACTCAACCAATAGTCCCTCTCCTGGTGTTCCGGTTTGACTTTCCAACTGCTTTACTAACAATCTCCCAACTTGGAGAGACACCACTTTTAAACTCCTGGTACACACACGTTGCCAATTTGGCAGAGGATGAAAGGAAAGGGGGAGAACCAATGACAGAGTAGCTGTTAGGCATTTAGACGGGCACATGTCACTCTAATTTCACGGGAGGAAGAAGAATTAACCAAAGTCTCAGCCACCCACGGGGAACAAGTAGAGGTCCTGAACCAAAATTTTGGACTTGCGGTCAGCTCACAAAAAATGAGTTGAAAAATGGGGCTCAGGGCACAGCAATTCACAAACTGGAAGAGTAATAAAGGACAACTATCATCCAAAAATCTGTTGAGGGAAGGCATCGAGGCGGAGTTGAAATCGAGGCAGAATAGCAGGAAACAGATTTCAAGAGGTATGTTGGAATCGCCTTTAAAGCACAAGAAGTGGGGCACAACTTCGACAATGATGCACTTGGCGAAAAAGGGCGTTTGCATTTTCTGCTGAATATTTTCAGGAGAAAATGCATACGACCTTTTTGGCCAAGCAAGCAAGCAGGCAATGCAAATCTGCACTACAAAGAAGTATCACTTCCCACCGGTCAAAAGGGACATCCGCAAAATGTGTAAAAACCAGAAAGGCAAGACAGGCCCTGGAGAACAGGGAGCATTGTTATGCTGATGGGCAGGATGTAAATTGCCAACTGCCTCTCTGGTGGAGTGAATTGTGTTCCCTAAAACAAGTAAACAACAGAGCTACAGAGCCAAGGGCACTTCCAGTCTAGGGAATATACCTTGGGAAAACTGAAAATCAATAAGACAGAGCCACCCCAACGTTTAGGGCTGCACTGCTTACAAGAACCTCAACATGGGTACACCTTAAATATCCCAGGAAATATAAAAATGGTTCAAAAAATTGTGGTACTTACGTACGATGGAATATCCCTCAGCCATGAAATCAATGTCATAAGACCAGTAGCAGCAAAATGAGTGGAATGAGGTTCGATGATTCTAAGTGAAATAAGTCACACAGAAAAAGCAAGTTATCATAAGATATCACTTACGAAGATCCTGTAAACATGGCTACACTTGAACTGAGCTAGGAAAGAGAACAGAGTCTCACATTTGGAAAACACTCTTATGCCTGCTTAAGGGGGAAGGAGAGGTGGGGTGATGCATAAAACCAGAGTTTGATATAAGCACAGGTACCGTTCCAAAAACCAACTATGGAATAGACAAGACCTACACCTTCCACAGTGAAAGGGACTCAAAACCCCATATTTCCCGCAGAAGAATATATCTGACTAGAAAGAATCTAAAAACCTATGTATTGATATGTCTCTGTAAGGGAATCAAGTGTCTAGACTGGCATAAACATGGCAGCGAGAATCAGCTGAAATCCACTATCAAAAGGAATTTCACAAACAAAACAAAAAAACAGGCAAATGCTTTACAATTCCTTCAGGGTCTCTGATGAAATCTGGAATGACCCTATCTACAACGACCGCTGGATGTGGCATAAGGCTGGACACTTGGGACTTAGAGGATTGGTGAGATTGGGTGAGCAAATGCAGACCTTGTAAACCAATAATGCATGGCACCCATTCCATGGGTCCCAACTCTGTGGGTTGAAGGGAATATTAATACAGCTATAACATGTACAGGAAACCTAGAGAATGGACACACTGTGAATACAAAAGGTTTCTAAAACTCAACGAATAGTCCCTCTCCTGGTGTTCCGGTTTGACTTTCCCACTGCTTTACTATCAATCTCCCAAATTGGAGAGACACCCCTTTTAACCTCCTGGTACACACACGTTGCCAATTTGGCAGAGGATGAAAGGAAAGGGGGAGAACCAATGACAGAGTAGCTGTTAGGCATTTAGACGGGCATATGTCACTCTAATTTCACGGTAGGAAGAAGAATTAACCAAAGTCTCAGCCTCCCACGGGGAACAAGTAGAGGTCCTGAACCAAAATTTTGGACGTGCGGTCAGCTCACAAAAAATAAGTTGAAAAATGGGGCTCAGGGCACAGCAATTCACAAACTGGAAGAGTAATAAAGGACAACTATCATCCAAAAATCTGTTGAGGGAAGGGAACGAGGCGGAGTTGAAATCGAGGCAGAATAGCAGGAAACAGATTTCAAGAGGTACGTTGGAATCGCCTTTAAAGCACAGGAAGAGTGGAACAACTTCGACAATGATGCACTTGGCCAAAAAGGGCGTATGCGTTTTCTCTTGAATATATTCAGGAGAAAACGCATACGCCCTTTTTGGCCAAGCAAGCAAGCGGGCAATGCAAATCTGCACTACAAAGAAGTATCACTTCCCACCGGTCAAAAGGGACATCCGCAAAATGTGTAAAAACCAGAAAGGCAAGACAGGCCCTGGAGAACAGGGAGCGTTTTTATGCTGATGGGCGGGATGTAAATTGCCAACTGCCTCTATGGAGGAGTGCATTGTGTTCCCTAAAACAAGTAAACAACAGAGCTACAGAGCCAAGGGCACTACCAGTCTAGGGAATATACCTTGGGAAAACTGAAAATCAATAAGACAGAGCCACCCCAAAATTTACGGCTGCACTGCTCACAATAACCTCAACTTCGGTACACCTTAAATATCCCAGGAAATATAAAAATGGTTCAAAAAATTGTGGTACTTACGTACGATGGAATATCCCTCTGCCATGAAATCAATGTCATAAGACCAGTAGCAACAAAATGTGTGGATTCTGTTATGATGATTCTAAGTGAAATAAGACACACAGAAAAAGAAATTTATCATAAGATATCACTTATGAAGAACCTGTAAACATGGCTACACTTGAACTGAGCTAGGAAAGAGAACAGAGTCTCACATTTGGAAAACACTCTTATGCCTGCTTAAGGGGGAAGGAGAGGTGGGGTGATGCATAAAACCAGAGTTTCATATAAGCACACCTACCGTTCCGAAAACCAACTATGGAATAGACAAGACCTACACATTCCTCAGTGAAAGGGACTGAAAAGCCCATATTTCCCGCAGAAGAATATATCTGACTAGTAAGAATCTTAAAACCTATGTATTGATATGTCTCTGTAAGGGAATCAAGTGTGTCTAGACTGGCATAAACTTGGCAGCGAGAATCAGCTGAAACCCACTATCAAAAGGAATTTCACAAACAAAACAAAAAAACAGGAAAATTCTTTACAATTCCTTCAGGGTCTCTGATGAAACCTGGAATGACCCTATCTACAACGACAGCTGGATGTGGCATAATGCTGGACACTTGGGACTGAGAGGATTGGTGAGATTGGGTGAGCAACTGCAGATCTTGTAAACCAATAATGCATGGCACCCATTCCATGGGTCCCAACTCTGCGGGTTGAAGGGAATATTAATACAGCTATAACATGTACAGGAAACCTAGAGAATGGACACACTGTGAATACAAAAGGTTTCTAAAACTCAACGAATAGTCCCTCTCCTGGTGTTCCGGTTTGACTTTCCAACTGCTTTACTATCAATCTCCCAACTTGGAGAGACACCACTTTTAACCTCCTGGTACACACACGTTGCCAATTTGGCAGAGGATGAAAGGAAAGGGGGAGAACCAATGACAGAGTAGCTGTTAGGCATTTAGACGGGCACATGTCACTCTAATTTCACGGGAGGAAGAAGAACTAACCAAAGTCTCAGCCTCCCACGGGTAAAAAGTAGAGGTCCTGAACCAAAATTTTGGACTTGCGGTCAGCACACAAAAAATGAGTTGAAAAATGGGGCTCAGGGCACAGCAATTCACAAACTGGAAGAGTAATAAAGGACAACTATCATCCAAAAATCTGTTGAGGGAAGGCATCGAGGCGGAGTTGAAATCGAGGCAGAATAGCAGGAAACAGATTTCAAGAGGTATGTTGGAATCGCCTTTAAAGCACCAGAAGTGGGGCACAACTTCGACAATGATGCACTTTGCCAAAAAGGGCGTTTGCATTTTCTCCTGAATATATTCAGGAGAAAACGCATACGCCCTTTTTGGCCTAGCAAGCAAGCAGGCAATGCAAATCTGCACTACAAAGAAGTATCACTTCCCACCGGTCAAAAGGGACATCCGCAAAATGTGTAAAAACCAGAAAGGCAAGACAGGCCCTGGAGAACAGGGAGCCTTGTTATGCTGATGGGCGGGATGTAAATTGCCAACTGCCTCTCTGGAGGAGTGCATTGTGCTCCCTAAAACAAGTAAACAACAGAGCTACAGAGCCAAGGGCACTTCCAGTCTAGGGAATATACCTTGGGAAAACTGAAAATCAATAAGCCAGAGCCACCCCAACGTTTAGGGCTGCACTGCTTACAAGAACCTCAACTTCGGTACACCTTAAATATCCCAGGAAATATAAAAATGGTTCAAAAAATTGTGGTACTTACGTACGATGGAATATACAGCCATGAAATCAATGTCATAAGACCAGTAGCAGCAAAATGAGTGGATTCAGGTTCGATGATTCTAAGTGAAATAAGTCACACAGAAAAAGCAACTTATCATAAGATATCACTTATGAAGATCCTGTAAACATGGCTACACTTGAACTGAGCTAGGAAAGAGAACATAGTCTCACATTTAGAAAACACTCTTATGCCTGCTTAAGGGGAAGGAGAGGTGGGGTGATGCATAAAACCAGAGTTTGATATAAGCACAGGTACCGTTCCAAAAACCAACTATGGAATAGACAAGACCTACACCTTCCTCAGTGAAAGGGACTCAAAACCCCATATTTCCCGCAGAAGAATATATCTGACAAGTAAGAATCTTAAAACCTATGTATTGATATGTCTCTGTAAGGGAATCAAGAGTGTCTAGACTGGCATAAGCATGGCAGCGAGAATCAGCTCAAACCCACTATAAAAAGGAATTTCAAAAACAAAACAAAGAAACAGGCAAATTCTTTCCAATTCCTTCAGGGTCTCTGATGAAACCTGGAATGACCCTATCTACAATGACAGCTGGATGTTACATAAGGCTGGACACGTGGCACTGAGAGGATTGGTGAGATTGGGTGAGCAAATGCAGACCCTTCAAAGCAATAATGCATGGCACATATTACATGCGTCCCAACTCTCCAAGTTGAAGGGGATATTACTACAACTATAACATGTACCGGAAACCTAGAGAATGGACACACTGTGAACAAGAAACGTTTCTAAAACTCAACTAATACTCCGTCTCCTGGTGCTCATGTTTGACACTGCAACTGCTTTACTATCAATCTCCCAACTTAGAGACAGCACATTTAACCCCCTTGTTGGCACACGTTGCCAATTTGGCACAGGATGAAAGGGAAGAGGGAGAACCAATGAGAGAGTAGCTGTTTGGCATTTGGACGGGCACATGTCACTCTAATTTCCCGGCAGGAAGAAGAATTAACCAAAGTCTCAGCCACCCACCGGGAACCCATATACGTCCTGAACCAAAATATTGGTCTTGCGTGCAGCTCACAAAAAACGAGTTGCAAAATGGGGCTCAGGGGCACAACAATTCACAAACTGGCAGAGTAATAAAGGACAACTATCATCCAAAAATCTGTTGAGGGAAGGCAGCGAGGCAGACTTGAAAGCTAGGCAGAATAGCAGGAAACAGATTTCAAGAGGGACGTTGGAATCGCCTTTAAAGCACAGGAAAAGGGGCACAACTTCGACAATGATGCACTTGGCCAAAAAGGGCGTATGCATTTTCTCCTGAATATATTTAGGAGAGAACTCATATGCCCGTTTTGGCTAAGCAAGCAAGCGGGCAATGCAAATCTGCAATACACAGAAGTATCTCTTCCCACCGGTACAAAAGGGACATCCACAAAATGTGTAAAAACCAGAAAGGCAAGACAGGCCCTGGAGAACAGGGAGCCTTGTTATGCTGATGGGCGGGATGTAAATTGCCAACTGCCTCTCTGGAGGAGTGCATTGGGTCCCCTAAAACAAGTAAACAACAGATCTACAGAGCCAAGGGCACTTCCAGTCTAGGGAATATACCTTGGGAAAACTGAAAATCAATAAGACACAGCCACCTCAAAATTTAGGGCTGCACTGCTTACAAGAACCTCAACTTGGGTACACCTTAAATATCCCAGGAAATATAAAAATGGCTCAAAAAATTGTGGTACTTATGTACGATGGAATATCCGTCAGGCATGAAATCAATGTCATAAGACCAGTAGAAACAAAATGAGTGGATTCTGTTATGATGATTCTAAGTGAAATAAGACACACAGAAAAAGAAATTTATCATAAGATATCACTTATGAAGATCCTGTAACATGGCTACACTTGAACTGAGTTAGGAAAGAGAACAGAGTCTCACATTTAGAAAACACACTTATGCCTGCTAGAGTTGGAAGGAGAGGTGGGGTGATGCATAAAACCAGAGTTTGATATAAGCACAGGTACCGTTCCAAAAACCAACTATGGAATACAGAAGACCTACAAGTTCCTCACTGAAACGGACTCAAAACCCCATATTTCCGGCAGAGGAATATATCTGACTAGTAAGAATCTTAAAACCTATGTATTGATATGTCTCCGTAAGGGAATCAAGTGTTTCTAGACTGCCATAAACATGGCAGCGAGAATCAGCTCAAACCCACTATCAAAAGGAATTTCAAAAACAAAACAAAGAAAACAGGGAAATTCTTTACAATTCCTTCAGGGTCTCTGATGAAACCTGGAATGACCCTATCTACAACGACCGCTGGATGTGGCATAAGGCTGGACACTTGGGACTGAGAGGATTGGTGAGATGGGGTGAGCAAATGCAGACCTTGTAAACCAATAATGCATGGCACCCATTCCATGGGTCCCAACTCTGCGGGTTGAAGGGAATATTAATACAGCTATAACATATACAGGAAACCTAGAGAATGGACACACTGTGAATAAAAAGGTTTCTAAAACTCAACCAATAGTCCCTCTCCTGGTGTTCCGGTTTGACTTTCCAACTGCTTTACTAACAATCTCCCAACTTGGAGAGACACCACTTTTAAACTCCTGGTACACACACGTTGCCAATTTGGCAGAGGATGAAAGGAAAGGGGGAGAACCAATGACAGAGTAGCTGTTAGGCATTTAGACGGGCACATGTCACTCTAATTTCACGGGAGGAAGAAGAATTAACCAAAGTCTCAGCCACCCACGGGGAACAAGTAGAGGTCCTGAACCAAAATTTTGGACTTGCGGTCAGCTCACAAAAAATGAGTTGAAAAATGGGGCTCAGGGCACAGCAATTCACAAACTGGAAGAGTAATAAAGGACAACTATCATCCAAAAATCTGTTGAGGGAAGGCATCGAGGCGGAGTTGAAATCGAGGCAGAATAGCAGGAAACAGATTTCAAGAGGTATGTTGGAATCGCCTTTAAAGCACAAGAAGTGGGGCACAACTTCGACAATGATGCACTTGGCGAAAAAGGGCGTTTGCATTTTCTGCTGAATATTTTCAGGAGAAAATGCATACGACCTTTTTGGCCAAGCAAGCAAGCAGGCAATGCAAATCTGCACTACAAAGAAGTATCACTTCCCACCGGTCAAAAGGGACATCCGCAAAATGTGTAAAAACCAGAAAGGCAAGACAGGCCCTGGAGAACAGGGAGCATTGTTATGCTGATGGGCAGGATGTAAATTGCCAACTGCCTCTCTGGTGGAGTGAATTGTGTTCCCTAAAACAAGTAAACAACAGAGCTACAGAGCCAAGGGCACTTCCAGTCTAGGGAATATACCTTGGGAAAACTGAAAATCAATAAGACAGAGCCACCCCAACGTTTAGGGCTGCACTGCTTACAAGAACCTCAACATGGGTACACCTTAAATATCCCAGGAAATATAAAAATGGTTCAAAAAATTGTGGTACTTACGTACGATGGAATATCCCTCAGCCATGAAATCAATGTCATAAGACCAGTAGCAGCAAAATGAGTGGAATGAGGTTCGATGATTCTAAGTGAAATAAGTCACACAGAAAAAGCAAGTTATCATAAGATATCACTTACGAAGATCCTGTAAACATGGCTACACTTGAACTGAGCTAGGAAAGAGAACAGAGTCTCACATTTGGAAAACACTCTTATGCCTGCTTAAGGGGGAAGGAGAGGTGGGGTGATGCATAAAACCAGAGTTTGATATAAGCACAGGTACCGTTCCAAAAACCAACTATGGAATAGACAAGACCTACACCTTCCACAGTGAAAGGGACTCAAAACCCCATATTTCCCGCAGAAGAATATATCTGACTAGTAAGAATCTAAAAACCTATGTATTGATATGTCTCTGTAAGGGAATCAAGTGTCTAGACTGGCATAAACATGGCAGCGAGAATCAGCTGAAATCCACTATCAAAAGGAATTTCACAAACAAAACAAAAAAACAGGCAAATGCTTTACAATTCCTTCAGGGTCTCTGATGAAATCTGGAATGACCCTATCTACAACGACCGCTGGATGTGGCATAAGGCTGGACACTTGGGACTTAGAGGATTGGTGAGATTGGGTGAGCAAATGCAGACCTTGTAAACCAATAATGCATGGCACCCATTCCATGGGTCCCAACTCTGCGGGTTGAAGGGAATATTAATACAGCTATAACATGTACAGGAAACCTAGAGAATGGACACACTGTGAATACAAAAGGTTTCTAAAACTCAACGAATAGTCCCTCTCCTGGTGTTCCGGTTTGACTTTCCCACTGCTTTACTATCAATCTCCCAAATTGGAGAGACACCCCTTTTAACCTCCTGGTACACACACGTTGCCAATTTGGCAGAGGATGAAAGGAAAGGGGGAGAACCAATGACAGAGTAGCTGTTAGGCATTTAGACGGGCATATGTCACTCTAATTTCACGGTAGGAAGAAGAATTAACCAAAGTCTCAGCCTCCCACGGGGAACAAGTAGAGGTCCTGAACCAAAATTTTGGACGTGCGGTCAGCTCACAAAAAATAAGTTGAAAAATGGGGCTCAGGGCACAGCAATTCACAAACTGGAAGAGTAATAAAGGACAACTATCATCCAAAAATCTGTTGAGGGAAGGGAACGAGGCGGAGTTGAAATCGAGGCAGAATAGCAGGAAACAGATTTCAACAGGTACGTTGGAATCGCCTTTAAAGCACAGGAAGAGTGGAACAACTTCGACAATGATGCACTTGGCCAAAAAGGGCGTATGCGTTTTCTCTTGAATATATTCAGGAGAAAACGCATACGCCCTTTTTGGCCAAGCAAGCAAGCGGGCAATGCAAATCTGCACTACAAAGAAGTATCACTTCCCACCGGTCAAAAGGGACATCCGCAAAATGTGTAAAAACCAGAAAGGCAAGACAGGCCCTGGAGAACAGGGAGCGTTTTTATGCTGATGGGCGGGATGTAAATTGCCAACTGCCTCTATGGAGGAGTGCATTGTGTTCCCTAAAACAAGTAAACAACTGAGCTACAGAGCCAAGGGCACTACCAGTCTAGGGAATATACCTTGGGAAAACTGAAAATCAATAAGACAGAGCCACCCCAAAATTTACGGCTGCACTGCTCACAATAACCTCAACTTCGGTACACCTTAAATATCCCAGGAAATATAAAAATGGTTCAAAAAATTGTGGTACTTACGTATGATGGAATATCCCTCAGCCATGAAAACAATGTCATAAGACCAGTAGCAACAAAATGAGTGGATTCTGTTATGATGATTCTAAGTGAAATAAGACACACAGAAAAAGAAATTTATCATAAGATATCACTTATGAAGAACCTGTAAACATGGCTACACTTGAACTTAGCTAGGAAAGAGAACAGAGTCTCACATTTGGAAAACACTCTTATGCCTGCTTAAGGGGGAAGGAGAGGTGGGGTGATGCATAAAACCAGAGTTTCATATAAGCACACCTACCGTTCCGAAAACCAACTATGGAATAGACAAGACCTACACATTCCTCAGTGAAAGGGACTGAAAAGCCCATATTTCCCGCAGAAGAATATATCTGACTAGTAAGAATCTTAAAACCTATGTATTGATATGTCTCTGTAAGGGAATCAAGTGTGTCTAGACTGGCATAAACTTGGCAGCGAGAATCAGCTGAAACCCACTATCAAAAGGAATTTCACAAACAAACCAAAAAAACAGTGAAATTCTTTACAATTCCTTCAGGGTCTCTGATGAAACCTGGAATGACCCTATCTACAACGACAGCTGGATGTGGCATAAGGCTGGACACTTGGGACTGAGAGGATTGGTGAGATTGGGTGAGCAAATGCAGACCTTGTAAACAAATAATGCATGGCACCCATTCCATGGGTCCCAACTCTGCGGGTTGAAGGGAATATTAATACAGCTATAACATGTACAGGAAACCTAGAGAATGGACACACTGTGAATACAAAAGGTTTCTAAAACTCAACGAATAGTCCCTCTCCTGGTGTTCTGGTTTGACTTTCCAACTGCTTTACTATCAATCTCCCAACTTGGAGAGACACCACTTTTAACCTCCTGGTACACACACGTAGCCAATTTGGCAGAGGATGAAAGGAAAGGGGGAGAACCAATGACAGAGTAGCTGTTAGGCATTTAGACGGGAACATGTCACTCTAATTTCACGGGAGGAAGAAGAACTAACCAAAGTCTCAGCCTCCCACAGGTAAAAAGTAGAGGTCCTGAACCAAAATTTTGGACTTGCGGTCAGCACACAAAAAATGAGCTGAAAAATGGGGCTCAGGGCACAGCAATTCACAAACTGGAAGAGTAATAAAGGACAACTATCATTTAAAAATCTGTTGAGGGAAGGCAACGAGGCGGAGTTGAAATCGAGGCAGAATAGCAGGAAACAGATTTCAAGAGGTATGTTGGAATCGCCTTTAAAGCACAGGAAGAGGGGCACAACTTCGACAATGATGCACTTGGCCAAAAAGGGCGTATGCGTTTTCCCCTGAATATATTCAGGGGAAAACGCATACGCCCTTTTTGGCAAACCAAGCAAGCGGGCAATGCAAATCTGCAATACAAAGAAGTATCACTTCCCACCGGTCAAAAGGGACATCCGCAAAATGTGTAAAAACCAGAAAGGCAAGACAGGCCCTGGAGAACAGGGAGCCTTGTTATGCTGATGGGGTGGATGTAAATTGCCAACTGCCTCTCTGGAGGAGTGCACTATGTTCCCTAAAACAAGTAAACAACAGAGCTACAGAGCCAAGGGCACTTCCAATCTAGGGAATATACCTTGGGAAAACTGAAAATCAATAAGCCAGAGCAACCGCAAAATTTAGGGCTGCACTGCTTACAAAAACCTCAACTTGGGTACACCTTAAATATCCCAGGAAATATAAAAATGGTTCAAAATTTTGTGGTACTTACGAACGATGGAATATCCCTCAGCCATGAAATCAGTGTCATAAGACCAGTAGCAGCAAAATGGGTGGATTCAGGTACGATGATTCTAAGTGAAATAAGTCACACAGAAAAAGAAACTTATCATAAGATATCACTTATGAAGATGCTGTAAACATGGCTACACTTGAACTGAGTTAGGAAAGAGAACAGTGTCTCACATTTAGAAAACACTCTTATGCCTGCTTAAGGGGGAAGGAGAGGTGGGGTGATGTATAAAACCAGAGTTTGATATAAGCACAGATACCGTTCCAAAAACCAACTATGGAATAGACAAGACCTACACCTTCCTCAGTGAAAGGGACTCAAAATCCCATATTTCCCGCAGAGGAATATATCTGACTAGTAAGAATCTTAAAACCTATGTATTGATATGTCACCGTAAGGGAATCAAGTGTGTCTAGACTGGCATAAACATGGCAGCGAGAATCAGCTCAAACCCACTATAAAAAGGAATTTCAAAAACAAAACAAAAAAACTGGCAAATTCTTTACAATTCCTTCAGGGTCTCTGATGAAACCTGGAATGACCCTATCTACAACGACAGCTGGATGTGGCATAAGGCTGGATAATTGGGACTGAGAGGATTGGTGAGATTGGTGAGCAAATGCAGACCCTTTAAAGCAATAATGCCTGGCACCCATTCCATGGTTCCCAACTCTCCATGTTGAAGAGAATATTACTACAGTTATAACATGTACGGGAAACCTAGAGAACGGACACACTGTGAATACGAAAGGATTCTAAAACTCAACGAATAGTCCCTCTCCTGGTGCTCCGGTTTGACTTTCCATCTGCTTTACTATCAACCTCCCAACTTGGAGAGACAGACCCTTTAACCTCCTGGTTCACACAGGTTGCCAATTTGGCAGAGGATGAAAGGGAATAGGGAGAACCAATGAGAGAGTAGCTGTTAGGCATTTGGACGGGCACATATCACTGTAATTTCCCGGCAGGAAGAAGAATTAACCAAAGTCTCAGCCCCACACCGGGAACCAAAATAGGTCCGGAACCAAAATTTTGGACTTGCGGTGAGCTCACCAAAAACGAGTTGAAAAATGGAGCTCTGGGGCACAGCCATTCACAAACTGGCCGAGTAATAAAGGACAACTATCGTCCAAAAATCTGTTGAGGGAAGGCAACGAGGCGGACTTGAAAGCGAGGCAGAATAGCAGGAAACAGATTTCAAGAGGTACGTTGGAATCACCTTTAAAGCACAGGAAGAGGGGCACAACTTCGACAATGATGCACTTGGCCAAAAAGGGCATATGCGTTTTCTCCTGAATATATTCAGGAGAAAACACATATGCCCTTTTCGGCCAAGCAAGCAAGTGGGCAATGCAAATCTGCACTACAAAGAAGTATCACTTCCCACCTGTCAAAAGGGACATCCACAAAATGTGTAAAAACCAGACAGGCAAGACAAGCCCTGGAGAACAGGGAGCTTTGTTATGCTGATGGGCGGGATGTAAATTGCCAACTGCCTCTCTGGAAGACTGCATTGTGTTCCCTAAAACAAGTAAAGAACAGAGCTACAGAGCCAAGGGCACTTCCAGTCTAGGGAATATACCTTGGGAAAACTGAAAATCAATAAGACAGAGCCACCCCAAAATACAGGGCTGCACTGCTTACAAGGACCTCAACTTGGGTACACCTTAAATATCCCAGGAAATATAAAAATGGTTCAAAAAATTGTGGTACTTACGTACGATGGAATATCCCTCAGCCATGAAATCAATGTCATAAGACCAGTAGCAGCAAAATGGGTGGATTCAGGTACGATGATTCTAAGTGAAATAAGTCACACAGAAAAGAAACTTATCATAAGATATCACTTATGAAGATCCTGTAAACATGGCTACACTTGAACGGAGTTAGGAAAGAGAACAGTGTCTCACATTTAAAAAACACTCTTATGCCTGCTTAAGGCGGAAGGAGAGGTGGGGTGATGCATAAAACCAGAGTTTGATATAAGCACAGGTACCGTTCCAAAAACCAACTATGGAATAGACAAGACCTACACCTTCCTCAGTGAAAGGGACTCAAAATCCCATATTTCCCGCAGAGGAATATATCTGACTAGTAAGAATCTTAAAACCTATGTATTGATATGTCACCGTAAGGGAATCAAGTGTGTCTAGAGTGGCATAAACATGACAGCGAGAATCAGCTCAAACCCACTATAAAAAGGAATTTCAAAAACAAAACAAAAAAACTGGCAAATTCTTTACAATTCCTTCAGGGTCTCTGATGAAACCTGGAATGACCCTATCTACAACGACAGCTGGATGTGGCATAAGGCTGGATAATTGGGACTGAGAGGATTGGTGAGATTGGTGAGCAAATGCAGACCCTTTAAAGCAATAATGCCTGGCACCCATTCCATGGTTCCCACCTCTCCATGTTGAAGAGAATATTACTACAGTTATAACATGTACGGGAAACCTAGAGAACGGACACACTGTGAATACGAAAGGATTCTAAAACTCAACGAATAGTCCCTCTCCTGGTGCTCCGGTTTGACTTTCCATCTGCTTTACTATCAACCTCCCAACTTGGAGAGACAGACCCTTTAACCTCCTGGTTCACACAGGTTGCCAATTTGGCAGAGGATGAAAGGGAATAGGGAGAACCAATGAGAGAGTAGCTGTTAGGCATTTGGACGGGCACATATCACTGTAATTTCCCGGCAGGAAGAAGAATTAACCAAAGTCTCAGCCCCACACCGGGAACCAAAATAGGTCCGGAACCAAAATTTTGGACTTGCGGTGAGCTCACCAAAAACGAGTTGAAAAATGGAGCTCTGGGGCACAGCCATTCACAAACTGGCCGAGTAATAAAGGACAACTATCGTCCAAAAATCTGTTGAGGGAAGGCAACGAGGCAGACTTGAAAGCGAGGCAGAATAGCAGGAAACAGATTTCAAGAGGTACGTTGGAATCACCTTTAAAGCACAGGAAGAGGGGCACAACTTCGACAATGATGCACTTGGCCAAAAAGGGCATATGCGTTTTCTCCTGAATATATTCAGGAGAAAACACATATGCCCTTTTCGGCCAAGCAAGCAAGTGGGCAATGCAAATCTGCACTACAAAGAAGTATCACTTCCCACCTGTCAAAAGGGACATCCACAAAATGTGTAAAAACCAGACAGGCAAGACAAGCCCTGGAGAACAGGGAGCTTTGTTATGCTGATGGGCGGGATGTAAATTGCCAACTGCCTCTCTGGAAGACTGCATTGTGTTCCCTAAAACAAGTAAAGAACAGAGCTACAGAGCCAAGGGCACTTCCAGTCTAGGGAATATACCTTGGGAAAACTGAAAATCAATAAGACAGAGCCACCCCAAAATACAGGGCTGCACTGCTTACAAGGACCTCAACTTGGGTACACCTTAAATATCCCAGGAAATATAAAAATGGTTCAAAAAATTGTGGTACTTACATACGATGGAATATCCCTCAGCCATGAAATCAATGTCATAAGACCAGTAGCAGCAAAATGGGTGGATTCAGGTACGATGATTCTAAGTGAAATAAGTCACACAGAAAAAGAAACTTATCATAAGATATCACTTATGAAGATCCTGTAAACATGGCTACACTTGAACGGAGTTAGGAAAGAGAACAGTGTCTCACATTTAAAAAACACTCTTATGCCTGCTTAAGGCGGAAGGAGAGGTGGGGTGATGCATAAAACCAGAGTTTGATATAAGCACAGGTACCGTTCCAAAAACCAACTATGGAATAGACAAGACCTACACCTTCCTCAGTGAAAGGGACTCAAAACCCCATATTTCCCGCAGAGGAATATATCTGACTAGTAAGAATCTTAAAACCTATGTATTGATATGTCTCCGTAAGGGAATCAAGTGTGTCTAGACTGGCATAAACATGGCAGCGAGAATCAGCTCAAACCCACTATAAAAAGGAATTTCAAAAACAAAACAAAAAAACTGGGAAATTCTTTACAATTCCTTCAGGGTCAATGATGAAACCTGGAATGACCCTATCTACAACGACAGCTGGATGTGGCATAAGGAGGGACACTTGGGACTGAGTCGATTGGTGAGATTGGGTGAGCAAATGCAGACCCTTTAAATCACAAATGCCTGGCACCCATTCCATGGGTCCCAACTCTCCAGGTTGAAGGGAATATTACTACAGCTATAACATGTACGGGAAACCTAGAGAACGGACACATTGTGAATAGAAAGGTTTCTAAAACTCAACGAATAGTCCCTCTCCTGGTGCTCCCGTTTTACTTTCCATCTGCTTTACTATCAACCTCCCAACTTGGAGAGACAGCCCCTTTAACCTCCTGGTTCGCACAGGTTGCCAATTTGGCAGAGGATGAAAGGGAAGAGGGAGAACCAATGAGAGAGTAGCTGTTAGGCATTTGGACGGGCACATATCAGTCTAATGTCCCGGCAGGAAGAAGAATTAACCAAAGTCTCAGCCACCCACCGGGAAACAGCATAGTTCCTGAACCAAAATTTTGGACATGCGGTCAGCTCACAAAAAACGAGTTGAAAAATGGAGCTCAGGGGCACAGCAATTCACAAACTGGCACAGTAATAAAGGACAACTATCGTCCAAAAATCTGTTGAGGGAAGGCAACGAGGCGGAGTTGAAAGCGAGACACAATAGCAGGAAACAGATTTCAAGAGGTACGTTGGAATCGCCTTTAAAGCACAGGAAGAGGGGCACAACTTCGACAATGATGCACTTGGCCAAAAAGGGCGTATGCGTTTTCTCTTGAATATGTTCATGAGAAAACGCATACACCCATTATGGCCAAGCAAGGAAGGGGGCAATGCCAATCTGCACTACAAAGAAGTATCACTTCCCACCGGTCAAAAGGGACATCCACAAAATACGTAAAAACCAGAAAGGCAAGACAGGCCCTGGAGAACAGGGAGCCTTGTTATGCTGATGGGCGGGATGTAAATTGCCAACTGCCTCTCTGGAGGAGTGCATTGTGTACCCTAAAACAAGTAAACAACAGAGCTACAGAGCCAAGGGCACTTCCAGTCTAGGGAATATACCTTGGGAAAACTGAAAATCAATAAGACAGAGCCACCCCAAAATTTAGGGCTGTATTGCTTACAAGGACCTCAACTTGGGTACACCTTAAATATCCCAGGAAATATAAAAATGGTTCAAAAAATTGTGGTATTTACGTACGATGGAATATCCATCAGCCATGAAATCAATGTCACAAGACCAGTAGCCGCAAAATGGGTTGATTCAGGTACGATAATTCTAAGTGAAATAAGTCACACAGAAAAAGAAACTTATCATAAGATATCACTTATGAAGATCCTGTAAACATGGCTACACTTGAACTGAGTTAGGAAAGAGAACAGAGTCTCAAATTTAGAAAATTCTCTTATGCCTGCTTAAGGGGGAAGGAGAGGTGGGGTGATGCATAAAACCAGAGTTTGATATAAGCACAGGTACCGTTCCAAAAACCAACTATGGAATAGACAAGACCTACACCTTCCTCAGTGAAAGGGACTCAAAACACCATATTTCCCGCAGAGGAATATATCTGACTAGTAAGAATCTTAAAACCTATGTATTGATATGTCTCCATAAGGGAATCAAGTGTGTCTAGACTGGCATAATCATGGCGGCGAGAATCACCTCAAACCCACTATAAAAAGGAATTTCAAAAACAAAACAAAAAACTGGGAAATTCTTTACAATTCCTTCAGGGTCTCTGATGAAAGCTGGAATGACCATATCTACAACGACAGCTGGATGTGGCATAAGGCTGGAAACTTGGGACTGAGAGGATTGGTGAGATAGGGTGAGCAAATGCAGACCCTTTAAAGCACAAATGCCTGGCACCCATTCCAAGGGTCCGAACTCTCCAGGTTGAAGGGAATATTACTACAGCTATAACATGTACGGGAAACCTAGAAAACAGACACACTTTGAATACGAAAGGTTTCTAAAACTCAACGAATAGTCCCTCTCCTGGTGCTCCAGTTTGACTTTCCATCTGCTTTACTATCCACCTCCCAACTTGGAGAGACAGACCCTTTAACCTCCTGGTTCGCACAGGTTGCCAATTTGGCAGAGGATGAAAGGGAAGAGGGAGAACCAATGAGAGAGTAGCTGTTAGGCATTTGGACGGGCACATATCACTGTAATTTCCCGGCAGGAAGAAGAATTAACCAAAGTCTCAGCCAACCACCGGGAACCAGCATAAGTCCTGAACCATAATTTTGAACTTGCGGTCAGCTCACAAAAAACGAGTTGAAAAATGGTGCTCAAGGGCAGAGCAATTCACAAACTGGCAGAGTAATAAAGAACAACTCTCGTCCAAAAATCTGTTAAGGGAAGGCAAGGAGGCAGACTTGAAAGTGATGCAGAATAGCAGGAAACAGATTTCAAGAGGTACGTTGGAATCGCCTTTAAAGCACTGGACGAGGGGCACAACTTCGACAATGATGCACTTGGCCAAAAACGGCGTATGTGTTTTCTCCTGAATATATTCAGGAGAAAACGCATAAGCCCTTTTTGGCCAAGCAAGCAAGCGGGCAATGCAAATCTGCACTACAAAGAAGTATCACTTCCCACCGGTCAAAAGGGACATCCACAAAATGTGTAAAAACCAGAAAGGCAAGACAGGCCCTGGAGAACAGGGAGCCTTGTTATGCTGATGGGCGGGATGTAAATTGCCAACTGCCTCTCTGGAGGAGTGCATTGTGTTCCATAAAACAAGTAAACAACAGAGCTACAGAGCCAAGGGCACTTCCAGTCTAGGGAATATACCTTGGGAAAACTGAAAATCAATAAGACAGAGCCACTCCAAAATTTAGGGCTGCACTGCTTACAAGGACCTCAACTTGGGTACACCTTAAATATCCCAGGAAATATAAAAATGGTTCAAAAAATTGTGGTACTTACGTACGATGGAATATCCCTCAGCCATGAAATCAATGTCATAAGACCAGTAGCAGCAAAATGGGTAGATTCAGGTACGATGATTCTAAGTGAAATAAATCACACAGAAAAAGAAACTTATCATAAGATATCACTTATGAAGATCCTGTAAACATGGCTACACTTGAACTGAGTTAGGAAAGAGAACAGTGTCTCACATTTAGAAAACACGCTTATGCCTGCTTAAGGGGGAAGGAGAGGTGGGGTGATGCATAAAACCAGAGTTTGATATAAGCACAGGTACCGTTCCAAAAACCAACTATGGAATAGACAAGACCTACACCTTCCTCAGGGAAAGGGACTCAAAACCCCATATTTCCTGCAGAGAAATATATCTGACTAGTAAGAATCTTAAAACGTATGTATTGATATGTCTCCATAAGGGAATCAAGTGTGTCAGACTGGCATAAACATGGCAGCGAGAATCAGCTCAAACCCACTATAAAAAGGAATTTCAAAAACAAAACAAAAAAACTGGGAAATTCTTTACAATTCCTTCAGGGTCTCTGATGAAACCTGGAATGACCCTTTCTACAACGACAGCTGGAGGTGGCATAAGCCTGGACACTTGGGACTGAGAGGATTGGTGAGATTGGGTGAGCAAATGCAGTCCCTTTAAAGCAATAATGCCTGGCACCCATTCCATGGGTCCCAACTCTCCAGATTGAAGGGAATATTAAAACAGCTATAACATGTACGGGAAACCTAGAGAACGGACACACTGTGAATACGAAAGGTTTCTAAAACTCAACGAATAGACCCTCCCATGGTGCTCTGGTTTGACTTTCCTTCTGCTTTACTATCAATCTCCCAACTTGGAGAGACAGCCCCTTTAACCTCCTGGTTCGCACAGGTTTCCAATTTGGCAGAGGATGAAAGGGAAGAGGGAGAACCAATGAGAGAGTAGCTGTTAGACATTTGGACGGGCACATATCACTCTAACTTCCCGGCAGGAAGAAGAATTAACCAAAGTCTCAGCCCCGCACTGGGAACCAGCATAGGTCCTGAACCAAAATTTTGGACTTGCGATCAGTTCACCGAAAACGAGTTGAAAAATGGAGCTCAGGGGCACAGCAATTCACAAACTGGCCGAGTAATAAAGGACAACTATCGTCCAAAAATCTGTTGAGGGAAGGAAACGAGGCGGACTTGAAAGCGAGGCAGAAGAGCAGGAAACAGATTTCAAGAGGTATGTTGGAATCGCCTTTAAAGCACAGGAAGAGGGGCAACACTTCGACAATGATGCACTTGGCCAAAAAGGGCGTATGCGTTTTCTCCTGAATATATTCAGGAGAAAACGCATACGGCATTTTTGACCAAGCAAGCAAGCGGAAAATGCAAATCTGCACTACAAAGATGTATCACTTCCCACCGGTCAAAAGGGACAACCACAAAATGTGTAAAAACTAGAAAGGCAAGACAGGCCATGGAGAACAGGGAGCCTTGTTATGCTGATGGGCGGGATGTAAATTGCCAACTGCCTCTCTGGAGGAGTACATTGTGTTCCCTAAAACAAGTAAACAACAGAGCTACAGAGCCAAGGGCACTTCCAGTCTAGGGAATATACCTTGGGAAAACTGAAAATCAATAAGACAGAGCCACCCCGAAATTTAGGGCTGCACTGCTTACAAGGACCTCAACTTGGGTACACATTAAATATCCCAGGAAATATAAAAATGGTTCAAAAAATTGTGGTACTTACGTACGATGGAATATCCCTCAGCCATGAAATCAATGTCATAAGACCAGTAGCAGCAAAATGGGTGGTTTCAGGTACGATGATTCTAAGTGAAATAAGTCACACAGAGAAAGAAACTTATCATAAGATATCACTTATGAAGATTCTGTAAACATGGCTACACTTGAACTGAGTTAGGAAAGAGAACAGTGTCTCACATTTAGAAAACACTCTTATGCCTGCTTAAGGGGGAAGGAGAGGTGGGGTGATGTATAAAACCAGAGTTTGATATAAGCACAGGTACCGTTCCAAAAACCAACTATGGAATAGACAAGACCTACACCTTCCTCAGTGAAAGGGTCTCAAAACCCCATATTTCCTGCAGAGAAATATATCTGACTAGTAAGAATCTTAAAACCTATGTATTGATATGTCTCCGTAAGGCAATCAAGTGTGTCTAGACTGGCATAAACATGGCAGCGAGAATCAGCTCAAACCCATTATAAAAAGGAATTTCAAAAACAAAACGAAAAAACTGCATTATTCTTTAAAATTCCTTCAGGGTCTCTGATGAAACCTGGAATGACCCTATGTACAATGACAGCTGGATGTGGCATAAGGAGGGACACTTGACACTGAGACGATTGGTGAGATTGGGTGAGCAAATGCAGACCCTTTAAAGCACAAATGCCTGGCACCCATTCCATGGTTCCCAACTCTCCAGGTTAGAGGGAATATTACTACAGTTATAACATGTAAGGGAAACCTAGAGAACGGACACACTGTGAATATGAAAGGTTTCTAAAACTCAACGAATAGTCCCTCTCCTGGAGCCCCGGTTTGACTTTCCATATGCTTTACTATCAACCTCCCAACTTGGAGAGACAGCCCCTTTAACCACCTGGTTTCCACGGGTTGCCAATTTGGCAGAGGATGAAAGGGAAGAGGGAGAAACAATGAGAGAGTAGCTGTTAGGCATTTGGACGGGCACATATCACTGTAATTTCCCCGCCGGAAGAAGAATTAACCAAGGTGTCAGCCACCCACCGGGAACCAGTATAGGTCC
Organism: Hyperoodon ampullatus; assembly: GCF_949752795.1. Taxonomy (NCBI): domain Eukaryota; kingdom Metazoa; phylum Chordata; class Mammalia; order Artiodactyla; family Ziphiidae; genus Hyperoodon; species Hyperoodon ampullatus. The sequence continues at coordinate 416,893 of NW_027640750.1, forward strand.
TGAAGCAAAATTTTGGGCTTGCGGTCAGCTCACAAAAAACGAGTTGAAAAATGGAGCTCAGGGGCACAGCAATTCACAAACTGACAGAGTAATAAAGGACAACTATCGTCCAAAAATCTGTTGAGGGTAGGCAACGAGGCGGACTTGAAAGCGAGGCAGAATAGCAGGAAACAGATTTCAAGAGGTACGTTGGAATCGACTTTAAGGCACAGGAAGAGGGGCACAACTTCGACAATGATGCACTTGGCCAAAAAGGGTGTATGCGATTTATCCTGAATATATTAAGGAGAAAACTCATACGCCCTTTTTGGCCAAGCAGGCAAGCGGGCAATGCAAATCTGCACTACAAAGAAGTATCACTTCCCACCGGTCAAAAGGGACATCCACAAAATGTGTAAAAACCAGAAAGGCAAGACAGGCCCTGGAGAACAGGGAGCCTTGTTATGCTGATGGGCGGGATGTAAATTGCCAACTGCCTCTCTGGAGGAGTGCATTCTGTTCCCTAAAACAAGTAAAGACCAGAGCTACAGAGCCAAGGGCACTACCAGTCTAGGGAATATACCTTGGGAAAACTGAAAATCAATAAGACAGAGCCACCCCAAAATTTAGGGCTGCACTGCATACAAGGACCTCAACTTGGATACACCTTAAGTATCCCAGAAAATATAAACATGGTTCAAAAAATTGTGGTACTTACGTACGATGGAATATCCCTCAGCCATGAAATCAATGTCATAAGACCAGTAGCAGCAAAATGGGTGGATTCAGGTACGATGATTCTAAGTGAAATAAGTCACACAGAAAAAGAAACTTATCATAAGATATCACTTATGAAGATCCTGTAAACATGGCTACACTTGAACTGAGTTAGGAAAGAGAACAGTGTCTCACATTTAGAAAACACTCTTATACCTGCTTAAGGGAGAAGGAGAGGTGGGGTGATGCATAAAACCAGAGTTTGATATAAGCACAGGTACCGTTCCAAAAACCAACTATGGAATAGACAAGACCTACACCGTCCTCAGCGAAAGGGACTCAAAACCCCATATTTCCCGCAGAGGAAAATATCTGACTAGTAAGAATCTTAAAACCTATGTATTGATATGTCTCCATAAGGGAATCAAGTGTGTCTAGACTGGCATAAACATGGCAGCGAGAATCAGCTCAAACCCACTATAAAAAGGAATTTCAAAAACAAAACAAAAAAACTGGGAAATTCTTTACAATTCCTTCAGGGTCTCTGATGAAAGCTGGAATGACCCTATCTACAACGACAGCTGGATGTGGCATAAGGAGGGACACTTGGGACTGAGACGATTGGTGAGATTGGGTGAGCAAATGCAGACCCTTTAAAGCAATAATGCATGGCACCCATTCCATGGGTCCGGACTCTCCAGGTTGAAGGGAATATTACTACAGCTATAACATGTGCGGGAAACCTAGAGAACGGACACACTGTGAATACGAAAGGTTTCTAAAACTCAACGCATAGTCCCTCTCCTGGTGCTCCGGTTTGACTTTCCGTCTGCTTTACTATCAACCTCCCAACTTGGAGAGACAGCGCCTTTAACCTCTTGGTTCGCACAGGTTGCCAATTTGGCAGAGGATGAAAGGGAAGAGGGAGAACCAATGAGAGAGTAGCTGTTAGGCATTTGGACGGGCACATATCACTGTAATTTCCCGGCAGGAAGAAGAATTAACCAAATTCTCAGCCACCCACCGGGAACCACTATAGGTCCTGAACCAAAATTTTGGACTTGCGGTCAGCTCACCAAAAACGAGTTGAAAAATGGAGCTCAGGGGCACAGCCATTCACAAACTGGCCGAGTAATAAAGGACAACTATCGTCCAAAAATCTGTTGAGGGAAGGCAACGAGGCGGACTTGAAAGCGAGGCAGAATAGCAGGAAACAGATTTCAAGAGGTACGTTGGAATCGCCTTTAAAGCACAGGAAGAGGGGCACAACTTCGACAATGATGCACTTGGCCAAAAAGGGCGTATGCGTTTTCTCCTGAATATATTCAGGAGAAAACGCATACGCCCTTTTTGGCCAAGCAAGCAAGCGGGCAATGCAAATCTGCACTACAAAGAAGTATCACTTCCCACCGGTCAAAAGGGAGATCCACAAAATGTGTAAGAACAAGAAAGGCAAGACAGGCCCTGGAGAAAAGGCAGCCTTGTTATGCTGATGGGCGGGATGTAAATTGCCAACTGCCTCTCTGGAGGAGTGCATTCTGTTCCCTAAAACAAGTAAAGAACAGAGCTACAGAGCCAAGGGCACTACCAGTCTAGGGAATATACCTTGGGAAAACTGAAAATCAATAAGACAGAGCCACCCCAAAATTTAGGGCTGCACTGCATACAAGGACCTCAACTTGGATACACCTTAAATATCCCAGAAAATATAAACATGGTTCAAAAAATTGTGGTACTTACGTACGATGGAATATCCCTCAGCCATGAAATCAATGTCATAAGACCAGTAGCAGCAAAATGGGTGGATTCAGGTACGATGATTCTAAGTGAAATAAGTCACACAGAAAAAGAAACTTATCATAAGATATCACTTATGAAGATCCTGTAAAGATGGCTACACTTGAACTGAGTTAGGAAAGAGAACAGTGTCTCACATTTAGAAAACACTCTTATACCTGCTTAAGGGGGAAGGAGAGGTGGGGTGAGGCATAAAACCAGAGTTTGATATAAGCACAGGTACCGTTCCAAAAACCAACTATGGAATAGACAAGACCTACACCGTCCTCAGCGAAAGGGACTCAAAACCCCATATTTCCCGCAGAGGAAAATATCTGACTAGTAAGAATCTTAAAACCTATGTATTGATATGTCTCCGTAAGGGAATCAAGTGTGTCTAGACTGGCATAAACATGGCAGCGAGAATCAGCTCAAACCCACTATAAAAAGGAATTTCAAAAACAAAACAAAAAAACTGGGAAATTCTTTACAATTCCTTCAGGGTCTCTGATGAAGGCTGGAATGACCCTATCTACAACGACAGCTGGATGTGTCATAAGGAGGGACACTTGGGACTGAGACGATTGGTGAGATTGGGTGAGCAAATGCAGACCCTTTAAAGCACAAATGCATGGCACCCATTCCATGGGTCTGAACTCTCCAGGTTGAAGGGAATATTACTACAGCTATAACATGTGCGGGAAACCTAGAGAACGGACACACTGTGAATACGAAAGGTTTCTAAAACTCAACGCATAGTCCCTCTCCTGGTGCTCCGGTTTGACTTTCCGTCTGCTTTACTATCAACCTCCCAACTGGGAGAGACAGCGCCTTTAACCTCTTGGTTCGCACAGGTTGCCAATTTGGCAGAGGATGAAAGGGAAGAGGGAGAACCAATGAGAGAGTAGCTGTTAGGCATTTGGACGGGCACATATCACTGTAATTTCCCGGCAGGAAGAAGAATTAACCAAATTCTCAGCCACCCACCGGGAACCAGTATAGGTCCTGAACCAAAATTTTGGACTTGCGGTCAGCTCACCAAAAACGAGTTGAAAAATGGAGCTCAGGGGCACAGCAATTCACAAACTGGCCGAGTAATAAAGGACAACTATCGTCCAAAAATCTGTTGAGGGAAGGCAACGAGGCGGACTTGAAAGCGAGGCAGAATAGCAGGAAACAGATTTCAAGAGGTACGTTGGAATCGCCTTTAAAGCACAGGAAGAGGGGCACAACTTCGACAATGATGCACTTGGCCAAAAAGGGCGTATGCGTTTTCTCCTGAATATATTCAGGAGAAAACGCATACGCCCTTTTTGGCCAAGCAAGCAAGCGGGCAATGCAAATCTGCACTACAAAGAAGTATCACTTCCCACCGGTCAAAAGGGACATCCACAAAATGTGTAAGAACAAGAAAGGCAAGACAGGCCCTGGAGAACAGGGAGCCTTGTTATGCTGATGGGCGGGATGTAAATTGCCAACTGCCTCTCTGGAGGAGTGCATTCTGTTCCCTAAAACAAGTAAAGAACAGAGCTACAGAGCCAAGGGCACTACCAGTCTAGGGAATATACCTTCGGAAAACTGAAAATCAATAAGACAGAGCCACCCCAAAATTTAGGGCTGCACTGCATACAAGGACCTCAACTTGGATACACCTTAAGTATCCCAGAAAATATAAACATGGTTCAAAAAATTGTGGTACTTACGTACGATGGAATATCCCTCAGCCATGAAATCAATGTCATAAGACCAGTAGCAGCAAAATGGGTGGATTCAGGTACGATGATTCTAAGTGAAATAAGTCACACAGAAAAAGAAACTTATCATAAGATATCACTTATGAAGATCCTGTAAACATGGCTACACTTGAACTGAGTTAGGAAAGAGAACAGTGTCTCACATTTAGAAAACACTCTTATACCTGCTTAAGGGGGAAGGAGAGGTGGGGTGATGCATAAAACCAGAGTTTGATATAAGCACAGGTACCGTTCCAAAAACCAACTATGGAATAGACAAGACCTACACCGCCCTCAGCGAAAGGGACCCAAAACCCCATATTTCCCGCAGAGGAAAATATCTGACTAGTAAGAATCTTAAAACCTATGTATTGATATGTCTCCGTAAGGGAATCAACTGTGTCTAGACTGGCATAAACATGGCAGCGAGAATCAGCTCAAACCCACTATAAAAAGGATTTTCAAAAACAAAACAAAAAAACTGGGAAATTCTTTACAATTCCTTCAGGGTCTCTGATGAAAGCTGGAATGACCCTATCTACAACGACAGCTGGATGTGGCATAAGGAGGGACACTTGGGACTGAGACGGTTGGTGAGATTGGGTGAGCAAATGCAGACCCTTTAAAGCAATAATGCATGGCACCCATTCCATGGGTCCGAACTCTCCAGGTTGAAGGGAATATTACTACAGCTATAACATGTGCGGGAAACCTAGAGAACGGACACACTGTGAATACGAAAGGTTTCTAAAACTCAACGAATAGTCCCTCTCCTGGTGCTCCGGTTTGACTTTCCGTCTGCTTTACTATCAACCTCCCAACTTGGAGAGACAGCCCCTTTAACCTCTTGGTTCGCACAGGTTGCCAATTTGGCAGAGGATGAAAGGGAAGAGGGAGAACCAATGAGAGAGTAGCTGTTAGGCATTTGGACGGGCACATATCACTGTAATTTCCCGGCAGGAAGAAGAATTAACCAAATTCTCAGCCACCCACCGGGAACCAGTATAGGTCCTGAACCAAAATTTTGGACTTGCGGTCAGCTCACCAAAAATGAGTTGAAAAATGGAGCTCAGGGGAACAGCAATTCACAAACTGGCCGAGTAATAAAGGCCAACTATCGTCCAAAAATCTGTTGAGGGAAGGCAACGAGGCGGACTTGAAAGCGAGGCAGAATAGCAGGAAACAGATTTCAAGAGGTACGTTGGAATCGCCTTTAAAGCACAGGAAGAGGGGCACAACTTCGACAATGATGCACTTGGCCAAAAAGGGCGTATGCGTTTTCTCCTGAATATATTCAGAAGAAAACGCATACGCCCTTTTTGGCCAAGCAAGCAAGCGGGCAATGCAAATCTGCACTACATAGAAGTATCACTTCCCACCGGTCAAAAGGGACATCCACAAAATGTGTAAGAACAAGAAAGGCAAGACAGGCCCTGGAGAACAGGGAGCCTTGTTATGCTGATGGGCGGGATGTAAATTGCCAACTGCCTCTCTGGAGGAGTGCATTCTGTTCCCTAAAACAAGTAAAGAACAGAGCTACAGAGCCAAGGGCACTACCAGTCTAGGGAATATACCTTGGGAAAACTGAAAATCAATAAGACAGAGCCACCTCAAAATTTAGGGCTGCACTGCATACAAGGGCCTCAACTTGGATACACCTTAAATATCCCAGAAAATATAAACATGGTTCAAAAAATTGTGGTACTTACGTACGATGGAATATCCCTCAGCCATGAAATCAATGTCATAAGACCAGTAGCAGCAAAATGGGTGGATTCAGGTACGATGATTCTAAGTGAAATAAGTCACACAGAAAAAGAAACTTATCATAAGATATCACTTATGAAGATCCTGTAAACATGGCTACACTTGAACTGAGTTAGGAAAGAGAACAGTGTCTCACATTTAGAAAACACTCTTATACCTGCTTAAGGGGGAAGGAGAGGTGGGGTGATGCATAAAACCAGAGTTTGATATAAGCACAGGTACCGTTCCAAAAACCAACTATGGAATAGACAAGACCTACACCGTCCTCAGCGAAAGGGACTCAAAACCCCATATTTCCCGCAGAGGAAAATATCTGACTAGTAAGAATCTTAAAACCTATGTATTGATATGTCTCCGTAAGGGAATCAAGTGTGTCTAGACTGGCATAAACATGGCAGCGAGAATCAGCTCAAACCCACTATAAAAAGGAATTTCAAAAACAAAACAAAAAAACTGGGAAATTCTTTGCAATTCCTTCAGGGTCTCTGATGAAGGCTGGAATGACCCTATCTACAACGACAGCTGGATGTGGCATAAGGAGGGACACTTGGGACTGAGACGATTGGTGAGATTGGGTGAGCAAATGCAGACCCTTTAAAGCAATAATGCATGGCACCCATTCCATGGGTCCGAACTCTCCAGGTTGAAGGGAATATTACTACAGCTATAACAAGTGCGGGAAACCTAGAGAACGGACACACTGTGAATACGAAAGGTTTCTAAAACTCAACGCATAGTCCCTCCCCTTGTGCTCCGGTTTGACTTTCCGTCTGCTTTACTATCAACATCCCAACTTGGAGAGACAGCCCCTTTAACCTCTTGGTTCGCACAGGTTGCCAACTTGGCAGAGGATGAAAGGGAAGAGGGAGAACCAATGAGAGAGTAGCTGTTAGGCATTTGGACGGGCACATATCACTGTAATTTCCCGGCAGGAAGAAGAATTAACCAAATTCTCAGCCACCCACCGGGAACCAGTATAGGTCCTGAACCAAAATTTTGGACTTGCGGTCAGCTCACCAAAAGCGAGTTGAAAAATGGAGCTCAGGGGCACAGCAATTCACAAACTGGCCGAGTAATAAAGGACAACTATCGTCCAAAAATCTGTTGAGGGAAGGCAACGAGGCGGACTTGAAAGCGAGGCAGAATAGCAGGAAACAGATTTCAAGAGGTACGTTGGAATCGCCTTTAAAGCACAGGAAGAGGGGCACAACTTCGACAATGATGCACTTGGCCAAAAAGGGCGTATGCGTTTTCTCCTGAATATATTCAGGAGAAAACGCATACGCCCTTTTTGGCCAAGCAAGCAAGCGGGCAATGCAAATCTGCACTACAAAGAAGTATCACTTCCCACCGGTCAAAAGGGACATCCACAAAATGTGTAAGAACAAGAAAGGCAAGACAGGCCCTGGAGAACAGGGAGCCTTGTTATGCTGATGGGCGGGATGTAAATTGCCAACTGCCTCTCTGGAGGAGTGCATTCTGTTCCCTAAAACAAGTAAAGAACAGAGCTACAGAGCCAAGGGCACTACCAGTCTAGGGAATATACCTTGGGAAAACTGAAAATCAATAAGACAGAGCCACCCCAAAATTTAGGGCTGCACTGCCTACAAGGACCTCAACTTGGATACACCTTAAGTATCCCAGAAAATATAAACATGGTTCAAAAAATTGTGGTACTTACGTACGATGGAATATCCCTCAGCCATGAAATCAATGTCATAAGACCAGTAGCAGCAAAATGGGTGGATTCAGGTACGATGATTCTAAGTGAAATAAGTCACACAGAAAAAGAAACTTATCATAAGATATCACTTATGAAGATCCTGTAAACATGGCTACACTTGAACTGAGTTAGGAAAGAGAACAGTGTCTCACATTTAGAAAACACTCTTATACCTGCTTAAGGGGGAAGGAGAGGTGGGGTGAGGCATAAAACCAGAGTTTGATATAAGCACAGGTACCGTTCCAAAAACCAACTATGGAATAGACAAGACCTACACCGTCCTCAGCGAAAGGGACTCAAAACCCCATATTTCCCGCAGAGGAAAATATCTGACTAGTAAGAATCTTAAAACCTATGTATTGATATGTCTCCGTAAGGGAATCAAGTGTGTCTAGACTGGCATAAACATGGCAGCGAGAATCAGCTCAAACCCACTATAAAAAGGAATTTCAAAAACAAAACAAAAAAACTGGGAAATTCTTTACAATTCCTTCAGGGTCTCTGATGAAGGCTGGAATGACCCTATCTACAACGACAGCTGGATGTGTCATAAGGAGGGACACTTGGGACTGAGACGATTGGTGAGATTGGGTGAGCAAATGCAGACCCTTTAAAGCACAAATGCATGGCACCCATTCCATGGGTCCGAACTCTCCAGGTTGAAGGGAATATTACTACAGCTATAACATGTGCGGGAAACCTAGAGAACGGACACACTGTGAATACGAAAGGTTTCTAAAACTCAACGCATAGTCCCTCTCCTGGTGCTCCGGTTTGACTTTCCGTCTGCTTTACTATCAACCTCCCAACTGGGAGAGACAGCGCCTTTAACCTCTTGGTTCGCACAGGTTGCCAATTTGGCAGAGGATGAAAGGGAAGAGGGAGAACCAATGAGAGAGTAGCTGTTAGGCATTTGGACGGGCACATATCACTGTAATTTCCCGGCAGGAAGAAGAATTAACCAAATTCTCAGCCACCCACCGGGAACCAGTATAGGTCCTGAACCAAAATTTTGGACTTGCGGTCAGCTCACCAAAAACGAGTTGAAAAATGGAGCTCAGGGGCACAGCAATTCACAAACTGGCCGAGTAATAAAGGACAACTATCGTCCAAAAATCTGTTGAGGGAAGGCAACGAGGCGGACTTGAAAGCGAGGCAGAATAGCAGGAAACAGATTTCAAGAGGTACGTTGGAATCGCCTTTAAAGCACAGGAAGAGGGGCACAACTTCGACAATGATGCACTTGGCCAAAAAGGGCGTATGCGTTTTCTCCTGAATATATTCAGGAGAAAATGCATACGCCCTTTTTGGCCAAGCAAGCAAGCGGGCAATGCAAATCTGCACTACAAAGAAGTATCACTTCCCACCGGTCAAAAGGGACATCCACAAAATGTGTAAGAACAAGAAAGGCAAGACAGGCCCTGGAGAACAGGGAGCCTTGTTATGCTGATGGGCGGGATGTAAATTGCCAACTGCCTCTCTGGAGGAGTGCATTCTGTTCCCTAAAACAAGTAAAGAACAGAGCTACAGAGCCAAGGGCACTACCAGTCTAGGGAATATACCTTCGGAAAACTGAAAATCAATAAGACAGAGCCACCCCAAAATTTAGGGCTGCACTGCATACAAGGACCTCAACTTGGATACACCTTAAGTATCCCAGAAAATATAAACATGGTTCAAAAAATTGTGGTACTTACGTACGATGGAATATCCCTCAGCCATGAAATCAATGTCATAAGACCAGTAGCAGCAAAATGGGTGGATTCAGGTACGATGATTCTAAGTGAAATAAGTCACACAGAAAAAGAAACTTATCATAAGATATCACTTATGAAGATCCTGTAAACATGGCTACACTTGAACTGAGTTAGGAAAGAGAACAGTGTCTCACATTTAGAAAACACTCTTATACCTGCTTAAGGGGGAAGGAGAGGTGGGGTGATGCATAAAACCAGAGTTTGATATAAGCACAGGTACCGTTCCAAAAACCAACTATGGAATAGACAAGACCTACACCGCCCTCAGCGAAAGGGACTCAAAACCCCATATTTCCCGCAGAGGAAAATATCTGACTAGTAAGAATCTTAAAACCTATGTATTGATATGTCTCCGTAAGGGAATCAACTGTGTCTAGACTGGCATAAACATGGCAGCGAGAATCAGCTCAAACCCACTATAAAAAGGATTTTCAAAAACAAAACAAAAAAACTGGGAAATTCTTTACAATTCCTTCAGGGTCTCTGATGAAAGCTGGAATGACCCTATCTACAACGACAGCTGGATGTGGCATAAGGAGGGACACTTGGGACTGAGTCGGTTGGTGAGATTGGGTGAGCAAATGCAGACCCTTTAAAGCAATAATGCATGGCACCCATTCCATGGGTCCGAACTCTCCAGGTTGAAGGGAATATTACTACAGCTATAACATGTGCGGGAAACCTAGAGAACGGACACACTGTGAATACGAAAGGTTTCTAAAACTCAACGAATAGTCCCTCTCCTGGTGCTCCGGTTTGACTTTCCGTCTGCTTTACTATCAACCTCCCAACTTGGAGAGACAGCCCCTTTAACCTCTTGGTTCGCACAGGTTGCCAATTTGGCAGAGGATGAAAGGGAAGAGGGAGAACCAATGAGAGAGTAGCTGTTAGGCATTTGGACGGGCACATATCACTGTAATTTCCCGGCAGGAAGAAGAATTAACCAAATTCTCAGCCACCCACCGGGAACCAGTATAGGTCCTGAACCAAAATTTTGGACTTGCGGTCAGCTCACCAAAAATGAGTTGAAAAATGGAGCTCAGGGGAACAGCAATTCACAAACTGGCCGAGTAATAAAGGCCAACTATCGTCCAAAAATCTGTTGAGGGAAGGCAACGAGGCGGACTTGAAAGCGAGGCAGAATAGCAGGAAACAGATTTCAAGAGGTACGTTGGAATCGCCTTTAAAGCACAGGAAGAGGGGCACAACTTCGACAATGATGCACTTGGCCAAAAAGGGCGTATGCGTTTTCTCCTGAATATATTCAGGAGAAAACGCATACGCCCTTTTTGGCCAAGCAAGCAAGCGGGCAATGCAAATCTGCACTACAAAGAAGTATCACTTCCCACCGGTCAAAAGGGACATCCACAAAATGTGTAAGAACAAGAAAGGCAAGACAGGCCCTGGAGAACAGGGAGCCTTGTTATGCTGATGGGCGGGATGTAAATTGCCAACTGCCTCTCTGGAGGAGTGCATTCTGTTCCCTAAAACAAGTAAAGAACAGAGCTACAGAGCCAAGGGCACTACCAGTCTAGGGAATATACCTTCGGAAAACTGAAAATCAATAAGACAGAGCCACCTCAAAATTTAGGGCTGCACTGCATACAAGGGCCTCAACTTGGATACACCTTAAATATCCCAGAAAATATAAACATGGTTCAAAAAATTGTGGTACTTACGTACGATGGAATATCCCTCAGCCATGAAATCAATGTCATAAGACCAGTAGCAGCAAAATGGGTGGATTCAGGTACGATGATTCTAAGTGAAATAAGTCACACAGAAAAAGAAACTTATCATAAGATATCACTTATGAAGATCCTGTAAACATGGCTACACTTGAACTGAGTTAGGAAAGAGAACAGTGTCTCACATTTAGAAAACACTCTTATACCTGCTTAAGGGGGAAGGAGAGGTGGGGTGATGCATAAAACCAGAGTTTGATATAAGCACAGGTACCGTTCCAAAAACCAACTATGGAATAGACAAGACCTACACCGTCCTCAGCGAAAGGGACTCAAAACCCCATATTTCCCGCAGAGGAAAATATCTGACTAGTAAGAATCTTAAAACCTATGTATTGATATGTCTCCGTAAGGGAATCAAGTGTGTCTAGACTGGCATAAACATGGCAGCGAGAATCAGCTCAAACCCACTATAAAAAGGAATTTCAAAAACAAAACAAAAAAACTGGGAAATTCTTTGCAATTCCTTCAGGGTCTCTGATGAAGGCTGGAATGACCCTATCTACAACGACAGCTGGATGTGGCATAAGGAGGGACACTTGGGACTGAGACGATTGGTGAGATTGGGTGAGCAAATGCAGACCCTTTAAAGCAATAATGCATGGCACCCATTCCATGGGTCCGAACTCTCCAGGTTGAAGGGAATATTACTACAGCTATAACAAGTGCGGGAAACCTAGAGAACGGACACACTGTGAATACGAAAGGTTTCTAAAACTCAACGCATAGTCCCTCCCCTTGTGCTCCGGTTTGACTTTCCGTCTGCTTTACTATCAACCTCCCAACTTGGAGAGACAGCCCCTTTAACCTCTTGGTTCGCACAGGTTGCCAACTTGGCAGAGGATGAAAGGGAAGAGGGAGAACCAATGAGAGAGTAGCTGTTAGGCATTTGGACGGGCACATATCACTGTAATTTCCCGGCAGGAAGAAGAATTAACCAAATTCTCAGCCACCCACCGGGAACCAGTATAGGTCCTGAACCAAAATTTTGGACTTGCGGTCAGCTCACCAAAAGCGAGTTGAAAAATGGAGCTCAGGGGCACAGCAATTCACAAACTGGCCGAGTAATAAAGGACAACTATCGTCCAAAAATCTGTTGAGGGAAGGCAACGAGGCGGACTTGAAAACGAGGCAGAATAGCAGGAAACAGATTTCAAGAGGTACGTTGGAATCGCCTTTAAAGCACAGGAAGAGGGGCACAACTTCGACAATGATGCACTTGGCCAAAAAGGGCGTATGCGTTTTCTCCTGAATATATTCAGGAGAAAACGCATACGCCCTTTTTGGCCAAGCAAGCAAGCGGGCAATGCAAATCTGCACTACAAAGAAGTATCACTTCCCACCGGTCAAAAGGGACATCCACAAAATGTGTAAGAACAAGAAAGGCAAGACAGGCCCTGGAGAACAGGGAGCCTTGTTATGCTGATGGGCGGGATGTAAATTGCCAACTGCCTCTCTGGAGGAGTGCATTCTGTTCCCTAAAACAAGTAAAGAACAGAGCTACAGAGCCAAGGGCACTACCAGTCTAGGGAATATACCTTGGGAAAACTGAAAATCAATAAGACAGAGCCACCCCAAAATTTAGGGCTGCACTGCCTACAAGGACCTCAACTTGGATACACCTTAAGTATCCCAGAAAATATAAACATGGTTCAAAAAATTGTGGTACTTACGTACGATGGAATATCCCTCAGCCATGAAATCAATGTCATAAGACCAGTAGCAGCAAAATGGGTGGATTCAGGTACGATGATTCTAAGTGAAATAAGTCACACAGAAAAAGAAACTTATCATAAGATATCACTTATGAAGATCCTGTAAACATGGCTACACTTGAACTGAGTTAGGAAAGAGAACAGTGTCTCACATTTAGAAAACACTCTTATACCTGCTTAAGGTTGAAGGAGAGGTGGGGTGATGCATAAAACCAGAGTTTGATATAAGCACAGGTACCGTTCCAAAAACCAACTATGGAATAGACAAGACCTACACCGTCCTCAGCGAAAGGGACTCAAAATCCCATATTTCCCGCAGAGGAAAATATCTGACTAGTAAGAATCTTAAAACCTATGTATTGATATGTCTCCGTAAGGGAATCAAGTGTGTCTAGACTGGCATAAACATGGCAGCGAGAATCAGCTCAAACCCACTATAAAAAGGAATTTCAAAAACAAAACAAAAAAACTGGGAAATTCTTTACAATTCCTTCAGGGTCTCTGATGAAGGCTGGAATGACCCTATCTACAACGACAGCTGGATGTGGCATAAGGAGGGACACTTGGGACTGAGACGATTGGTGAGATTGGGTGAGCAAATGCAGACCCTTTAAAGCAATAATGCATGGCACCCATTCCATGGGTCCGAACTCTCCAGGTTGAAGGGAATATTACTACAGCTATAACAAGTGCGGCAAACCTAGAGAACGGACACACTGTGAATACGAAAGGTTTCTAAAACTCAACGCATAGTCCCTCTCCTGGTGCTCCGGTTTGACTTTCCGTCTGCTATACTATCAACCTCCCAACTTGGAGAGACAGCCCCTTTAACCTCTTGGTTCGCACAGGTTGCCAATTTGGCAGAGGATGAAAGGGAAGAGGGAGAACCAATGAGAGAGTAGCTGTTAGGCATTTGGACGGGCACATATCACTGTAATTTCCCGGCAGGAAGAAGAATTAACCAAATTCTCAGCCACCCACCGGGAACCAGTATAGGTCCTGAACCAAAAGTTTGGACTTGCGGTCAGCTCACCAAAAGCGAGTTGAAAAATGGAGCTCAGGGGCACAGCAATTCACAAACTGGCCGAGTAATAAAGGACAACTATCGTCCAAAAATCTGTTGAGGGAAGGCAACGAGGCGGACTTGAAAGCGAGGCAGAATAGCAGGAAACAGATTTCAAGAGGTACGTTGGAATCGCCTTTAAAGCACAGGAAGAGGGGCACAACTTCGACAATGATGCACTTGGCCAAAAAGGGCGTATGCGTTTTCTCCTGAATATATTCAGGAAAAAACGCATACGCCCTTTTTGGCCAAGCAAGCAAGAGGGCAATGCAAATCTGCACTACAAAGAAGTATCACTTCCCACCGGTCAAAAGGGACATCCACAAAATGTGTAAGAACAAGAAAGGCAAGACAGGCCCTGGAGAACAGGGAGCCTTGTTATGCTGATGGGTGGCATGTAAATTGCCAACTGCCTCTCTGGAGGAGTGCATTCTGTTCCCTAAAACAAGTAAAGAACAGAGCTACAGAGCCAAGGGCACTACCAGTCTAGGGAATATACCTTGGGAAAACTGAAAATCAATAAGACAGAGCCACCCCAAAATTTAGGGCTGCACTGCATACAAGGACCTCAACTTGGATACACCTTAAGTATCCCAGAAAATATAAACATGGTTCAAAAAATTGTGGTACTTACGTACGATGGAATATCCCTCAGCCATGAAATCAATGTCATAAGACCAGTAGCAGCAAAATGGGTGGATTCAGGTACGATGATTCTAAGTGAAATAAGTCACACAGAAAAAGAAACTTATCATAAGATATCACTTATGAAGATCCTGTAAACATGGCTACACTTGAAATGAGTTAGGAAAGAGAACAGTGTCTCACATTTAGAAAACACTCTTATACCTGCTTAAGGGGGAAGGAGAGGTGGGGTGATGCATAAAACCAGAGTTTGATATAAGCACAGGTACCGTTCCAAAAACCAACTATGGAATAGACAAGACCTACAACGTCCTCAGCGAAAGGGACTCAAAACCCCATATTTCCGCAGAGGAAAATATCTGACTAGTAAGAATCTTAAAACCTATGTATTGATATGTCTCCGTAAGGGAATCAAGTGTGTCTAGACTGGCATAAACATGGCAGCGAGAATCAGCTCAAACCCACTATAAAAAGGAATTTCAAAAACAAAACAAAAAAAACTGGGAAATTCTTTGCAATTCCTTCAGGGTCTCTGATGAAAGCTGGAATGACCCTATCTACAACGACAGCTGGATGTGGCATAAGGAGGGACACTTGGGACTGAGACGATTGGTGAGATTGGGTGAGCAAATGCAGACCCTTTAAAGCAATAATGCATGGCACCCATTCCATGGGTCCGAACTCTCCAGGTTGAAGGGAATATTACTACAGCTATAACAAGTGCGGGAAACCTAGAGAACGGACACACTGTGAATACGAAAGGTTTCTAAAACTCAACGCAGAGTCCCTCTCCTGGTGCTCCGGTTTGACTTTCCGTCTGCTTTACTATCAACCTCCCAACTTGGAGAGACAGCCCCTTTAACCTCTTGGTTCGCACAGGTTGCCAATTTGGCAGAGGATGAAAGGGAAGAGGGAGAACCAATGAGAGAGTAGCTGTTAGGCATTTGGACGGGCACATATCACTGTAATTTCCCGGCAGGAAGAAGAATTAACCAAATTCTCAGCCACCCACCGGGAACCAGTATAGGTCCTGAACCAAAACTTTGGACTTGCGGTCAGCTCACCAAAAACGAGTTGAAAAATGGAGCTCAGGGGCACAGCAATTCACAAACTGGCCGAGTAATAAAGGACAACTATCGTCCAAAAATCTGTTGAGGGAAGGCAACGAGGCGGACTTGAAAGCGAGGCAGAATAGCAGGAAACAGATTTCAAGAGGTACGTTGGAATCGCCTTTAAAGCACAGGAAGAGGGGCACAACTTCGACAATGATGCACTTGGCCAAAAAGGGCGTATGCGTTTTCTCCTGAATATATTCAGGAGAAAACGCATACGCCCTTTTTGTCCAAGCAAGCAAGCGGGCAATGCAAATCTGCACTACAAAGAAGTATCACTTCCCACCGGTCAAAAGGGACATCCACAAAATGTGTAAGAACAAGAAAGGCAAGACAGGCCCTGGAGAACAGGGAGCCTTGTTATGCTGATGGGCGGGATGTAAATTGCCAACTGCCTCTCTGGAGCAGTGCATTCTGTTCCCTAAAACAAGTAAAGAACAGAGCTACAGAGTCAAGGGCACTACCAGCCTAGGGAATATACCTTGGGAAAACTGAAAATCAATAAGACAGAGCCACCCCAAAATTTAGGGCTGCACTGCATACAAGGACCTCAACTTGGATACACCTTAAGTATCCCAGAAAATATAAACATGGTTCAAAAAATTGTGGTACTTACGTACGATGGAATATCCCTCAGCCATGAAATCAATGTCATAAGACCAGTAGCAGCAAAATGGGTGGATACAGGTACGATGATTCTAAGTGAAATAAGTCACACAGAAAAAGAAACTTATCATAAGATATCACTTATGAAGATCCTGTAAACATGGCTACACTTGAACTGAGTTAGGAAAGAGGACAGTGTCTCACATTTAGAAAACACTCTTATACCTGCTTAAGGGGGAAGGAGAGGTGGGGTGATGCATAAAACCAGAGTTTGATATAAGCACAGGTACCGTTCCAAAAACCAACTATGGAATAGACAAGACCTACACCGTCCTCAGCGAAAGGGACTCAAAACCCCATATTTCCCGCAGAGGAAAATATCTGACTAGTAAGAATCTTAAAACCTATGTATTGATATGTCTCCGTAAGGGAATCAAGTGTGTCTAGACTGGCATAAACATGGCAGCGAGAATCAGCTCAAACCCACTATAAAAAGGAATTTCAAAAACAAAACAAAAAAACTGGGAAATTCTTTACAATTCCTTCAGGGTCTCTGATGAAGGCTGGAATGACCCTATCTACAACGACAGCTGGATGTGGCATAAGGAGGGACACTTGGGACTGAGACGATTGGTGAGATTGGGTGAGCAAATGCAGACCCTTTAAAGCAATAATGCATGGCACCCATTCCATGGGTCCGAACTCTCCAGGTTGAAGGGAATATTACTACAGCTATAACATGTGCGGGAAACCTAGAGAACGGACACACTGTGAATACGAAAGGTTTCTAAAACTCAACGCATAGTCCCTCCCCTGGTGCTCCTGTTTGACATTCCGTCTGCTTTACTATCAACATCCCAACTTGGAGAGACAGCCCCTTTAACCTCTTGGTTCGCACAGGTTGCCAATTTGGCAGAGGATGAAAGGGAAGAGGGAGAACCAATGAGAGAGTAGCTGTTAGGCATTTGGACGGGCACATATCACTGTAATTTCCCGGCAGGAAGAAGAATTAACCAAATTCTCCGCCACCCACCGGGAACCAGTATAGGTCCTGAACCAAAATTTTGGACTTGCGGTCAGCTCACCAAAAGCGAGTTGAAAAATGGAGCTCAGGGGCACAGCAATTCACAAACTGGCCGAGTAATAAAGGACAACTATCCTCCAAAAATCTGTTGAGGGAAGGCAACGAGGCGGACTTGAAAGCGAGGCAGAATAGCAGGAAACAGATTTCAAGAGGTACGTTGGAATCACCTTTAAAGCACAGGAAGAGGGGCACAACTTCGACAATGATGCACTTGGCCAAAAAGGGCGTATGCGTTTTCACCTGAATATATTCAGGAGAAAACGCATACGCCCTTTTTGGCCAAGCAAGCAAGCGGGCAATGCAAATCTGCACTACAAAGAAGTATCACTTCCCACCGGTCAAAAGGGACATCCACAAAATGTGTAAGAACAAGAAAGGCAAGACAGGCCCTGGAGAACAGGGAGCCTTGTTATGCTGATGGGCGGGATGTAAATTGCCAACTGCCTCTCTGGAGGAGTGCATTCTGTTCCCTAAAACAAGTAAAGAACAGAGCTACAGAGCCAAGGGCACTACCAGTCTAGGGAATATACCTTGGGAAAACTGAAAATCAATAAGACAGAGCCACCCCAAAATTTAGGGCTGCACTGCATACAAGGACCTCAACTTGGATACACCTAAGTATCCCAGAAAATATAAACATGGTTCAAAAAATTGTGGTACTTATGTACGATGGAATATCCCTCAGCCATGAAATCAATGTCATAAGACCAGTAGCAGCAAAATGGGTGGATTCAGGTACGATGATTCTAAGTGAAATAAGTCACACAGAAAAAGAAACTTATCATAAGATATCACTTATGAAGATCCTGTAAACATGGCTACACTTGAACTGAGTTAGGAAAGAGAACAGTGTCTCACATTTAGAAAACACTCTTATACCTGCTTAAGGGGGAAGGAGAGGTGGGGTGATGCATAAAACCAGAGTTTGATATAAGCACAGGTACCGTTCCAAAAACCAACTATGGAATAGACAAGACCTACACCGTCCTCAGCGAAAGGGACTCAAAACCCCATATTTCCCGCAGAGGAAAATATCTGACTAGTAAGAATCTTAAAACCTATGTATTGATATGTCTCCGTAAGGGAATCAAGTGTGTCTAGACTGGCATAAACATGGCAGCGAGAATCAGCTCAAACCCACTATAAAAAGGAATTTCAAAAACAAAACAAAAAAACTGGGAAATTCTTTACAATTCCTTCAGGGTCTCTGATGAAAGCTGGAATGACCCTATCTACAACGACAGCTGGATGTGGCATAAGGAGGGACACTTGGGACTGAGACGATTGGTGAGATTGGGTGAGCAAATGCAGACCCTTTAAAGCAATAATGCATGGCACCCATTCCATGGGTCCGAACTCTCCAGGTTGAAGGGAATATTACTACAGCTATAACATGTGCGGGAAACCTAGAGAACGGACACACTGTGAATACGAAAGGTTTCTAAAACTCAACGCATAGTCCCTCTCCTGGTGCTCCGGTTTGACTTTCCGTCTGCTTTACTATCAACCTCCCAACTTGGAGAGACAGCCCCTTTAACCTCTTGGTTCGCACAGGTTGCCAATTTGGCAGAGGATGAAAGGGAAGAGGGAGAACCAATGAGAGAGTAGCTGTTAGGCATTTGGACGGGCACATATCACTGTAATTTCCCGGCAGGAAGAAGAATTAACCAAATTCTCAGCCACCCACCGGGAACCAGTATAGGTCCTGAACCAAAATTTTGGACTTGCGGTCAGCTCACCAAAAGCGAGTTGAAAAATGGAGCTCAGGGGCACAGCAATTCACAAACTGGCCGAGTAATAAAGGACAACTATCGTCCAAAAATCTGTTGAGGGAAGGCAACGAGGCGGACTTGAAAGCGAGGCAGAATAGCAGGAAACAGATTTCAAGAGGTACGTTGGAATCGCCTTTAAAGCACAGGAAGAGGGGCACAACTTCGACAATGATGCACTTGGCCAAAAAGGGCGTATGCGTTTTCTCCTGAATATATTCAGGAGAAAACGCATACGCCCTTTTTGGCCAAGCAAGCAAGCGGGCAATGCAAATCTGCACTACAAAGAAGTATCACTTCCCACCGGTCAAAAGGGACATCCACAAAATGTGTAAGAACAAGAAAGGCAAGACAGGCCCTGGAGAACAGGGAGCCTTGTTATGCTGATGGCCGGGATGTAAATTGCCAACTGCCTCTCTGGAGGAGTGCATTCTGTTCCCTAAAACAAGTAAAGAACAGAGCTACAGAGCCAAGGGCACTACCAGTCTAGGGAATATACCTTGGGAAAACTGAAAATCAATAAGACAGAGCCACCCCAAAATTTAGGGCTGCACTGCATACAAGGACCTCAACTTGGATACACCTTAAGTATCCCAGAAAATATAAACATGGTTCAAAAAATTGTGGTACTTACGTACGATGGAATATCCCTCAGCCATGAAATCAATGTCATAAGACCAGTAGCAGCAAAATGGGTGGATTCAGGTACGATGATTCTAAGTGAAATAAGTCACACAGAAAAAGAAACTTATCATAAGATATCACTTATGAAGATCCTGTAAACATGGCTACACTTGAACTGAGTTAGGAAAGAGGACAGTGTCTCACATTTAGAAAACACTCTTATACCTGCTTAAGTGGGAAGGAGAGGTGGGGTGATGCATAAAACCAGAATTTGATATAAGCACAGGTACCGTTCCAAAAACCAACAATGGAATAGACAAGACCTACACCGTCCTCAGCGAAAGGGACTCAAAACCCCATATTTCCCGCAGAGGAAAATATCTGACTAGTAAGAATCTTAAAACCTATGTATTGATATGTCTCCGTAAGGGAATCAAGTGTGTCTAGAATGCATAAACATGGCAGCGAGAATCAGCTCAAACCCACTATAAAAAGGAATTTCAAAAACAAAACAAAAAAACTGGGAAATTCTTTACAATTCCTTCAGGGTCTCTGATGAAGGCTGGAATGACCCTATCTACAACGACAGCTGGATGTGGCATAAGGAGGGACACTTGGGACTGAGACGATTGGTGAGATTGGGTGAGCAAATGCAGACCCTTTAAAGCAATAATGCATGGCACCCATTCCATGGGTCCGAACTCTCCAGGTTGAAGGGAATATTACTACAGCTATAACATGAGCGGGAAACCTAGAGAACAGACACACTGTGAATACGAAAGGTTTCTAAAACTCAACGCATAGTCCCTCCGCTGGTGCTCCGGTTTGACTTTCCGTCTGCTTTACTATCAACCTCCCAACTTGGAGAGACAGCCCCTTTAACCTCTTGGTTCACACAGGTTGCCAATTTGGCAGAGGATGAAAGGGAAGAGGGAGAACCAATGAGAGAGTAGCTGTTAGGCATTTGGACGGGCACATATCACTGTAATTTCCTGGCAGGAAGAAGAATTAACCAAATTCTCAGCCACCCACCGGGAACCAGTATAGGTCCTGAACCAAAATTTTGGACTTGCGGTCAGCTCACCAAAAACGAGTTGAAAAATGGAGCTCAGGGGCACAGCAATTCACAAACTGGCCGAGTAATAAAGGACAACTATCGTCCAAAAATCTGTTGAGGGAAGGCAACGAGGCGGACTTGAAAGCGAGGCAGAATAGCAGGAAACAGATTTCAAGAGGTACGTTGGAATCGCCTTTAAAGCACAGGAAGAGGGGCACAACTTCGACAATGATGCACTTGGCCAAAAAGGGCGTATGCGTTTTCTCCTGAATATATTCAGATGAAAACGCATATGCCCTTTTTGGCCAAGCAAGCAAGCGGGCAATGCAAATCTGCACTACAAAGAAGTATCACTTCCCACCGGTCAAAAGGGACATCCACAAAATGTGTAAGAACAAGAAAGGCAAGACAGGCCCTGGAGAACAGGGAGCCTTGTTATGCTGATGGGCGGGATGTAAATTGCCAACTGCCTCTCTGGAGGAGTGCATTCTGTTCCCTAAAACAAGTAAAGAACAGAGCTACAGAGCCAAGGGCACTACCAGCCTAGGGAATATACCTTGGGAAAACTGAAAATCAATAAGACAGAGCCACCCCAAAATTTAGGGCTGCACTGCATACAAGGACCTCAACTTGGATACACCTTAAGTATCCCAGAAAATATAAACATGGTTCAAAAAATTGTGGTACTTACGTACGATGGAATATCCCTCAGCCATGAAATCAATGTCATAAGACCAGTAGCAGCAAAATGGGTGGATTCAGGTACGATGATTCTAAGTGAAATAAGTCACACAGAAAAAGAAACTTATCATAAGATATCACTTATGAAGATCCTGTAAACATGGCTACACTTGAACTGAGTTAGGAAAGAGGACAGTGTCTCACATTTAGAAAACACTCTTATATCTGCTTAAGGGGGAAGGAGAGGTGGGGTGATGCATAAAACCAGAGTTTGATATAAGCACAGGTACCGTTCCAAAAACCAACTATGGAATAGACAAGACCTACACTGTCCTCAGCGAAAGGGACTCAAAACCCCATATTTCCCGCAGAGGAAAATATCTGACTAGTAAGAATCTTAAAACCTATGTATTGATATGTCTCCGTAAGGGAATCAAGTGTGTCTAGACTGGCATAAACATGGCAGCGAGAATCAGCTCAAACCCACTATAAAAAGGAATTTCAAAAACAAAACAAAAAAACTGGGAAATTCTTTACAATTCCTTCAGGGTCTCTGATGAAGGCTGGAATGACCCTATCTACAATGACAGCTGGATGTGGCATAAGGAGGGACACTTGGGACTGAGACGATTGGTGAGATTGGGTGAGCAAATGCAGACCCTTTAAAGCAATAATGCATGGCACCCATTCCATGGGTCCGAACTCTCCAGGTTGAAGGGAATATTACTACAGCTATAACATGTGCGGGAAACCTAGAGAACGGACACACTGTGAATACGAAAGGTTTCTAAAACTCAACGCATAGTCCCTCTCCTGGTCCTCCGGTTTGACTTTCCGTCTGCTTTACTATCACCCTCCCAACTTGGAGAGACAGCCCCTTTAACCTCTTGGTTCGCACAGGTTGCCAATTTGGCAGAGGATGAAAGGGAAGAGGGAGAACCAATGAGAGAGTAGCTGTTAGGCATTTGGACGGGCACATATCACTGTAATTTCCCGGCAGGAAGAAGAATTAACCAAATTCTCAGCCACCCACCAGGAACCAGTATAGGTCCTGAACCAAAATTTTGGACTTGTGGTCAGCTCACCAAAAACGAGTTGAAAAATGGAGCTCAGGGGCACAGCAATTCACAAACTGGCCGAGTAATAAAGGACAACTATCGTCCAAAAATCTGTTGAGGGAAGGCAACGAGGCGGACTTGAAAGCGAGGCAGAATAGCAGGAAACAGATTTCAAGAGGTACGTTGGAATCGCCTTTAAAGCACAGGAAGAGGGGCACAACTTCGACAATGATGCACTTGGCCAAAAAGGGCGTATGCGTTTTCTCCTGAATATATTCAGGAGAAAACGCATACGCCCTTTTTGGCCAAGCAAGCAAGCGGGCAATGCAAATCTGCACTACAAAGAAGTATCACTTCCCACCGGTCAAAAGGGACATCCACAAAATGTGTAAGAACAAGAAAGGCAAGACAGGCCCTGGAGAACAGGGAGCCTTGTTATGCTGATGGGCGGGATGTAAATTGCCAACTGCCTCTCTGGAGGAGTGCATTCTGTTCCCTAAAACAAGTAAAGAACAGAGCTACAGAGCCAAGGGCACTACCAGCCTAGGGAATATACCTTGGGAAAACTGAAAATCAATAAGACAGAGACACCCAAAAATTTAGGGCTGCACTGCATACAAGGACCTCAACTTGGATACACCTTAAGTATCCCAGAAAATATAAACATGGTTCAAAAAATTGTGGTACTTACGTACGATGGAATATCCCTCAGCCATGAAATCAATGTCATAAGACCAGTAGCAGCAAAATGGGTGGATTCAGGTACGATGATTCTAAGTGAAATAAGTCACACAGAAAAAGAAACTTATCATAAGATATCACTTATGAAGATCCTGTAAACATGGCTACACTTGAACTGAGTTAGGAAAGAGGACAGTGTCTCACATTTAGAAAACACTCTTATATCTGCTTAAGGGGGAAGGAGAGGTGGGGTGATGCATAAAACCAGAGTTTGATATAAGCACAGGTACCGTTCCAAAAACCAACTATGGAATAGACAAGACCTACACTGTCCTCAGCGAAAGGGACTCAAAACCCCATATTTCCCGCAGAGGAAAATATCTGACTAGTAAGAATCTTAAAACCTATGTATTGATATGTCTCCGTAAGGGAATCAAGTGTGTCTAGACTGGCATAAACATGGCAGCGAGAATCAGCTCAAACCCACTATAAAAAGGAATTTCAAAAACAAAACAAAAAAACTGGGAAATTCTTTACAATTCCTTCAGGGTCTCTGATGAAGGCTGGAATGACCCTATCTACAATGACAGCTGGATGTGGCATAAGGAGGGACACTTGGGACTGAGACGATTGGTGAGATTGGGTGAGCAAATGCAGACCCTTTAAAGCAATAATGCATGGCACCCATTCCATGGGTCCGAACTCTCCAGGTTGAAGGGAATATTACTACAGCTATAACATGTGCGGGAAACCTAGAGAACGGACACACTGTGAATACGAAAGGTTTCTAAAACTCAACACATAGTCCCTCCCCTGGTGCTCCGGTTTGACTTTCCGTCTGCTTTACTATCAACCTCCCAACTTGGAGAGACAGCCCCTTTAACCTCTTGGTTCGCACAGGTTGCCAATTTGGCAGAGGATGAAAGGGAAGAGGGAGAACCAATGAGAGAGTAGCTGTTAGGCATTTGGACGGGCACATATCACTGTAATTTCCCGGCAGGAAGAAGAATTAACCAAATTCTCAGCCACCCACCGGGAACCAGTATAGGTCCTGAACCAAAATTTTGGACTTGCGGTCAGCTCACCAAAAGCGAGTTGAAAAATGGAGCTCAGGGGCACAGCAATTCACAAACTGGCCGAGTAATAAAGGACAACTATCGTCCAAAAATCTGTTGAGGGAAGGCAACGAGGCGGACTTGAAAGCGAGGCAGAATAGCAGGAAACAGATTTCAAGAGGTACGTTGGAATCGCCTTTAAAGCACAGGAAGAGGGGCACAACTTCGACAATGATGCACTTGGCCAAAAAGGGCGTATGCGTTTTCTCCTGAATATATTCAGGAGAAAACGCATACGCCCTTTTTGGCCAAGCAAGCAAGCGGGCAATGCAAATCTGCACTACAAAGAAGTATCACTTCCCACCGGTCAAAAGGGACATCCACAAAATGTGTAAGAACAAGAAAGGCAAGACAGGCCCTGGAGAACAGGGAGCCTTGTTATGCTGATGGGTGGGATGTAAATTGCCAACTGCCTCTCTGGAGGAGTGCATTCTGTTCCCTAAAACAAGTAAAGAACAGAGCTACAGAGCCAAGGGCACTACCAGTCTAGGGAATATACCTTGGGAAAACTGAAAATCAATAAGACAGAGCCACCCCAAAATTTAGGGCTGCACTGCATACAAGGACCTCAACTTGGATACACCTTAAGTATCCCAGAAAATATAAACATGGTTCAAAAAATTGTGGTACTTACGTACGATGGAATATCCCTCAGCCATGAAATCAATGTCATAAGACCAGTAGCAGCAAAATGGGTGGATTCAGGTACGATGATTCTAAGTGAAATAAGTCACACAGAAAAAGAAACTTATCATAAGATATCACTTATGAAGATCCTGTAAACATGGCTACACTTGAACTGAGTTAGGAAAGAGAACAGTGTCTCACATTTAGAAAACACCCTTATACCTGCTTAAGGGGGAAGGAGAGGTGGGGTGATGCATAAAACAAGAGTTTGATATAAGCACAGGTACCGTTCCAAAAACCAACTATGGAATAGACAAGACCTACACCGTCCTCAGTGAAAGGGACTCAAAACCCCATATTTCCCACAGAGGAAAATATCTGACTAGTAAGAATCTTAAAACCTATGTATTGATATGTCTCCGTAAGGGAATCAAGTGTGTCTAGACTGGCATAAACATGGCAACGAGAATCAGCTCAAACCCACTATAAAAAGGAATTTCAAAAACAAAACAAAAAAACGGGGAAATTCTTTACAATTCCTTCAGGATCTCTGATGAAAGCTGGAATGACCCTATCTACAACGACAGCTGGATGTGGCATAAGGAGGGACACTTGGGACTGAGACGATTGGTGAGATTGGGTGAGCAAATGCAGACCCTTTAAAGCAATAATGCATGGCACCCATTCCATGGGTCCGAACTCTCCAGGTTGAAGGGAATATTACTACAGCTATAACATGTGCGGGAAACCTAGAGAACGGACACACTGTGAATACGAAAGGTTTCTAAAACTCAATGAATAGTCCCACTCCTGGTGCTCCGGTTTGACTTTCCGTCTGCTTTACTATCAACCTCCCAACTTGGAGAGACAGCCCCTTTAACCTCTTGGTTCGCACAGGTTGCCAATTTGGCAGAGGATGAAAGGGAAGAGGGAGAACCAATGAGAGAGTAGCTGTTAGGCATTTGGACGGGCACATATCACTGTAATTGCCCGGCAGGAAGAAGAATTAACCAAATTCTCAGCCACCCACCGGGAACCAGTATAGGTCCTGAACCAAAATTTTGGACTTGCGGTCAGCTCACCAAAAACGAGTTGAAAAATGGAGCTCAGGGGCAGAGCAATTCACAAACTGGCCGAGTAATAAAGGACAACTATCGTCCAAAAATCTGTTGAGGGAAGGCAACGAGGCGGACTTGAAAGCGAGGCAGAATAGCAGGAAACAGATTTCAAGAGGTACGTTGGTATTACCTTTAAAGCACAGGAAGAGGGGCACAACTTCGACAATGATGCACTTGGCCAAAAAGGGCGTATGCGTTTTCTCCTGAATATATTCAGGAGAAAACGCATACGCCCTTTTTCGCCAAGCAAGCAAGCGGGCAATGAAAATCTGCACTACAAAGAAGTATCACTTCCCAACAGTCAAAGGGGACATCGACAAAATGTGTAAGAACAAGAAAGGCAAGACAGGCCCTGGAGAACAGGGAGCCTTGTTATGCTGGTGGGCGGGATGTAAATTGCCAACTGCCTCTCTGGAGGAGTGCATTCTGTTCCCTAAAACAAGTAAAGAACAGAGCTACAGAGCCAAGGGCACTACTAGTCTAGGGAATATACCTTGGGAAAACTGAAAATCAATAAGACAGAGCCACCCCAAAATTTATGGCTGCACTGCATACAAGGATCTCAACTTGGATACACCTTAAGTATCCCAGAAAATATAAACATGGTTCAAAAAATTGTGGTACTTACGTACGATGGAATATCCCTCAGCCATGAAATCAATGTCATAAGACCAGTAGCAGCAAAATGGGTGGATTCAGGTACGATGATTCTAAGTGAAATAAGTCACACAGAAAAAGAAACTTATCATAAGATATCACTTATGAAGATCCTGTAAACATGGCTACACTTGAACTGAGTTAGGAAAGAGAACAGTGTCTCACATTTAGAAAACACTCTTATACCTGCTTAAGGGGGAAGGAGAGGTGGGGTGATGCATAAAACCAGAGTTTGATATAAGCACAGGTACCGTTCCAAAAACCAACTATGGAATAGACAAGACCTACACCGTCCTCAGTGAAAGGGACTCAAAACCCCATATTTCCCGCAGAGGAAAATATCTGACTAGTAAGAATCTTAAAACCTATGTATTGATATGTCTCCGTAAGGGAATCAAGTGTGTCTAGACTGGCATAAACATGGCAGCGAGAATCAGCTCAAACCCACTATAAAAAGGAATTTCAAAAACAAAACAAAAAAACTGGGAAATTCTTTACAATTCCTTCAGGGTCTCTGATGAAAGCTGGAATGACCCTATCTACAACGACAGCTGGATGTGGCATAAGGAGGGACACTTGGGACTGAGACGATTGGTGAGATTGGGTGAGCAAATGCAGACCCTTTAAAGCAATAATGCATGGCACCCATTCCATGGGTCCGAACTCTCCAGGTTGAAGGGAATATTACTACAGCTATAACATGTGCTGGAAACCTAGGGAACGGACACACTGTGAATACGAAAGGTTTCTAAAACTCAACGCATAGTCCCTCTCCTGGTGCTCCGGTTTGACTTTCCGTCTGCTTTACTATCAACCTCCCAACTTGGAGAGACAGCCCCTTTAACCTCTTGGTTCGCACAGGTTGCCAATTTGGCAGAGGATGAAAGGGAAGAGGGAGAACCAATGAGAGAGTAGCTGTTAGGCATTTGGACGGGCACATATCACTGTAATTTCCCGGCAGGAAGAAAAATTAACCAAATTCTCAGCCACCCACCGGGAACCAGTATAGGTCCTGAACCAAAATTTTGGACTTGCGGTCAGCTCACCAAAAGCGAGTTGAAAAATGGAGCTCAGGGGCACAGCAATTCACAAACTGTCCGAGTAATAAAGGACAACTATCGTCCAAAAATCTGATGAGGGAAGGCAACGAGGCGGACTTGAAAGCGAGGCAGAATAGCAGGAAACAGATTTCAAGAGGTACGTTGGAATCGCCTTTAAAGCACAGGAAGAGGGGCACAACTTCGACAATGATGCACTTGGCCAAAAAGGGCGTATGCGTTTTCTCCTGAATATATTCAGGAGAAAACGCATATGCCCTTTTTGGCCAAGCAAGCAAGCGGGCAATGCAAATCTGCACTACAAAGAAGTATCACTTCCCACCGGTCAAAAGGGACATCCACAAAATGTGTAAGAACAAGAAAGGCAAGACAGGCCCTGGAGAACAGGGAGCCTTGTTATGCTGATGGGCGGGATGTAAATTGCCAACTGCCTCTCTGGAGGAGTGCATTCTGTTCCCTAAAACAAGTAAAGAACAGAGCTACAGAGCCAAGGGCACTACCAGCCTAGGGAATATACCTTGGGAAAACTGAAAATCAATAAGACAGAGCCACCCCAAAATTTAGGGCTGCACTGCATACAAGGACCTCAACTTGGATACACCTTAAGTATCCCAGAAAATATAAACATGGTTCAAAAAATTGTGGTACTTACGTACGATGGAATATCCCTCAGCCATGAAATCAATGTCATAAGACCAGTAGCAGCAAAATGGGTGGATTCAGGTACGATGATTCTAAGTGAAATAAGTCACACAGAAAAAGAAACTTATCATAAGATATCACTTATGAAGATCCTGTAAACATGGCTACACTTGAACTGAGTTAGGAAAGAGAACAGTGTCTCACATTTAGAAAACACTCTTATACCTGCTTAAGGGGGAAGGAGAGGTGGGGTGATGCATAAAACCAGAGTTTGATATAAGCACAGGTACCGTTCCAAAAACCAACTATGGAATAGACAAGACCTACACCGTCCTCAGCGAAAGGGACTCAAAACCCCATATTTCCCGCAGAGGAAAATATCTGACTAGTAAGAATCTTAAAACCTATGTATTGATATGTCTCCGTAAGGGAATCAAGTGTGTCTAGACTGGCATAAACATGGCAGCGAGAATCAGCTCAAACCCACTATAAAAAGGAATTTCAAAAACAAAACAAAAAAACTGGGAAATTCTTTACAATTCCTTCAGGGTCTCTGATGAAAGCTGGAATGACCCTATCTACAACGACAGCTGGATGTGGCATAAGGAGGGACACTTGGGACTGAGACGATTGGTGAGATTGGGTGAGCAAATGCAGACCCTTTAAAGCAATAATGCATGGCACCCATTCCATGGGTCCGAACTCTCCAGGTTGAAGGGAATATTACTACAGCTATAACATGTGCGGGAAACCTAGAGAACGGACACACTGTGAATACGAAAGGTTTCTAAAACTCAACGCATAGTCCCTCTCCTGGTGCTCCGGTTTGACTTTCCGTCTGCTTTACTATCACCCTCCCAACTTGGAGAGACAGCCCCTTTAACCTCTTGGTTCGCACAGGTTGCCAATTTGGCAGAGGATGAAAGGGAAGAGGGAGAACCAATGAGAGAGTAGCTGTTAGGCATTTGGACGGGCACATATCACTGTAATTTCCCGGCAGGAAGAAGAATTAACCAAATTCTCAGCCACCCACCAGGAACCAGTATAGGTCCTGAACCAAAATTTTGGACTTGTGGTCAGCTCACCAAAAACGAGTTGAAAAATGGAGCTCAGGGGCACAGCAATTCACAAACTGGCCGAGTAATAAAGGACAACTATCGTCCAAAAATCTGTTGAGGGAAGGCAACGAGGCGGACTTGAAAGCGAGGCAGAATAGCAGGAAACAGATTTCAAGAGGTACGTTGGAATCGCCTTTAAAGCACAGGAAGAGGGGCACAACTTCGACAATGATGCACTTGGCCAAAAAGGGCGTATGCGTTTTCTCCTGAATATATTCAGGAGAAAACGCATACGCCCTTTTTGGCCAAGCAAGCAAGCGGGCAATGCAAATCTGCACTACAAAGAAGTATCACTTCCCACCGGTCAAAAGGGACATCCACAAAATGTGTAAGAACAAGAAAGGCAAGACAGGCCCTGGAGAACAGGGAGCCTTGTTATGCTGATGGGCGGGATGTAAATTGCCAACTGCCTCTCTGGAGGAGTGCATTCTGTTCCCTAAAACAAGTAAAGAACAGAGCTACAGAGCCAAGGGCACTACCAGCCTAGGGAATATACCTTGGGAAAACTGAAAATCAATAAGACAGAGCCACCCCAAAATTTAGGGCTGCACTGCATACAAGGACCTCAACTTGGATACACCTTAAGTATCCCAGAAAATATAAACATGGTTCAAAAAATTGTGGTACTTACGTACGATGGAATATCCCTCAGCCATGAAATCAATGTCATAAGACCAGTAGCAGCAAAATGGGTGGATTCAGGTACAATGATTCTAAGTGAAATAAGTCACACAGAAAAAGAAACTTATCTTAAGATATCACTTATGAAGATCCTGTAAACATGGCTACACTTGAACTGAGTTAGGAAAGAGGACAGTGTCTCACATTTAGAAAACACTCTTATATCTGCTTAAGGGGGAAGGAGAGGTGGGGTGATGCATAAAACCAGAGTTTGATATAAGGACAGGTACCGTTCCAAAAACCAACTATGGAATAGACAAGACCTACACCGTCCTCAGCGAAAGGGACTCAAAACCCCATATTTCCCGCAGAGGAAAATATCTGACTAGTAAGAATCTTAAAACCTATGTATTGATATGTCTCCGTAAGGGAATCAAGTGTGTCTAGACTGGCATAAACATGGCAGCGAGAATCAGCTCAAACCCACTATAAAAAGGAATTTCAAAAACAAAACAAAAAAACTGGGAAATTCTTTACAATTCCTTCAGGGTCTCTGATGAAGGCTGGAATGACCCTATCTACAACGACAGCTGGATGTGGCATAAGGAGGGACACTTGGGACTGAGACGATTGGTGAGATTGGGTGAGCAAATGCAGACCCTTTAAAGCAATAATGCATGGCACCCATTCCATGGGTCCGTACTCTCCAGGTTGAAGGGAATATTACTACAGCTATAACATGTGCGGGAAACCTAGAGAATGGACACACTGTGAATACGAAAGGTTTCTAAAACTCAACGCATAGTCCCTCCCCTGGTGCTCCGGTTTGACTTTCCGTCTGCTTTACTATCAACCTCCCAACTTGGAGAGACAGCCCCTTTAACCTCTTGGTTCGCACAGGTTGCCAATTTGGCAGAGGATGAAAGGGAAGAGGGAGAACCAATGAGAGAGTAGCTGTTAGGCATTTGGACGGGCACATATCACTGTAATTTCCCGGCAGGAAGCAGAATTAACCAAATTCTCAGCCACCCACTGGGAACCAGTATAGGTCCTGAACCAAAATTTTGGACTTGCGGTCAGCTCACCAAAAGCGAGTTGAAAAATGGAGCTCAGGGGCACAGCAATTCACAAACTGGCCGACTAATAAAGGACAACTTTCGTCCAAAAATCTGTTGAGGGAAGGCAACGAGGCGGACTTGAAAGCGAGGCAGAATAGCAGGAAACAGATTTCAAGAGGTACGTTGGAATCGCCTTTAAAGCACAGGAAGAGGGGCACAACTTCGACAATGATGCACTTGGCCAAAAAGGGCGTATGCGTTTTCTCCTGAATATATTCAGGAGAAAACGCATACGCCCTTTTTGGCCAAGCAAGCAAGCGGGCAATGCAAATCTGCACTACAAAGAAGTATCACTTCCCACCGGTCAAAAGGGACATCCACAAAATGTGTAAGAACAAGAAAGGCAAGACAGGCCCTGGAGAACAGGGAGCCTTGTTATGCTGATGGGCGGGATGTAAATTGCCAACTGCCTCTCTGGAGGAGTGCATTCTGTTCCCTAAAACAAGTAAAGAACAGAGCTACAGAGCCAAGGGCACTACCAGTCTAGGGAATATACCTTGGGAAAACTGAAAATCAATAAGACAGAGCCACCCCAAAATTTAGGGCTGCACTGCATACAAGGACCTCAACTTGGATACACCTTAAGTATCCCAGAAAATATAAACATGGTTCAAAAAATTGTGGTACTTACGTATGATGGAATATCCCTCAGCCATGAAATCAATGTCATAAGACCAGTAGCAGCAAAATGGGTGGATTCAGGTACGATGATTCTAAGTGAAATAAGTCACACAGAAAAAGAAACTTATCATAAGATATCACTTATGAAGATCCTGTAAACATGGCTACACTTGAACTGAGTTAGGAAAGAGAACAGTGTCTCACATTTAGAAAACACTCTTATACCTGCTTAAGGGGGAAGGAGAGGTGGGGTGATGCATAAAACCAGAGTTTGATATAAGCACAGGTACCGTTCCAAAAACCAACTATGGAATAGACAAGACCTACACCGTCCTCAGCGAAAGGGACTCAAAACCCCATATTTCCCGCAGAGGAAAATATCTGACTAGTAAGAATCTTAAAACCTATGTATTGATATGTCTCCGTAAGGGAATCAAGTGTGTCTAGACTGGCATAAACATGGCAGCGAGAATCAGCTCAAACCCACTATAAAAAGGAATTTCAAAAACAAAACAAAAAAACTGGGAAATTCTTTACAATTCCTTCAGGGTCTCTGACGAAAGCTGGAATGACCCTATCTACAACGACAGCTGGATGTGGCATAAGGAGGGACACTTGGGACTGAGACGGTTGGTGAGATTGGGTGAGCAAATGCAGACCCTTTAAAGCAATAATGCATGGCACCCATTCCATGGGTCCGAACTCTCCAGGTTGAAGGGAATATTACTACAGCTATAACATGTGCGGGAAACCTAGAGAACGGACACACTGTGAATACGAAAGGTTTCTAAAACTCAACGCATAGTCCCTCTCCTGGTGCTCCGGTTTGACTTTCCGTCTGCTTTACTATCAACCTCCCAACTTGGAGAGACAGCCCCTTTAACCTCTTGGTTCGCACAGGTTGCCAATTTGGCAGAGGATGAAAGGGAAGAGGGAGAACCAATGAGAGAGTAGCTGTTAGGCATTTGGACGGGCACATATCACTGTAATTTCCCGGCAGGAAGAAGAATTAACCAAATTCTCAGCCACCCACCGGGAACCAGTATAGGTCCTGAACCAAAATTTTGGACTTGCGGTCAGCTCACCAAAAGCGAGTTGAAAAATGGAGCTCAGGGGCACAGCAATTCACAAACTGGCCGAGTAATAAAGGACAACTATCGTCCAAAAATCTGTTGAGGGAAGGCAACGAGGCGGACTTGAAAGCGAGGCAGAATAGCAGGAAACAGATTTCAAGAGGTACGTTGGAATCGCCTTTAAAGCACAGGAAGAGGGGCACAACTTCGACAATGATGCACTTGGCCAAAAAGGGCGTATGCGTTTTCTCCTGAATATATTCAGGAGAAAACGCATACGCCCTTTTTGGCCAAGCAAGCAAGCGGGCAATGCAAATCTGCACTACAAAGAAGTATCACTTCCCACCGGTCAAAAGGGACATCCACAAAATGTGTAAGAACAAGAAAGGCAAGACAGGCCCTGGAGAACAGGGAGCCTTGTTATGCTGATGGGTGGGATGTAAATTGCCAACTGCCTCTCTGGAGGAGTGCATTCTGTTCCCTAAAACAAGTAAAGAACAGAGCTACAGAGCCAAGGGCACTACCAGTCTAGGGAATATACCTTGGGAAAACTGAAAATCAATAAGACAGAGCCACCCCAAAATTTAGGGCTGCACTGCATACAAGGACCTCAACTTGGATACACCTTAAGTATCCCAGAAAATATAAACATGGTTCAAAAAATTGTGGTACTTACGTACGATGGAATATCCCTCAGCCATGAAATCAATGTCATAAGACCAGTAGCAGCAAAATGGGTGGATTCAGGTACGATGATTCTAAGTGAAATAAGTCACACAGAAAAAGAAACTTATCATAAGATATCACTTATGAAGATCCTGTAAACATGGCTACACTTGAACTGAGTTAGGAAAGAGAACAGTGTCTCACATTTAGAAAACACCCTTATACCTGCTTAAGGGGGAAGGAGAGGTGGGGTGATGCATAAAACAAGAGTTTGATATAAGCACAGGTACCGTTCCAAAAACCAACTATGGAATAGACAAGACCTACACCGTCCTCAGTGAAAGGGACTCAAAACCCCATATTTCCCGCAGAGGAAAATATCTGACTAGTAAGAATCTTAAAACCTATGTATTGATATGTCTCCGTAAGGGAATCAAGTGTGTCTAGACTGGCATAAACATGGCAACGAGAATCAGCTCAAACCCACTATAAAAAGGAATTTCAAAAACAAAACAAAAAAACGGGGAAATTCTTTACAATTCCTTCAGGATCTCTGATGAAAGCTGGAATGACCCTATCTACAACGACAGCTGGATGTGGCATAAGGAGGGACACTTGGGACTGAGACGATTGGTGAGATTGGGTGAGCAAATGCAGACCCTTTAAAGCAATAATGCATGGCACCCATTCCATGGGTCCGAACTCTCCAGGTTGAAGGGAATATTACTACAGCTATAACATGTGCGGGAAACCTAGAGAACGGACACACTGTGAATACGAAAGGTTTCTAAAACTCAATGAATAGTCCCACTCCTGGTGCTCCGGTTTGACTTTCCGTCTGCTTTACTATCAACCTCCCAACTTGGAGAGACAGCCCCTTTAACCTCTTGGTTCGCACAGGTTGCCAATTTGGCAGAGGATGAAAGGGAAGAGGGAGAACCAATGAGAGAGTAGCTGTTAGGCATTTGGACGGGCACATATCACTGTAATTGCCCGGCAGGAAGAAGAATTAACCAAATTCTCAGCCACCCACCGGGAACCAGTATAGGTCCTGAACCAAAATTTTGGACTTGCGGTCAGCTCACCAAAAACGAGTTGAAAAATGGAGCTCAGGGGCAGAGCAATTCACAAACTGGCCGAGTAATAAAGGACAACTATCGTCCAAAAATCTGTTGAGGGAAGGCAACGAGGCGGACTTGAAAGCGAGGCAGAATAGCAGGAAACAGATTTCAAGAGGTACGTTGGTATTGCCTTTAAAGCACAGGAAGAGGGGCACAACTTCGACAATGATGCACTTGGCCAAAAAGGGCGTATGCGTTTTCTCCTGAATATATTCAGGAGAAAACGCATACGCCCTTTTTCGCCAAGCAAGCAAGCGGGCAATGAAAATC
Source organism: Hyperoodon ampullatus (assembly GCF_949752795.1). Taxonomy (NCBI): domain Eukaryota; kingdom Metazoa; phylum Chordata; class Mammalia; order Artiodactyla; family Ziphiidae; genus Hyperoodon; species Hyperoodon ampullatus. Next base: position 452,010 of record NW_027640750.1, read on the forward strand.
TGCACTACAAAGAAGTATCACTTCCCAACAGTCAAAGGGGACATCGACAAAATGTGTAAGAACAAGAAAGGCAAGACAGGCCCTGGAGAACAGGGAGCCTTGTTATGCTGGTGGGCGGGATGTAAATTGCCAACTGCCTCTCTGGAGGAGTGCATTCTGTTCCCTAAAACAAGTAAAGAACAGAGCTACAGAGCCAAGGGCACTACCAGTCTAGGGAATATACCTTGGGAAAACTGAAAATCAATAAGACAGAGCCACCCCAAAATTTATGGCTGCACTGCATACAAGGATCTCAACTTGGATACACCTTAAGTATCCCAGAAAATATAAACATGGTTCAAAAAATTGTGGTACTTACGTACGATGGAATATCCCTCAGCCATGAAATCAATGTCATAAGACCAGTAGCAGCAAAATGGGTGGATTCAGGTACGATGATTCTAAGTGAAATAAGTCACACAGAAAAAGAAACTTATCATAAGATATCACTTATGAAGATCCTGTAAACATGGCTACACTTGAACTGAGTTAGGAAAGAGAACAGTGTCTCACATTTAGAAAACACTCTTATACCTGCTTAAGGGGGAAGGAGAGGTGGGGTGATGCATAAAACCAGAGTTTGATATAAGCACAGGTACCGTTCCAAAAACCAACTATGGAATAGACAAGACCTACACCGTCCTCAGTGAAAGGGACTCAAAACCCCATATTTCCCGCAGAGGAAAATATCTGACTAGTAAGAATCTTAAAACCTATGTATTGATATGTCTCCGTAAGGGAATCAAGTGTGTCTAGACTGGCATAAACATGGCAGCGAGAATCAGCTCAAACCCACTATAAAAAGGAATTTCAAAAACAAAACAAAAAAACTGGGAAATTCTTTACAATTCCTTCAGGGTCTCTGATGAAAGCTGGAATGACCCTATCTACAACGACAGCTGGATGTGGCATAAGGAGGGACACTTGGGACTGAGACGATTGGTGAGATTGGGTGAGCAAATGCAGACCCTTTAAAGCAATAATGCATGGCACCCATTCCATGGGTCCGAACTCTCCAGGTTGAAGGGAATATTACTACAGCTATAACATGTGCTGGAAACCTAGGGAACGGACACACTGTGAATACGAAAGGTTTCTAAAACTCCACACATAGTCCCTCTCCTGGTGCTCCGGTTTGACTTTCCGTCTGCTTTACTATCAACCTCCCAACTTGGAGAGACAGCCCCTTTAACCTCTTGGTTCGCACAGGTTGCCAATTTGGCAGAGGATGAAAGGGAAGAGGGAGAACCAATGAGAGAGTAGCTGTTAGGCATTTGGACGGGCACATATCACTGTAATTTCCCGGCAGGAAGAAAAATTAACCAAATTCTCAGCCACCCACCGGGAACCAGTATAGGTCCTGAACCAAAATTTTGGACTTGCGGTCAGCTCACCAAAAGCGAGTTGAAAAATGGAGCTCAGGGGCACAGCAATTCACAAACTGGCCGAGTAATAAAGGACAACTATCGTCCAAAAATCTGATGAGGGAAGGCAACGAGGCGGACTTGAAAGCGAGGCAGAATAGCAGGAAACAGATTTCAAGAGGTACGTTGGAATCGCCTTTAAAGCACAGGAAGAGGGGCACAACTTCGACAATGATGCACTTGGCCAAAAAGGGCGTATGCGTTTTCTCCTGAATATATTCAGGAGAAAACGCATATGCCCTTTTTGGCCAAGCAAGCAAGCGGGCAATGCAAATCTGCACTACAAAGAAGTATCACTTCCCACCGGTCAAAAGGGACATCCACAAAATGTGTAAGAACAAGAAAGGCAAGACAGGCCCTGGAGAACAGGGAGCCTTGTTATGCTGATGGGCGGGATGTAAATTGCCAACTGCCTCTCTGGAGGAGTGCATTCTGTTCCCTAAAACAAGTAAAGAACAGAGCTACAGAGCCAAGGGCACTACCAGCCTAGGGAATATACCTTGGGAAAACTGAAAATCAATAAGACAGAGCCACCCCAAAATTTAGGGCTGCACTGCATACAAGGACCTCAACTTGGATACACCTTAAGTATCCCAGAAAATATAAACATGGTTCAAAAAATTGTGGTACTTACGTACGATGGAATATCCCTCAGCCATGAAATCAATGTCATAAGACCAGTAGCAGCAAAATGGGTGGATTCAGGTACGATGATTCTAAGTGAAATAAGTCACACAGAAAAAGAAACTTATCATAAGATATCACTTATGAAGATCCTGTAAACATGGCTACACTTGAACTGAGTTAGGAAAGAGAACAGTGTCTCACATTTAGAAAACACTCTTATACCTGCTTAAGGGGGAAGGAGAGGTGGGGTGATGCATAAAACCAGAGTTTGATATAAGCACAGGTACCGTTCCAAAAACCAACTATGGAATAGACAAGACCTACACCGTCCTCAGCGAAAGGGACTCAAAACCCCATATTTCCCGCAGAGGAAAATATCTGACTAGTAAGAATCTTAAAACCTATGTATTGATATGTCTCCGTAAGGGAATCAAGTGTGTCTAGACTGGCATAAACATGGCAGCGAGAATCAGCTCAAACCCACTATAAAAAGGAATTTCAAAAACAAAACAAAAAAACTGGGAAATTCTTTACAATTCCTTCAGGGTCTCTGATGAAAGCTGGAATGACCCTATCTACAACGACAGCTGGATGTGGCATAAGGAGGGACACTTGGGACTGAGACGATTGGTGAGATTGGGTGAGCAAATGCAGACCCTTTAAAGCAATAATGCATGGCACCCATTCCATGGGTCCGAACTCTCCAGGTTGAAGGGAATATTACTACAGCTATAACATGTGCGGGAAACCTAGAGAACGGACACACTGTGAATACGAAAGGTTTCTAAAACTCAACGCATAGTCCCTCTCCTGGTGCTCCGGTTTGACTTTCCGTCTGCTTTACTATCACCCTCCCAACTTGGAGAGACAGCCCCTTTAACCTCTTGGTTCGCACAGGTTGCCAATTTGGCAGAGGATGAAAGGGAAGAGGGAGAACCAATGAGAGAGTAGCTGTTAGGCATTTGGACGGGCACATATCACTGTAATTTCCCGGCAGGAAGAAGAATTAACCAAATTCTCAGCCACCCACCAGGAACCAGTATAGGTCCTGAACCAAAATTTTGGACTTGTGGTCAGCTCACCAAAAACGAGTTGAAAAATGGAGCTCAGGGGCACAGCAATTCACAAACTGGCCGAGTAATAAAGGACAACTATCGTCCAAAAATCTGTTGAGGGAAGGCAACGAGGCGGACTTGAAAGCGAGGCAGAATAGCAGGAAACAGATTTCAAGAGGTACGTTGGAATCGCCTTTAAAGCACAGGAAGAGGGGCACAACTTCGACAATGATGCACTTGGCCAAAAAGGGCGTATGCGTTTTCTCCTGAATATATTCAGGAGAAAACGCATACGCCCTTTTTGGCCAAGCAAGCAAGCGGGCAATGCAAATCTGCACTACAAAGAAGTATCACTTCCCACCGGTCAAAAGGGACATCCACAAAATGTGTAAGAACAAGAAAGGCAAGACAGGCCCTGGAGAACAGGGAGCCTTGTTATGCTGATGGGCGGGATGTAAATTGCCAACTGCCTCTCTGGAGGAGTGCATTCTGTTCCCTAAAACAAGTAAAGAACAGAGCTACAGAGCCAAGGGCACTACCAGCCTAGGGAATATACCTTGGGAAAACTGAAAATCAATAAGACAGAGCCACCCCAAAATTTAGGGCTGCACTGCATACAAGGACCTCAACTTGGATACACCTTAAGTATCCCAGAAAATATAAACATGGTTCAAAAAATTGTGGTACTTACGTACGATGGAATATCCCTCAGCCATGAAATCAATGTCATAAGACCAGTAGCAGCAAAATGGGTGGATTCAGGTACGATGATTCTAAGTGAAATAAGTCACACAGAAAAAGAAACTTATCTTAAGATATCACTTATGAAGATCCTGTAAACATGGCTACACTTGAACTGAGTTAGGAAAGAGGACAGTGTCTCACATTTAGAAAACACTCTTATATCTGCTTAAGGGGGAAGGAGAGGTGGGGTGATGCATAAAACCAGAGTTTGATATAAGGACAGGTACCGTTCCAAAAACCAACTATGGAATAGACAAGACCTACACCGTCCTCAGCGAAAGGGACTCAAAACCCCATATTTCCCGCAGAGGAAAATATCTGACTAGTAAGAATCTTAAAACCTATGTATTGATATGTCTCCGTAAGGGAATCAAGTGTGTCTAGACTGGCATAAACATGGCAGCGAGAATCAGCTCAAACCCACTATAAAAAGGAATTTCAAAAACAAAACAAAAAAACTGGGAAATTCTTTACAATTCCTTCAGGGTCTCTGATGAAGGCTGGAATGACCCTATCTACAACGACAGCTGGATGTGGCATAAGGAGGGACACTTGGGACTGAGACGATTGGTGAGATTGGGTGAGCAAATGCAGACCCTTTAAAGCAATAATGCATGGCACCCATTCCATGGGTCCGTACTCTCCAGGTTGAAGGGAATATTACTACAGCTATAACATGTGCGGGAAACCTAGAGAATGGACACACTGTGAATACGAAAGGTTTCTAAAACTCAACGCATAGTCCCTCCCCTGGTGCTCCGGTTTGACTTTCCGTCTGCTTTACTATCAACCTCCCAACTTGGAGAGACAGCCCCTTTAACCTCTTGGTTCGCACAGGTTGCCAATTTGGCAGAGGATGAAAGGGAAGAGGGAGAACCAATGAGAGAGTAGCTGTTAGGCATTTGGACGGGCACATATCACTGTAATTTCCCGGCAGGAAGAAGAATTAACCAAATTCTCAGCCACCCACTGGGAACCAGTATAGGTCCTGAACCAAAATTTTGGACTTGCGGTCAGCTCACCAAAAGCGAGTTGAAAAATGGAGCTCAGGGGCACAGCAATTCACAAACTGGCCGAGTAATAAAGGACAACTTTCGTCCAAAAATCTGTTGAGGGAAGGCAACGAGGCGGACTTGAAAGCGAGGCAGAATAGCAGGAAACAGATTTCAAGAGGTACGTTGGAATCGCCTTTAAAGCACAGGAAGAGGGGCACAACTTCGACAATGATGCACTTGGCCAAAAAGGGCGTATGCGTTTTCTCCTGAATATATTCAGGAGAAAACGCATACGCCCTTTTTGGCCAAGCAAGCAAGCGGGCAATGCAAATCTGCACTACAAAGAAGTATCACTTCCCACCGGTCAAAAGGGACATCCACAAAATGTGTAAGAACAAGAAAGGCAAGACAGGCCCTGGAGAACAGGGAGCCTTGTTATGCTGATGGGCGGGATGTAAATTGCCAACTGCCTCTCTGGAGGAGTGCATTCTGTTCCCTAAAACAAGTAAAGAACAGAGCTACAGAGCCAAGGGCACTACCAGTCTAGGGAATATACCTTGGGAAAACTGAAAATCAATAAGACAGAGCCACCCCAAAATTTAGGGCTGCACTGCATACAAGGACCTCAACTTGGATACACCTTAAGTATCCCAGAAAATATAAACATGGTTCAAAAAATTGTGGTACTTACGTATGATGGAATATCCCTCAGCCATGAAATCAATGTCATAAGACCAGTAGCAGCAAAATGGGTGGATTCAGGTACGATGATTCTAAGTGAAATAAGTCACACAGAAAAAGAAACTTATCATAAGATATCACTTATGAAGATCCTGTAAACATGGCTACACTTGAACTGAGTTAGGAAAGAGAACAGTGTCTCAATTTAGAAAACACTCTTATACCTGCTTAAGGGGGAAGGAGAGGTGGGGTGATGCATAAAACCAGAGTTTGATATAAGCACAGGTACCGTTCCAAAAACCAACTACGGAATAGACAAGACCTACACCGTCCTCAGCGAAAGGGACTCAAAACCCCATATTTCCCGCAGAGGAAAATATCTGACTAGTAAGAATCTTAAAACCTATGTATTGATATGTCTCCGTAAGGGAATCAAGTGTGTCTAGACTGGCATAAACATGGCAGCGAGAATCAGCTCAAACCCACTATAAAAAGGAATTTCAAAAACAAAACAAAAAAACTGGGAAATTCTTTACAATTCCTTCAGGGTCTCTGACGAAAGCTGGAATGACCCTATCTACAACGACAGCTGGATGTGGCATAAGGAGGGACACTTGGGACTGAGACGGTTGGTGAGATTGGGTGAGCAAATGCAGACCCTTTAAAGCAATAATGCATGGCACCCATTCCATGGGTCCGAACTCTCCAGGTTGAAGGGAATATTACTACAGCTATAACATGTGCGGGAAACCTAGAGAACGGACACACTGTGAATACGAAAGGTTTCTAAAACTCAACGCATAGTCCCTCTCCTGGTGCTCCGGTTTGACTTTCCGTCTGCTTTACTATCAACCTCCCAACTTGGAGAGACAGCCCCTTTAACCTCTTGGTTCGCACAGGTTGCCAATTTGGCAGAGGATGAAAGGGAAGAGGGAGAACCAATGAGAGAGTAGCTGTTAGGCATTTGGACGGGCACATATCACTGTAATTTCCCGGCAGGAAGAAGAATTAACCAAATTCTCAGCCACCCACCGGGAACCAGTATAGGTCCTGAACCAAAATTTTGGACTTGCGGTCAGCTCACCAAAAACGAGTTGAAAAATGGAGCTCAGGGACACAGCAATTCACAAACTGGCCGAGTAATAAAGGACAACTATCGTCCAAAAATCTGTTGAGGGAAGGCAACGAGGCGGACTTGAAAGCGAGGCAGAATAGCAGGAAACAGATTTCAAGAGGTACGTTGGAATCGCCTTTAAAGCACAGGAAGAGGGGCACAACTTCGACAATGATGTACTTGGCCAAAAAGGGCGTATGCGTTTTCTCCTGAATATATTCAGGAGAAAACGCATACGCCCTTTTTGGCCAAGCAAGCAAGCGGGCAATGCAAATCTGCACTACAAAGAAGTATCACTTCCCACCGGTCAAAAGGGACATCCACAAAATGTGTAAGAACAAGAAAGGCAAGACAGGCCCTGGAGAACAGGGAGCCTTGTTATGCTGATGGGCGGGATGTAAATTGCCAACTGCCTCTCTGGAGGAGTGCATTCTGTTCCCTAAAACAAGTAAAGAACAGAGCTACAGAGCCAAGGGCACTACCAGCCTAGGGAATATACCTTGGGAAAACTGAAAATCAATAAGACAGAGCCACCCCAAAATTTAGGGCTGCACTGCATACAAGGACCTCAACTTGGATACACCTTAAGTATCCCAGAAAATATAAACATGGTTCAAAAAATTGTGGTACTTACGTACGATGGAATATCCCTCAGCCATGAAATCAATGTCATAAGACCAGTAGCAGCAAAATGGGTGGATTCAGGTACGATGATTCTAAGTGAAATAAGTCACACAGAAAAAGAAACTTATCATAAGATATCACTTATGAAGATCCTGTAAACATGGCTACACTTGAACTGAGTTAGGAAAGAGAACAGTGTCTCACATTTAGAAAACATTCTTATACCTGCTTAAGGGGGAAGGAGAGGTGGGGTGATGCATAAAACCAGAGTTTGATATAAGCACAGGTACCGTTCCAAAAACCAACTATGGAATAGACAAGACCTACACCGTCCTCAGCGAAAGGGACTCAAAACCCCATATTTCCCGCCGAGGAAAATATCTGACTAGTAAGAATCTTAAAACCTATGTATTGATATGTCTCCGTAAGGGAATCAAGTGTGTCTAGACTGGCATAAACATGGCAGCGAGAATCAGCTCAAACCCACTATAAAAAGGAATTTCAAAAACAAAACAAAAAAACTGGGAAATTCTTTACAATTCCTTCAAGGTCTCTGATGAAAGCTGGAATGACCCTATCTACAACGACAGCTGGATGTGGCATAAGGAGGGACACTTGAGACTGAGACGATTGGTGAGATTGGGTGAGCAAATGCAGACCCTTTAAAGCAATAATGCATGGCACCCATTCCATGGGTCCGAACTCTCCAGGTTGAAGGGAATGTTACTACAGCTATAACATGTGCGGGAAACCTAGAGAACGGACACACTGTGAATACGAAAGGTTTCTAAAACTCAACGAATAGTCCCACCCCTGGTGCTCCGGTTTGACTTTCCGTCTGCTTTACTATCAACCTCCCAACTTGGAGAGACAGCCCCTTTAACCTCTTGGTTCGCACAGGTTGCCAATTTGGCAGTGGATGAAAGGGAAGAGGGAGAACCAATGAGAGAGTAGCTGTTAGGCATTTGGATGGGCACATATCACTGTAATTTCCCGGCAGGAAGAAGAATTAACCAAATTCTCAGCCACCCACCGGGAACCAGTATAGGTCCTGAACCAAAATTTTGGACTTGCGGTCAGCTCACCAAAAACGAGTTGAAAAATGGAGCTCAGGGGCACAGCAATTCACAAACTGGCCGAGTAATAAAGGACAACTATCGTCCAAAAATCTGTTGAGGGAAGGCAACGAGGCGGACTTGAAAGCGAGGCAGAATAGCAGGAAACAGATTTCAAGAGGTACGATGGAATCGCCTTTAAAGCACAGGAAGAGGGGCACAACTTCGACAATGATGCACTTGGCCAAAAAGGGCGTATGCGTTTTCTCCTAATATATACAGGAGAAAACACATACGCCCTTTTTGGCCAAGCAAGCAAGCGGGCAATGCAAATCTGCACTACAAAGAAGTATCACTTCCCACCGGTCAAAAGGGACATCCACAAAATGTGTAAGAACAAGAAAGGCAAGACAGGCCCTGGAGAACAGGGAGCCTTGTTATGCTGATGGGCGGGATGTAAATTGCCAACTGCCTCTCTGGAGGAGTGCATTCTGTTCCCTAAAACAAGTAAAGAACAGAGCTACAGAGCCAAGGGCACTACCAGCCTAGGGAATATACCTTGGGAAAACTGAAAATCAATAAGACAGAGCCACCCCAAAATTTAGGGCTGCACTGCATACAAGGACCTCAACTTGGATACACCTTAAGTATCCCAGAAAATATAAACATGGTTCAAAAAATTGTGGTACTTACGTACGATGGAATATCCCTCAGCCATGAAATCAATGTCATAAGACCAGTAGCAGCAAAATGGGTGGATTCAGGTACGATGATTCTAAGTGAAATAAGTCACACAGAAAAAGAAACTTATCATAAGATATCACTTATGAAGATCCTGTAAACATGGCTACACTTGAACTGAGTTAGGAAAGAGAACAGTGTCTCACATTTAGAAAACACTCTTATACCTGCTTAAGGGGGAAGGAGAGGTGGGGTGATGCATAAAACCAGAGTTTGATATAAGCACAGGTACCGTTCCAAAAACCAACTATGGAATAGACAAGACCTACACCGTCCTCAGCGAAAGGGACTCAAAACCCCATATTTCCCACAGAGGAAAATATCTGACTAGTAAGAATCTTAAAACCTATGTATTGATATGTCTCCGTAAGGGAATCAAGTGTGTCTAGACTGGCATAAACATGGCAGCGAGAATCAGCTCAAACCCACTATAAAAAGGAATTTCAAAAACAAAACAAAAAAACTGGGAAATTCTTTACAATTCCTTCAGGGTCTCTGATGAAGGCTGGAATGACCCTATCTACAACGACAGCTGGATGTGGCATAAGGAGGGACACTTGGGACTGAGACGATTGGTGAGATTGGGTGAGCAAATGCAGACCCTTTAAAGCAATAATGCATGGCACCCATTCCATGGGTCCGAACTCTCCAGGTTGAAGGGAATATTACTACAGCTATAACATGTGCGGGAAACCTAGAGAACGGACACACTGTGAATACGAAAGGTTTCTAAAACTCAACGCATAGTCCCTCCCCTGGTGCTCCGGTTTGACTTTCCATCTGCTTTACTATCAACCTCCCAACTTGGAGAGACAGCCCCTTTAACCTCTTGGTTCGCACAGGTTGCCAATTTGGCAGAGGATGAAAGGGAAGAGGGAGAACCAATGAGAGAGTAGCTGTTAGGCATTTGGAGGGGCACATATCACTGTAATTTCCCGGCAGGAAGAAGAATTAACCAAATTCTCAGCCACCCACCGGGAACCAGTATAGGTCCTGAACCAAAATTTTGGACTTGCGGTCAGCTCACCAAAAACGAGTTGAAAAATGGAGCTCAGGGGCACAGCAATTCACAAACTGGCCGAGTAATAAAGGACAACTATCGTCCAAAAATCTGTTGAGGGAAGGCAACGAGGCGGACTTGAAAGCGAGGCAGAATAGCAGGAAACAGATTTCTAGAGGTACGATGGAATCGCCTTTAAAGCACAGGAAGAGGGGCACAACTTCGACAATGATGCACTTGGCCAAAAAGGGCGTATACGTTTTCTCCTGAATATATTCAGGAGAAAACGCATACGCCCTTTTTGGCCAAGCAAGCAAGCGGGCAATGCAAATCTGCACTACAAAGAAGTATCACTTCCCACCGGTCAAAAGGGACATCCACAAAATGTGTAAGAACAAGAAAGGCAAGACAGGCCCTGGAGAACAGGGAGCCTTGTTATGCTGATGGGCGGGATGTAAATTGCCAACTGCCTCTCTGGAGGAGTGCATTCTGTTCCCTAAAACAAGTAAAGAACAGAGCTACAGAGCCAAGGGCACTACCAGCCTAGGGAATATACCTTGGGAAAACTGAAAATCAATAAGACAGAGCCACCCCAAAATTTAGGGCTGCACTGCATACAAGGACCTCAACTTGGATACACCTTAAGTATCCCAGAAAATATAAACATGGTTCAAAAAATTGTGGTACTTACGTACGATGGAATATCCCTCAGCCATGAAATCAATGTCATAAGACCAGTAGCAGCAAAATGGGTGGATTCAGGTACGATGATTCTAAGTGAAATAAGTCACACAGAAAAAGAAACTTATCATAAGATATCACTTATGAAGATCCTGTAAACATGGCTACACTTGAACTGAGTTAGGAAAGAGAACAGTGTCTCACATTTAGAAAACACTCTTATACCTGCTTAAGGGGGAAGGAGAGGTGGGGTGATGCATAAAACCAGAGTTTGATATAAGCACAGGTACCGTTCCAAAAACCAACTATGGAATAGACAAGACCTACACCGTCCTCAGCGAAAGGGACTCAAAACCCCATATTTCCCGCAGAGGAAAATATCTGACTAGTAAGAATCTTAAAACCTATGTATTGATATGTCTCCGTAAGGGAATCAAGTGTGTCTAGACTGGCATAAACATGGCAGCGAGAATCAGCTCAAACCCACTATAAAAAGGAATTTCAAAAACAAAACAAAAAAACTGGGAAATTCTTTACAATTCCTTCAGGGTCTCTGATGAAAGCTGGAATGACCCTATCTACAACGACAGGTGGATGTGGCATAAGGAGGGACACTTGGGATTGAGACGATTGGTGAGATTGGGTGAGCAAATGCAGACCCTTTAAAGCAATAATGCATGGCACCCATTCCATGGGTCCGAACTCTCCAGGTTGAAGGGAATATTACTACAGCTATAACATGTGCGGGAAACCTAGAGAACGGACACACTGTGAATACGAAAGGTTTCTAAAACTCAACGAATAGTCCCTCTCCTGGTGCTCCGGTTTGACTTTCCGTCTGCTTTACTATCAACCTCCCAACTTGGAGAGACAGCCCCTTTAACCTCTTGGTTCGTACAGGTTGCCAATTTGGCAGAGGATGAAAGGGAAGAGGGAGAACCAATGAGAGAGTAGCTGTTAGGCATTTGGACGGTCACATATCACTGTAATTTCCCGGCAGGTAGAAGAATTAACCAAATTCTCAGCCACCCACCGGGAACCAGTATAGGTCCTGAACCAAAATTTTGGACTTGCGGTCAGCTCACCAAAAACGAGTTGAAAAATGGAGCTCAGGGGTACAGCAATTCACAAACTGGCCGAGTAATAAAGGACAACTATCGTCCAAAAATCTGTTGAGGGAAGGCAACGAGGCGGACTTGAAAGCGAGGCAGAATAGCAGGAAACAGATTTCAAGAGGTACGTTGGAATCGCCTTTAAAGCACAGGAAGAGGGGCACAACTTCGACAATGATGCACTTGGCCAAAAAGGGCGTATGCGTTTTCTCCTGAATATATTCAGGAGAAAACGCATACGCCCTTTTTGGCCAAGCAAGCAAGCGGGCAATGCAAATCTGCACTACAAAGAAGTATCCCTTCCCACCTGTCAAAAGGGACATCCACAAAATGTGTAAGAACAAGAAAGGCAAGACAGGCCCTGGAGAACAGGGAGCCTTGTTATGCTGATGGGCGGGATGTAAATTGCCAACTGCCTCTCTGGAGGAGTGCATTCTGTTCCCTAAAACAAGTAAAGAACAGAGCTACAGAGCCAAGGGCACTACCAGTCTAGGGAATATACCTTGGGAAAACTGAAAATCAATAAGACAGAGCCACCCCAAAATTTAGGGCTGCACTGCATACAAGGACCTCAACTTGGATACACCTTAAGTATCCCAGAAAATATAAACATGGTTCAAAAAATTGTGGTACTTACGTACGATGGAATATCCCTCAGCCATGAAATCAATGTCATAAGACCAGTAGCAGCAAAATGGGTGGATTCAGGTACGATGATTCTAAGTGAAATAAGTCACACAGAAAAAGAAACTTATCATAAGATATCACTTATGAAGATCCTGTAAACATGGCTACACTTGAACTGAGTTAGGAAAGAGAACAGTGTCTCACATTTAGAAAACACTCTTATACCTGCTTAAGGGGGAAGGAGAGGTGGGGTGATGCATAAAACCAGAGTTTGATATAAGCACAGGTACCATTCCAAAAACCAACTATGGAATAGACAAGACCTACACCATCCTCAGCGAAAGGGACTCAAAACCCCATATTTCCCGCAGAGGAAAATATCTGACTAGTAAGAATCTTAAAACCTATGTATTGATATGTCTCCGTAAGGGAATCAAGTGTGTCTAGACTGGCATAAACATGGCAGCGAGAATCAGCTCAAACCCACTATAAAAAGGAATTTCAAAAACAAAACAAAAAAACTGGGAAATTCTTTACAATTCCTTCAGGGTCTCTGATGAAAGCTGGAATGACCCTATCTACAACGACAGCTGGATGTGGCATAAGGAGGGACACTTGGGACTGAAACGATTGGTGAGATTGGGTGAGCAAATGCAGACCCTTTAAAGCAATAATGCATGGCACCCATTCCATGGGTCCGAACTCTCCAGGTTGAAGGGAATATTACTACAGCTATAACATGTGCGGGAAACCTAGAGAACGGACACACTGTAAATACGAAAGGTTTCTAAAACTCAACGCATAGTCCCTCTCCTGGTGCTCCGGTTTGACTTTCCGTCTGCTTTACTATCAACCTCCCAACTTGGAGAGACAGCCCCTTTAACCTCTTGGTTCGCACAGGTTGCCAATTTGGCAGAGGATGAAAGGGAAGAGGGAGAACCAATGAGAGAGTAGCTGTTAGGCATTTGGACGGGCACATATCACTGTAATTTCCCGGCAGGAAGAAGAATTAACCAAATTCTCAGCCACCCACCGGGAACCAGTATAGGTCCTGAACCAAAATTTTGGACTTGCGGTCAGCTCACCAAAAACGAGTTGAAAAATGGAGCTCAGGGGCACAGCAATTCACAAACTGGCCGAGTAATAAAGGACAACTATCGTCCAAAAATCTGTTGAGGGAAGGCAACGAGGCGGACTTGAAAGCGAGGCAGAATAGCAGGAAACAGATTTCAAGAGGTACGTTGGAATCGCCTTTAAAACACAGGAAGAGGGGCACAACTTCGACAATGATGCACTTGGCCAAAAGGGGCGTATGCGTTTTCTCCTGAATATATTCAGGAGAAAACGCATACGCCCCTTTTGGCCAAGCAAGCAAGCGGGCAATGCAAATCTGCACTACAAAGAAGTATCACTTCCCACCGGTCAAAAGGGACATCCACAAAATGTGTAAGAACAAGAAAGGCAAGACAGGCCCTGGAGAACAGGGAGCCTTGTTATGCTGATGGGCGGGATGTAAATTGCCAACTGCCTCTCTGGAGGAGTGCATTCTGTTCCCTAAAACAAGTAAAGAACAGAGCTACAGAGCCAAGGGCACTACCAGCCTAGGGAATATACCTTGGGAAAACTGAAAATCAATAAGACAGAGCCACCCCAAAATTTAGGGCTGCACTGCATACAAGGACCTCAACTTGGATACACCTTAAGTATCCCAGAAAATATAAACATGGTTCAAAAAATTGTGGTACTTACGTACGATGGAATATCCCTCAGCCATGAAATCAATGTCATAAGACCAGTAGCAGCAAAATGGGTGGATTCAGGTACGATGATTCTAAGTGAAATAAGTCACACAGAAAAAGAAACTTATCATAAGATATCACTTATGAAGATCCTGTAAACATGGCTACACTTGAACTGAGTTAGGAAAGAGAACAGTGTCTCACATTTAGAAAACACTCTTATACCTGCTTAAGGGGGAAGGAGAGGTGGGGTGATGCATAAAACAAGAGTTTGATATAAGCACAGGTACCGTTCCAAAAACCAACTATGGAATAGACAAGACCTACACCGTCCTCAGCGAAAGGGACTCAAAACCCCATATTTCCCGCAGAGGAAAATATCTGACTAGTAAGAATCTTAAAACCTATGTATTGATATGTCTCCGTAAGGGAATCAAGTGTGTCTAGACTGGCATAAACATGGCAGCGAGAATCAGCTCAAACCCACTATAAAAAGGAATTTCAAAAACAAAACAAAAAAACTGGGAAATTCTTTGCAATTCCTTCAGGGTCTCTGATGAAAGCTGGAATGACCCTATCTACAACGACAGCTGGATGTGGCATAAGGAGGGACACTTGGGACTGAGACGATTGGTGAGATTGGGTGAGCAAATGCAGACCCTTTAAAGCAATAATGCATGGCACCCATTCCATGGGTCCGAACTCTCCAGGTTGAAGGGAATATTACTACAGCTATAACATGTGCGGGAAACCTAGAGAACGGACACACTGTGAATACGAAAGGTTTCTAAAACTCAACGCATAGTCCCTCTCCTGGTGCTCCGGTTTGACTTTCCGTCTGCTTTACTATCAACCTCCCAACTTGGAGAGACAGCCCCTTTAACCTCTTGGTTCGCACAGGTTGCCAATTTGGCAGAGGATGAAAGGGAAGAGGGAGAACCAATGAGAGAGTAGCTGTTAGGCATTTGGACGGGCACATATCACTGTAATTTCCCGGCAGGAAGAAGAATTAACCAAATTCTCAGCCACCCACCGGGAACCAGTATAGGTCCTGAACCAAAATTTTGGACTTGCGGTCAGCTCACCAAAAACGAGTTGAAAAATGGAGCTCAGGGGCACAGCAATTCACAAACTGGCCGAGTAATAAAGGACAACTATCGTCCAAAAATCTGTTGAGGGAAGGCAACGAGGCGGACTTGAAAGCGAGGCAGAATAGCAGGAAACAGATTTCAAGAGGTACGTTGGAATCTCCTTTAAAGCTCAGGAAGAGGGGCACAACTTCGACAATGATGCACTTGGCCAAAAAGGGCGTATGCGTTTTCTCCTGAATATATGCAGGAGAAAACGCATACGCCCTTTTTGGCCAAGCAAGCAAGCGGGCAATGCAAATCTGCACTACAAAGAAGTATCACTTCCCACCGGTCAAAAGGGACATCCACAAAATGTGTAAGAACAAGAAAGGCAAGACAGGCCCTGGAGAACAGGGAGCCTTGTTATGCTGATGGGCGGGATGTAAATTGCCAACTGCCTCTCTGGAGGAGTGCATTCTGTTCCCTAAAACAAGTAAAGAACAGAGCTACAGAGCCAAGGGCACTACAAGTCTAGGGAATATACCTTGGGAAAACTGAAAATCAATAAGACAGAGCCACCCCAAAATTTAGGGCTGCACTGCATACAAGGACCTCAACTTGGATACACCTTAAGTATCCCAGAAAATATAAACATGGTTCAAAAAATTGTGGTACTTACGTACGATGGAATATCCCTCAGCCATGAAATCAATGTCATAAGACCAGTAGCAGCAAAATGGGTGGATTCAGGTACGATGATTCTAAGTGAAATAAGTCACACAGAAAAAGAAACTTATCATAAGATATCACTTATGAAGATCCTGTAAACATGGCTACACTTGAACTGAGTTAGGAAAGAGAACAGTGTCTCACATTTAGAAAACACTCTTATACCTGCTTAAGGGGGAAGGAGAGGTGGGGTGATGCATAAAACCAGAGTTTGATATAAGCACATGTACCGTTCCAAAAACCAACTATGGAATAGACAAGACCTACACCGTCCTCAGCGAAAGGGACTCAAAACCCCATATTTCCCACAGAGGAAAATATCTGACTAGTAAGAATCTTAAAACCTATGTATTGATATGTCTCCGTAAGGGAATCAAGTGTGTCTAGACTGGCATAAACATGGCAGCGAGAATCAGCTCAAACCCACTATAAAAAGGAATTTCAAAAACAAAACAAAAAAACTGGGAAATTCTTTACAATTCCTTCAGGGTCTCTGATGAAGGCTGGAATGACCCTATCTACAACGACAGCTGGATGTGGCATAAGGAGGGACACTTGGGACTGAGACGATTGGTGAGATTGGGTGAGCAAATGCAGACCCTTTAAAGCAATAATGCATGGCACCCATTCCATGGGTCCGAACTCTCCAGGTTGAAGGGAATATTACTACAGCTATAACATGTGCGGGAAACCTAGAGAACGGACACACTGTGAATACGAAAGGTTTCTAAAACTCAACGCATAGTCCCTCCCCTGGTGCTCCGGTTTGACTTTCCATCTGCTTTACTATCAACCTCCCAACTTGGAGAGACAGCCCCTTTAACCTCTTGGTTCGCACAGGTTGCCAATTTGGCAGTGGATGAAAGGGAAGAGGGAGAACCAATGAGAGAGTAGCTGTTAGGCATTTGGACGGGCACATATCACTGTAATTTCCCGGCAGGAAGAAGAATTAACCAAATTCTCAGCCACCCACCGGGAACCAGTATAGGTCCTGAACCAAAATTTTGGACTTGCGGTCAGCTCACCAAAAACGAGTTGAAAAATGGAGCTCAGGGGCACAGCAATTCACAAACTGGCCGAGTAATAAAGGACAACTATCGTCCAAAAATCTGTTGAGGGAAGGCAACGAGGCGGACTTGAAAGCGAGGCAGAATAGCAGGAAACAGATTTCAAGAGGTACGATGGAATCGCCTTTAAAGCACAGGAAGAGGGGCACAACTTCGACAATGATGCACTTGGCCAAAAAGGGCGTATGCGTTTTCTCCTGAATATATTCAGGAGAAAACGCATACGCCCTTTTTGGCCAAGCAAGCAAGCGGGCAATGCAAATCTGCACTACAAAGAAGTATCACTTCCCACCGGTCAAAAGGGACATCCACAAAATGTGTAAGAACAAGAAAGGCAAGACAGGCCCTGGAGAACAGGGAGCCTTGTTATGCTGATGGGCGGGATGTAAATTGCCAACTGCCTCTCTGGAGGAGTGCATTCTGTTCCCTAAAACAAGTAAAGAACAGAGCTACAGAGCCAAGGGCACTACCAGTCTAGGGAATATACCTTGGGAAAACTGAAAATCAATAAGACAGAGCCACCCCAAAATTTAGGGCTGCACTGCATACAAGGACCTCAACTTGGATACACCTTAAGTATCCCAGAAAATATAAACATGGTTCAAAAAATTGTGGTACTTACGTACGATGGAATATCCCTCAGCCATGAAATCAATGTCATAAGACCAGTAGCAGCAAAATGGGTGGATTCAGGTACGATGATTCTAAGTGAAATAAGTCACACAGAAAAAGAAACTTATCATAAGATATCACTTATGAAGATCCTGTAAACATGGCTACACTTGAACTGAGTTAGGAAAGAGAACAGTGTCTCACATTTAGAAAACACTCTTATACCTGCTTAAGGGGGAAGGAGAGGTGGGGTGATGCATAAAACCAGAGTTTGATATAAGCACAGGTACCGTTCCAAAAACCAACTATGGAATAGACAAGACCTACACCGTCCTCAGCGAAAGGGACTCAAAACCCCATATTTCCCGCAGAGGAAAATATCTGACTAGTAAGAATCTTAAAACCTATGTATTGATATGTCTCCGTAAGGGAATCAAGTGTGTCTAGACTGGCATAAACATGGCAGCGAGAATCAGCTCAAACCCACTATAAAAAGGAATTTCAAAAACAAAACAAAAAAACTGGGAAATTCTTTACAATTCCTTCAGGGTCTCTGATGAAAGCTGGAATGACCCTATCTACAACGACAGCTGGATGTGGCATAAGGAGGGACACTTGGGATTGAGACGATTGGTGAGATTGGGTGAGCAAATGCAGACCCTTTAAAGCAATAATGCATGGCACCCATTCCATGGGTCCGAACTCTCCAGGTTGAAGGGAATATTACTACAGCTATAACATGTGCGGGAAACCTAGAGAACGGACACACTGTGAATACGAAAGGTTTCTAAAACTCAACGAATAGTCCCTCTCCTGGTGCTCCGGTTTGACTTTCCGTCTGCTTTACTATCAACCTCCCAACTTGGAGAGACAGCCCCTTTAACCTCTTGGTTCGTACAGGTTGCCAATTTGGCAGAGGATGAAAGGGAAGAGGGAGAACCAATGAGAGAGTAGCTGTTAGGCATTTGGACGGTCACATATCACTGTAATTTCCCGGCAGGAAGAAGAATTAACCAAATTCTCAGCCACCCACCGGGAACCAGTATAGGTCCTGAACCAAAATTTTGGACTTGCGGTCAGCTCACCAAAAACGAGTTGAAAAATGGAGCTCAGGGGCACAGCAATTCACAAACTGGCCGAGTAATAAAGGACAACTATCGTCCAAAAATCTGTTGAGGGAAGGCAACAAGGCGGACTTGAAAGCGAGGCAGAATAGCAGGAAACAGATTTCAAGAGGTACGTTGGAATCGCCTTTAAAGCACAGGAAGAGGGGCACAACTTCGACAATGATGCACTTGGCCAAAAAGGGCGTATGCATTTTCTCCTGAATATATTCAGGAGAAAACGCATATGCCCTTTTTGGCCAAGCAAGCAAGCGGGCCATGCAAATCTGCACTACAAAGAAGTATCACTTCCCACCGGTCAAAAGGGACATCCACAAAATGTGTAAGAACAAGAAAGGCAAG
Source organism: Hyperoodon ampullatus (assembly GCF_949752795.1). Classification (NCBI taxonomy): domain Eukaryota; kingdom Metazoa; phylum Chordata; class Mammalia; order Artiodactyla; family Ziphiidae; genus Hyperoodon; species Hyperoodon ampullatus. The sequence goes on from NW_027640750.1 coordinate 471,212, forward strand.
ACAGGCCCTGGAGAACAGGGAGCCTTGTTATGCTGATGGGCGGGATGTAAATTGCCAACTGCCTCTCTGGAGGAGTGCATTCTGTTCCCTAAAACAAGTAAAGAACAGAGCTACAGAGCCAAGGGCACTACCAGTCTAGGGAATATACCTTGGGAAAACTGAAAATCAATAAGACAGAGCCACCCCAAAATTTAGGGCTGCACTGCATACAAGGACCTCAACTTGGATACACCTTAAGTATCCCAGAAAATATAAACATGGTTCAAAAAATTGTGGTACTTACGTACGATGGAATATCCCTCAGCCATGAAATCAATGTCATAAGACCAGTAGCAGCAAAATGGGTGGATTCAGGTACGATGATTCTAAGTGAAATAAGTCACACAGAAAAAGAAACTTATCATAAGATATCACTTATGAAGATCCTGTAAACATGGCTACACTTGAACTGAGTTAGGAAAGAGAACAGTGTCTCACATTTAGAAAACACTCTTATACCTGCTTAAGGGGGAAGGAGAGGTGGGGTGATGCATAAAACCAGAGTTTGATATAAGCACAGGTACCGTTCCAAAAACCAACTATGGAATAGACAAGACCTACACCGTCCTCAGCGAAAGGGACTCAAAACCCCATATTTCCCGCAGAGGAAAATATCTGACTAGTAAGAATCTTAAAACCTATGTATTGATATGTCTCCGTAAGGGAATCAAGTGTGTCTAGACTGGCATAAACATGGCAGCGAGAATCAGCTCAAACCCACTATAAAAAGGAATTTCAAAAACAAAACAAAAAAATTGGGAAATTCTTTGCAATTCCTTCAGGGTCTCTGATGAAAGCTGGAATGACCCTATCTACAATGACAGCTGGATGTGGCATAAGGAGGGACACTTGGGACTGAGACGATTGGTGAGATTGGGTGAGCAAATGCAGACCCTTTAAAGCAATAATGCATGGCACCCATTCCATGGGTCCGAACTCTCCAGGTTGAAGGGAATATTACTACAGCTATAACATGTGCGGGAAACCTAGAGAACGGACACACTGTGAATACGAAAGGTTTCTAAAACTCAATGCATAATCCCTCCCCTGGTGATCCGGTTTGACTTTCCGTCTGCTTTACTATCAACCTCCCAACTTGGAGAGACAGCCCCTTTAACCTCTTGGTTCGCACAGGTTGCCAATTTGGCAGAGGATGAAAGGGAAGAGGGAGAACCAATGAGAGAGTAGCTGTTAGGCATTTGGACGGGCACATATCACTGTAATTTCCCGGCAGGAAGAAGAATTAACCAAATTCTCAGCCACCCACCGGGCACCAGTATAGGTCCTGAACCAAAATTTTGGACTTGCGGTCAGCTCACCAAAAACGAGTTGAAAAATGGAGCTCAGGGGCACAGCAATTCACAAACTGGCCGAGTAATAAAGGACAACTATCGTCCAAAAATCTGTTGAGGGAAGGCAACGAGGCGGACTTGAAAGCGAGGCAGAATAGCAGGAAACAGATTTCAAGAGGTACGATGGAATCGCCTTTAAAGCACAGGAAGAGGGGCACAACTTCGACAATGATGCACTTGGCCAAAAAGGGCGTATGCGTTTTCTCCTGAATATATTCAGGAGAAAACGCATACGCCCTTTTTGGCCAAGCAAGCAAGCGGGCAATGCAAATCTGCACTACAAAGAAGTATCACTTCCCACCGGTCAAAAGGGACATCCACAAAATGTGTAAGAACAAGAAAGGCAAGACAGGCCCTGGAGAACAGGGAGCCTTGTTATGCTGATGGGCGGGATGTAAATTGCCAACTGCCTCTCTGGAGGAGTGCATTCTGTTCCCTAAAACAAGTAAAGAACAGAGCTACAGAGCCAAGGGCACTACCAGTCTAGGGAATATACCTTGGGAAAACTGAAAATCAATAAGACAGAGCCACCCCAAAATTTAGGGCTGCACTGCATACAAGGACCTCAACTTGGATACACCTTAAGTATCCCAGAAAATATAAACATGGTTCAAAAAATTGTGGTACTTACGTACGATGGAATATCCCTCAGCCATGAAATCAATGTCATAAGACCAGTAGCAGCAAAATGGGTGTATTCAGGTACGATGATTCTAAGTGAAATAAGTCACACAGAAAAAGAAACTTATCATAAGATATCACTTATGAAGATCCTGTAAACATGGCTACACTTGAACTGAGTTAGGAAAGAGAACAGTGTCTCACATTTAGAAAACACTCTTATACCTGCTTAAGGGGGAAGGAGAGGTGGGGTGATGCATAAAACCAGAGTTTGATATAAGCACAGGTACCGTTCCAAAAACCAACTATGGAATAGACAAGACCTACACCGTCCTCAGCGAAAGGGACTCAAAACCCCATATTTCCCGCAGAGGAAAATATCTGACTAGTAAGAATCTTAAAACCTATGTATTGATATGTCTCCGTAAGGGAATCAAGTGTGTCTAGACTGGCATAAACATGGCAGCGAGAATCAGCTCAAACCCACTATAAAAAGGAATTTCAAAAACAAAACAAAAAAACTGGGAAATTCTTTACAATTCCTTCAGGGTCTCTGATGAAAGCTGGAATGACCCTATCTACAACGACAGCTGGATGTGGCATAAGGAGGGACACTTGGGATTGAGACGATTGGTGAGATTGGGTGAGCAAATGCAGACCCTTTAAAGCAATAATGCATGGCACCCATTCCATGGGTCCGAACTCTCCAGGTTGAAGGGAATATTACTACAGCTATAACATGTGCGGGAAACCTAGAGAACGGACACACTGTGAATACGAAAGGTTTCTAAAACTCAACGAATAGTCCCTCTCCTGGTGCTCCGGTTTGACTTTCCGTCTGCTTTACTATCAACCTCCCAACTTGGAGAGACAGCCCCTTTAACCTCTTGGTTCGTACAGGTTGCCAATTTGGCAGAGGATGAAAGGGAAGAGGGAGAACCAATGAGAGAGTAGCTGTTAGGCATTTGGACGGTCACATATCACTGTAATTTCCCGGCAGGAAGAAGAATTAACCAAATTCTCAGCCACCCACCGGGAACCAGTATAGGTCCTGAACCAAAATTTTGGACTTGCGGTCAGCTCACCAAAAACGAGTTGAAAAATGGAGCTCAGGGGCACAGCAATTCACAAACTGGCCGAGTAATAAAGGACAACTATCGTCCTAAAATCTGTTGAGGGAAGGCAACGAGGCGGACTTGAAAGCGAGGCAGAATAGCAGGAAACAGATTTCAAGAGGTACGTTGGAATCGCCTTTAAAGCACAGGAAGAGGGGCACAACTTCGACAATGATGCACTTGGCCAAAAAGGGCGTATGCGTTTTCTCCTGAATATATTCAGGAGAAAACGCATACGCCCTTTTTGGCCAAGCAAGCAAGCGGGCAATGCAAATCTGCACTACAAAGAAGTATCACTTCCCACAGGTCAAAAGGGACATCCACAAAATGTGTAAGAACAAGAAAGGCAAGACAGGCCCTGGAGAACAGGGAGCCTTGTTATGCTGATGGGCGGGATGTAAATTGCCAACTGCCTCTCTGGAGGAGTGCATTCTGTTCCCTAAAACAAGTAAAGAACAGAGCTACAGAGCCAAGGGCACTACCAGCCTAGGGAATATACCTTGGGAAAACTGAAAATCAATAAGACAGAGCCACCCCAAAATTTAGGGCTGCACTGCATACAAGGACCTCAACTTGGATACACCTTAAGTATCCCAGAAAATATAAACATGGTTCAAAAAATTGTGGTACTTACGTACGATGGAATATCCCTCAGCCATGAAATCAATGTCATAAGACCAGTAGCAGCAAAATGGGTGGATTCAGGTACGATGATTCTAAGTGAAATAAGTCACACAGAAAAAGAAACTTATCATAAGATATCACTTATGAAGATCCTGTAAACATGGCTACACTTGAACTGAGTTAGGAAAGAGAACAGTGTCTCACATTTAGAAAACACTCTTATACCTGCTTAAGGGGGAAGGAGAGGTGGGGTGATGCATAAAACAAGAGTTTGATATAAGCACAGGTACCGTTCCAAAAACCAACTATGGAATAGACAAGACCTACACCGTCCTCAGCGAAAGGGACTCAAAACCCCATATTTCCCGCAGAGGAAAATATCTGACTAGTAAGAATCTTAAAACCTATGTATTCATATGTCTCCGTAAGGGAATCAAGTGTGTCTAGACTGGCATAAACATGGCAGCGAGAATCAGCTCAAACCCACTATAAAAAGGAATTTCAAAAACAAAACAAAAAAACTGGGAAATTCTTTGCAATTCCTTCAGGGTCTCTGATGAAAGCTGGAATGACCCTATCTACAACGACAGCTGGATGTGGCATAAGGAGGGACACTTGGGACTGAGACGATTGGTGAGATTGGGTGAGCAAATGCAGACCCTTTAAAGCAATAATGCATGGCACCCATTCCATGGGTCCGAACTCTCCAGGTTGAAGGGAATATTACTACAGCTATAACATGTGCGGGAAACCTAGAGAACGGACACACTGTGAATACGAAAGGTTTCTAAAACTCAACGCATAGTCCCTCTCCTGGTGCTCCGGTTTGACTTTCCATCTGCTTTACTATCAACCTCCCAACTTGGAGAGACAGCCCCTTTAACCTCTTGGTTCGTACAGGTTGCCAATTTGGCAGAGGATGAAAGGGAAGAGGGAGAACCAATGAGAGAGTAGCTGTTAGGCATTTGGACGGGCACATATCACTGTAATTTCCCGGCAGGAAGAAGAATTAACCAAATTCTCAGCCACCCACCGGGAACCAGTATAGGTCCTGAACCAAAATTTTGGACTTGCGGTCAGCTCACCAAAAACGAGTTGAAAAATGGAGCTCAGGGGCACAGCAATTCACAAACTGGCCGAGTAATAAAGGACAACTAGCGTCCAAAAATCTGTTGAGGGAAGGCAACGAGGCGGACTTGAAAGCGAGGCAGAATAGCAGGAAACAGATTTCAAGAGGTACGTTGGAATCGCCTTTAAAGCTCAGGAAGAGGGGCACAACTTCGACACTGATGCACTTGGCCAATAAGGGCGTATGCGTTTTCTCCTGAATATATGCAGGAGAAAACGCATACGCCCTTTTTGTCCAAGCAAGCAAGCGGGCAATGCAAATCTGCACTACAAAGAAGTATCACTTCCCACCGGTCAAAAGGGACATCCACAAAATGTGTAAGAACAAGAAAGGCAAGACAGGCCCTGGAGAACAGGGAGCCTTGTTATGCTGATGGGCGGGATGTAAATTGCCAACTGCCTCTCTGGAGGAGTGCATTCTGTTCCCTAAAACAAGTAAAGAACAGAGCTACAGAGCCAAGGGCACTACCAGTCTAGGGAATATACCTTGGGAAAACTGAAAATCAATAAGACAGAGCCACCCCAAAATTTAGGGCTGCACTGCATACAAGGACCTCAACTTGGATACACCTTAAGTATCCCAGAAAATATAAACATGGTTCAAAAAATTGTGGTACTTACGTACGATGGAATATCCCTCAGCCATGAAATCAATGTCATAAGACCAGTAGCAGCAAAATGGGTGGATTCAGGTACGATGATTCTAAGTGAAATAAGTCACACAGAAAAAGAAACTTATCATAAGATATCACTTATGAAGATCCTGTAAACATGGCTACACTTGAACTGAGTTAGGAAAGAGAACAGTGTCTCACATTTAGAAAACACTCTTATACCTGCTTAAGGGGGAAGGAGAGGTGGGGTGATGCATAAAACCAGAGTTTGATATAAGCACAGGTACCGTTCCAAAAACCAACTATGGAATAGACAAGACCTACTCCGTCCTCAGCGAAAGGGACTCAAAACCCCATATTTCCCACAGAGGAAAATATCTGACTAGTAAGAATCTTAAAACCTATGTATTGATATGTCTCCGTAAGGGAATCAAGTGTGTCTAGACTGGCATAAACATGGCAGCGAGAATCAGCTCAAACCCACTATAAAAAGGAATTTCAAAAACAAAACAAAAAAAATGGGAAATTCTTTACAATTCCTTCAGGGTCTCTGATGAAGGCTGGAATGACCCTATCTACAACGACAGCTGGATGTGGCATAAGGAGGGACACTTGGGACTGAGACGATTGGTGAGATTGGGTGAGCAAATGCAGACCCTTTAAAGCAATAATGCATGGCACCCATTCCATGGGTCCGAACTCTCCAGGTTGAAGGGAATATTACTACAGCTATAACATGTGCGGGAAACCTAGAGAACGGACACACTGTGAATACGAAAGGTTTCTAAAACTCAACGCATAGTCCCTCCCCTGGTGCTCCGGTTTGACTTTCCATCTGCTTTACTATCAACCTCCCAACTTGGAGAGACAGCCCCTTTAACCTCTTGGTTCGCACAGGTTGCCAATTTGGCAGAGGATGAAAGGGAAGAGGGAGAACCAATGAGAGAGTAGCTGTTAGGCATTTGGACAGGCACATATCACTGTAATTTCCCGGCAGGAAGAAGAATTAACCAAATTCTCAGCCACCCACCGGGAACCAGTATAGGTCCTGAACCAAAATTTTGGACTTGCGGTCAGCTCACCAAAAACGAGTTGAAAAATGGAGCTCAGGGGCACAGCAATTCACAAACTGGCCGAGTAATAAAGGACAACTATCGTCCAAAAATCTGTTGAGGGAAGGCAACGAGGCGGACTTGAAAGCGAGGCAGAATAGCAGGAAACAGATTTCAAGAGGTACGATGGAATCGCCTTTAAAGCACAGGAAGAGGGGCACAACTTCGACAATGATGCACTTGGCCAAAAAGGGCGTATGCGTTTTCTCCTGAATATATTCAGGAGAAAACGCATACGCCCTTTTTGGCCAAGCAAGCAAGCGGGCAATGCAAATCTGCACTACAAAGAAGTATCACTTCCCACCGGTCAAAAGGGACATCCACAAAATGTGTAAGAACAAGAAAGGCAAGACAGGCCCTGGAGAACAGGGAGCCTTGTTATGCTGATGGGCGGGATGTAAATTGCCAACTGCCTCTCTGGAGGAGTGCATTCTGTTCCCTAAAACAAGTAAAGAACAGAGCTACAGAGCCAAGGGCACTACCAGTCTAGGGAATATACCTTGGGAAAACTGAAAATCAATAAGACAGAGCCACCCCAAAATTTAGGGCTGCACTGCATACAAGGACCTCAACTTGGATACACCTTAAGTATCCCAGAAAATATAAACATGGTTCAAAAAATTGTGGTACTTACGTACGATGGAATATCCCTCAGCCATGAAATCAATGTCATAAGACCAGTAGCAGCAAAATGGGTGTATTCAGGTACGATGATTCTAAGTGAAATAAGTCACACAGAAAAAGAAACTTATCATAAGATATCACTTATGAAGATCCTGTAAACATGGCTACACTTGAACTGAGTTAGGAAAGAGAACAGTGTCTCACATTTAGAAAACACTCTTATACCTGCTTAAGGGGGAAGGAGAGGTGGGGTGATGCATAAAACCAGAGTTTGATATAAGCACAGGTACCGTTCCAAAAACCAACTATGGAATAGACAAGACCTACACCGTCCTCAGCGAAAGGGACTCAAAACCCCATATTTCCCGCAGAGGAAAATATCTGACTAGTAAGAATCTTAAAACCTATGTATTGATATGTCTCCGTAAGGGAATCAAGTGTGTCTAGACTGGCATAAACATGGCAGCGAGAATCAGCTCAAACCCACTATAAAAAGGAATTTCAAAAACAAAACAAAAAAACTGGGAAATTCTTTACAATTCCTTCAGGGTCTCTGATGAAAGCTGGAATGACCCTATCTACAACGACAGCTGGATGTGGCATAAGGAGGGACACTTGGGATTGAGACGATTGGTGAGATTGGGTGAGCAAATGCAGACCCTTTAAAGCAATAATGCATGGCACCCATTCCATGGGTCCGAACTCTCCAGGTTGAAGGGAATATTACTACAGCTATAACATGTGCGGGAAACCTAGAGAACGGACACACTGTGAATACGAAAGGTTTCTAAAACTCAACGAATAGTCCCTCTCCTGGTGCTCCGGTTTGACTTTCCGTCTGCTTTACTATCAACCTCCCAACTTGGAGAGACAGCCCCTTTAACCTCTTGGTTCGTACAGGTTGCCAATTTGGCAGAGGATGAAAGGGAAGAGGGAGAACCAATGAGAGAGTAGCTGTTAGGCATTTGGACGGTCACATATCACTGTAATTTCCCGGCAGGAAGAAGAATTAACCAAATTCTCAGCCACCCACCGGGAACCAGTATAGGTCCTGAACCAAAATTTTGGACTTGCGGTCAGCTCACCAAAAACGAGTTGAAAAATGGAGCTCAGGGGCACAGCAATTCACAAACTGGCCGAGTAATAAAGGACAACTATCGTCCTAAAATCTGTTGAGGGAAGGCAACGAGGCGGACTTGAAAGCGAGGCAGAATAGCAGGAAACAGATTTCAAGAGGTACGTTGGAATCGCCTTTAAAGCACAGGAAGAGGGGCACAACTTCGACAATGATGCACTTGGCCAAAAAGGGCGTATGCGTTTTCTCCTGAATATATTCAGGAGAAAACGCATACGCCCTTTTTGGCCAAGCAAGCAAGCGGGCAATGCAAATCTGCACTACAAAGAAGTATCACTTCCCACCGGTCAAAAGGGACATCCACAAAATGTGTAAGAACAAGAAAGGCAAGACAGGCCCTGGAGAACAGGGAGCCTTGTTATGCTGATGGGCGGGATGTAAATTGCCAACTGCCTCTCTGGAGGAGTGCATTCTGTTCCCTAAAACAAGTAAAGAACAGAGCTACAGAGCCAAGGGCACTACCAGTCTAGGGAATATACCTTGGGAAAACTGAAAATCAATAAGACAGAGCCACCCCAAAATTTAGGGCTGCACTGCATACAAGGACCTCAACTTGGATACACCTTAAGTATCCCAGAAAATATAAACATGGTTCAAAAAATTGTGGTACTTACGTACGATGGAATATCCCTCAGCCATGAAATCAATGTCATAAGACCAGTAGCAGCAAAATGGGTGGATTCAGGTACGATGATTCTAAGTGAAATAAGTCACACAGAAAAAGAAACTTATCATAAGATATCACTTATGAAGATCCTGTAAACATGGCTACACTTGAACTGAGTTAGGAAAGAGGACAGTGTCTCACATTTAGAAAACACTCTTATACCTGCTTAAGGGGGAAGGAGAGGTGGGGTGATGCATAAAACCAGAGTTTGATATAAGCACAGGTACCGTTCCAAAAACCAACTATGGAATAGACAAGACCTACACCGTCCTCAGCGAAAGGGACTCAAAACCCCATATTTCCCGCAGAGGAAAATATCTGACTAGTAAGAATCTTAAAACCTATGTATTGATATGTCTCCGTAAGGGAATCAAGTGTGTCTAGACTGGCATAAACATGGCAGCGAGAATCAGCTCAAACCCACTATAAAAAGGAATTTCAAAAACAAAACAAAAAAACTGGGAAATTCTTTACAATTCCTTCAGGGTCTCTGATGAAGGCTGGAATGACCCTATCTACAACGACAGCTGGATGTGGCATAAGGAGGGACACTTGGGACTGAGACGATTGGTGAGATTGGTTGAGCAAATGCAGACCCTTTAAAGCAATAATGCATGGCACCCATTCCATGGGTCCGAACTCTCCAGGTTGAAGGGAATGTTACTACAGCTATAACATGTGCGGGAAACCTAGAGAACGGACACACTGTGAATACGAAAGGTTTCTAAAACTCAACGCATAGTCCCTCTCCTGGTGCACCGGTTTGACTTTCCGTCTGCTTTACTATCAACCTCCCAACTTGGAGAGACAGCCCCTTTAACCTCTTGGTTCGCACAGGTTGCCAATTTGGCAGAGGATGAAAGGGAAGAGGGAGAACCAATGAGAGAGTAGCTGTTAGGCATTTGGACGGGCACATATCACTGTAATTTCCCGGCAGGAAGAAGAATTAACCAAATTCTCAGCCACCCACCGGGCACCAGTATAGGTCCTGAACCAAAATTTTGGACTTGCGTTCAGCTCACCAAAAACGAGTTGAATAATGGAGCTCAGGGGCACAGCAATTCACAAACTGGCCGAGTAATAAAGGACAACTATCGTCCAAAAATCTGTTGAGGGAAGGCAACGAGGCGGACTTGAAAGCGAGGCAGAATAGCAGGAAACAGATTTCAAGAGGTACGTTGGAATCGCCTTTAAAGCACAGGAAGAGGGGCACAACTTCGACAATGATGCACATGGCCAAAAAGGGCGTATGCGTTTTCTCCTGAATATATTCAGGAGAAAACGCATACGCCCTTTTTGGCCAAGCAAGCAAGCGGGCAATGCAAATCTGCACTACAAAGAAGTATCACTTCCCACCGGTCAAAAGGGACATCCACAAAATGTGTAAGAACAAGAAAGGCAAGACAGGCCGTGGAGAACAGGGAGCCTTGTTATGCTGATGGGCGGGATGTAAATTGACAACTGCCTCTCTGGAGGAGTGCATTCTGTTCCCTAAAACAAGTAAAGAACAGAGCTACAGAGCCAAGGGCACTACCAGTCTAGGGAATATACCTTGGGAAAACTGAAAATCAATAAGACAGAGCCACCCCAAAATTTAGGGCTGCACTGCATACAAGGACCTCAACTTGGATACACCTTAAGTATCCCAGAAAATATAAACATGGTTCAAAAAATTGTGGTACTTACGTACGATGGAATATCCCTCAGCCATGAAATCAATGTCATAAGACCAGTAGCAGCAAAATGGGTGGATTCAGGTACGATGATTCTAAGTGAAATAAGTCACACAGAAAAAGAAACTTATCATAAGATATCACTTATGAAGATCCTGTAAACATGGCTACACTTGAACTGAGTTAGGAAAGAGAACAGTGTCTCACATTTAGAAAACACTCTTATACCTGCTTAAGGGGGAAGGAGAGGTGGGGTGATGCATAAAACCAGAGTTTGATATAAGCACAGGTACCGTTCCAAAAACCAACTATGGATTAGACAAGACCTACACCGTCCTCAGCGAAAGGGACTCAAAACCCCATATTTCCCGCAGAGGAAAATATCTGACTAGTAAGAATCTTAAAACCTATGTATTTATATGTCTCCGTAAGGGAATCAAGTGTGTCTAGACTGGCATAAACATGGCAGCGAGAATCAGCTCAAACCCACTATAAAAAGGAATTTCAAAAACAAAACAAAAAAACTGGGAAATTCTTTACAATTCCTTCAGGGTCTCTGATGAAGGCTGGAATGACCCTATCTACAACGACAGCTGGATGTGGCATAAGGAGGGACACTTGGGACTGAGACGATTGGTGAGATTGGGTGAGCAAATGCAGACCCTTTAAAGCAATAATGCATGGCACCCATTCCATGGGTCCGAACTCTCCAGGTTGAAGGGAATATTACTACAGCTATAACATGTGCGGGAAACCTAGAGAACGGACACACTGTGAATACGAAAGGTTTCTAAAACTCAACGCATAGTCCCTCTCCTGGTGCTCCGGTTTGACTTTCCGTCTGCTTTACTATCAACCTCCCAACTTGGAGAGACAGCCCCTTTAACCTCTTGGTTCGCACAGGTTGCCAATTTGGCAGAGGATGAAACGGAAGAGGGAGAACCAATGAGAGAGTAGCTGTTAGGCATTTGGAGGGGCACATATCACTGTAATTTCCCGGCAGGAAGAAGAATTAACCAAATTCTCAGCCACCCACCGGGAACCAGTATAGGTCCTGAACCAAAATTTTGGACTTGCGGTCAGCTCACCAAAAACGAGTTGAAAAATGGAGCTCAGGGGCACAGCAATTCACAAACTGGCCGAGTAATAAAGGACAACTATCGTCCAAAAATCTGTTGAGGGAAGGCAACGAGGCGGACTTGAAAGCGAGGCAGAATAGCAGGAAACAGATTTCAAGAGGTACGTTGGAATCGCCTTTAAAGCACAGGAAGAGGGGCACAACTTCGACAATGATGCACTTGGCCAAAAAGGGCGTATGCGTTTTCTCCTGAATATATTCAGGAGAAAACGCATACGCCCTTTTTGGCCAAGCAAGCAAGCGGGCAATGCAAATCTGCACTACAAAGAAGTATCACTTCCCACCGGTCAAAAGGGACATCCACAAAATGTGTAAGAACAAGAAAGGCAAGACAGGCCCTGGAGAACAGGGAGCCTTGTTATGCTGATGGGCGGGATGTAAATTGACAACTGCCTCTCTGGAGGAGTGCATTCTGTTCCCTAAAACAAGTAAAGAACAGAGCTACAGAGCCAAGGGCACTACCAGTCTAGGGAATATACCTTGGGAAAACTGAAAATCAATAAGACAGAGCCACCCCAAAATTTAGGGCTGCACTGCATACAAGGACCTCAACTTGGATACACCTTAAGTATCCCAGAAAATATAAACATGGTTCAAAAAATTGTGGTACTTACGTACGATGGAATATCCCTCAGCCATGAAATCAATGTCATAAGACCAGTAGCAGCAAAATGGGTGGATTCAGGTACGATGATTCTAAGTGAAATAAGTCACACAGAAAAAGAAACTTATCATAAGATATCACTTATGAAGATCCTGTAAACATGGCTACACTTGAACTGAGTTGGAAAGAGGACAGTGTCTCACATTTAGAAAACACTCTTATACCTGCTTAAGGGGGAAGGAGAGGTGGGGTGATGCATAAAACCAGAGTTTGATATAAGCACAGGTACCGTTCCAAAAACCAACTATGGAATAGACAAGACCTACACCGTCCTCAGCGAAAGGGACTCAAAACCCCATATTTCCCGCAGAGGAAAATATCTGACTAGTAAGAATCTTAAAACCTATGTATTGATATGTCTCCGTAAGGGAATCAAGTGTGTCTAGACTGGCATAAACATGGCAGCGAGAATCAGCTCAAACCCACTATAAAAAGGAATTTCAAAAACAAAACAAAAAAACTGGGAAATTCTTTACAATTCCTTCAGGGTCTCTGATGAAGGCTGGAATGACCCTATCTACAACGACAGCTGGATGTGGCATAAGGAGGGACACTTGGGACTGAGACGATTGGTGAGATTGGGTGAGCAAATGCAGACCCTTTAAAGCAATAATGCATGGCACCCATTCCATGGGTCCGAACTCTCCAGGTTGAAGGGAATATTACTACAGCTATAACATGTGCGGGAAACCTAGAGAACGGACACACTGTGAATACGAAAGGTTTCTAAAACTCAACGCATAGTCCCTCCCCTGGTGCTCCGGTTTGACTTTCCGTCTGCTTTACTATCAACCTCCCAACTTGGAGAGACAGCCCCTTTAACCTCTTGGTTCGCACAGGTTGCCAATTTGGCAGAGGATGAAAGGGAAGAGGGAGAACCAATGAGAGAGTAGCTGTTAGGCATTTGGACGGGCACATATCACTGTAATTTCCCGGCAGGAAGAAGAATTAACCAAATTCTCAGCCACCCACCGGGAACCAGTATAGGTCCTGAACCAAAATTTTGGACTTGCGGTCAGCTCACCAAAAACGAGTTGAAAAATGGAGCTCAGGGGCACAGCAATTCACAAACTGGCTGAGTAATAAAGGACAACTATCGTCCAAAAATCTGTTGAGGGAAGGCAACGAGGCGGACTTGAAAGCGAGGCAGAATAGCAGGAAACAGATTTCAAGAGGTACGTTGGAATCGCCTTTAAAGCACAGGAAGAGGGGCACAACTTCGACAATGATGCACTTGGCCAAAAAGGGCGTATGCGTTTTCTCCTGAATATATTCAGGAGAAAACGCATACGCCCTTTTTGGCCAAGCAAGCAAGCGGGCAATGCAAATCTGCACTACAAAGAAGTATCACTTCCCACCGGTCAAAAGGGACATCCACAAAATGTGTAAGAACAAGAAAGGCAAGACAGGCCCTGGAGAACAGGGAGCCTTGTTATGCTGATGGGCGGGATGTAAATTGCCAACTGCCTCTCTGGAGGAGTGCATTCTGTTCCCTAAAACAAGTAAAGAACAGAGCTACAGAGCCAAGGGCACTACCAGTCTAGGGAATATACCTTGGGAAAACGGAAAATCAATAAGACAGAGCCACCCCAAAATTTAGGGCTGCACTGCATACAAGGACCTCAACTTGGATACACCTTAAGTATCCCAGAAAATATAAACATGGTTCAAAAAATTGTGGTACTTACGTACGATGGAATATCCCTCAGCCATGAAATCAATGTCATAAGACCAGTAGCAGCAAAATGGGTGGATTCAGGTACGATGATTCTAAGTGAAATAAGTCACACAGAAAAAGAAACTTATCATAAGATATCACTTATGAAGATCCTGTAAACATGGCTACACTTGAACTGAGTTAGGAAAGAGAACAGTGTCTCACATTTAGAAAACACTCTTATACCTGCTTAAGGGGGAAGGAGAGGTGGGGTGATGCATAAAACAAGAGTTTGATATAAGCACAGGTACCGTTCCATAAACCAACTATGGAATAGACAAGACCTACACTGTCCTCAGCGAAAGGGACTCAAAACCCCATATTTCCCGCAGAGGAAAATATCTGACTAGTAAGAATCTTAAAACCTATGTATTGATATGTCTCCGTAAGGGAATCAAGTGTGTCTAGACTGGCATAAACATGGCAGCGAGAATCAGCTCAAACCCACTATAAAAAGGAATTTCAAAAACAAAACAAAAAAACTGGGAAATTCTTTGCAATTCCTTCAGGGTCTCTGATGAAAGCTGGAATGACCCTATCTACAACGACAGCTGGATGTGGCATAAGGAGGGACACTTGGGACTGAGACGATTGGTGAGATTGGGTGAGCAAATGCAGACCCTTTAAAGCAATAATGCATGGCACCCATTCCATGGGTCCGAACTCTCCAGGTTGAAGGGAATATTACTACAGCTATAACATGTGCGGGAAACCTAGAGAACGGACACACTGTGAATACGAAAGGTTTCTAAAACTCAACGCATAGTCCCTCCCCTGGTGCTCCGGTTTGACTTTCCGTCTGCTTTACTATCAACCTCCCAACTTGGAGAGACAGCCCCTTTAACCTCTTGGTTCGCACAGGTTGCCAATTTGGCAGAGGATGAAAGGGAAGAGGGAGAACCAATGAGAGAGTAGCTGTTAGGCATTTGGAGGGGCACATATCACTGTAATTTCCCGGCAGGAAGAAGAATTAACCAAATTCTCAGCCACCCACCGGGAACCAGTATAGGTCCTGAACCAAAATTTTGGACTTGCGGTCAGCTCACCAAAAACGAGTTGAAAAATGGAGCTCAGGGGCACCGCAATTCACAAACTGGCCGAGTAATAAAGGACAACTATCGTCCAAAAATCTGTTGAGGGAAGGCAACGAGGCGGACTTGAAAGCGAGGCAGAATAGCAGGAAACAGATTTCAAGAGGTACATTGGAATCGCCTTTAAAGCACAGGAAGAGGGGCACAACTTCGACAATGATGCACTTGGCCAAAAAGGGCGTATGCGTTTTCTCCTGAATATATTCAGGAGAAAACGCATACGCCCTTTTTGGCCAAGCAAGCAAGCGGGCAATGCAAATCTGCACTACAAAGAAGTATCACTTCCCACCGGTCAAAAGGGACATCCACAAAATGTGTAAGAACAAGAAAGGCAAGACAGGCCCTGGAGAACAGGGAGCCTTGTTATGCTGATGGGCGGGATGTAAATTGCCAACTGCCTCTCTGGAGGAGTGCATTCTGTTCCCTAAAACAAGTAAAGAACAGAGCTACAGAGCCAAGGGCACTACCAGTCTAGGGAATATACCTTGGGAAAACTGAAAATCAATAAGACAGAGCCACCCCAAAATTTAGGGCTGCACTGCATACAAGGAACTCAACTTGGATACAACTTAAGTATCCCAGAAAATATAAACATGGTTCAAAAAATTGTGGTACTTACGTACGATGGAATATCCCTCAGCCATGAAATCAATGTCATATGACCAGTAGCAGCAAAATGGGTGTATTCAGCTACGATGATTCTAAGTGAAATAAGTCACACAGAAAAAGAAACTTATCATAAGATATCACTTATGAAGATCCTGTAAACATGGCTACACTTGAACTGAGTTAGGAAAGAGAACAGTGTCTCACATTTAGAAAACACTCTTATACCTGCTTAAGGGGGAAGGAGAGGTGGGGTGATGCATGAAACCAGAGTTTGATATAAGCACAGGTACCGTTCCAAAAACCAACTATGGAATAGACAAGACCTACAACGTCCTCAGCGAAAGGGACTCAAAACCCCATATTTCCCGCAGAGGAAAATATCTGACTAGTAAGAATCTTAAAACCTATGTATTGATATGTCTCCGTAAGGGAATCAAGTGTGTCTAGACTGGCATAAACATGGCAGCGAGAATCAGCTCAAACCCACTATAAAAAGGAATTTCAAAAACAAAACAAAAAAACTGGGAAATTCTTTACAATTCCTTCAGGGTCGCTGATGAAAGCTGGAATGACCCTATCTACAACGACAGCTGGATGTGGCATAATGAGGGACACTTGGGACTGAGACGATTGGTGAGATTGGGTGAGCAAATGCAGACCCTTTAAAGCAATAATGCATGGCACCCATTCCATGGGTCCGAACTCTCCAGGTTGAAGGGAATATTACTACAGCTATAACATGTGCGGTAAACCTAGAGAACGGACACACTGTGAATACGAAAGGTTTCTAAAACTCAACGAATAGTCCCTCTCCTGGTGCTCCGGTTTGACTTTCCGTCTGCTTTACTATCAACCTCCCAACTTGGAGAGACAGCCCCTTTAACCTCTTGGTTCGTACAGGTTGCCAATTTGGCAGAGGATGAAAAGGAAGAGGGAGAACCAATGAGAGAGTAGCTGTTAGGCATTTGGACGGGCATATATCACTGTAATTTCCCGGCAGGAAGAAGAATTAACCAAATTCTCAGCCACCCACCGGGAACCAGTATAGGTCCTGAACCAAAATTTTGGACTTGCGGTCAGCTCACCAAAAACGAGTTGAAAAATGGAGCTCAGGGGCACAGCAATTCACAAACTGGCTGAGTAATAAAGGACAACTATCGTCCAAAAATCTGTTGAGGGAAGGCAACGAGGCGGACTTGAAAGCGAGGCAGAATAGCAGGAAACAGATTTCAAGAGGTACGTTGGAATCGCCTTTAAAGCACAGGAAGAGGGGCACAACTTCGACAATGATGCACTTGGCCAAAAAGGGCGTATGCGTTTTCTCCTGAATATATTCAGGAGAAAACGCATACGCCCTTTTTGGCCAAGCAAGCAAGCGGGCAATGCAAATCTGCACTACAAAGAAGTATCACTTCCCACCGGTCAAAAGGGACATCCACAAAATGTGTAAGAACAAGAAAGGCAAGACAGGCCCTGGAGAACAGGGAGCCTTGTTATGCTGATGGGCGGGATGTAAATTGCCAACTGCCTCTCTGGAGGAGTGCATTCTGTTCCCTAAAACAAGTAAAGAACAGAGCTACAGAGTCAAGGGCACTACCAGCCTAGGGAATATACCTTGGGAAAACTGAAAATCAATAAGACAGAGCCACCCCAAAATTTAGGGCTGCACTGCATACAAGGACCTCAACTTGGATACACCTTAAGTATCCCAGAAAATATAAACATGGTTCAAAAAATTGTGGTACTTACGTACGATGGAATATCCCTCAGCCATGAAATCAATGTCATAAGACCAGTAGCAGCAAAATGGGTGGATTCAGGTACGATGATTCTAAGTGAAATAAGTCACACAGAAAAAGAAACTTATCATAAGATATCACTTATGAAGATCCTGTAAACATGGCTACACTTGAACTGAGTTAGGAAAGAGAACAGTGTCTCACATTTAGAAAACACTCTTATACCTGCTTAAGGGAGAAGGAGAGGTGGGGTGATGCATAAAACAAGAGTTTGATATAAGCACAGGTACCGTTCCAAAAACCAACTATGGAATAGACAAGACCTACACCGTCCTCAGCGAAAGGGACTCAAAACCCCATATTTCCCGCAGAGGAAAATATCTGACTAGTAAGAATCTTAAAACCTATGTATTGATATGTCTCCGTAAGGGAATCAAGTGTGTCTAGACTGGCATAAACATGGCAGCGAGAATCAGCTCAAACCCACTATAAAAAGGAATTTCAAAAACAAAACAAAAAAACTGGGAAATTCTTTGCAATTCCTTCAGGGTCTCTGATGAAAGCTGGAATGACCCTATCTACAACGACAGCTGGATGTGGCATAAGGAGGGACACTTGGGACTGAGACGATTGGTGAGATTGGGTGAGCAAATGCAGACCCTTTAAAGCAATAATGCATGGCACCCATTCCATGGGTCCGAACTCTCCAGGTTGAAGGGAATATTACTACAGCTATAACATGTGCGGGAAACCTAGAGAACGGACACACTGTGAATACGAAAGGTTTCTAAAACTCAACGCATAGTCCCTCTCCTGGTGCTCCGGTTTGACTTTCCGTCTGCTTTACTATCAACCTCCCAACTTGGAGAGACAGCCCCTTTAACCTCTTGGTTCGCACAGGTTGCCAATTTGGCAGAGGATGAAAGGGAAGAGGGAGAACCAATGAGAGAGTAGCTGTTAGGCATTTGGACGGGCACATATCACTGTAATTTCAGGGCAGGAAGAAGAATTAACCAAATTCTCAGCCACCCACCGGGAACCAGTATAGGTCCTGAACCAAAATTTTGGACTTGCGGTCAGCTCACCAAAAACGAGTTGAAAAATGGAGCTCAGGGGCACAGCAATTCACAAACTGGCCGAGTAATAAAGGACAACTATCGTCCAAAAATCTGTTGAGGGAAGGCAACGAGGCGGACTTGAAAGCGAGGCAGAATAGCAGGAAACAGATTTCAAGAGGTACGTTGGAATCGCCTTTAAAGCACAGGAAGAGGGGCACAACTTCGACAATGATGCACTTGGCCAAAAAGGGCGTATGCGTTTTCTCCTGAATATATTCAGGAGAAAACGCATACGCCCTTTTTGGCCAAGCAAGCAAGCGGGCCATGCAAATCTGCACTACAAAGAAGTATCACTTCCCACCGGTCAAAAGGGACATCCACAAAATGTGTAAGAACAAGAAAGGCAAGACAGGCCCTGGAGAACAGGGAGCCTTGTTATGCTGATGGGCGGGATGTAAATTGACAACTGCCTCTCTGGAGGAGTGCATTCTGTGCCCTAAAACAAGTAAAGAAGAGAGCTACAGAGCCAAGGGCACTACCAGTCTAGGGAATATACCTTGGGAAAACTGAAAATCAATAAGACAGAGCCACCCCAAAATTTAGGGCTGCACTGCATACAAGGACCTCAACTTGGATACACCTTAAGTATCCCAGAAAATATAAACATGGTTCAAAAAATTGTGGTACTTACGTACGATGGAATATCCCTCAGCCATGAAATCAATGTCATAAGACCAGTAGCAGCAAAATGGGTGGATTCAGGTACGATGATTCTAAGTGAAATAAGTCACACAGAAAAAGAAACTTATCATAAGATATCACTTATGAAGATCCTGTAAACATGGCTACACTTGAACTGAGTTAGGAAAGAGAACAGTGTCTCACATTTAGAAAACACTCTTATACCTGCTTAAGGGGGAAGGAGAGGTGGGGTGATGCATAAAACCAGAGTTTGATATAAGCACAGGTACCGTTCCAAAAACCAACTATGGAATTGACAAGACCTACACCGTCTTCAGTGAAAGGGACTCAAAACCCCATATTTCCCGCAGAGGAAAATATCTGACTAGTAAGAATCTTAAAACCTATGTATTGATATGTCTCCGTAAGGGAATCAAGTGTGTCTAGACTGGCATAAACATGGCAGCGAGAATCAGCTCAAACCCACTATAAAAAGGAATTTCAAAAACAAAACAAAAAAACGGGGAAATTCTTTACAATTCCTTCAGGGTTTCTGATGAAAGCTGGAATGACCCTATCTACAACGACAGCTGGATGTGGCATAAGGAGGGACACTTGGGACTGAGACGATTGGTGAGATTGGTTGAGCAAATGCAGACCCTTTAAAGCAATAATGCATGGCACCCATTCCATGGGTCCGAACTCTCCAGGTTGAAGGGAATGTTACTACAGCTATAACATGTGCGGGAAACCTAGAGAACGGACACACTGTGAATACGAAAGGTTTCTAAAACTCAACGCATAGTCCCTCTCCTGGTGCACCGGTTTGACTTTCCGTCTGCTTTACTATCAACCTCCCAACTTGGAGAGACAGCCCCTTTAACCTCTTGGTTCGCACAGGTTGCCAATTTGGCAGAGGATGAAAGGGAAGAGGGAGAACCAATGAGAGAGTAGCTGTTAGGCATTTGGACGGGCACATATCACTGTAATTTCCCGGCAGGAAGAAGAATTAACCAAATTCTCAGCCACCCACCGGGCACCAGTATAGGTCCTGAACCAAAATTTTGGACTTGCGTTCAGCTCACCAAAAACGAGTTGAATAATGGAGCTCAGGGGCACAGCAATTCACAAACTGGCCGAGTAATAAAGGACAACTATCGTCCAAAAATCTGTTGAGGGAAGGCAACGAGGCGGACTTGAAAGCGAGGCAGAATAGCAGGAAACAGATTTCAAGAGGTACGTTGGAATCGCCTTTAAAGCACAGGAAGAGGGGCACAACTTCGACAATGATGCACATGGCCAAAAAGGGCGTATGCGTTTTCTCCTGAATATATTCAGGAGAAAACGCATACGCCCTTTTTGGCCAAGCAAGCAAGCGGGCAATGCAAATCTGCACTACAAAGAAGTATCACTTCCCACCGGTCAAAAGGGACATCCACAAAATGTGTAAGAACAAGAAAGGCAAGACATGCCGTGGAGAACAGGGAGCCTTGTTATGCTGATGGGCGGGATGTAAATTGACAACTGCCTCTCTGGAGGAGTGCATTCTGTTCCCTAAAACAAGTAAAGAACAGAGCTACAGAGCCAAGGGCACTACCAGTCTAGGGAATATACCTTGGGAAAACTGAAAATCAATAAGACAGAGCCACCCCAAAATTTAGGGCTGCACTGCATACAAGGACCTCAACTTGGATACACCTTAAGTATTCCAGAAAATATAAACATGGTTCAAAAAATTGTGGTACTTACGTACGATGGAATATCCCTCAGCCATGAAATCATTGTCATAAGACCAGTAGCAGCAAAATGGGTGGATTCAGGTACGATGATTCTAAGTGAAATAAGTCACACAGAAAAAGAAACTTATCATAAGATATCACTTATGAAGATCCTGTAAACATGGCTACACTTGAACTGAGTTAGGAAAGAGAACAGTGTCTCACATTTAGAAAACACTCTTATACCTGCTTAAGGGGGAAGGAGAGGTGGGGTGATGCATAAAACCAGAGTTTGATATAAGCACAGGTACCGTTCCAAAAACCAACTATGGATTAGACAAGACCTACACCGTCCTCAGCGAAAGGGACTCAAAACCCCATATTTCCCGCACAGGAAAATATCTGACTAGTAAGAATCTTAAAACCTATGTATTTATATGTCTCCGTAAGGGAATCAAGTGTGTCTAGACTGGCATAAACATGGCAGCGAGAATCAGCTCAAACCCACTATAAAAAGGAATTTCAAAAACAAAACAAAAAAAATGGGAAATTCTTTACAATTCCTTCAGGGTCTCTGATGAAGGCTGGAATGACCCTATCTACAACGACAGCTGGATGTGGCATAAGGAGGGACACTTGGGACTGAGACGATTGGTGAGATTGGGTGAGCAAATGCAGACCCTTTAAAGCAATAATGCATGGCACCCATTCCATGGGTCCGAACTCTCCAGGTTGAAGGGAATATTACTACAGCTATAACATGTGCGGGAAACCTAGAGAACGGACACACTGTGAATACGAAAGGTTTCTAAAACTCAACGCATAGTCCCTCTCCTGGTGCTCCGGTTTGACTTTCCGTCTGCTTTACTATCAACCTCCCAACTTGGAGAGACAGCCCCTTTAACCTCTTGGTTCGCACAGGTTGCCAATTTGGCAGAGGATGAAACGGAAGAGGGAGAACCAATGAGAGAGTAGCTGTTAGGCATTTGGAGGGGCACATATCACTGTAATTTCCCGGCAGGAAGAAGAATTAACCAAATTCTCAGCCACCCACCGGGAACCAGTATAGGTCCTGAACCAAAATTTTGGACTTGCGGTCAGCTCACCAAAAACGAGTTGAAAAATGGAGCTCAGGGGCACAGCAATTCACAAACTGGCCGAGTAATAAAGGACAACTATCGTCCAAAAATCTGTTGAGGGAAGGCAACGAGGCGGACTTGAAAGCGAGGCAGAATAGCAGGAAACAGATTTCAAGAGGTACGTTGGAATCGCCTTTAAAGCACAGGAAGAGGGGCACAACTTCGACAATGATGCACTTGGCCAAAAAGGGCGTATGCGTTTTCTCCTGAATATATTCAGGAGAAAACGCATACGCCCTTTTTGGCCAAGCAAGCAAGCGGGCAATGCAAATCTGCACTACAAAGAAGTATCACTTCCCACCGGTCAAAAGGGACATCCACAAAATGTGTAAGAACAAGAAAGGCAAGACAGGCCCTGGAGAACAGGGAGCCTTGTTATGCTGATGGGCGGGATGTAAATTGACAACTGCCTCTCTGGAGGAGTGCATTCTGTTCCCTAAAACAAGTAAAGAACAGAGCTACAGAGCCAAGGGCACTACCAGTCTAGGGAATATACCTTGGGAAAACTGAAAATCAATAAGACAGAGCCACCCCAAAATTTAGGGCTGCACTGCATACAAGGACCTCAACTTGGATACACCTTAAGTATCCCAGAAAATATAAACATGGTTCAAAAAATTGTGGTACTTACGTACGATGGAATATCCCTCAGCCATGAAATCAATGTCATAAGACCAGTAGCAGCAAAATGGGTGGATTCAGGTACGATGATTCTAAGTGAAATAAGTCACACAGAAAAAGAAACTTATCATAAGATATCACTTATGAAGATCCTGTAAACATGGCTACACTTGAACTGAGTTGGAAAGAGGACAGTGTCTCACATTTAGAAAACACTCTTATACCTGCTTAAGGGGGAAGGAGAGGTGGGGTGATGCATAAAACCAGAGTTTGATATAAGCACAGGTACCGTTCCAAAAACCAACTATGGAATAGACAAGACCTACACCGTCCTCAGCGAAAGGGACTCAAAACCCCATATTTCCCGCAGAGGAAAATATCTGACTAGTAAGAATCTTAAAACCTATGTATTGATATGTCTCCGTAAGGGAATCAAGTGTGTCTAGACTGGCACAAACATGGCAGCGAGAATCAGCTCAAACCCACTATAAAAAGGAATTTCAAAAACAAAACAAAAAAAACTGGGAAATTCTTTACAATTCTTTACGGGTCTCTGATGAAGGCTGGAATGACCCTATCTACAACGACAGCTGGATGTGGCATAAGGAGGGACACTTGGGACTGAGACGATTGGTGAGATTGGGTGAGCAAATGCAGACCCTTTAAAGCAATAATGCATGGCACCCATTCCATGGGTCCGAACTCTCCAGGTTGAAGGGAATATTACTACAGCTATAACATGTGCGGGAAACCTAGAGAACGGACACACTGTGAATACGAAAGGTTTCTAAAACTCAACGCATAGTCCCTCCCCTGGTGCTCCGGTTTGACTTTCCGTCTGCTTTACTATCAACCTCCCAACTTGGAGAGACAGCCCCTTTAACCTCTTGGTTCGCACAGGTTGCCAATTTGGCAGAGGATGAAAGGGAAGAGGGAGAACCAATGAGAGAGTAGCTGTTAGGCATTTGGACGGGCACATATCACTGTAATTTCCCGGCAGGAAGAAGAATTAACCAAATTCTCAGCCACCCACCGGGAACCAGTATAGGTCCTGAACCAAAATTTTGGACTTGCGGTCAGCTCACCAAAAACGAGTTGAAAAATGGAGCTCAGGGGCACAGCAATTCACAAACTGGCTGAGTAATAAAGGACAACTATCGTCCAAAAATCTGTTGAGGGAAGGCAACGAGGCGGACTTGAAAGCGAGGCAGAATAGCAGGAAACAGATTTCAAGAGGTACGTTGGAATCGCCTTTAAAGCACAGGAAGAGGGGCACAACTTCGACAATGATGCACTTGGCCAAAAAGGGCGTATGCGTTTTCTCCTGAATATATTCAGGAGAAAACGCATACGCCCTTTTTGGCCAAGCAAGCAAGCGGGCAATGCAAATCTGCACTACAAAGAAGTATCACTTCCCACCGGTCAAAAGGGACATCCACAAAATGTGTAAGAACAAGAAAGGCAAGACAGGCCCTGGAGAACAGGGAGCCTTGTTATGCTGATGGGCGGGATGTAAATTGCCAACTGCCTCTCTGGAGGAGTGCATTCTGTTCCCTAAAACAAGTAAAGAACAGAGCTACAGAGCCAAGGGCACTACCAGTCTAGGGAATATACCTTGGGAAAACGGAAAATCAATAAGACAGAGCCACCCCAAAATTTAGGGCTGCACTGCATACAAGGACCTCAACTTGGATACACCTTAAGTATCCCAGAAAATATAAACATGGTTCAAAAAATTGTGGTACTTACGTACGATGGAATATCCCTCAGCCATGAAATCAATGTCATAAGACCAGTAGCAGCAAAATGGGTGGATTCAGGTACGATGATTCTAAGTGAAATAAGTCACACAGAAAAAGAAACTTATCATAAGATATCACTTATGAAGATCCTGTAAACATGGCTACACTTGAACTGAGTTAGGAAAGAGAACAGTGTCTCACATTTAGAAAACACTCTTATACCTGCTTAAGGGGGAAGGAGAGGTGGGGTGATGCATAAAACAAGAGTTTGATATAAGCACAGGTACCGTTCCAAAAACCAACTATGGAATAGACAAGACCTACACTGTCCTCAGCGAAAGGGACTCAAAACCCCATATTTCCCGCAGAGGAAAATATCTGACTAGTAAGAATCTTAAAACCTATGTATTGATATGTCTCCGTAAGGGAATCAAGTGTGTCTAGACTGGCATAAACATGGCAGCGAGAATCAGCTCAAACCCACTATAAAAAGGAATTTCAAAAACAAAACAAAAAAACTGGGAAATTCTTTACAATTCCTTCAGGGTCTCTGATGAAAGCTGGAATGACCCTATCTACAACGACAGCTGGATGTGGCATAAGGAGGGACACTTGGGACTGAGACGATTGGTGAGATTGGGTGAGCAAATGCAGACCCTTTAAAGCAATAATGCATGGCACCCATTCCATGGGTCCGAACTCTCCAGGTTGAAGGGAATATTACTACAGCTATAACATGTGCGGGAAACCTAGAGAACGGACACACTGTGAATACGAAAGGTTTCTAAAACTCAACGCATAGTCCCTCCCCTGGTGCTCCGGTTTGACTTTCCGTCTGCTTTACTATCAACCTCCCAACTTGGAGAGACAGCCCCTTTAACCTCTTGGTTCGCACAGGTTGCCAATTTGGCAGAGGATGAAAGGGAAGAGGGAGAACCAATGAGAGAGTAGCTGTTAGGCATTTGGAGGGGCACATATCACTGTAATTTCCCGGCAGGAAGAAGAATTAACCAAATTCTCAGCCACCCACCGGGAACCAGTATAGGTCCTGAACCAAAATTTTGGACTTGCGGTCAGCTCACCAAAAACGAGTTGAAAAATGGAGCTCAGGGGCACCGCAATTCACAAACTGGCCGAGTAATAAAGGACAACTATCGTCCAAAAATCTGTTGAGGGAAGGCAACGAGGCGGACTTGAAAGCGAGGCAGAATAGCAGGAAACAGATTTCAAGAGGTACATTGGAATCGCCTTTAAAGCACAGGAAGAGGGGCACAACTTCGACAATGATGCACTTGGCCAAAAAGGGCGTATGCGTTTTCTCCTGAATATATTCAGGAGAAAACGCATATGCCCTTTTTGGCCAAGCAAGCAAGCGGGCAATGCAAATCTGCACTACAAAGAAGTATCACTTCCCACCGGTCAAAAGGGACATCCACAAAATGTGTAAGAACAAGAAAGGCAAGACAGGCCCTGGAGAACAGGGAGCCTTGTTATGCTGATGGGCGGGATGTAAATTGCCAACTGCCTCTCTGGAGGAGTGCATTCTGTTCCCTAAAACAAGTAAAGAACAGAGCTACAGAGCCAAGGGCACTACCAGTCTAGGGAATATACCTTGGGAAAACTGAAAATCAATAAGACAGAGCCACCCCAAAATTTAGGGCTGCACTGCATACAAGGACCTCAACTTGGATACAACTTAAGTATCCCAGAAAATATAAACATGGTTCAAAAAATTGTGGTACTTACGTACGATGGAATATCCCTCAGCCATGAAATCAATGTCATAAGACCAGTAGCAGCAAAATGGGTGTATTCAGCTACGATGATTCTAAGTGAAATAAGTCACACAGAAAAAGAAACTTATCATAAGATATCACTTATGAAGATCCTGTAAACATGGCTACACTTGAACTGAGTTAGGAAAGAGAACAGTGTCTCACATTTAGAAAACACTCTTATACCTGCTTAAGGGGGAAGGAGAGGTGGGGTGATGCATAAAACCAGAGTTTGATATAAGCACAGGTACCGTTCCAAAAACCAACTATGGAATAGACAAGACCTACAACGTCCTCAGCGAAAGGGACTCAAAACCCCATATTTCCCGCAGAGGAAAATATCTGACTAGTAAGAATCTTAAAACCTATGTATTGATATGTCTCCGTAAGGGAATCAAGTGTGTCTAGACTGGCATAAACATGGCAGCGAGAATCAGCTCAAACCCACTATAAAAAGGAATTTCAAAAACAAAACAAAAAAACTGGGAAATTCTTTACAATTCCTTCAGGGTCGCTGATGAAAGCTGGAATGACCCTATCTACAACGACAGCTGGATGTGGCATAATGAGGGACACTTGGGACTGAGACGATTGGTGAGATTGGGTGAGCAAATGCAGACCCTTTAAAGCAATAATGCATGGCACACATTCCATGGGTCCGAACTCTCCAGGTTGAAGGGAATATTACTACAGCTATAACATGTGCGGGAAACCTAGAGAACGGACACACTGTGAATACGAAAGGTTTCTAAAACTCAACGAATAGTCCCTCTCCTGGTGCTCCGGTTTGACTTTCCGTCTGCTTTACTATCAACCTCCCAACTTGGAGAGACAGCCCCTTTAACCTCTTGGTTCGTACAAGTTGCCAATTTGGCAGAGGATGAAAAGGAAGAGGGAGAACCAATGAGAGAGTAGCTGTTAGGCATTTGGACGGGCACATATCACTGTAATTTCCCGGCAGGAAGAAGAATTAACCAAATTCTCAGCCACCCACCGGGAACCAGTATAGGTCCTGAACCAAAATTTTGGACTTGCGGTCAGCTCACCAAAAACGAGTTGAAAAATGGAGCTCAGGGGCACAGCAATTCACAAACTGGCTGAGTAATAAAGGACAACTATCGTCCAAAAATCTGTTGAGGGAAGGCAACGAGGCGGACTTGAAAGCGAGGCAGAATAGCAGGAAACAGATTTCAAGAGGTACGTTGGAATCGCCTTTAAAGCACAGGAAGAGGGGCACAACTTCGACAATGATGCACTTGGCCAAAAAGGGCGTATGCGTTTTCTCCTGAATATATTCAGGAGAAAACGCATACGCCCTTTTTGGCCAAGCAAGCAAGCGGGCAATGCAAATCTGCACTACAAAGAAGTATCACTTCCCACCGGTCAAAAGGGACATCCACAAAATGTGTAAGAACAAGAAAGGCAAGACAGGCCCTGGAGAACAGGGAGCCTTGTTATGCTGATGGGCGGGATGTAAATTGCCAACTGCCTCTCTGGAGGAGTGCATTCTGTTCCCTAAAACAAGTAAAGAACAGAGCTACAGAGCCAAGGGCACTACCAGTCTAGGGAATATACCTTGGGAAAACGGAAAATCAATAAGACAGAGCCACCCCAAAATTTAGGGCTGCACTGCATACAAGGACCTCAACTTGGATACACCTTAAGTATCCCAGAAAATATAAACATGGTTCAAAAAATTGTGGTACTTACGTACGATGGAATATCCCTCAGCCATGAAATCAATGTCATAAGACCAGTAGCAGCAAAATGGGTGGATTCAGGTACGATGATTCTAAGTGAAATAAGTCACACAGAAAAAGAAACTTATCATAAGATATCACTTATGAAGATCCTGTAAACATGGCTACACTTGAACTGAGTTAGGAAAGAGAACAGTGTCTCACATTTAGAAAACACTCTTATACCTGCTTAAGGGGGAAGGAGAGGTGGGGTGATGCATAAAACAAGAGTTTGATATAAGCACAGTACCGTTCCAAAAACCAACTATGGAATAGACAAGACCTACACCGTCCTCAGCGAAAGGGACTCAAAACCCCATATTTCCCGCAGAGGAAAATATCTGACTAGTAAGAATCTTAAAACCTATGTATTGATATGTCTCCGTAAGGGAATCAAGTGTGTCTAGACTGGCATAAACATGGCAGCGAGAATCAGCTCAAACCCACTATAAAAAGGAATTTCAAAAACAAAACAAAAAAACTGGGAAATTCTTTGCAATTCCTTCAGGGTCTCTGATGAAAGCTGGAATGACCCTATCTACAACGACAGCTGGATGTGGCATAAGGAGGGACACTTGGGACTGAGACGATTGGTGAGATTGGGTGAGCAAATGCAGACCCTTTAAAGCAATAATGCATGGCACCCATTCCATGGGTCCGAACTCTCCAGGTTGAAGGGAATATTACTACAGCTATAACATGTGCGGGAAACCTAGAGAACGGACACACTGTGAATACGAAAGGTTTCTAAAACTCAACGCATAGTCCCTCTCCTGGTGCTCCGGTTTGACTTTCCGTCTGCTTTACTATCAACCTCCCAACTTGGAGAGACAGCCCCTTTAACCTCTTGGTTCGCACAGGTTGCCAATTTGGCAGAGGATGAAAGGGAAGAGGGAGAACCAATGAGAGAGTAGCTGTTAGGCATTTGGACGGGCACATATCACTGTAATTTCAGGGCAGGAAGAAGAATTAACCAAATTCTCAGCCATCCACCGGGAACCAGTATAGGTCCTGAACCAAAATTTTGGACTTGCGGTCAGCTCACCAAAAACGAGTTGAAAAATGGAGCTCAGGGGCACAGCAATTCACAAACTGGCCGAGTAATAAAGGACAACTATCGTCCAAAAATCTGTTGAGGGAAGGCAACGAGGCGGACTTGAAAGCGAGGCAGAATAGCAGGAAACAGATTTCAAGAGGTACGTTGGAATCGCCTTTAAAGCACAGGAAGAGGGGCACAACTTCGACAATGATGCACTTGGCCAAAAAGGGCGTATGCGTTTTCTCCTGAATATATTCAGGAGAAAACGCATACGCCCTTTTTGGCCAAGCAAGCAAGCGGGCCATGCAAATCTGCACTACAAAGAAGTATCACTTCCCACCGGTCAAAAGGGACATCCACAAAATGTGTAAGAACAAGAAAGGCAAGACAGGCCCTGGAGAACAGGGAGCCTTGTTATGCTGATGGGCGGGATGTAAATTGCCAACTGCCTCTCTGGAGGAGTGCATTCTGTTCCCTAAAACAAGTAAAGAACAGAGCTACAGAGCCAAGGGCACTACCAGTCTAGGGAATATACCTTGGGAAAACTGAAAATCAATAAGACAGAGCCACCCCAAAATTTAGGGCTGCACTGCATACAAGGACCTCAACTTGGATACACCTTAAGTATCCCAGAAAATATAAACATGGTTCAAAAAATTGTGGTACTTACGTACGATGGAATATCCCTCAGCCATGAAATCAATGTCATAAGACCAGTAGCAGCAAAATGGGTGGATTCAGGTACGATGATTCTAAGTGAAATAAGTCACACAGAAAAAGAAACTTATCATAAGATATCACTTATGAAGATCCTGTAAACATGGCTACACTTGAACTGAGTTAGGAAAGAGAACAGTGTCTCACATTTAGAAAACACTCTTATACCTGCTTAAGGGGGAAGGAGAGGTGGGGTGATGCATAAAACCAGAGTTTGATATAAGCACAGGTACCGTTCCAAAAACCAACTATGGAATTGACAAGACCTACACCGTCTTCAGTGAAAGGGACTCAAAACCCCATATTTCCTGCAGAGGAAAATATCTGACTAGTAAGAATCTTAAAACCTATGTATTGATATGTCTCCGTAAGGGAATCAAGTGTGTCTAGACTGGCATAAACATGGCAGCGAGAATCAGCTCAAACCCACTATAAAAAGGAATTTCAAAAACAAAACAAAAAAACTGGGAAATTCTTTACAATTCCTTCAGGGTTTCTGATGAAAGCTGGAATGACCCTATCTACAACGACAGCTGGATGTGGCATAAGGAGGGACACTTGGGACTGAGACGATTGGTGAGATTGGTTGAGCAAATGCAGACCCTTTAAAGCAATAATGCATGGCACCCATTCCATGGGTCCGAACTCTCCAGGTTGAAGGGAATGTTACTACAGCTATAACATGTGCGGGAAACCTAGAGAACGGACACACTGTGAATACGAAAGGTTTCTAAAACTCAACGCATAGTCCCTCTCCTGGTGCTCCGGTTTGACTTTCCGTCTGCTTTACTATCAACCTCCCAACTTGGAGAGACAGCCCCTTTAACCTCTTGGTTCGCACAGGTTGCCAATTTGGCAGAGGATGAAAGGGAAGAGGGAGAACCAATGAGAGAGTAGCTGTTAGGCATTTGGAGGGGCACATATCACTGTAATTTCCCGGCAGGAAGAAGAATTAACCAAATTCTCAGCCACCCACCGGGCACCAGTATAGGTCCTGAACCAAAATTTTGGACTTGCGTTCAGCTCACCAAAAACGAGTTGAAAAATGGAGCTCAGGGGCACAGCAATTCACAAACTGGCCGAGTAATAAAGGACAACTATCGTCCAAAAATCTGTTGAGGGAAGGCAACGAGGCGGACTTGAAAGCGAGGCAGAATAGCAGGAAACAGATTTCAAGAGGTACGTTGGAATCGCCTTTAAAGCACAGGAAGAGGGGCACAACTTCGACAATGATGCACTTGGCCAAAAAGGGCGTATGCGTTTTCTCCTGAATATATTCAGGAGAAAACGCATACGCCCTTTTTGGCCAAGCAAGCAAGCGGGCAATGCAAATCTGCACTACAAAGAAGTATCACTTCCCACCGGTCAAAAGGGACATCCACAAAATGTGTAAGAACAAGAAAGGCAAGACAGGCCCTGGAGAACAGGGAGCCTTGTTATGCTGATGGGCGGGATGTAAATTGCCAACTGCCTCTCTGGAGGAGTGCATTCTGTTCCCTAAAACAAGTAAAGAACAGAGCTACAGAGCCAAGGGCACTACCAGTCTAGGGAATATACCTTGGGAAAACTGAAAATCAATAAGACAGAGCCACCCCAAAATTTAGGGCTGCACTGCATACAAGGACCTCAACTTGGATACACCTTAAGTATCCCAGAAAATATAAACATGGTTCAAAAAATTGTGGTACTTACGTACGATGGAATATCCCTCAGCCATGAAATCAATGTCATAAGACCAGTAGCAGCAAAATGGGTGGATTCAGGTACGATGATTCTAAGTGAAATAAGTCACACAGAAAAAGAAACTTATCATAAGATATCACTTATGAAGATCCTGTAAACATGGCTACACTTGAACTGAGTTAGGAAAGAGAACAGTGTCTCACATTTAGAAAACACTCTTATACCTGCTTAAGGGGGAAGGAGAGGTGGGGTGATGCATAAAACCAGAGTTTGATATAAGCACAGGTACCGTTCCAAAAACCAACTATGGATTAGACAAGACCTACACCGTCCTCAGTGAAAGGGACTCAAAACCCCATATTTCCCGCAGAGGAAAATATCTGACTAGTAAGAATCTTAAAACCTATGTATTGATATGTCTCCGTAAGGGAATCAAGTGTGTCTAGACTGGCATAAACATGGCAGCGAGAATCAGCTCAAACCCACTATAAAAAGGAATTTCAAAAACAAAACAAAAAAACTGGGAAATTCTTTACAATTCCTTCAGGGTCTCTGATGAAAGCTGGAATGACCCTATCTACAATGACAGCTGGATGTGGCATAAGGAGGGACACTTGGGACTGAGACGATTGGTGAGATTGGGTGAGCAAATGCAGTCCCTCTAAAGCAATAATGCATGGCACCCATTCCATGGGTCCGAACTCTCCAGGTTGAAGGGAATATTACTACAGCTATAACATGTGCGGGAAACCTAGAGAACGGACACACTGTGAATACGAAAGGTTTCTAAAACTCAACGAATAAACCCTCTCCTGGTGCTCCGGATTGACTTTCTGGCTGCTTTACTATCAACCTCCCAACTTGGAGAGACAGCCCCTTTAACCTCTTGGTTCGCACAGGTTGCCAATTTGGCAGAGGATGAAAGGGAAGAGGGAGAACCAATGAGAGAGTAGCTGTTAGGCATTTGGACGGGCACATATCACTGTAATTTCCCGGCAGGAAGAAGAATTAACCAAATTCTCAGCCACCCACCGGGAACCAGTATAGGTCCTGAACCAAAATTTTGGACTTGCGGTCAGCTCACCAAAAACGAGTTGAAAAATGGAGCTCAGGGGCACAGCAATTCACAAACTGGCCGAGTAATAAAGGACAACTGTCGTCCAAAAATCTGTTGAGGGAAGGCAACGAGGCGGACTTGAAAGCGAGGCAGAATAGCAGGAAACAGATTTCAAGAGGTACGTTGGAATCGCCTTTAAAGCACAGGAAGAGGGGCACAACTTCGACAATGATGCACTTGGCCAAAAAGGGCGTATGCGTTTTCTCCTGAATATATTCAGGAGAAAACGCATACGCCCTTTTTGGCCAAGCAAGCAAGCGGGCAATGCAAATCTGCACTACAAAGAAGTATCACTTCCCACCGGTCAAAAGGGACATCCACAAAATGTGTAAGAACAAGAAAGGCAAGACAGGCCCTGGAGAACAGGGAGCCTTGTTATGCTGATGGGCGGGATGTAAATTGCCAACTGCCTCTCTGGAGGAGTGCATTCTGTTCCCTAAAACAAGTAAAGAACAGAGCTACAGAGCCAAGGGCACTACCAGTCTAGGGAATATACCTTGGGAAAACTGAAAATCAATAAGACAGAGCCACCCCAAAATTTAGGGCTGCACTGCATACAAGGACCTCAACTTGGATACACCTTAAGTATCCCAGAAAATATAAACATGGTTCAAAAAATTGTGGTACTTACGTACGATGGAATATCCCTCAGCCATGAAATCAATGTCATAAGACCAGTAGCAGCAAAATGGGTGGATTCAGGTACGATGATTCTAAGTGAAATAAGTCACACAGAAAAAGAAACTTATCATAAGATATCACTTATGAAGATCCTGTAAACATGGCTACACTTGAACTGAGTTAGGAAAGAGAACAGTGTCTCACATTTAGAAAACACTCTTATACCTGCTTAAGGGGGAAGGAGAGGTGGGGTGATGCATAAAACCAGAGTTTGATATAAGCACAGGTACCGTTCCAAAAACCAACTATGGAATAGACAAGACCTACACCGTCTTCAGTGAAAGGGACTCAAAACCCCATATTTCCCGCAGAGGAAAATATCTGACTAGTAAGAATCTTAAAACCTATGTATTGATATGTCTCCGTAAGGGAATCAAGTGTGTCTAGACTGGCATAAACATGGCAGCGAGAATCAGCTCAAACCCACTATAAAAAGGAATTTCAAAAACAAAACAAAAAAACTGGGAAATTCTTTACAATTCCTTCAGGGTCTCTGATGAAAGCTGGAATGACCCTATCTACAATGACAGCTGGATGTGGCATAAGGAGGGACACTTGGAACTGAGACGATTGGTGAGATTGGGTGAGCAAATGCAGATCCTTTAAAGCAATAATGCATGGCACCCATTCCATGGGTCCGAACTCTCCAGGTTGAAGGGAATATTACTACAGCTATAACATGTGCGGGAAACCTAGAGAACGGACACACTGTGAATACGAAAGGTTTCTAAAACTCAACGCATAGTCCCTCTCCTGGTGCTCCGGTTTGACTTTCCGTCTGCTTTACTATCAACCTCCCAACTTGGAGAGACAGCCCCTTTAACCTCTTGGTTCGCACAGGTTGCCAATTTGGCAGAGGATGAAAGGGAAGAGGGAGAACCAATGAGAGAGTAGCTGTTAGGCATTTGGACGGGCACATATCACTGTAATTTCCCGGCAGGAAGAAGAATTAACCAAATTCTCAGCCACCCACCGGGAACCAGTAGAGGTCCTGAACCAAAATTTTGGGCTTGCGGTCAGCTCACCAAAAACGAGTTGAAAAATGGAGCTCAGGGGCACAGCAATTCACAAACTGGCCGAGTAATAAAGGACAACTGTCGTCCAAAAATCTGTTGAGGGAAGGCAACGAGGCGGACTTGAAAGCGAGGCAGAATAGCAGGAAACAGATTTCAAGAGGTACGTTGGAATCGCCTTTAAAGCACAGGAAGAGGGGCACAACTTCGACAATGATGCACTTGGCCAAAAAGGGCGTATGCGTTTTCTCCTGAATATATTCAGGAGAAAACGCATACGCCCTTTTTGGCCAAGCAAGCAAGCGGGCAATGCAAATCTGCACTACAAAGAAGTATCACTTCCCACCGGTCAAAAGGGACATCCACAAAATGTGTAAGAACAAGAAAGGCAAGACAGGCCCTGGAGAACAGGGAGCCTTGTTATGCTGATGGCCGGGATGTAAATTGCCAACTGCCTCTCTGGAGGAGTGCATTCTGTTCCCTAAAACAAGTAAAGAACAGAGCTACAGAGCCAAGGGCACTACCAGTCTAGGGAATATACCTTGGGAAAACTGAAAATCAATAAGACAGAGCCACCCCAAAATTTAGGGCTGCACTGCATACAAGGACCTCAACTTGGATACACCTTAAGTATCCCAGAAAATATAAACATGGTTCAAAAAATTGTGGTACTTACGTACGATGGAATATCCCTCAGCCATGAAATCAATGTCATAAGACCAGTAGCAGCAAAATGGGTGGATTCAGGTACGATGATTCTAAGTGAAATAAGTCACACAGAAAAAGAAACTTATCATAAGATATCACTTATGAAGATCCTGTAAACATGGCTACACTTGAACTGAGTTAGGAAAGAGAACAGTGTCTCACATTTAGAAAACACTCTTATACCTGCTTAAGGGGGAAGGAGAGGTGGGGTGATGCATAAAACCAGAGTTTGATATAAGCACAGGTACCGTTCCAAAAACCAACTATGGAATAGACAAGACCTACACCGTCCTCAGTGAAAGGGACTCAAAACCCCATATTTCCCGCAGAGGAAAATATCTGACTAGTAAGAATCTTAAAACCTATGTATTGATATGTCTCCGTAAGGGAATCAAGTGTGTCTAGACTGGCATAAACATGGCAGCGAGAATCAGCTCAAACCCACTATAAAAAGGAATTTCAAAAACAAAACAAAAAAACTGGGAAATTCTTTACAATTCCTTCAGGGTCTCTGATGAAAGCTGGAATGACCCTATCTACAATGACAGCTGGATGTGGCATAAGGAGGGACACTTGGAACTGAGACGATTGGTGAGATTGGGTGAGCAAATGCAGATCCTTTAAAGCAATAATGCATGGCACCCATTCCATGGGTCCGAACTCTCCAGGTTGAAGGGAATATTACTACAGCTATAACATGTGCGGGAAACCTAGAGAACGGACACACTGTGAATACGAAAGGTTTCTAAAACTCAACGCATAGTCCCTCTCCTGGTGCTCCGGTTTGACTTTCCGTCTGCTTTACTATCAACCTCCCAACTTGGAGAGACAGCCCCTTTAACCTCTTGGTTCGCACAGGTTGCCAATTTGGCAGAGGATGAAAGGGAAGAGGGAGAACCAATGAGAGAGTAGCTGTTAGGCATTTGGACGGGCACATATCACTGTAATTTCAGGGCAGGAAGAAGAATTAACCAAATTCTCAGCCACCCACCGGGAACCAGTATAGGTCCTGAACCAAAATTTTGGACTTGCGGTCAGCTCACCAAAAACGAGTTGAAAAATGGAGCTCAGGGGCACAGCAATTCACAAACTGGCCGAGTAATAAAGGACAACTATCGTCCAAAAATCTGTTGAGGGAAGGCAACGAGGCGGACTTGAAAGCGAGGCAGAATAGCAGGAAACAGATTTCAAGAGGTACGTTGGAATCGCCTTTAAAGCACAGGAAGAGGGGCACAACTTCGACAATGATGCACTTGGCCAAAAAGGGCGTATGCGTTTTCTCCTGAATATATTCAGGAGAAAACGCATACGCCCTTTTTGGCCAAGCAAGCAAGCGGGCCATGCAAATCTGCACTACAAAGAAGTATCACTTCCCACCGGTCAAAAGGGACATCCACAAAATGTGTAAGAACAAGAAAGGCAAGACAGGCCCTGGAGAACAGGGAGCCTTGTTATGCTGATGGGCGGGATGTAAATTGACAACTGCCTCTCTGGAGGAGTGCATTCTGTGCCCTAAAACAAGTAAAGAACAGAGCTACAGAGCCAAGGGCACTACCAGTCTAGGGAATATACCTTGGGAAAACTGAAAATCAATAAGACAGAGCCACCCCAAAATTTAGGGCTGCACTGCATACAAGGACCTCAACTTGGATACACCTTAAGTATCCCAGAAAATATAAACATGGTTCAAAAAATTGTGGTACTTACGTACGATGGAATATCCCTCAGCCATGAAATCAATGTCATAAGACCAGTAGCAGCAAAATGGGTGGATTCAGGTACGATGATTCTAAGTGAAATAAGTCACACAGAAAAAGAAACTTATCATAAGATATCACTTATGAAGATCCTGTAAACATGGCTACACTTGAACTGAGTTAGGAAAGAGAACAGTGTCTCACATTTAGAAAACACTCTTATACCTGCTTAAGGGGGAAGGAGAGGTGGGGTGATGCATAAAACCAGAGTTTGATATAAGCACAGGTACCGTTCCAAAAACCAACTATGGAATTGACAAGACCTACACCGTCTTCAGTGAAAGGGACTCAAAACCCCATATTTCCCGCAGAGGAAAATATCTGACTAGTAAGAATCTTAAAACCTATGTATTGATATGTCTCCGTAAGGGAATCAAGTGTGTCTAGACTGGCATAAACATGGCAGCGAGAATCAGCTCAAACCCACTATAAAAAGGAATTTCAAAAACAAAACAAAAAAACGGGCAAATTCTTTACAATTCCTTCAGGGTTTCTGATGAAAGCTGGAATGACCCTATCTACAACGACAGCTGGATGTGGCATAAGGAGGGACACTTGGGACTGAGACGATTGGTGAGATTGGTTGAGCAAATGCAGACCCTTTAAAGCAATAATGCATGGCACCCATTCCATGGGTCCGAACTCTCCAGGTTGAAGGGAATGTTACTACAGCTATAACATGTGCGGGAAACCTAGAGAACGGACACACTGTGAATACGAAAGGTTTCTAAAACTCAACGCATAGTCCCTCTCCTGGTGCTCCGGTTTGACTTTCCGTCTGCTTTACTATCAACCTCCCAACTTGGAGAGACAGCCCCTTTAACCTCTTGGTTCGCACAGGTTGCCAATTTGGCAGAGGATGAAAGGGAAGAGGGAGAACCAATGAGAGAGTAGCTGTTAGGCATTTGGACGGGCACATATCACTGTAATTTCCCGGCAGGAAGAAGAATTAACCAAATTCTCAGCCACCCACCGGGCACCAGTATAGGTCCTGAACCAAAATTTTGGACTTGCGTTCAGCTCACCAAAAACGAGTTGAAAAATGGAGCTCAGGGGCACAGCAATTCACAAACTGGCCGAGTAATAAAGGACAACTATCGTCCAAAAATCTGTTGAGGGAAGGCAACGAGGCGGACTTGAAAGCGAGGCAGAATAGCAGGAAACAGATTTCAAGAGGTACGTTGGAATCGCCTTTAAAGCACAGGAAGAGGGGCACAACTTCGACAATGATGCACTTGGCCAAAAAGGGCGTATGCGTTTTCTCCTGAATATATTCAGGAGAAAACGCATACGCCCTTTTTGGCCAAGCAAGCAAGCGGGCCATGCAAATCTGCACTACAAAGAAGTATCACTTCCCACCGGTCAAAAGGGACATCCACAAAATGTGTAAGAACAAGAAAGGCAAGACAGGCCCTGGAGAACAGGGAGCCTTGTTATGCTGATGGCCGGGATGTAAATTGCCAACTGCCTCTCTGGAGGAGTGCATTCTGTTCCCTAAAACAAGTAAAGAACAGAGCTACAGAGCCAAGGGCACTACCAGTCTAGGGAATATACCTTGGGAAAACTGAAAATCAATAAGACAGAGCCACCCCAAAATTTAGGGCTGCACTGCATACAAGGACCTCAACTTGGATACACCTTAAGTATCCCAGAAAATATAAACATGGTTCAAAAAATTGTGGTACTTACGTACGATGGAATATCCCTCAGCCATGAAATCAATGTCATAAGACCAGTAGCAGCAAAATGGGTGGATTCAGGTACGATGATTCTAAGTGAAATAAGTCACACAGAAAAAGAAACTTATCATAAGATATCACTTATGAAGATCCTGTAAACATGGCTACACTTGAACTGAGTTAGGAAAGAGAACAGTGTCTCACATTTAGAAAACACTCTTATACCTGCTTAAGGGGGAAGGAGAGGTGGGGTGATGCATAAAACCAGAGTTTGATATAAGCACAGGTACCGTTCCAAAAACCAACTATGGAATAGACAAGACCTACACCGTCCTCAGTGAAAGGGACTCAAAACCCCATATTTCCCGCAGAGGAAAATATCTGACTAGTAAGAATCTTAAAACCTATGTATTGATATGTCTCCGTAAGGGAATCAAGTGTGTCTAGACTGGCATAAACATGGCAGCGAGAATCAGCTCAAACCCACTATAAAAAGGAATTTCAAAAACAAAACAAAAAAACTGGGAAATTCTTTACAATTCCTTCAGGGTCTCTGATGAAAGCTGGAATGACCCTATCTACAATGACAGCTGGATGTGGCATAAGGAGGGACACTTGGAACTGAGACGATTGGTGAGATTGGGTGAGCAAATGCAGATCCTTTAAAGCAATAATGCATGGCACCCATTCCATGGGTCCGAACTCTCCAGGTTGAAGGGAATATTACTACAGCTATAACATGTGCGGGAAACCTAGAGAACGGACACACTGTGAATACGAAAGGTTTCTAAAACTCAACGCATAGTCCCTCTCCTGGTGCTCCGGTTTGACTTTCCGTCTGCTTTACTATCAACCTCCCAACTTGGAGAGACAGCCCCTTTAACCTCTTGGTTCGCACAGGTTGCCAATTTGGCAGAGGATGAAAGGGAAGAGGGAGAACCAATGAGAGAGTAGCTGTTAGGCATTTGGACGGGCACATATCACTGTAATTTCCCGGCAGGAAGAAGAATTAACCAAATTCTCAGCCACCCACCGGGAACCAGTATAGGTCCTGAACCAAAATTTTGGACTTGCGGTCAGCTCACCAAAAACGAGTTGAAAAATGGAGCTCAGGGGCACAGCAATTCACAAACTGGCCGAGTAATAAAGGACAACTGTCGTCCAAAAATCTGTTGAGGGAAGGCAACGAGGCGGACTTGAAAGCGAGGCAGAATAGCAGGAAACAGATTTCAAGAGGTACGTTGGAATTGCCTTTAAAGCACAGGAAGAGGGGCACAACTTCGACAATGATGCACTTGGCCAAAAAGGGCGTATGCGTTTTCTCCTGAATATATTCAGGAGAAAACGCATACGCCCTTTTTGGCCAAGCAAGCAAGCGGGCAATGCAAATCTGCACTACAAAGAAGTATCACTTCCCACCGGTCAAAAGGGACATCCACAAAATGTGTAAGAACAAGAAAGGCAAGACAGGCCCTGGAGAACAGGGAGCCTTGTTATGCTGATGGGCGGGATGTAAATTGCCAACTGCCTCTCTGGAGGAGTGCATTCTGTTCCCTAAAACAAGTAAAGAACAGAGCTACAGAGCCAAGGGCACTACCAGTCTAGGGAATATACCTTGGGAAAACTGAAAATCAATAAGACAGAGCCACCCCAAAATTTAGGGCTGCACTGCATACAAGGACCTCAACTTGGATACACCTTAAGTATCCCAGAAAATATAAACATGGTTCAAAAAATTGTGGTACTTACGTACGATGGAATATCCCTCAGCCATGAAATCAATGTCATAAGACCAGTAGCAGCAAAATGGGTGTATTCAGGTACGATGATTCTAAGTGAAATAAGTCACACAGAAAAAGAAACTTATCATAAGATATCACTTATGAAGATCCTGTAAACATGGCTACACTTGAACTGAGTTAGGAAAGAGAACAGTGTCTCACATTTAGAAAACACTCTTATACCTGCTTAAGGGGGAAGGAGAGGTGGGGTGATGCATAAAACCAGAGTTTGATATAAGCACAGGTACCGTTCCAAAAACCAACTATGGAATAGACAAGACCTACACCGTCTTCAGTGAAAGGGACTCAAAACCCCATATTTCCCGCAGAGGAAAATATCTGACTAGTAAGAATCTTAAAACCTATGTATTGATATGTCTCCGTAAGGGAATCAAGTGTGTCTAGACTGGCATAAACATGGCAGCGAGAATCAGCTCAAACCCACTATAAAAAGGAATTTCAAAAACAAAACAAAAAAACTGGGAAATTCTTTACAATTCCTTCAGGGTCTCTGATGAAAGCTGGAATGACCCTATCTACAATGACAGCTGGATGTGGCATAAGGAGGGACACTTGGAACTGAGACGATTGGTGAGATTGGGTGAGCAAATGCAGATCCTTTAAAGCAATAATGCATGGCACCCATTCCATGGGTCCGAACTCTCCAGGTTGAAGGGAATATTACTACAGCTATAACATGTGCGGGAAACCTAGAGAACGGACACACTGTGAATACGAAAGGTTTCTAAAACTCAACGCATAGTCCCTCTCCTGGTGCTCCGGTTTGACTTTCCGTCTGCTTTACTATCAACCTCCCAACTTGGAGAGACAGCCCCTTTAACCTCTTGGTTCGCACAGGTTGCCAATTTGGCAGAGGATGAAAGGGAAGAGGGAGAACCAATGAGAGAGTAGCTGTTAGGCATTTGGACGGGCACATATCACTGTAATTTCCCGGCAGGAAGAAGAATTAACCAAATTCTCAGCCACCCACCGGGAACCAGTATAGGTCCTGAACCAAAATTTTGGGCTTGCGGTCAGCTCACCAAAAACGAGTTGAAAAATGGAGCTCAGGGGCACAGAAATTCACAAACTGGCCGAGTAATAAAGGACAACTGTCGTCCAAAAATCTGTTGAGGGAAGGCAACGAGGCGGACTTGAAAGCGAGGCAGAATAGCAGGAAACAGATTTCAAGAGGTACGTTGGAATCGCCTTTAAAGCACAGGAAGAGGGGCACAACTTCGACAATGATGCACTTGGCCAAAAAGGGCGTATGCGTTTTCTCCTGAATATATTCAGGAGAAAACGCATACGCCCTTTTTGGCCAAGCAAGCAAGCGGGCAATGCAAATCTGCACTACAAAGAAGTATCACTTCCCACCGGTCAAAAGGGACATCCACAAAATGTGTAAGAACAAGAAAGGCAAGACAGGCCCTGGAGAACAGGGAGCCTTGTTATGCTGATGGGCGGGATGTAAATTGCCAACTGCCTCTCTGGAGGAGTGCATTCTGTTCCCTAAAACAAGTAAAGAACAGAGCTACAGAGCCAAGGGCACTACCAGTCTAGGGAATATACCTTGGGAAAACTGAAAATCAATAAGACAGAGCCACCCCAAAATTTAGGGCTGCACTGCATACAAGGACCTCAACTTGGATACACCTTAAGTATCCCAGAAAATATAAACATGGTTCAAAAAATTGTGGTACTTACGTACGATGGAATATCCCTCAGCCATGAAATCAATGTCATAAGACCAGTAGCAGCAAAATGGGTGGATTCAGGTACGATGATTCTAAGTGAAATAAGTCACACAGAAAAAGAAACTTATCATAAGATATCACTTATGAAGATCCTGTAAACATGGCTACACTTGAACTGAGTTAGGAAAGAGAACAGTGTCTCACATTTAGAAAACACTCTTATACCTGCTTAAGGGGGAAGGAGAGGTGGGGTGATGCATAAAACCAGAGTTTGATATAAGCACAGGTACCGTTCCAAAAACCAACTATGGAATAGACAAGACCTACACCGTCCTCAGTGAAAGGGACTCAAAACCCCATATTTCCCGCAGAGGAAAATATCTGACTAGTAAGAATCTTAAAACCTATGTATTGATATGTCTCCGTAAGGGAATCAAGTGTGTCTAGACTGGCATAAACATGGCAGCGAGAATCAGCTCAAACCCACTATAAAAAGGAATTTCAAAAACAAAACAAAAAAACTGGGAAATTCTTTACAATTCCTTCAGGGTCTCTGATGAAAGCTGGAATGACCCTATCTACAATGACAGCTGGATGTGGCATAAGGAGGGACACTTGGAACTGAGACGATTGGTGAGATTGGGTGAGCAAATGCAGATCCTTTAAAGCAATAATGCATGGCACCCATTCCATGGGTCCGAACTCTCCAGGTTGAAGGGAATATTACTACAGCTATAACATGTGCGGGAAACCTAGAGAACGGACACACTGTGAATACGAAAGGTTTCTAAAACTCAACGCATAGTCCCTCTCCTGGTGCTCCGGTTTGACTTTCCGTCTGCTTTACTATCAACCTCCCAACTTGGAGAGACAGCCCCTTTAACCTCTTGGTTCGCACAGGTTGCCAATTTGGCAGAGGATGAAAGGGAAGAGGGAGAACCAATGAGAGAGTAGCTGTTAGGCATTTGGACGGGCACATATCACTGTAATTTCCCAGCAGGAAGAAGAATTAACCAAATTCTCAGCCACCCACCGGGAACCAGTATAGGTCCTGAACCAAAATTTTGGACTTGCGGTCAGCTCACCAAAAACGAGTTGAAAAATGGAGCTCAGGGGCACAGCAATTCACAAACTGGCCGAGTAATAAAGGACAACTGTCGTCCAAAAATCTGTTGAGGGAAGGCAACGAGGCGGACTTGAAAGCGAGGCAGAATAGCAGGAAACAGATTTCAAGAGGTACGTTGGAATCGCCTTTAAAGCACAGGAAGAGGGGCACAACTTCGACAATGATGCACTTGGCCAAAAAGGGCGTATGCGTTTTCTCCTGAATATATTCAGGAGAAAACGCATACGCCCTTTTTGGCCAAGCAAGCAAGCGGGCAATGCAAATCTGCACTACAAAGAAGTATCACTTCCCACCGGTCAAAAGGGACATCCACAAAATGTGTAAGAACAAGAAAGGCAAGACAGGCCCTGGAGAACAGGGAGCCTTGTTATGCTGATGGGCGGGATGTAAATTGCCAACTGCCTCTCTGGAGGAGTGCATTCTGTTCCCTAAAACAAGTAAAGAACAGAGCTACAGAGCCAAGGGCACTACCAGCCTAGGGAATATACCTTGGGAAAACTGAAAATCAATAAGACAGAGCCA
This sequence comes from Hyperoodon ampullatus, assembly GCF_949752795.1. Taxonomy (NCBI): domain Eukaryota; kingdom Metazoa; phylum Chordata; class Mammalia; order Artiodactyla; family Ziphiidae; genus Hyperoodon; species Hyperoodon ampullatus. The sequence goes on from NW_027640750.1 coordinate 514,867, forward strand.
CCCCAAAATTTAGGGCTGCACTGCATACAAGGACCTCAACTTGGATACACCTTAAGTATCCCAGAAAATATAAACATGGTTCAAAAAATTGTGGTACTTACGTACGATGGAATATCCCTCAGCCATGAAATCAATGTCATAAGACCAGTAGCAGCAAAATGGGTGGATTCAGGTACGATGATTCTAAGTGAAATAAGTCACACAGAAAAAGAAACTTATCATAAGATATCACTTATGAAGATCCTGTAAACATGGCTACACTTGAACTGAGTTAGGAAAGAGAACAGTGTCTCACATTTAGAAAACACTCTTATACCTGCTTAAGGGGGAAGGAGAGGTGGGGTGATGCATAAAACCAGAGTTTGATATAAGCACAGGTACCGTTCCAAAAACCAACTATGGAATAGACAAGACCTACACCGTCCTCAGTGAAAGGGACTCAGAACCCCATATTTCCCGCAGAGGAAAATATCTGACTAGTAAGAATCTTAAAACCTATGTATTGATATGTCTCCGTAAGGGAATCAAGTGTGTCTAGACTGGCATAAACATGGCAGCGAGAATCAGCTCAAACCCACTATAAAAAGGAATTTCAAAAACAAAACAAAAAAACTGGGAAATTCTTTACAATTCCTTCAGGGTCTCTGATGAAAGCTGGAATGACCCTATCTACAACGACAGCTGGATGTGGCATAAGGAGGGACACTTGGGACTGAGACGATTGGTGAGATTGGGTGAGCAAATGCAGACCCTTTAAAGCAATAATGCATGGCACCCATTCCATGGGTCCGAACTCTCCAGGTTGAAGGGAATATTACTACACCTATAACATGTGCGGGAAACCTAGAGAACGGACACACTGTGAATACGAAAGGTATCTAAAACTCAAAGAATAGACCCTCTCTGGTGCTCCGGTTTGACTTTCCGTCTGCTTTACTATCAACCTCCCAACTTGGAGAGACAGCCCCTTTAACCTCTTGGTTCGCACAGGTTGCCAATTTGGCAGAGGATGAAAGGGAAGAGGGAGAACCAATGAGAGAGTAGCTGTTAGGCATTTGGACGGGCACATATCACTGTAATTACCCGGCAGGAAGAAGAATTAACCAAATTCTCAGCCACCCACCGGGCACCAGTATAGGTCCTGAACCAAAATTTTGGACTTGCGTTCAGCTCACCAAAAACGAGTTGAAGAATGGAGCTCAGGGGCACAGCAATTCACAAACTGGCCGAGTAATAAAGGACAACTATCGTCCAAAAATCTGTTGAGGGAAGGCAACGAGGCGGACTTGAAAGCGAGGCAGAATAGCAGGAAACAGATTTCAAGAGGTACGTTGGATTCGCCTTTAAAGCACGGGAAGAGGGGCACAACTTCGACAATGATGCACTTGGCCAAAAAGGGCGTATGCGTTTTCTCCTGAATATATTCAGGAGAAAACGCATACGCCCTTTTCGGCCAAGCAAGCAAGCGGGCAATGCAAATCTGCACTACAAAGAAGTATCACTTCCCACCGGTCAAAAGGGACATCCACAAAATGTGTAAGAACAAGAAAGGCAAGACAGGCCCTGGAGAACAGGGAGCCTTGTTATGCTGATGGGCGGGATGTAAATTGCCAACTGCCTCTCTGGAGGAGTGCATTCTGTTCCCTAAAACAAGTAAAGAACAGAGCTACAGAGCCAAGGGCACTACCAGTCTACGGAATATACCTTGGGAAAACTGAAAATCAATAAGACAGAGCCACCCCAAAATTTAGGGCTGCACTGCATACAAGGACCTCAACTTGGATACACCTTAAGTATCCCAGAAAATATAAACATGGTTCAAAAAATTGTGGTACTTACGTACGATGGAATATCCCTCAGCCATGAAATCAATGTCATAAGACCAGTAGCAGCAAAATGGGTGGATTCAGGTATGATGATTCTAAGTGAAATAAGTCACACAGAAAAAGAAACTTATCATAAGATATCACTTATGAAGATCCTGTAAACATGGCTACACTTGAACTGAGTTAGGAAAGAGAACAGTGTCTCACATTTAGAAAACACTCTTATACCTGCTTAAGGGGGAAGGAGAGGTGGGGTGATGCATAAAACCAGAGTTTGATATAAGCACAGGTACCGTTCCAAAAACCAACTATGGAATAGACAAGACCTACACCGTCCTCAGTGAAAGGGACTCAAAACCCCATATTTCCCGCAGAGGAAAATATCTGACTAGTAAGAATCTTAAAACCTATGTATTGATATGTCTCCGTAAGGGAATCAAGTGTGTCTAGACTGGCATAAACATGGCAGCGAGAATCAGCTCAAACCCACTATAAAAAGGAATTTCAAAAACAAAACAAAAAAACTGGGAAATTCTTTACAATTCCTTCAGGGTCTCTGATGAAAGCTGGAATGACCCTATCTACAACGACAGCTGGATGTGGCATAAGGAGGGACACTTGGGACTGAGACGATTGGTGAGATTGGGTGAGCAAATGCAGACCCTTTAAAGCAATAATGCATGGCACCCATTCCATGGGTCCGAACTCTCCAGGTGGAAGGGAATATTACTACAGCTATAACATGTGCGGGAAACCTAGAGAACGGACACACTGTGAATACGAAAGGTTTCTAAAACTCAAAGAATAGACCCTCTCCTGGTGCTCCGGTTTGACTTTCCGTCTGCTTTACTATCAACCTCCCAACTTGGAGAGACAGCCCCTTTAACCTCTTGGTTCGCACAGGTTGCCAATTTGGCAGAGGATGAAAGGGAAGAGGGAGAACCAATGAGAGAGTAGCTGTAAGGCATTTGGAAGGGCACATATCACTGTAATTTCCCGGCAGGAAGAAGAATTAACCAAATTCTCAGCCACCCACCGGGCACCAGTATAGGTCCTGAACCAAAATTTTGGACTTGCGTTCAGCTCACCAAAAACGAGTTGAAGAATGGAGCTCAGGGGCACAGCAATTCACAAACTGGCCGAGTAATAAAGGACAACTATCGTCCAAAAATCTGTTGAGGGAAGGCAACGAGGCGGACTTGAAAGCGAGGCAGAATAGCAGGAAACAGATTTCAAGAGGTACGTTGGATTCGCCTTTAAAGCACGGGAAGAGGGGCACAACTTCGACAATGATGCACTTGGCCAAAAAGGGCGTATGCGTTTTCTCCTGAATATATTCAGGAGAAAACACATACGCCCTTTTCGGCCAAGCAAGCAAGCGGGTAATGCAAATCTGCACTACAAAGAAGTATCACTTCCCACCGGTCAAAAGGGACATCCACAAAATGTGTAAGAACAAGAAAGGCAAGACAGGCCCTGGAGAACAGGGAGCCTTGTTATGCTGATGGGCGGGATGTAAATTGCCAACTGCCTCTCTGGAGGAGTGCATTCTGTTCCCTAAAACAAGTAAAGAACAGAGCTACAGAGCCAAGGGCACTACCAGTCTAGGGAATATACCTTGGGAAAACTGAAAATCAATAAGACAGAGCCACCCCAAAATTTAGGGCTGCACTGCATACAAGGACCTCAACTTGGATACACCTTAAGTATCCCAGAAAATATAAACATGGTTCAAAAAATTGTGGTACTTACGTACGATGGAATATCCCTCAGCCATGAAATCAATGTCATAAGACCAGTAGCAGCAAAATGGGTGGATTCAGGTACGATGATTCTAAGTGAAATAAGTCACACAGAAAAAGAAACTTATCATAAGATATCACTTATGAAGATCCTGTAAACATGGCTACACTTGAACTGAGTTAGGAAAGAGAACAGTGTCTCACATTTAGAAAACACTCTTATACCTGCTTAAGGGGGAAGGAGAGGTGGGGTGATGCATAAAACCAGAGTTTGATATAAGCACAGGTACCGTTCCAAAAACCAACTATGGAATAGACAAGACCTACACCGTCCTCAGTGAAAGGGACTCAAAACCACATATTTCCCGCAGAGGAAAATATCTGACTAGTAAGAATCTTAAAACCTATGTATTGATATGTCTCCGTAAGGGAATCAAGTGTGTCTAGACTGGCATAAACATGGCAGCGAGAATCAGCTCAAACCCACTATAAAAAGGAATTTCAAAAACAAAACAAAAAAACTGGGAAATTCTTTACAATTCCTTCAGGGTCTCTGATGAAAGCTGGAATGACCCTATCTACAACGACAGCTGGATGTGGCATAAGGAGGGACACTTGGGACTGAGACGATTGGTGAGATTGGGTGAGCAAATGCAGACCCTTTAAAGCAATAATGCATGGCACCCATTCCATGGGTCCGAACTCTCCAGGTTGAAGGGAATATTACTACACCTATAACATGTGCGGGAAACCTAGAGAACGGACACACTGTGAATACGAAAGGTATCTAAAACTCAAAGAATAGACCCTCTCTGGTGCTCCGGTTTGACTTTCCGTCTGCTTTACTATCAACCTCCCAACTTGGAGAGACAGCCCCTTTAACCTCTTGGTTCGCACAGGTTGCCAATTTGGCAGAGGATGAAAGGGAAGAGGGAGAACCAATGAGAGAGTAGCTGTTAGGCATTTGGACGGGCACATATCACTGTAATTACCCGGCAGGAAGAAGAATTAACCAAATTCTCAGCCACCCACCGGGCACCAGTATAGGTCCTGAACCAAAATTTTGGACTTGCGTTCAGCTCACCAAAAACGAGTTGAAGAATGGAGCTCAGGGGCACAGCAATTCACAAACTGGCCGAGTAATAAAGGACAACTATCGTCCAAAAATCTGTTGAGGGAAGGCAACGAGGCGGACTTGAAAGCGAGGCAGAATAGCAGGAAACAGATTTCAAGAGGTACGTTGGATTCGCCTTTAAAGCACGGGAAGAGGGGCACAACTTCGACAATGATGCACTTGGCCAAAAAGGGCGTATGCGTTTTCTCCTGAATATATTCAGGAGAAAACGCATACGCCCTTTTCGGCCAAGCAAGCAAGCGGGCAATGCAAATCTGCACTACAAAGAAGTATCACTTCCCACCGGTCAAAAGGGACATCCACAAAATGTGTAAGAACAAGAAAGGCAAGACAGGCCCTGGAGAACAGGGAGCCTTGTTATGCTGATGGGCGGGATGTAAATTGCCAACTGCCTCTCTGGAGGAGTGCATTCTGTTCCCTAAAACAAGTAAAGAACAGAGCTACAGAGCCAAGGGCACTACCAGTCTACGGAATATACCTTGGGAAAACTGAAAATCAATAAGACAGAGCCACCCCAAAATTTAGGGCTGCACTGCATACAAGGACCTCAACTTGGATACACCTTAAGTATCCCAGAAAATATAAACATGGTTCAAAAAATTGTGGTACTTACGTACGATGGAATATCCCTCAGCCATGAAATCAATGTCATAAGACCAGTAGCAGCAAAATGGGTGGATTCAGGTATGATGATTCTAAGTGAAATAAGTCACACAGAAAAAGAAACTTATCATAAGATATCACTTATGAAGATCCTGTAAACATGGCTACACTTGAACTGAGTTAGGAAAGAGAACAGTGTCTCACATTTAGAAAACACTCTTATACCTGCTTAAGGGGGAAGGAGAGGTGGGGTGATGCATAAAACCAGAGTTTGATATAAGCACAGGTACCGTTCCAAAAACCAACTATGGAATAGACAAGACCTACACCGTCCTCAGTGAAAGGGACTCAAAACCCCATATTTCCCGCAGAGGAAAATATCTGACTAGTAAGAATCTTAAAACCTATGTATTGATATGTCTCCGTAAGGGAATCAAGTGTGTCTAGACTGGCATAAACATGGCAGCGAGAATCAGCTCAAACCCACTATAAAAAGGAATTTCAAAAACAAAACAAAAAAACTGGGAAATTCTTTACAATTCCTTCAGGGTCTCTGATGAAAGCTGGAATGACCCTATCTACAACGACAGCTGGATGTGGCATAAGGAGGGACACTTGGGACTGAGACGATTGGTGAGATTGGGTGAGCAAATGCAGACCCTTTAAAGCAATAATGCATGGCACCCATTCCATGGGTCCGAACTCTCCAGGTGGAAGGGAATATTACTACAGCTATAACATGTGCGGGAAACCTAGAGAACGGACACACTGTGAATACGAAAGGTTTCTAAAACTCAAAGAATAGACCCTCTCCTGGTGCTCCGGTTTGACTTTCCGTCTGCTTTACTATCAACCTCCCAACTTGGAGAGACAGCCCCTTTAACCTCTTGGTTCGCACAGGTTGCCAATTTGGCAGAGGATGAAAGGGAAGAGGGAGAACCAATGAGAGAGTAGCTGTAAGGCATTTGGAAGGGCACATATCACTGTAATTTCCCGGCAGGAAGAAGAATTAACCAAATTCTCAGCCACCCACCGGGCACCAGTATAGGTCCTGAACCAAAATTTTGTACTTGCGTTCAGCTCACCAAAAACGAGTTGAAGAATGGAGCTCAGGGGCACAGCAATTCACAAACTGGCCGAGTAATAAAGGACAACTATCGTCCAAAAATCTGTTGAGGGAAGGCAACGAGGCGGACTTGAAAGCGAGGCAGAATAGCAGGAAACAGATTTCAAGAGGTACGTTGGATTCGCCTTTAAAGCACGGGAAGAGGGGCACAACTTCGACAATGATGCACTTGGCCAAAAAGGGCGTATGCGTTTTCTCCTGAATATATTCAGGAGAAAACACATACGCCCTTTTCGGCCAAGCAAGCAAGCGGGTAATGCAAATCTGCACTACAAAGAAGTATCACTTCCCACCGGTCAAAAGGGACATCCACAAAATGTGTAAGAACAAGAAAGGCAAGACAGGCCCTGGAGAACTGGGAGCCTTGTTATGCTGATGGGCGGGATGTAAATTGCCAACTGCCTCTCTGGAGGAGTGCATTCTGTTCCCTAAAACAAGTAAAGAACAGAGCTACAGAGCCAAGGGCACTACCAGTCTACGGAATATACCTTGGGAAAACTGAAAATCAATAAGACAGAGCCACCCCAAAATTTAGGGCTGCACTGCATACAAGGACCTCAACTTGGATACACCTTAAGTATCCCAGAAAATATAAACATGGTTCAAAAAATTGTGGTACTTACGTATGATGGAATATCCCTCAGCCATGAAATCAATGTCATAAGACCAGTAGCAGCAAAATGGGTGGATTCAGGTACGATGATTCTAAGTGAAATAAGTCACACAGAAAAAGAAACTTATCATAAGATATCACTTATGAAGATCCTGTAAACATGGCTACACTTGAACTGAGTTAGGAAAGAGAACAGTGTCTCACATTTAGAAAACACTCTTATACCTGCTTAAGGGGGAAGGAGAGGTGGGGTGATGCATAAAACCAGAGTTTGATATAAGCACAGGTACCGTTCCAAAAACCAACTATGGAATAGACAAGACCTACACCGTCCTCAGTGAAAGGGACTCAAAACCCCATATTTCCCGCACAGGAAAATATCTGACTAGTAAGAATCTTAAAACCTATGTATTGATATGTCTCCGTAAGGGAATCAAGTGTGTCTAGACTGGCATAAACATGGCAGCGAGAATCAGCTCAAACCCACTATAAAAAGGAATTTCAAAAACAAAACAAAGAAACTGGGAAATTCTTTACAATTCCTTCAGGGTCTCTGATGAAATCTGGAATGACCCTATCTACAACGACAGCTGGATGTGGCATAAGGAGGGACACTTGGGACTGAGACGATTGGTGAGATTGGGTGAGCAAATGCAGACCCTTTAAAGCAATAATGCATGGCACACATTCCATGGGTCCGAACTCTCCAGGTTGAAGGGAATATTACTACAGCTATAACATGTGCAGGAAACCTAGAGAACGGACACACTGTGAATACGAAAGGTTTCTAAAACTCAACGCATAGTCCCTCTCCTGGTGCTCCGGTTTGACTTTCCGTCTGCTTTACTATCAACCTCCCAACTTGGAGAGAGAGCCCCTTTAACCTCTTGGTTCGCACAGGTTGCCAATTCGGCAGAGGATGAAAGGGAAGAGGGAGAACCAATGAGAGAGTAGCTGTTAGGCATTTGGACGGGCACATATCACTGTAATTTCCCGGCAGGAAGAAGAATTAACCAAATTCTCAGCCACCCACCGGGAACCAGTATAGGTCCTGAACCAAAATGTTGGACTTGCGGTCAGCTCACCAAAAACGAGTTGAAAAATGGAGCTCAGGGGCACAGCAATTCACAAACTGGCCGAGTAATAAAGGACAACTATCGTCCAAAAATCTGTTGAGGGAAGGCAACGAGGCGGACTTGAAAGCGAGGCAGAATAGCAGGAAACAGATTTCAAGAGGTACGTTGGAATCGCCTTTAAAGCACAGGAAGAGGGGCACAACTTCGACAATGATGCACTTGGCCAAAAAGGGCGTATGCGTTTTCTCCTGAATATATTCAGGAGAAAACGCATACGCCCTTTTTGGCCAAGCAAGCAAGCGGGCAATGCAAATCTGCACTACAAAGAAGTATCACTTCCCACCGGTCAAAAGGGTCATCCACAAAATGTGTAAGAACAAGAAAGGCAAGACAGGCCCTGGAGAACAGGGAGCCTTGTTATGCTGATGGGCGGGATGTAAATTGCCAACTGCCTCTCTGGAGGAGTGCATTCTGTTCCCTAAAACAAGTAAAGAACAGAGCTACAGAGCCAAGGGCACTACCAGTCTAGGGAATATACCTTGGGAAAACGGAAAATCAATAAGACAGAGCCACCCCAAAATTTAGGGCTGCACTGCATACAAGGACCTCAACTTGGATACACCTTAAGTATCCCAGAAAATATAAACATGGTTCAAAAAATTGTGGTACTTACGTACGATGGAATATCCCTCAGCCATGAAATCAATGTCATAAGACCAGTAGCAGCAAAATGGGTGGATTCAGGTACGATGATTCTAAGTGAAATAAGTCACACAGAAAAAGAAACTTATCATAAGATATCACTTATGAAGATCCTGTAAACATGGCTACACTTGAACTGAGTTAGGAAAGAGAACAGTGTCTCACATTTAGAAAACACTCTTATACCTGCTTAAGGGGGAAGGAGAGGTGGGGTGATGCATAAAACCAGAGTTTGATATAAGCACAGGTACCGTTCCAAAAACCAACTATGGAATAGACAAGACCTACACCGTCCTCAGTGAAAGGGACTCAAAACCCCATATTTCCCGCAGAGGAAAATATCTGCCTAGTAAGAATCTTAAAACCTATGTATTGATATGTCTCCGTAAGGGAATCAAGTGTGTCTAGACTGGCATAAACATGGCAACGAGAATCAGCTCAAACCCACTATAAAAAGGAATTTCAAAAACAAAACAAAAAAACGGGGAAATTCTTTACAATTCCTTCAGGGTCTCTGATGAAAGCTGGAATGACCCTATCTACAACGACAGCTGGATGTGGCATAAGGAGGGACACTTGGGACTGAGACGATTGGTGAGATTGGGTGAGCAAATGCAGACCCTTTAAAGCAATAATGCATGGCACCCATTCCATGGGTCCGAACTCTCCAGGTTGAAGGGAATATTACTACAGCTATAACATGTGCGGGAAACCTAGAGAACGGACACACTGTGAATACGAAAGGTTTCTAAAACTCAACGAATAGTCCCACTCCTGGTGCTCCGGTTTGACTTTCCGTCTCCTTTACTATCAACCTCCCAACTTGGAGAGACAGCCCCTTTAACATCTTGGTTCGCACAGGTTGCCAATTTGGCAGAGGATGAAAGGGAAGAGGGAGAACCAATGAGAGAGTAGCTGTTAGGCATTTGGACGGGCACATATCACTGTAATTTCCCAGCAGGAAGAAGAATTAACCAAATTCTCAGCCACCCACCGGGAACCAGTATAGGTCCTGAACCAAAATTTTGGACTTGCGTTCAGCTCACCAAAAACGAGTTGAAAAATGGAGCTCAGGGGCACAGCAATTCACAAACTGGCCGAGTAATAAAGGACAACTATCGTCCAAAAATCTGTTGAGGGAAGGCAACGAGGCGGACTTGAAAGCGAGGCAGAATAGCAGGAAACAGATTTCAAGAGGTACGTTGGAATCACCTTTAAAGCACAGGAAGAGGGGCACAACTTCGACAATGATGCACTTGGCCAAAAAGGGCGTATGCGTTTTCTCCTGAATATATTCAGGAGAAAACGCATACGCCCTTTTTGGCCAAGCAAGCAAGCGGGCAATGCAAATCTGCACTACAAAGAAGTATCACTTCCCACCGGTCAAAAGGGACATCCACAAAATGTGTAAGAACAAGAAAGGCAAGACAGGCCCTGGAGAACAGGGAGCCTTGTTATGCTGATGGGCGGGATGTAAATTGCCAACTGCCTCTCTGGAGGAGTGCATTCTGTTCCCTAAAACAAGTAAAGAACAGAGCTACAGAGCCAAGGGCACTACCAGTCTAGGGAATATACCTTGGGAAAACTGAAAATCAATAAGACAGAGCCACCCCAAAATTTAGGGCTGCACTGCATACAAGGACCTCAACTTGGATACACCTTAAGTATCCCAGAAAATATAAACATGGTTCAAAAAATTGTGGTACTTACGTACGATGGAATATCCCTCAGCCATGAAATCAATGTCATAAGACCAGTAGCAGCAAAATGGGTGGATTCAGGTACGATGATTCTAAGTGAAATAAGTCACACAGAAAAAGAAACTTATCATAAGATATCACTTATGAAGATCCTGTAAACATGGCTACACTTGAACTGAGTTAGGAAAGAGAACAGTGTCTCACATTTAGAAAACACTCTTATACCTGCTTAAGGGGGAAGGAGAGGTGGGGTGATGCATAAAACCAGAGTTTGATATAAGCACAGGTACCGTTCCAAAAACCAACTATGGAATAGACAAGACCTACACCGTCCTCAGTGAAAGGGACTCAAAACCCCATATTTCCCGCAGAGGAAAATATCTGACTAGTAAGAATCTTAAAACCTATGTATTGATATGTCTCCGTAAGGGAATCATGTGTGTCTAGACTGGCATAAACATGGCAGCGAGAATCAGCTCAAACCCACTCTAAAAAGGAATTTCAAAAACAAAACAAAAAAACTGGGAAATTCTTTACAATTCCTTCAGGGTCTCTGATGAAAGCTGGAATGACCCTATCTACAACGACAGCTGGATGTGGCATAAGGAGGGACACTTGGGACTGAGACGATTGGTGAGATTGGGTGAGCAAATGCAGACCCTTTAAAGCAATAATGCATGGCACCCATTCCATGGGTCCGAACTCTCCAGGTGGAAGGGAATATTACTACAGCTATAACATGTGCGGGAAACCTAGAGAACGGACACACTGTGAATACGAAAGGTTTCTAAAACTCAAAGAATAGACCCTCTCCTGGTGCTCCGGTTTGACTTTCCGTCTGCTTTACTATCAACCTCCCAACTTGGAGAGACAGCCCCTTTAACCTCTTGGTTCGCACAGGTTGCCAATTTGGCAGAGGATGAAAGGGAAGAGGGAGAACCAATGAGAGAGTAGCTGTAAGGCATTTGGAAGGGCACATATCACTGTAATTTCCCGGCAGGAAGAAGAATTAACCAAATTCTCAGCCACCCACCGGGCACCAGTATAGGTCCTGAACCAAAATTTTGGACTTGCGTTCAGCTCACCAAAAACGAGTTGAAGAATGGAGCTCAGGGGCACAGCAATTCACAAACTGGCCGAGTAATAAAGGACAACTATCGTCCAAAAATCTGTTGAGGGAAGGCAACGAGGCGGACTTGAAAGCGAGGCAGAATAGCAGGAAACAGATTTCAAGAGGTACGTTGGAATCGCCTTTAAAGCACGGGAAGAGGGGCACAACTTCGACAATGATGCACTTGGCCAAAAAGGGCGTATGCGTTTTCTCCTGAATATATTCAGGAGAAAACGCATACGCCCTTTTTGGCCAAGCAAGCAAGCGGGCAATGCAAATCTGCACTACAAAGAAGTATCACTTCCCACCGGTCAAAAGGGACATCCACAAAATGTGTAAGAACAAGAAAGGCAAGACAGGCCCTGGAGAACAGGGAGCCTTGTTATGCTGATGGGCGGGATGTAAATTGCCAACTGCCTCTCTGGAGGAGTGCATTCTGTTCCCTAAAACAAGTAAAGAACAGAGCTACAGAGCCAAGGGCACTACCAGTCTAGGGAATATACCTTGGGAAAACGGAAAATCAATAAGACAGAGCCACCCCAAAATTTAGGGCTGCACTGCATACAAGGACCTCAACTTGGATACACCTTAAGTATCCCAGAAAATATAAACATGGTTCAAAAAATTGTGGTACTTACGTACGATGGAATATCCCTCAGCCATGAAATCAATGTCATAAGACCAGTAGCAGCAAAATGGGTGGATTCAGGTACGATGATTCTAAGTGAAATAAGTCACACAGAAAAAGAAACTTATCATAAGATATCACTTATGAAGATCCTGTAAACATGGCTACACTTGAACTGAGTTAGGAAAGAGAACAGTGTCTCACATTTAGAAAACACTCTTATACCTGCTTAAGGGGGAAGGAGAGGTGGGGTGATGCATAAAACCAGAGTTTGATATAAGCACAGGTACCGTTCCAAAAACCAACTATGGAATAGACAAGACCTACACCGTCCTCAGTGAAAGGGACTCAAAACCCCATATTTCCCGCAGAGGAAAATATCTGACTAGTAAGAATCTTAAAACCTATGTATTGATATGTCTCCGTAAGGGAATCAAGTGTGTCTAGACTGGCATAAACATGGCAGCGAGAATCAGCTCAAACCCACTCTAAAAAGGAATTTCAAAAACAAAACAAAAAAACTGGGAAATTCTTTACAATTCCTTCAGGGTCTCTGATGAAAGCTGGAATGACCCTATCTACAACGACAGCTGGATGTGGCATAAGGAGGGACACTTGGGACTGAGACGATTGGTGAGATTGGGTGAGCAAATGCAGACCCTTTAAAGCAATAATGCATGGCACCCATTCCATGGGTCCGAACTCTCCAGGTGGAAGGGAATATTACTACAGCTATAACATGTGCGGGAAACCTAGAGAACGGACACACTGTGAATACGAAAGGTTTCTAAAACTCAAAGAATAGACCCTCTCCTGGTGCTCCGGTTTGACTTTCCGTCTGCTTTACTATCAACCTCCCAACTTGGAGAGACAGCCCCTTTAACCTCTTGGTTCGCACAGGTTGCCAATTTGGCAGAGGATGAAAGGGAAGAGGGAGAACCAATGAGAGAGTAGCTGTTAGGCATTTGGACGGGCACATATCACTGTAATTTCCCGGCAGGAAGAAGAATTAACCAAATTCTCAGCCACCCACCGGGAACCAGTATAGGTCCTGAAGCAAAATTTTGGACTTGCGGTCAGCTCACCAAAAACGAGTTGAAAAATGGAGCTCAGGGGCACAGCAATTCACAAACTGGCCGAGTAATAAAGGACAACTATCGTCCAAAAATCTGTTGAGGGAAGGCAACGAGGCGGACTTGAAAGCGAGGCAGAATAGCAGGAAACAGATTTCAAGAGGTACGTTGGAATCGCCTTTAAAGCACAGGAAGAGGGGCACAACTTCGACAATGATGCACTTGACCAAAAAGGGCGTATGCGTTTTCTCCTGAATATATTCAGGAGAAAACGCATACGCCCTTTTTGGCCAAGCAAGCAAGCGGGCAATGCAAATCTGCACTACAAAGAAGTATCACTTCCCACCGGTCAAAAGGGACATCCACAAAATGTGTAAGAACAAGAAAGGCAAGACAGGCCCTGGAGAACAGGGAGCCTTGTTATGCTGATGGGCGGGATGTAAATTGCCAACTGCCTCTCTGGAGGAGTGCATTCTGTTCCCTAAAACAAGTAAAGAACAGAGCTACAGAGCCAAGGGCACTACCAGTCTAGGGAATATACCTTGGGAAAACTGAAAATCAATAAGACAGAGCCACCCCAAAATTTAGGGCTGCACTGCATACAAGGACCTCAACTTGGATACACCTTAAGTATCCCAGAAAATATAAACATGGTTCAAAAAATTGTGGTACTTACGTACGATGGAATATCCCTCAGCCATGAAATCAATGTCATAAGACCAGTAGCAGCAAAATGGGTGGATTCAGGTACGATGATTCTAAGTGAAATAAGTCACACAGAAAAAGAAACTTATCATAAGATATCACTTATGAAGATCCTGTAAACATGGCTACACTTGAACTGAGTTAGGAAAGAGAACAGTGTCTCACATTTAGAAAACACTCTTATACCTGCTTAAGGGGGAAGGAGAGGTGGGGTGATGCATAAAACCAGAGTTTGATATAAGCACAGGTACCGTTCCAAAAACCAACTATGGAATAGACAAGACCTACACCGTCCTCAGTGAAAGGGACTCAAAACCCCATATTTCCCGCAGAGGAAAATATCTGACTAGTAAGAATCTTAAAACCTATGTATTGATATGTCTCCATAAGGGAATCAAGTGTGTCTAGACTGGCATAAACATGGCAACGAGAATCAGCTCAAACCCACTATAAAAAGGAATTTCAAAAACAAAACAAAAAAACGGGGAAATTCTTTACAATTCCTTCAGGGTCTCTGAAAAAAGCTGGAATGACCCTATCTACAACGACAGCTGGATGTGGCATAAGGAGGGACACTTGGGACTGAGACGATTGGTGAGATTGGGTGAGCAAATGCAGACCCTTTAAAGCAATAATGCATGGCACCCATTCCATGGGTCCGAACTCTCCAGGTTGAAGGGAATATTACTACAGCTATAACATGTGCGGGAAACCTAGAGAACGGACACACTGTGAATACGAAAGGTTTCTAAAACTCAACGAATAGTCCCACTCCTGGTGCTCCGGTTTGACTTTCCGTCTCCTTTACTATCAACCTCCCAACTTGGAGAGACAGCCCCTTTAACATCTTGGTTCGCACAGGTTGCCAATTTGGCAGAGGATGAAAGGGAAGAGGGAGAACCAATGAGAGAGTAGCTGTTAGGCATTTGGACGGGCACATATCACTGTAATTTCCCAGCAGGAAGAAGAATTAACCAAATTCTCAGCCACCCACCGGGAACCAGTATAGGTCCTGAACCAAAATTTTGGACTTGCGTTCAGCTCACCAAAAACGAGTTGAAAAATGGAGCTCAGGGGCACAGCAATTCACAAACTGGCCGAGTAATAAAGGACAACTATCGTCCAAAAATCTGTTGAGGGAAGGCAACGAGGCGGACTTGAAAGCGAGGCAGAATAGCAGGAAACAGATTTCAAGAGGTACGTTGGAATCGCCTTTAAAGCACAGGAAGAGGGGCACAACTTCGACAATGATGCACTTGGCCAAAAAGGGCGTATGCGTTTTCTCCTGAATATATTCAGGAGAAAACGCATACGCCCTTTTTGGCCAAGCAAGCAAGCGGGCAATGCAAATCTGCACTACAAAGAAGTATCACTTCCCACCGGTCAAAAGGGACATCCACAAAATGTGTAAGAACAAGAAAGGCAAGACAGGCCCTGGAGAACAGGGAGCCTTGTTATGCTGATGGGTGGGATGTAAATTGCCAACTGCCTCTCTGGAGGAGTGCATTCTGTTCCCTAAAACAAGTAAAGAACAGAGCTACAGAGCCAAGGGCACTACCAGTCTAGGGAATATACCTTGGGAAAACTGAAAATCAATAAGACAGAGCCACCCCAAAATTTAGGGCTGCACTGCATACAAGGACCTCAACTTGGATACACCTTAAGTATCCCAGAAAATATAAACATGGTTCAAAAAATTGTGGTACTTACGTACGATGGAATATCCCTCAGCCATGAAATCAATGTCATAAGACCAGTAGCAGCAAAATGGGTGGATTCAGGTACGATGATTCTAAGTGAAATAAGTCACACAGAAAAAGAAACTTATCATAAGATATCACTTATGAAGATCCTGTAAACATGGCTACACTTGAACTGAGTTAGGAAAGAGAACAGTGTCTCACATTTAGAAAACACCCTTATACCTGCTTAAGGGGGAAGGAGAGGTGGGGTGATGCATAAAACAAGAGTTTGATATAAGCACAGGTACCGTTCCAAAAACCAACTATGGAATAGACAAGACCTACACCGTCCTCAGTGAAAGGGACTCAAAACCCCATATTTCCCGCACAGGAAAATATCTGACTAGTAAGAATCTTAAAACCTATGTATTGATATGTCTCCGTAAGGGAATCAAGTGTGTCTAGACTGGCATAAACATGGCAGCGAGAATCAGCTCAAACCCACTATAAAAAGGAATTTCAAAAACAAAACAAAAAAACTGGGAAATTCTTTACAATTCCTTCAGGGTCTCTGATGAAATTTGGAATGACCCTATCTACAACGACAGCTGGATGTGGCATAAGGAGGGACACTTGGGACTGAGACGATTGGTGAGATTGGGTGAGCAAATGCAGACCCTTTAAAGCAATAATGCATGGCACACATTCCATGGGTCCGAACTCTCCAGGTTGAAGGGAATATTACTACAGCTATAACATGTGCAGGAAACCTAGAGAACGGACACACTGTGAATACGAAAGGTTTCTAAAACTCAACGTATAGTCCCTCTCCTGGTGCTCCGGTTTGACTTTCCGTCTGCTTTACTA
Source organism: Hyperoodon ampullatus (assembly GCF_949752795.1). Classification (NCBI taxonomy): domain Eukaryota; kingdom Metazoa; phylum Chordata; class Mammalia; order Artiodactyla; family Ziphiidae; genus Hyperoodon; species Hyperoodon ampullatus. The sequence continues at coordinate 531,456 of NW_027640750.1, forward strand.
TCAACCTCCCAACTTGGAGAGACAGCCCCTTTAACCTCTTGGTTCGCACAGGTTGCCAATTTGGCAGAGGATGAAAGGGAAGAGGGAGAACCAATGAGAGAGTAGCTGTTAGGCATTTGGACGGGCACATATCACTGTAATTTCCCGGCAGGAAGAAGAATTAACCAAATTCTCAGCCACCCACCGGGAACCAGTATAGGTCCTGAACCAAAATTTTGGACTTGCGGTCAGCTCACCAAAAACGAGTTGAAAAATGGAGCTCAGGGGCACAGCAATTCACAAACTGGCCGAGTAATAAAGGACAACTATCGTCCAAAAATCTGTTGAGGGAAGGCAACGAGGCGGACTTGAAAGCGAGGCAGAATAGCAGGGAACAGATTTCAAGAGGTACGTTGGAATCGCCTTTAAAGCACAGGAAGAGGGGCACAACTTCGACAATGATGCACTTGGCCAAAAAGGGCGTATGCGTTTTCTCCTGAATATATTCAGGAGAAAACGCATACGCCCTTTTTGGCCAAGCAAGCAAGCGGGCAATGCAAATCTGCACTACAAAGAAGTATCACTTCCCACCGGTCAAAAGGGACATCCACAAAATGTGTAAGAACAAGAAAGGCAAGACAGGCCCTGGAGAACAGGGAGCCTTGTTATGCTGATGGGCGGGATGTAAATTGCCAACTGCCTCTCTGGAGGAGTGCATTCTGTTCCCTAAAACAAGTAAAGAACAGAGCTACAGAGCCAAGGGCACTACCAGTCTAGGGAATATACCTTGGGAAAACGGAATATCAATAAGACAGAGCCACCCCAAAATTTAGGGCTGCACTGCATACAAGGACCTCAACTTGGATACACCTTAAGTATCCCAGAAAATATAAACATGGTTCAAAAAATTGTGGTACTTACGTACGATGGAATATCCCTCAGCCATGAAATCAATGTCATAAGACCAGTAGCAGCAAAATGGGTGGATTCAGGTACGATGATTCTAAGTGAAATAAGTCACACAGAAAAAGAAACTTATCATAAGATATCACTTATGAAGATCCTGTAAACATGGCTACACTTGAACTGAGTTAGGAAAGAGAACAGTGTCTCACATTTAGAAAACACTCTTATACCTGCTTAAGGGGGAAGGAGAGGTGGGGTGATGCATAAAACCAGAGTTTGATATAAGCACAGGTACCGTTCCAAAAACCAACTATGGAATAGACAAGACCTACACCGTCCTCAGTGAAAGGGACTCAAAACCCCATATTTCCCGCAGAGGAAAATATCTGACTAGTAAGAATCTTAAAACCTATGTATTGATATGTCTCCGTAAGGGAATCAAGTGTGTCTAGACTGGCATAAACATGGCAGCGAGAATCAGCTCAAACCCACTCTAAAAAGGAATTTCAAAAACAAAACAAAAAAACTGGGAAATTCTTTACAATTCCTTCAGGGTCTCTGATGAAAGCTGGAATGACCCTATCTACAACGACAGCTGGATGTGGCATAAGGAGGGACACTTGGGACTGAGACGATTGGTGAGATTGGGTGAGCAAATGCAGACCCTTTAAAGCAATAATGCATGGCACCCATTCCATGGGTCCGAACTCTCCAGGTGGAAGGGAATATTACTACAGCTATAACATGTGCGGGAAACCTAGAGAACGGACACACTGTGAATACGAAAGGTTTCTAAAACTCAAAGAATAGACCCTCTCCTGGTGCTCCGGTTTGACTTTCCGTCTGCTTTACTATCAACCTCCCAACTTGGAGAGACAGCCCCTTTAACCTCTTGGTTCGCACAGGTTGCCAATTTGGCAGAGGATGAAAGGGAAGAGGGAGAACCAATGAGAGAGTAGCTGTTAGGCATTTGGACGGGCACATATCACTGTAATTTCCCGGCAGGAAGAAGAATTAACCAAATTCTCAGCCACCCACCGGGAACCAGTATAGGTCCTGAAGCAAAATTTTGGACTTGCGGTCAGCTCACCAAAAACGAGTTGAAAAATGGAGCTCAGGGGCACAGCAATTCACAAACTGGCCGAGTAATAAAGGACAACTATCGTCCAAAAATCTGTTGAGGGAAGGCAACGAGGCGGACTTGAAAGCGAGGCAGAATAGCAGGAAACAGATTTCAAGAGGTACGTTGGAATCGCCTTTAAAGCACAGGAAGTGGGGCACAACTTCGACAATGATGCACTTGATCAAAAAGGGCGTATGCGTTTTCTCCTGAATATATTCAGGAGAAAACGCATACGCCCTTTTTGGCCAAGCAAGCAAGCGGGCAATGCAAATCTGCACTACAAAGAAGTATCACTTCCCACCGGTCAAAAGGGACATCCACAAAATGTGTAAGAACAAGAAAGGCAAGACAGGCCCTGGAGAACAGGGAGCCTTGTTATGCTGATGGGCGGGATGTAAATTGCCAACTGCCTCTCTGGAGGAGTGCATTCTGTTCCCTAAAACAAGTAAAGAACAGAGCTACAGAGCCAAGGGCACTACCAGTCTAGGGAATATACCTTGGGAAAACGGAAAATCAATAAGACAGAGCCACCCCAAAATTTAGGGCTGCACTGCATACAAGGACCTCAACTTGGATACACCTTAAGTATCCCAGAAAATATAAACATGGTTCAAAAAATTGTGGTACTTACGTACGATGGAATATCCCTCAGCCATGAAATCAATGTCATAAGACCAGTAGCAGCAAAATGGGTGGATTCAGGTACGATGATTCTAAGTGAAATAAGTCACACAGAAAAAGAAACTTATCATAAGATATCACTTATGAAGATCCTGTAAACATGGCTACACTTGAACTGAGTTAGGAAAGAGAACAGTGTCTCACATTTAGAAAACACTCTTATACCTGCTTAAGGGGGAAGGAGAGGTGGGGTGATGCATAAAACCAGAGTTTGATATAAGCACAGGTACCGTTCCAAAAACCAACTATGGAATAGACAAGACCTACACCGTCCTCAGTGAAAGGGACTCAAAACCCCATATTTCCCGCAGAGGAAAATATCTGACTAGTAAGAATCTTAAAACCTATGTATTGATATGTCTCCATAAGGGAATCAAGTGTGTCTAGACTGGCATAAACATGGCAACGAGAATCAGCTCAAACCCACTATAAAAAGGAATTTCAAAAACAAAACAAAAAAACGGGGAAATTCTTTACAATTCCTTCAGGGTCTCTGAAAAAAGCTGGAATGACCCTATCTACAACGACAGCTGGATGTGGCATAAGGAGGGACACTTGGGACTGAGACGATTGGTGAGATTGGGTGAGCAAATGCAGACCCTTTAAAGCAATAATGCATGGCACCCATTCCATGGGTCCGAACTCTCCAGGTTGAAGGGAATATTACTACAGCTATAACATGTGCGGGAAACCTAGAGAACGGACACACTGTGAATACGAAAGGTTTCTAAAACTCAACGAATAGTCCCACTCCTGGTGCTCCGGTTTGACTTTCCGTCTCCTTTACTATCAACCTCCCAACTTGGAGAGACAGCCCCTTTAACATCTTGGTTCGCACAGGTTGCCAATTTGGCAGAGGATGAAAGGGAAGAGGGAGAACCAATGAGAGAGTAGCTGTTAGGCATTTGGACGGGCACATATCACTGTAATTTCCCAGCAGGAAGAAGAATTAACCAAATTCTCAGCCACCCACCGGGAACCAGTATAGGTCCTGAACCAAAATTTTGGACTTGCGTTCAGCTCACCAAAAACGAGTTGAAAAATGGAGCTCAGGGGCACAGCAATTCACAAACTGGCCGAGTAATAAAGGACAACTATCGTCCAAAAATCTGTTGAGGGAAGGCAACGAGGCGGACTTGAAAGCGAGGCAGAATAGCAGGAAACAGATTTCAAGAGGTACGTTGGAATCGCCTTTAAAGCACAGGAAGAGGGGCACAACTTCGACAATGATGCACTTGGCCAAAAAGGGCGTATGCGTTTTCTCCTGAATATATTCAGGAGAAAACGCATACGCCCTTTTTGGCCAAGCAAGCAAGCGGGCAATGCAAATCTGCACTACAAAGAAGTATCACTTCCCACCGGTCAAAAGGGACATCCACAAAATGTGTAAGAACAAGAAAGGCAAGACAGGCCCTGGAGAACAGGGAGCCTTGTTATGCTGATGGGTGGGATGTAAATTGCCAACTGCCTCTCTGGAGGAGTGCATTCTGTTCCCTAAAACAAGTAAAGAACAGAGCTACAGAGCCAAGGGCACTACCAGTCTAGGGAATATACCTTGGGAAAACTGAAAATCAATAAGACAGAGCCACCCCAAAATTTAGGGCTGCACTGCATACAAGGACCTCAACTTGGATACACCTTAAGTATCCCAGAAAATATAAACATGGTTCAAAAAATTGTGGTACTTACGTACGATGGAATATCCCTCAGCCATGAAATCAATGTCATAAGACCAGTAGCAGCAAAATGGGTGGATTCAGGTACGATGATTCTAAGTGAAATAAGTCACACAGAAAAAGAAACTTATCATAAGATATCACTTATGAAGATCCTGTAAACATGGCTACACTTGAACTGAGTTAGGAAAGAGAACAGTGTCTCACATTTAGAAAACACCCTTATACCTGCTTAAGGGGGAAGGAGAGGTGGGGTGATGCATAAAACAAGAGTTTGATATAAGCACAGGTACCGTTCCAAAAACCAACTATGGAATAGACAAGACCTACACCGTCCTCAGTGAAAGGGACTCAAAACCCCATATTTCCCGCAGAGGAAAATATCTGACTAGTAAGAATCTTAAAACCTATGTATTGATATGTCTCCGTAAGGGAATCAAGTGTGTCTAGACTGGCATAAACATGGCAACGAGAATCAGCTCAAACCCACTATAAAAAGGAATTTCAAAAACAAAACAAAAAAACGGGGAAATTCTTTACAATTCCTTCAGGATCTCTGATGAAAGCTGGAATGACCCTATCTACAACGACAGCTGGATGTGGCATAAGGAGGGACACTTGGGACTGAGACGATTGGTGAGATTGGGTGAGCAAATGCAGACCCTTTAAAGCAATAATGCATGGCACCCATTCCATGGGTCCGAACTCTCCAGGTTGAAGGGAATATTACTACAGCTATAACATGTGCGGGAAACCTAGAGAACGGACACACTGTGAATACGAAAGGTTTCTAAAACTCAACGAATAGTCCCACTCCTGGTGCTCCGGTTTGACTTTCCGTCTGCTTTACTATCAACCTCCCAACTTGGAGAGACAGCCCCTTTAACCTCTTGGTTCGCACAGGTTGCCAATTTGGCAGAGGATGAAAGGGAAGAGGGAGAACCAATGAGAGAGTAGCTGTTAGGCATTTGGACGGGCACATATCACTGTAATTGCCCGGCAGGAAGAAGAATTAACCAAATTCTCAGCCACCCACCGGGAACCAGTATAGGTCCTGAACCAAAATTTTGGACTTGCGGTCAGCTCACCAAAAACGAGTTGAAAAATGGAGCTCAGGGGCAGAGCAATTCACAAACTGGCCGAGTAATAAAGGACAACTATCGTCCAAAAATCTGTTGAGGGAAGGCAACGAGGCGGACTTGAAAGCGAGGCAGAATAGCAGGAAACAGATTTCAAGAGGTACGTTGGAATTGCCTTTAAAGCACAGGAAGAGGGGGACAACTTCGACAATGATGCACTTGGCCAAAAAGGGCGTATGTGTTTTCTCCTGAATATATTCAGGAGAAAACGCATACGCCCTTTTTCGCCAAGCAAGCAAGCGGGCAATGAAAATCTGCACTACAAAGAAGTATCACTTCCCAACAGTCAAAGGGGACATCAACAAAATGTGTAAGAACAAGAAAGGCAAGACAGGCCCTGGAGAACAGGGAGCCTTGTTATGCTGGTGGGCGGGATGTAAATTGCCAACTGCCTCTCTGGAGGAGTGCATTCTGTTCCCTAAAACAAGTAAAGAACAGAGCTACAGAGCCAAGGGCACTACCAGTCTAGGGAATATACCTTGGGAAAACTGAAAATCAATAAGACAGAGCCACCCCAAAATTTATGGCTGCACTGCATACAAGGATCTCAACTTGGATACACCTTAAGTATCCCAGAAAATATAAACATGGTTCAAAAAATTGTGGTACTTACGTACGATGGAATATCCCTCAGCCATGAAATCAATGTCATAAGACCAGTAGCAGCAAAATGGGTGGATTCAGGTACGATGATTCTAAGTGAAATAAGTCACACAGAAAAAGAAACTTATCATAAGATATCACTTATGAAGATCCTGTAAACATGGCTACACTTGAACTGAGTTAGGAAAGAGAACAGTGTCTCACATTTAGAAAACACTCTTATACCTCCTTAAGGGGGAAGGAGAGGTGGGGTGATGCATAAAACCAGAGTTTGATATAAGCACAGGTACCGTTCCAAAAACCAACTATGGAATAGACAAGACCTACACCGTCCTCAGTGAAAGGGACTCAAAACCCCATATTTCCCGCAGAGGAAAATATCTGACTAGTAAGAATCTTAAAACCTATGTATTGATATGTCTCCGTAAGGGAATCAAGTGTGTCTAGACTGGCATAAACATGGCAGCGAGAATCAGCTCAAACCCACTATAAAAAGGAATTTCAAAAACAAAACAAAAAAACTGGGAAATTCTTTACAATTCCTTCAGGGTCTCTGATGAAAGCTGGAATGACCCTATCTACAACGACAGCTGGATGTGGCATAAGGAGGGACACTTGGGACTGAGACGATTGGTGAGATTGGGTGAGCAAATGCAGACCCTTTAAAGCAATAATGCATGGCACCCATTCCATGGGTCCGAACTCTCCAGGTTGAAGGGAATATTACTACAGCTATAACATGTGCTGGAAACCTAGGGAACGGACACACTGTGAATATGAAAGGTTTCTAAAACTCCACACATAGTCCCTCTCCTGGTGCTCCGGTTTGACTTTCCGTCTGCTTTACTATCAACCTCCCAACTTGGAGAGACAGCCCCTTTAACATCTTGGTTCGCACAGGTTGCCAATTTGGCAGAGGATGAAAGGGAAGAGGGAGAACCAATGAGAGAGTAGCTGTTAGGCATTTGGACGGGCACATATCACTGTAATTTCCCGGCAGGAAGAAGAATTAACCAAATTCTCAGCCACCCACCGGGAACCAGTATAGGTCCTGAACCAAAATTTTGGACTTGCGGTCAGCTCACCAAAAACGAGTTGAAAAATGGAGCTCAGGGGCACAGCAATTCACAAACTGGCCGAGTAATAAAGGACAACTATCGTCCAAAAATCTGTTGAGGGAAGGCAACGAGGCGGACTTGAAAGCGAGGCAGAATAGCAGGAAACAGATTTCAAGAGGTACGTTGGAATCGCCTTTAAAGCACAGGAAGAGGGGCACAACTTCGACAATGATGCACTTGGCCAAAAAGGGCGTATGCGTTTTCTCCTGAATATATTCAGGAGAAAACGCATACGCCCTTTTTGGCAAAGCAAGCAAGCGGGCAATGCAAATCTGCACTACAAAGAAGTATCACTTCCCAACAGTCAAAGGGGACATCGACAAAATGTGTAAGAACAAGAAAGGCAAGACAGGCCCTGGAGAACAGGGAGCCTTGTTATGCTGGTGGGCGGGATGTAAATTGCCAACTGCCTCTCTGGAGGAGTGCATTCTGTTCCCTAAAACAAGTAAAGAACAGAGCTACAGAGCCAAGGGCACTACCAGTCTAGGGAATATACCTTGGGAAAACTGAAAATCAATAAGACAGAGCCACCCCAAAATTTATGGCTGCACTGCATACAAGGATCTCAACTTGGATACACCTTAAGTATCCCAGAAAATATAAACATGGTTCAAAAAATTGTGGTACTTACATACGATGGAATATCCCTCAGCCATGAAATCAATGTCATAAGACCAGTAGCAGCAAAATGGGTGGATTCAGGTACGATGATTCTAAGTGAAATAAGTCACACAGAAAAAGAAACTTATCATAAGATATCACTTATGAAGATCCTGTAAACATGGCTACACTTGAACTGAGTTAGGAAAGAGAACAGTGTCTCACATTTAGAAAACACTCTTATACCTGCTTAAGGGGGAAGGAGAGGTGGGGTGATGCATAAAACCAGAGTTTGATATAAGCACAGGTACGGTTCCAAAAACCAACTATGGAATAGACAAGACCTACACCGTCCTCAGTGAAAGGGACTCAAAACCCCATATTTCCCGCAGAGGAAAATATCTGACTAGTAAGAATCTTAAAACCTATGTATTGATATGTATCCGTAAGGGAATCAAGTGTGTCTAGACTGGCATAAACATGGCAGCGAGAATCAGCTCAAACCCACTATAAAAAGGAATTTCAAAAACAAAACAAAAAAACTGGGAAATTCTTTACAATTCCTTCAGGGTCTCTGATGAAAGCTGGAATGACCCTATCTACAACGACAGCTGGATGTGGCATAAGGAGGGACACTTGGGACTGAGACGATTGGTGAGATTGGGTGAGCAAATGCAGACCCTTTAAAGCAATAATGCATGGCACCCATTCCATGGGTCCGAACTCTCCAGGTTGAAGGGAATATTACTACAGCTATAACATGTGCGGGAAACCTAGAGAACGGACACACTGTGAATACGAAAGGTTTCTAAAACTCAACGAATAAACCCTCTCCTGGTGCTCCGGATTGACTTTCCGGCTCCTTTACTATCAACCTCCCAACTTGGAGAGACAGCCCCTTTAACCTCTTGGTTCGCACAGGTTGCCAATTTGGCAGAGGATGAAAGGGAAGAGGGAGAACCAAAGAGAGTAGCTGTTAGGCATTTGGAGGGGCACATATCACTGTAATTTCCCGGCAGGAAGAAGAATTAACCAAATTCTCAGCCACCCACTGGGAACCAGTATAGGTCCTGAACCAAAATTTTGGACTTGCGGTCAGCTCACCAAAAACGAGTTGAAAAATGGAGCTCAGGGGCACAGCAATTCACAAACTGGCCGAGTAATAAAGGACAACTATCGTCCAAAAATCTGTTGAGGGAAGGCAACGAGGCGGACTTGAAAGCGAGGCAGAATAGCAGGAAACAGATTTCAAGAGGTACGTTGGAATCGCCTTTAAAGCACAGGAAGAGGGGCACAACTTCGACAATGATGCACTTGGCCAAAAAGGGCGTATGCGTTTTCTCCTGAATATATTCAGGAGAAAACGCATACGCCCTTTTTGGCCAAGCAAGCAAGCGGGCAATGCAAATCTGCACTACAAAGAAGTATCACTTCCCACCGGTCAAAAGGGACATCCACAAAATGTGTAAGAACAAGAAAGGCAAGACAGGCCCTGGAGAACAGGGAGCCTTGTTATGCTGATGGGCGTGATGTAAATTGACAACTGCCTCTCTGGAGGAGTGCATTCTGTTCCCTAAAACAAGTAAAGAACAGAGCTACAGAGCCAAGGGCACTACCAGTCTAGGGAATATACCTTGGGAAAACTGAAAATCAATAAGACAGAGCCCCCCCAAAATTTAGGGCTGCACTGCATACAAAGACCTCAACTTGGATACACCTTAAGTATCCCAGAAAATATAAACATGGTTCAAAAAATTGTGGTACTTACGTACGATGGAATATCCCTCAGCCATGAAATCAATGTCATAAGACCAGTAGCAGCAAAATGGGTGGATTCAGGTACGATGATTCTAAGTGAAATAAGTCACACAGAAAAAGAAACTTATCATAAGATATCACTTATGAAGATCCTGTAAACATGGCTACACTTGAACTGAGTTAGGAAAGAGAACAGTGTCTCACATTTAGAAAACACTCTTATACCTGCTTAAGGGGGAAGGAGAGGTGGGGTGATGCATAAAACCAGAGTTTGATATAAGCACAGGTACCGTTCCAAAAACCAACTATGCAATAGAAAAGACCTACACCGTCCTCAGTGAAAGGGACTCAAAACCCCATATTTCCCGCAGAGGAAAATATCTGACTAGTAAGAATCTTAAAACCTATGTATTGATATGTCTCCGTAAGGGAATCAAGTGTGTCTAGACTGGCATAAACATGGCAGCGAGAATCAGCTCAAACCCACTATAAAAAGGAATTTCAAAAACAAAACAAAAAAACTGGGAAATTCTTTACAATTCCTTCAGGGTCTCTGATGAAGGCTGGAATGACCCTATCTACAACGACAGCTGGATGTGGCATAAGGAGGGACACTTGGGACTGAGACGATTGGTGAGATTGGGTTAGCAAATGCAGACCCTTTAAAGCAATAATGCATGGCACCCATTCCATGGGTCCGAACTCTCCAGGTTGAAGGGAATATTACTACAGCTATAACATGTGCGGGAAACCTAGAGAACGGACACACTGTGAATACGAAAGGTTTCTGAAACTCAACGCATAGTCCCTCTCCTGGCGCTCCGGTTTGACTTTCCGTCTGCTTTACTATCAACCTCCCAACTTGGAGAGACAGCCCCTTTAACCTCTTGGTTCGCACAGGTTGCCAATTTGGCAGAGGATGAAAGGGAAGAGGGAGAACCAATGAGAGAGTAGCTGTTAGGCATTTGGACGGGCACATATCACTGTAATTTCCCGGCAGGAAGAAGAATTAACCAAATTCTCAGCCACCCACCGGAAACCAGTATAGGTCCTGAACCAAAATTTTGGACTTGCGGTCAGCTCACCAAAAACGAGTTGAAAAATGGAGCTCAGGGGCACAGCAATTCACAAACTGGCCGAGTAATAAAGGACAACTATCGTCCAAAAATCTCTTGAGGGAAGGCAACGAGGCGGACTTGAAAGCGAGGCAGAATAGCAGGAAACAGATTTCAAGAGGTACGTTGGAATCGCCTTTAAAGCACAGGAAGAGGGGCACAACTTCGACAATGATGCACTTGGCCAAAAAGGGCGTATGCGTTTTCTCCTGAATATATTCAGGAGAAAACGCATACGCCCTTTTTGGCCAAGCAAGCAAGCGGGCAATGCAAATCTGCACTACAAAGAAGTATCACTTCCCACCGGTCAAAAGGGACATCCACAAAATGTGTAAGAACAAGAAAGGCAAGACAGGCCCTGGAGAACAGGGAGCCTTGTTATGCTGATGGGCAGGATGTAAATTGACAACTGCCTCTCTGGAGGAGTGCATTCTGTTCCCTAAAACAAGTAAAGAACAGAGCTACAGAGCCAAGGGCACTACCAGTCTAGGGAATATACCTTGGGAAAACTGAAAATCAATAAGACAGAGCCACCCCAAAATTTAGGCCTGCACTGCTTACAAGGACCTCAACTTGGATACAACTTAAGTATCCCAGAAAATATAAACATGGTTCAAAAAATTGTGGTACTTACGTACGATGGAATATCCCTCAGCCATGAAATCAATGTCATAAGACCAGTAGCAGCAAAATGGGTGGATTCAGGTACGATGATTCTAAGTGAAATAAGTCACACAGAAAAGGAAACTTATCATAAGATATCACTTATGAAGATCATGTAAACATGGCTACACTTGAACTGAGTTAGGAAAGAGAACAGTGTCTCACATTTAGAAAACACTCTTATACCTGCTTAAGGGGGAAGGAGAGGTGGGGTGATGCATAAAACCAGAGTTTGATATAAGCACAGGTACCGTTCCAAAAACCAACTATGGAATAGAAAAGACCTACACCGTCCTCAGTGAAAGGGACTCAAAACCCCATATTTCCCGCAGAGGAAAATATCTGACTAGTAAGAATCTTAAAACCTATGTATTGATATGTCTCCGTAAGGGAATCAAGTGTGTCTAGACTGGCATAAACATGGCAGCGAGAATCAGCTCAAACCCACTATAAAAAGGAATTTCAAAAACAAAACAAAAAAACTGGGAAATTCTTTACAATTCCTTCAGGGTCTCTGATGAAGGCTGGAATGACCCTATCTACAACGACAGCTGGATGTGGCATAAGGAGGGACACTTGGGACTGAGACGATTGGTGAGATTGGGTGAGCAAATGCAGACCCTTTAAAGCAATAATGCATGGCACCCATTCCATGGGTCCGAACTCTCCAGGTTGAAGGGAATGTTACTACAGCTATAACATGTGCGGGAAACCTAGAGAACGGACACACTGTGAATACGAAAGGTTTCTGAAACTCAACGAATAGTCCCTCTCCTGGTGCTCCGGTTTGACTTTCCGTCTGCTTTACTATCAACCTCCCAACTTGGAGAGACAGCCCCTTTAACCTCTTGGTTCGCACAGCTTGCCAATTTGGCAGAGGATGAAAGGGAAGAGGGAGAACCAATGAGAGAGTAGCTGTTAGGCATTTGGACGGGCACATATCACTGTAATTTCCCGGCAGGAAGAAGAATTAACCAAATTCTCAGCCACCCACCGGGCACCAGTATAGGTCCTGAACCAAAATTTTGGACTTGCGTTCAGCTCACCAAGAACGAGTTGAAAAATGGAGCTCAGGGGCACAGCAATTCACAAACTGGCCGAGTAATAAAGGACAACTATCGTCCAAAAATCTGTTGAGGGAAGGCAACGAGGCGGACTTGAAAGCGAGGCAGAATAGCAGGAAACAGATTTCAAGAGGTACGTTGGAATCGCCTTTAAAGCACAGGAAGAGGGGCACAACTTCGACAATGATGCACTTGGCCAAAAAGGGCGTATGCGTTTTCTCCTGAATATATTCAGGAGAAAACGCATACGCCCTTTTTGGCCAAGCAAGCAAGCGGGCAATGCAAATCTGCACTACAAAGAAGTATCACTTCCCACCGGTCAAAAGGGACATCGACAAAATGTGTAAGAACAAGAAAGGCAAGACAGGCCCTGGAGAACAGGGAGCCTTGTTATGCTGATGGGCGGGATGTAAATTGCCAACTGCCTCTCTGGAGGAGTGCATTCTGTTCCCTAAAACAAGTAAAGAACAGAGCTACAGAGCCAAGGGCACTACCAGTCTAGGGAATATACCTTGGGAAAACTGAAAATCAATAAGACAGAGCCCCCCCAAAATTCAGGGCTGCACTGCATACAAGGACCTCAACTTGGATACACCTTAAGTATCCCAGAAAATATAAACATGGTTCAAAAAATTGTGGTACTTACGTACGATGGAATATCCCTCAGCCATGAAATCAATGTCATAAGACCAGTAGCAGCAAAATGGGTGGATTCAGGTACGATGATTCTAAGTGAAATAAGTCACACAGAAAAAGAAACTTATCATAAGATATCACTTATGAAGATCCTGTAAACATGGCTACACTTGAACTGAGTTAGGAAAGAGAACAGTGTCTCACATTTAGAAAACACTCTTATACCTGCTTAAGGGGGAAGGAGAGGTGGGGTGATGCATAAAACCAGAGTTTGATATAAGCACAGGTACCGTTCCAAAAACCAACTATGCAATATAAAAGACCTACACCGTCCTCAGTGAAAGGGACTCAAAACCCCATATTTCCCGCAGAGGAAAATATCTGACTAGTAAGAATCTTAAAACCTATGTATTGATATGTCTCCGTAAGGGAATCAAGTGTGTCTAGACTGGCATAAACATGGCAGCGAGAATCAGCTCAAACCCACTATAAAAAGGAATTTCAAAAACAAAACAAAAAAACTGGGAAATTCTTTACAATTCCTTCAGGGTCTCTGATGAAGGCTGGAATGACCCTATCTACAACGACAGCTGGATGTGGCATAAGGAGGGACACTTGGGACTGAGACGATTGGTGAGATTGGGTGAGCAAATGCAGACCCTTTAAAGCAATAATGCATGGCACCCATTCCATGGGTCCGAACTCTCCAGGTTGAAGGGAATATTACTACAGCTATAACATGTGCGGGAAACCTAGAGAACGGACACACTGTGAATACGAAAGGTTTCTGAAACTCAACGCATAGTCCCTCTCCTGGTGCTCCGGTTTGACTTTCCGTCTGCTTTACTATCAACCTCCCAACTTGGAGAGACAGCCCCTTTAACCTCTTGGTTCGCACAGGTTGCCAATTTGGCAGAGGATGAAAGGGAAGAGGGAGAACCAATGAGAGAGTAGCTGTTAGGCATTTGGACGGGCACATATCACTGTAATTTCCCGGCAGGAAGAAGAATTAACCAAATTCTCAGCCACCCACCGGAAACCAGTATAGGTCCTGAACCAAAATTTTGGACTTGCGGTCAGCTCACCAAAAACGAGTTGAAAAATGGAGCTCAGGGGCACAGCAATTCACAAACTGGCCGAGTAATAAAGGACAACTATCGTCCAAAAATCTCTTGAGGGAAGGCAACGAGGCGGACTTGAAAGCGAGGCAGAATAGCAGGAAACAGATTTCAAGAGGTACGTTGGAATCGCCTTTAAAGCACAGGAAGAGGGGCACAACTTCGACAATGATGCACTTGGCCAAAAAGGGCGTATGCGTTTTCTCCTGAATATATTCAGGAGAAAACGCATACACCCTTTTTGGCCAAGCAAGCAAGCGGGCAATGCAAATCTGCACTACAAAGAAGTATCACTTCCCACCGGTCAAAAGGGACATCCACAAAATGTGTAAGAACAAGAAAGGCAAGACAGGCCCTGGAGAACAGGGAGCCTTGTTATGCTGATGGGCGGGATGTAAATTGACAACTGCCTCTCTGGAGGAGTGCATTCTGTTCCCTAAAACAAGTAAAGAACAGAGCTACAGAGCCAAGGGCACTACCAGTTTAGGGAATATACCTTGGGAAAACTGAAAATCAATAAGACAGAGCCACCCCAAAATTTAGGGCTGCACTGCTTACAAGGACCTCAACTTGGATACAACTTAAGTATCCCAGAAAATATAAACATGGTTCAAAAAATTGTGGTACTTACGTACGATGGAATATCCCTCAGCCATGAAATCAATGTCATAAGACCAGTAGCAGCAAAATGGGTGGATTCAGGTACGATGATTCTAAGTGAAATAAGTCACACAGAAAAGGAAACTTATCATAAGATATCACTTATGAAGATCATGTAAACATGGCTACACTTGAACTGAGTTAGGAAAGAGAACAGTGTCTCACATTTAGAAAACACTCTTATACCTGCTTAAGGGGGAAGGAGAGGTGGGGTGATGCATAAAACCAGAGTTTGATATAAGCACAGGTACCGTTCCAAAAACCAACTATGGAATAGAAAAGACCTACACCGTCCTCAGTGAAAGGGACTCAAAACCCCATATTTCCCGCAGAGGAAAATATCTGACTAGTAAGAATCTTAAAACCTATGTATTGATATGTCTCCGTAAGGGAATCAAGTGTGTCTAGACTGGCATAAACATGGCAGCGAGAATCAGCTCAAACCCACTATAAAAAGGAATTTCAAAAAGAAAACAAAAAAACTGGGAAATTCTTTACAATTCCTTCAGGGTCTCTGATGAAGGCTGGAATGACCCTATCTACAACGACAGCTGGATGTGGCATAAGGAGGGACACTTGGGAGTGAGACGATTGGTGAGATTGGGAGAGCAAATGCAGACCCTTTAAAGCAATAATGCATGGCACCCATTCCATGGGTCCGAAATCTCCAGGTTGAAGGGAATATTACTACAGTTATAACATGTGCGGGAAACCTAGAGAACGGACACACTGTGAATACGAAAAGTTTCTAAAACTCAACGCATAGTCCCTCTCCTGGTGCTCCGGTTTGACTTTCCGTCTGCTTTACTATCAACCTCCCAAATTGGAGAGACAGCCCCTTTAACCTCTTGGTTCGCACAGGTTGCCAATTTGGCAGAGGATGAAAGGGAAGAGGGAGAACCAATGAGAGAGTAGCTGTTAGGCATTTGGACGGGCACATATCACTGTAATTTCCCGGCAGGAAGAAGAATTAACCAAATTCTCAGCCACCCACCGGGAACCAGTATAGGTCCTGAACCAAAATTTTGGACTTGCGGTCAGCTCACCAAAAACGAGTTGAAAAATGGAGCTCAGGGGCACAGCAATTCACAAACTGGCCGAGTAATAAAGGACAACTATCGTCCAAAAATCTGTTGAGGGAAGGCAATGAGGCGGACTTGAAAGCGAGGCAGAATAGCAGGAAACAGATTTCAAGAGGTACGTTGGAATCGCCTTTAAAGCACAGGAAGAGGGGCACAACTTCGACAATGATGCACTTGGTCAAAAAGGGCGTATGCGTTTTCTCCTGAATATATTCAGGAGAAAACGCATACACCCTTTTTGGCCAAGCAAGCAAGCGGGCAATGCAAATCTGCACTACAAAGAAGTATCACTTCCCACCGGTCAAAAGGGACATCCACAAAATGTGTAAGAACAAGAAAGGCAAGACAGGCCCTGGAGAACAGGGAGCCTTGTTATGCTGATGGGCGGGATGTAAATTGCCAACTGCCTCTCTGGAGGAGTGCATTCTGTTCCCTAAAACAAGTAAAGAACAGAGCTACAGAGCCAAGGGCACTACCTGTCTAGGGAATATACCTTGGGAAAACTGAAAATCAATAAGACAGAGCCACCCCAAAATTTAGGGCTGCACTGCATACAAGGACCTCAACTTGGATACAACTTAAGTATCCCAGAAAATATAAACATGGTTCAAAAAATTGTGCTACTTACGTACGATGGAATATCCCTCAGCCATGAAATCAGGGTCATAAGACCAGTAGCAGCAAAATGGGTGGATTCAGGTACGATGATTCTAAGTGAAATAAGTCACACAGAAAAGGAAACTTATCATAAGATATCACTTATGAAGATCATGTAAACATGGCTACACTTGAACTGAGTTAGGAAAGAGAACAGTGTCTCACATTTAGAAAACACTCTTATACCTGCTTAAGGGGGAAGGAGAGGTGGGGTGATGCATAAAACCAGAGTTTGATATAAGCACAGGTACCGTTCAAAAAACCAACTATGGAATAGAAAAGACCTACACCGTCCTCAGTGAAAGGGTCTCAAAACCCCATATTTCCCGCAGAGGAAAATATCTGACTAGTAAGAATCTTAAAACCTATGTATTGATATGTCTCCGTAAGGGAATCAAGTGTGTCTAGACTGGCATAAACATGGCAGCGAGAATCAGCTCAAACCCACTATAAAAAGGAATTTCAAAAACAAAACAAAAAAACTGGGAAATTCTTTACAATTCCTTCAGGGTCTCTGATGAAGGCTGGAATGACCCTATCTACAACGACAGCTGGATGTGGCATAAGGAGGGACACTTGGGACTGAGACGATTGGTGAGATTGGGTGAGCAAATGCAGACCCTTTAAAGCAATAATGCATGGCACCCATTCCATGGGTCCGAACTCTCCAGGTTGAAGGGAATATTACTACAGCTATAACATGTGCGGGAAACCTAGAGAACGGACACACTGTGAATACGAAAGGTTTCTGAAACTCAACGAATAGTCCCTCTCCTGGTGCTCCGGTTTGACTTTCCGTCTGCTTTACTATCAACCTCCCAACTTGGAGAGACAGCCCCTTTAACCTCTTGGTTCGCACAGGTTGCCAATTTGGCAGAGGATGAAAGGGAAGAGGGAGAACCAATGAGAGAGTAGCTGTTAGGCATTTGGACGGGCACATATCACTGTAATTTCCCGGCAGGAAGAAGAATTAACCAAATTCTCAGCCACCCACCGGGAACCAGTATAGGTCCTGAACCAAAATTTTGGACTTGCGGTCAGCTCACCAAAAACGAGTTGAAAAATGGAGCTCAGGGGCACAGCAATTCACAAACTGGCCGAGTAATAAAGGACAACTATCGTCCAAAAATCTGTTGAGGGAAGGCAACGAGGCGGACTTGAAAGTGAGGCAGAATAGCAGGAAACAGATTTCAAGAGGTACGTTGGAATCGCCTTTAAAGCACAGGAAGAGGGGCACAACTTCGACAATGATGCACTTGGCCAAAAAGGGCGTATGCGTTTTCTCCTGAATATATTCAGGAGAAAAGGCATACGCCCTTTTTGGCCAAGCAAGCAAGCGGGCAATGCAAATCTGCACTACAAAGAAGTATCACTTCCCACCGGTCAAAAGGGACATCCACAAAATGTGTAAGAACAAGAAAGGCAAGACAGGCCCTGGAGAACAGGGAGCCTTGTTATGCTGATGGGCGGGATGTAAATTGCCAACTGCCTCTCTGGAGGAGTGCATTCTGTTCCCTAAAACAAGTAAAGAACAGAGCTACAGAGCCAAGGGCACTACCAGTCTAGGGAATATACCTTGGGAAAACTGAAAATCAATAAGACAGAGCCACCCCAAAATTTAGGGCTGCACTGCATACAAGGACCTCAACTTGGATACACCTTAAGTATCCCAGAAAATATAAACATGGTTCAAAAAATTGTGGTACTTACGTACGATGGAATATCCCTCAGCCATGAAATCAATGTCATAAGACCAGTAGCAGCAAAATGGGTGGATTCAGGTACGATGATTCTAAGTGAAATAAGTCACACAGAAAAAGAAACTTATCATAAGATATCACTTATGAAGATCCTGTAAACATGGCTACACTTGAACTGAGTTAGGAAAGAGAACAGTGTCTCACATTTAGAAAACACCCTTATACCTGCTTAAGGGGGAAGGAGAGGTGGGGTGATGCATAAAACCAGAGTTTGATATAAGCACAGGTACCGTTCCAAAAACCAACTATGGAATAGACAAGACCTACACCGTCCTCAGTGAAAGGGACTCAAAACCCCATATTTCCCGCAGAGGAAAGTATCTGACTAGTAAGAATCTTAAAACCTATGTATTGATATGTCTCCGTAAGGGAATCAAGTGTGTCTAGACTGGCATAAACATGGCAGCGAGAATCAGCTCAAACCCACTATAAAAAGGAATTTCAAAAACAAAACAAAAAAACTGGGAAATTCTTTACAATTCCTTCAGGGTCTCTGATGAAAGCTGGAATGACCCTATCTACAACGACAGCTGGATGTGGCATAAGGAGGGACACTTGGGACTGAGACGATTGGTGAGATTGGGTGAGCAAATGCAGACCCTTTAAAGCAATAATGCATGGCACCCATTTCATGGGTCCGAACTCTCCAGGTTGAAGGGAATATTACTACAGCTATAACATGTGCGGGAAACCTAGGGAACGGACACACTGTGAATACGAAAGGTTTCTAAAACTCAACGCATAGTCCCTCTCCTGGTGCTCCGGTTTGACTTTCCGTCTGCTTTACTATCAACCTCCCAAATTGGAGAGACAGCCCCTTTAACCTCTTGGTTCGCACAGGTTGCCAATTTGGCAGAGGATGAAAGGGAAGAGGGAGAACCAATGAGAGAGTAGCTGTTAGGCATTTGGACGGGCACATATCACTGTAATTTCCCGGCAGGAAGAAGAATTAACCAAATTCTCAGCCACCCACCGGGAACCAGTATAGGTCCTGAACCAAAATTTTGGACTTGCGGTCAGCTCTCCAAAAACGAGTTGAAAAATGGAGCTCAGGGGCACAGCAATTCACAAACTGGCCGAGTAATAAAGGACAACTATCGTCCAAAAATCTGTTGAGGGAAGGCAACGAGGCGGACTTGAAAGCGAGGCAGAATAGCAGGAAACAGATTTCAAGAGGTACGTTGGAATCGCCTTTAAAGCACAGGAAGAGGGGCACAACTTCGACAATGATGCACTTGGCCAAAAAGGGCGTATGCGTTTTCTCCTGAATATATTCAGGAGAAAACGCATACGCCCTTTTTGGCCAAGCAAGCAAGCGGGCAATGCAAATCTGCACTACAAAGAAGTATCACTTCCCACCGGTCAAAAGGGACATCCACAAAATGTGTAAGAACAAGAAAGGCAAGACAGGCCCTGGAGAACAGGGAGCCTTGTTATGCTGATGGGCGGGATGTAAATTGCCAACTGCCTCTCTGGAGGAGTGCATTCTGTTCCCTAAAACAAGTAAAGAACAGAGCTACAGAGCCAGGGGCACTACCAGTCTAGGGAATATACCTTGGGAAAACGGAAAATCAATAAGACAGAGCCACCCCAAAATTTAGGGCTGCACTGCATACAAGGACCTCAACTTGGATACACCTTAAGTATCCCAGAAAATATAAACATGGTTCAAAAAATTGTGGTACTTACGTACGATGGAATATCCCTCAGCCATGAAATCAATGTCATAAGACCAGTAGCAGCAAAATGGGTGGATTCAGGTACGATGATTCTAAGTGAAATAAGTCACACAGAAAAAGAAACTTATCATAAGATATCACTTATGAAGATCCTGTAAACATGGCTACACTTGAACTGAGTTAGGAAAGAGAACAGTGTCTCACATTTAGAAAACACTCTTATACCTCCTTAAGGGGGAAGGAGAGGTGGGGTGATGCATAAAACCAGAGTTTGATATAAGCACAGGTACCGTTCCAAAAACCAACTATGGAATAGACAAGACCTACACCGTCCTCAGTGAAAGGGACTCAAAACCCCATATTTCCCGCAGAGGAAAGTATCTGACTAGTAAGAATCTTAAAACCTATGTATTGATATGTCTCCATAAGGGAAATAAGTGTGTCTAGACTGGCATAAACATGGCAGCGAGAATCAGCTCAAACCCACTATAAAAAGGAATTTCAAAAACAAAACAAAAAAACTGGGAAATGCTTTACAATTCCTTCAGGGTCTCTGATGAAAGCTGGAATGACCCTATCTACAACGACAGCTGGATGTGGCATAAGGAGGGACACTTGGGACTGAGACGATTGGTGAGATTGGGTGAGCAAATGCAGACCCTTTAAAGCAATAATGCATGGCACCCATTCCATGGGTCCGAACTCTCCAGGTTGAAGGGAATATTACTACAACTATAACATGTGCGGGAAACCTAGGGAACGGACACACTGTGAATACGAAAGGTTTCTAAAACTCAACGCATAGTCCCTCTCCTGGTGCTCCGGTTTGACTTTCCGTCTGCTTTACTATCAACCTCCCAAATTGGAGAGACAGCCCCTTTAACCTCTTGGTTCGCACAGGTTGCCAATTTGGCAGAGGATGAAAGGGAAGAGGGAGAACCAATGAGAGAGTAGCTGTTAGGCATTTGGACGGGCACATATCACTGTAATTTCCTGGCAGGAAAAAGAATTAACCAAATTCTCAGCCACCCACCGGGAACCAGTATAGGTCCTGAACCAAAATTTTGGACTTGCGGTCAGCTCACCAAAAACGAGTTGAAAAATGGAGCTCAGGGGCACAGCAATTCACAAACTGGCCGAGTAATAAAGGACAACTATCTTCCAAAAATCTGTTGAGGGAAGGCAACGAGGCGGACTTGAAAGCGAGGCAGAATAGCAGGAAACAGATTTCAAGAGGTACGTTGGAATCGCCTTTAAAGCACAGGAAGAGGGGCACAACTTCGACAATGATGCACTTGGCCAAAAAGGGCGTATGCGTTTTCTCCTGAATATATTCAGGAGAAAACGCATACGCCCTTTTTGGCCAAGCAAGCAAGCGGGCAATGCAAATCTGCACTACAAAGAAGTATCACTTCCCACCGGTCAAAAGGGACATCCACAAAATGTGTAAGAACAAGAAAGGCAAGACAGGCCCTGGAGAACAGGGAGCCTTGTTATGCTGATGGGCGGGATGTAAATTGCCAACTGCCTCTCTGGAGGAGTGCATTCTGTTCCCTAAAACAAGTAAAGAACAGAGCTACAGAGCCAAGGGCACTACCAGTCTAGGGAATATACCTTGGGAAAACTGAAAATCAATAAGACAGAGCCACCCCAAAATTTAGGGCTGCACTGCATACAAGGACCTCAACTTGGATACACCTTAAGTATCCCAGAAAATATAAACATGGTTCAAAAAATTGTGGTACTTACGTACGATGGAATATCCCTCAGCCATGAAATCAATGTCATAAGACCAGTAGCAGCAAAATGGGTGGATTCAGGTACGATGATTCTAAGTGAAATAAGTCACACAGAAAAAGAAACTTATCATAAGATATCACTTATGAAGATCCTGTAAACATGGCTACACTTGAACTGAGTTAGGAAAGAGAACAGTGTCTCACATTTAGAAAACACTCTTATACCTGCTTAAGGGGGAAGGAGAGGTGGGGTGATGCATAAAACCAGAGTTTGATATAAGCACAGGTACCGTTCCAAAAACCAACTGTGGAATAGACAAGACCTACACCGTCCTCAGTGAAAGGGACTCAAAACCCCATATTTCCCACAGAGGAAAGTATCTGACTAGTAAGAATCTTAAAACCTATGTATTGATATGTCTCCGTAAGGGAATCAAGTGTGTCTAGACTGGCATAAACATGGCAGCGAGAATCAGCTCAAACCCACTATAAAAAGGAATTTCAAAAACAAAACAAAAAAACTGGGAAATTCTTTACAATTCCTTCAGGGTCTCTGATGAAAGCTGGAATGACCCTATCTACAACGACAGCTGGATGTGGCATAAGGAGGGACACTTGGGACTGAGACGATTGGTGAGATTGGGTGAGCAAATGCAGACCCTTTAAAGCAATAATGCATGGCACCCATTTCATGGGTCCGAACTCTCCAGGTTGAAGGGAATATTACTACAGCTATAACATGTGCGGGAAACCTAGGGAACGGACACACTGTGAATACGAAAGGTTTCTAAAACTCAACGCATAGTCCCTCTCCTGGTGCTCCGGTTTGACTTTCCGTCTGCTTTACTATCAACCTCCCAAATTGGAGAGACAGCCCCTTTAACCTCTTGGTTCGCACAGGTTGCCAATTTGGCAGAGGATGAAAGGGAAGAGGGAGAACCAATGAGAGAGTAGCTGTTAGGCATTTGGAGGGGCACATATCACTGTAATTTCCCGGCAGGAAGAAGAATTAACCAAATTCTCAGCCACCCACCGGGAACCAGTATAGGTCCTGAACCAAAATTTTGGACTTGCGGTCAGCTCTCCAAAAACGAGTTGAAAAATGGAGCTCAGGGACACAGCAATTCACAAACTGGCCGAGTAATAAAGGACAACTATCGTCCAAAAATCTGTTGAGGGAAGGAAACGAGGCAGACTTGAAAGCGAGGCAGAATAGCAGGAAACAGATTTCAAGAGGTACGTTGGAATCGCCTTTAAAGCACAGGAAGAGGGGCACAACTTCGACAATGATGCACTTGGCCAAAAAGGGCGTATGCGTTTTCTCCTGAATATATTCAGGAGAAAAGGCATACGCCCTTTTTGGCCAAGCAAGCAAGCGGGCCATGCAAATCTGCACTACAAAGAAGTATCACTTCCCACCGGTCAAAAGGGACATCCACAAAATGTGTAAGAACAAGAAAGGCAAGACAGGCCCTGGAGAACAGGGAGCCTTGTTATGCTGATGGGCGGGATGTAAATTGCCAACTGCCTCTCTGGAGGAGTGCATTCTGTTCCCTAAAACAAGTAAAGAACAGAGCTACAGAGCCAGGGGCACTACCAGTCTAGGGAATATACCTTGGGAAAACTGAAAATCAATAAGACAGAGCCACCCCAAAATTTAGGGCTGCACTGCATACAAGGACCTCAACTTGGATACACCTTAAGTATCCCAGAAAATATAAACATGGTTCAAAAAATTGTGGTACTTACGTACGATGGAATATCCCTCAGCCATGAAATCAATGTCATAAGACCAGTAGCAGCAAAATGGGTGGATTCAGGTACGATGATTCTAAGTGAAATAAGTCACACAGAAAAAGAAACTTATCATAAGATATCACTTATGAAGATCCTGTAAACATGGCTACACTTGAACTGAGTTAGGAAAGAGAACAGTGTCTCACATTTAGAAAACACTCTTATACCTGCTTAAGGGGGAAGGAGAGGTGGGGTGATGCATAAAACCAGAGTTTGATATAAGCACAGGTACCGTTCCAAAAACCAACTATGGAATAGACAAGACCTACACCGTCCTCAGTGAAAGGGACTCAAAACCCCATATTTCCCGCAGAGGAAAGTATCTGACTAGTAAGAATCTTAAAACCTATGTATTGATATGTATCCATAAGGGAATCAAGTGTGTCTAGACTGGCATAAACATGGCAGCGAGAATCAGCTCAAACCCACTATAAAAAGGAATTTCAAAAACAAAACAAAAAAACTGGGAAATTCTTTACAATTCCTTCAGGGTCTCTGATGAAAGCTGGAATGACCCTATCTACAACGACAGCTGGATGTGGCATAAGGAGGGACACTTGGGACTGAGACGATTGGTGAGATTGGGTGAGCAAATGCAGACCCTTTAAAGCAATAATGCATGGCACCCATTTCATGGGTCCGAACTCTCCAGGTTGAAGGGAATATTACTACAACTATAACATGTGCGGGAAACCTAGGGAACGGACACACTGTGAATACGAAAGGTTTCTAAAACTCAACGCATAGTCCCTCTCCTGGTGCTCCGGTTTGACTTTCCGTCTGCTTTACTATCAACCTCCCAAATTGGAGAGACAGCCCCTTTAACCTCTTGGTTCGCACAGGTTGCCAATTTGGCAGAGGATGAAAGGGAAGAGGGAGAACCAATGAGAGAGTAGCTGTTAGGCATTTGGACGGGCACATATCACTGTAATTTCCTGGCAGGAAAAAGAATTAACCAAATTCTCAGCCACCCACCGGGAACCAGTATAGGTCCTGAACCAAAATTTTGGACTTGCGGTCAGCTCACCAAAAACGAGTTGAAAAATGGAGCTCAGGGGCACAGCAATTCACAAACTGGCCGAGTAATAAAGGACAACTATCTTCCAAAAATCTGTTGAGGGAAGGCAACGAGGCGGACTTGAATGCGAGGCAGAATAGCAGGAAACAGATTTCAAGAGGTACGTTGGAATCGCCTTTAAAGCACAGGAAGAGGGGCACAACTTCGACAATGATGCACTTGGCCAAAAAGGGCGTATGCGTTTTCTCCTGAATATATTCAGGAGAAAACGCATACGCCCTTTTTGGCCAAGCAAGCAAGCGGGCAATGCAAATCTGCACTACAAAGAAGTATCACTTCCCACCGGTCAAAAGGGACATCCACAAAATGTGTAAGAACAAGAAAGGCAAGACAGGCCCTGGAGAACAGGGAGCCTTGTTATGCTGATGGGCGGGATGTAAATTGCCAACTGCCTCTCTGGAGGAGTGCATTCTGTTCCCTAAAACAAGTAAAGAACAGAGCTACAGAGCCAGGGGCACTACCAGTCTAGGGAATATACCTTGGGAAAACTGAAAATCAATAAGACAGAGCCACCCCAAAATTTAGGGCTGCACTGCATACAAGGACCTCAACTTGGATACACCTTAAGTATCCCAGAAAATATAAACATGGTTCAAAAAATTGTGGTACTTACGTACGATGGAATATCCCTCAGCCATGAAATCAATGTCATAAGACCAGTAGCAGCAAAATGGGTGGATTCAGGTACGATGATTCTAAGTGAAATAAGCCACACAGAAAAAGAAACTTATCATAAGATATCACTTATGAAGATCCTGTAAACATGGCTACACTTGAACTGAGTTAGGAAAGAGAACAGTGTCTCACATTTAGAAAACACTCTTATACCTGCTTAAGGGGGAAGGAGAGGTGGGGTGATGCATAAAACCAGAGTTTGATATAAGCACAGGTACCGTTCCAAAAACCAACTGTGGAATAGACAAGACCTACACCGTCCTCAGTGAAAGGGACTCAAAACCCCATATTTCCCACAGAGGAAAGTATCTGACTAGTAAGAATCTTAAAACCTATGTATTGATATGTCTCCGTAAGGGAATCAAGTGTGTCTAGACTGGCATAAACATGGCAGCGAGAATCAGCTCAAACCCACTATAAAAAGGAATTTCAAAAACAAAACAAAAAAACTGGGAAATTCTTTACAATTCCTTCAGGGTCTCTGATGAAAGCTGGAATGACCCTATCTACAACGACAGCTGGATGTGGCATAAGGAGGGACACTTGGGACTGAGACGATTGGTGAGATTGGGTGAGCAAATGCAGACCCTTTAAAGCAATAATGCATGGCACCCATTTCATGGGTCCGAACTCTCCAGGTTGAAGGGAATATTAGTACAGCTATAACATGTGCGGGAAACCTAGGGAACGGACACACTGTGAATACGAAAGGTTTCTAAAACTCAACGCATAGTCCCTCTCCTGGTGCTCCGGTTTGACTTTCCGTCTGCTTTACTATCAACCTCCCAAATTGGAGAGACAGCCCCTTTAACCTCTTGGTTCGCACAGGTTGCCAATTTGGCAGAGGATGAAAGGGAAGAGGGAGAACCAATGAGAGAGTAGCTGTTAGGCATTTGGACGGGCACATATCACTGTAATTTCCCGGCAGGAAAAAGAATTAACCAAATTCTCAGCCACCCACCGGGAACCAGTATAGGTCCTGAACCAAAATTTTGGACTTGCGGTCAGCTCACCAAAAACGAGTTGAAAAATGGAGCTCAGGGGCACAGCAATTCACAAACTGGCCGAGTAATAAAGGACAACTATCGTCCAAAAATCTGTTGAGGGAAGGCAACGAGGCGGACTTGAAAGCGAGGCAGAATAGCAGGAAACAGATTTCAAGAGGTACGTTGGAATCGCCTTTAAAGCACAGGAAGAGGGGCACAACTTCGACAATGATGCACTTGGCCAAAAAGGGCGTATGCGTTTTCTCCTGAATATATTCAGGAGAAAACGCATACGCCCTTTTTGGCCAAGCAAGCAAGCGGGCAATGCAAATCTGCACTACAAAGAAGTATCACTTCCCACCGGTCAAAAGGGACATCCACAAAATGTGTAAGAACAAGAAAGGCAAGACAGGCCCTGGAGAACAGGGAGCCTTGTTATGCTGATGGGCGGGATGTAAATTGCCAACTGCCTCTCTGGAGGAGTGCATTCTGTTCCCTAAAACAAGTAAAGAACAGAGCTACAGAGCCAAGGGCACTACCTGTCTAGGGAATATACCTTGGGAAAACTGAAAATCAATAAGACAGAGCCACCCCAAAATTTAGGGCTGCACTGCATACAAGGACCTCAACTTGGATACACCTTAAGTATCCCAGAAAATATAAACATGGTTCAAAAAATTGTGGTACTTACGTACGATGGAATATCCCTCAGCCATGAAATCAATGTTATAAGATCAGTAGCAGCAAAATGGGTGGATTCAGGTACGATGATTCTAAGTGAAATAAGTCACACAGAAAAAGAAACTTATCATAAGATATCACTTATGAAGATCCTGTAAACATGGCTACACTTGAACTGAGTTAGGAAAGAGAACAGTGTCTCACATTTAGAAAACACTCTTATACCTGCTTAAGGGGGAAGGAGAGGTGGGGTGATGCATAAAACCAGAGTTTGATATAAGCACAGGTACCGATCCAAAAACCAACTGTGGAATAGACAAGACCTACACCGTCCTCAGTGAAAGGGACTCAAAACCCCATATTTCCCACAGAGGAAAGTATCTGACTAGTAAGAATCTTAAAACCTATGTATTGATATGTCTCCGTAAGGGAATCAAGTGTGTCTAGACTGGCATAAACATGGCAGCGAGAATCAGCTCAAACCCACTATAAAAAGGAATTTCAAAAACAAAACAAAAAAACTGGGAAATTCTTTACAATTCCTTCAGGGTCTCTGATGAAAGCTGGAATGACCCTATCTACAACGACAGCTGGATGTGGCATAAGGAGGGACACTTGGGACTGAGACGATTGGTGAGATTGGGTGAGCAAATGCAGACCCTTTAAAGCAATAATGCATGGCACCCATTCCATGAGTCCGAACTCTCCAGGTTGAAGGGAATATTACTACAGCTATAACATGTGCGGGAAACCTAGAGAACGGACACACTGTGAATACGAAAGGTTTCTAAAACTCAACGCATAGTCCCTCTCCTGGTGCTCCGGTTTGACTTTCCGTCTGCTTTACTATCAACCTCCCAACTTGGAGAGACAGCCCCTTTAACCTCTTGGTTCGCACAGGTTGCCAATTTGGCAGAGGATGAAAGGGAAGAGGGAGAACCAATGAGAGAGTAGCTGTTAGGCATTTGGACGGGCACATATCACTGTAATTTCCCGGCAGGAAGAAGAATTAACCAAATTCTCAGCCACCCACCGGGAACCAGTATAGGTCCTGAACCAAAATTTTGGACTTGCGGTCAGCTCACCAAAAACGAGTTGAAAAATGGAGCTCAGGGGCACAGCAATTCACAAACTGGCCGAGTAATAAAGGACAACTATCGTCCAAAAATCTGTTGAGGGAAGGCAACGAGGCGGACTTGAAAGTGAGGCAGAATAGCAGGAAACAGATTTCAAGAGGTACGTTGGAATCGCCTTTAAAGCACAGGAAGAGGGGCACAACTTCGACAATGATGCACTTGGCCAAAAAGGGCGTATGCGTTTTCTCCTGAATATATTCAGGAGAAAACGCATACGCCCTTTTTGGCCAAGCAAGCAAGCGGGCAATGCAAATCTGCACTACAAAGAAGTATCACTTCCCACCGGTCAAAAGGGACATCCACAAAATGTGTAAGAACAAGAAAGGCAAGACAGGCCCTGGAGAACAGGGAGCCTTGTTATTCTGATGGGCGGGATGTAAATTGCCAACTGCCTCTCTGGAGGTGTGCATTCTGTTCCCTAAAACAAGTAAAGAACAGAGCTACAGAGCCAGGGGCACTACCAGTCTAGGGAATATACCTTGGGAAAACTGAAAATCAATAAGACAGAGCCACCCCAAAATTTAGGGCTGCACTGCATACAAGGACCTCAACTTGGATACACCTTAAGTATCCCAGAAAATATAAACATGGTTCAAAAAATTGTGGTACTTACGTACGATGGAATATCCCTCAGCCATGAAATCAATGTCATAAGACCAGTAGCAGCAAAATGGGTGGATTCAGGTACAATGATTCTAAGTGAAATAAGTCACACAGAAAAAGAAACTTATCATAAGATATCACTTATGAAGATCCTGTAAACATGGCTACACTTGAACTGAGTTAGGAAAGAGAACAGTGTCTCACATTTAGAAAACACTCTTATACCTGCTTAAGGGGGAAGGAGAGGTGGGGTGATGCATAAAACCAGAGTTTGATATAAGCACAGGTACCGTTCCAAAAACCAACTATGGAATAGACAAGACCTACACCGTCCTCAGTGAAAGGGACTCAAAACCCCATATTTCCCGCAGAGGAAAATATCTGACTAGTAAGAATCTTAAAACCTATGTATTGATATGTCTCCGTAAGGGAATCAAGTGTGTCTAGACTGGCATAAACATGGCAGCGAGAATCAGCTCAAACCCACTATAAAAAGGAATTTCAAAAACAAAACAAAAAAAACTGGGAAATTCTTTACAATTCCTTCAGGGTCTCTGATGAAAGCTGGAATGACCCTATCTACAATGACAGCTGGATGTGGCATAAGGAGGGACACTTGGGACTGAGACGATTGGTGAGATTGGGTGAGCAAATGCAGACGCTTTAAAGCAATAATGCATGGCACCCATTCCATGGGTCCGAACTCTCCAGGTTGAAGGGAATATTACTACAGCTATAACATGTGCGGGAAACCTAGAGAACGGACACACTGTGAATACGAAAGGTTTCTAAAACTCAACGAATAGTCCCTCTCCTGGTGCCCCGGTTTAACTTTCCGTCTGCTTTACTATCAACCTCCCAACTTGGAGAGACAGCCCCTTTAACCTCTTGGTTCGCACAGGTTGCCAATTTGGCAGAGGATGAAAGGGAAGAGGGAGAACCAATGAGAGAGTAGCTGTTAGGCATTTGGACGGGCACATATCACTGTAATTTCCCGGCAGGAAGAAGAATTAACCAAATTCTCAGCCACCCACCGGGAACCAGTATAGGTCCTGAACCAAAATTTTGGACTTGTGGTCAGCTCACCAAAAACGAGTTGAAAAATGGAGCTCAGGGGCACAGCAATTCACAAACTGGCCGATTAATAAAGGACAACTATCGTCCAAAAATCTGTTGAGGGAAGGCAACGAGGCGGACTTGAAAGTGAGGCAGAATAGCAGGAAACAGATTTCAAGAGGTACGTTGGAATCGCCTTTAAAGCACAGGAAGAGGGGCACATCTTCCACAATGACGCACTTGGCCAAAAAGGGCGTATGTGTTTTCTCCTGAATATATTCAGGAGAAAACGCATACGCCCTTTTTGGCCAAGCAAGCAAGCGGGCAATTCAAATCTGCACTACAAAGAAGTATCACTTCCCACCGGTCAAAAGGGACATCCACAAAATGTGTAAGAACAAGAAAGGCAAGACAGGCCCTGGAGAACAGGGAGCCTTGTTATGCTGATGGGCGGGATGTAAATTGCCAACTGCCTCTCTGGAGGAGTGCATTCTGTTCCCTAAAACAAGTAAAGAACAGAGCTACAGAGCCAAGGGCACTACCAGTCTAGGGAATATACCTTGGGAAAACTGAAAATCAATAAGACAGAGCCACCCCAAAATTTAGGGCTGCACTGCATACAAGGACCTCAACTTGGATACACCTTAAGTATCCCAGAAAATATAAACATGGTTCAAAAAATTGTGGTACTTACGTACGATGGAATATCCCTCAGCCATGAAATCAATGTCATAAGACCAGTAGCAGCAAAATGGGTGGATTCAGGTACGATGATTCTAAGTGAAATAAGTCACACCGAAAAAGAAACTTATCATAAGATATCACTTATGAAGATCCTGTAAACATGGCTACACTTGAACTGAGTTAGGAAAGAGAACAGTGTCTCACATTTAGAAAACACTCTTATACCTGCTTAAGGGGGAAGGAGAGGTGGGGTGATGCATAAAACCAGAGTTTGATATAAGCACAGGTACCGTTCCAAAAACCAACTATGGAATAGACAAGACCTACACCGTCCTCAGTGAAAGGGACTCAAAACCCCATATTTCCCGCAGAGGAAAATATCTGACTAGTAAGAATCTTAAAACCTATATATTGATATGTCTCCGTAAGGGAATCAAGTGTGTCTAGACTGGCATAAACATGGCAGCGAGAATCAGCTCAAACCCACTATAAAAAGGAATTTCAAAAAGAAAACAAAAAAACTGGGAAATTCTTTACAATTCCTTCAGGGTCTCTGATGAAAGCTGGAATGACCCTATCTACAACGACAGCTGGATGTGGCATAAGGAGGGACACTTGGGACTGAGACGATTGGTGAGATTGGGTGAGCAAATGCAGACGCTTTAAAGCAATAATGCATGGCACCCATTCCATGGGTCCGGACTCTCCAGGTTGAAGTGAATATTACTACAGCTATAACATGTGCGGGAAACCTAGAGAACGGACACACTGTGAATACGAAAGGTTTCTAAAACTCAACGAATAGTCCCTCTCCTGGTGCTCCGGTTTGACTTTCCGTCTGCTTTACTATCAACCTCCCAACTTGGAGAGACAGCCCCTTTAACCTCTTGGTTCGCACAGCTTGCCAATTTGGCAGAGGATGAAAGGGAAGAGGGAGAACCAATGAGAGAGTAGCTGTTAGGCATTTGGACGGGCACATATCACTGTAATTTCCCGGCAGGAAGAAGAATTAACCAAATTCTCAGCCACCCACCGGGCACCAGTATAGGTCCTGAACCAAAATTTTGGACTTGCGTTCAGCTCACCAAAAACGAGTTGAAAAATGGAGCTCAGGGGCACAGCAATTCACAAACTGGCCGAGTAATAAAGGACAACTATCGTCCAAAAATCTGTTGAGGGAAGGCAACGAGGCGGACTTGAAAGCGAGGCAGAATAGCAGGAAACAGATTTCAAGAGGTACGTTGGAATCGCCTTTAAAGCACAGGAAGAGGGGCACAACTTCGACAATGATGCACTTGGCCAAAAAGGGCGTATGCGTTTTCTCCTGAATATATTCAGGAGAAAACGCATACGCCCTTTTTGGCCAAGCAAGCAAGCGGGCAATGCAAATCTGCACTACAAAGAAGTATCACTTCCCACCGGTCAAAAGGGACATCGACAAAATGTGTAAGAACAAGAAAGGCAAGACAGGCCCTGGAGAACAGGGAGCCTTGTTATGCTGATGGGCGGGATGTAAATTGCCAACTGCCTCTCTGGAGGAGTGCATTCTGTTCCCTAAAACAAGTAAAGAACAGAGCTACAGAGCCAAGGGCACTACCAGTCTAGGGAATATACCTTGGGAAAACTGAAAATCAATAAGACAGAGCCCCCCCAAAATTCAGGGCTGCACTGCATACAAGGACCTCAACTTGGATACACCTTAAGTATCCCAGAAAATATAAACATGGTTCAAAAAATTGTGGTACTTACGTACGATGGAATATCCCTCAGCCATGAAATCAATGTCATAAGACCAGTAGCAGCAAAATGGGTGGATTCAGGTACGATGATTCTAAGTGAAATAAGTCACACAGAAAAAGAAACTTATCATAAGATATCACTTATGAAGATCCTGTAAACATGGCTACACTTGAACTGAGTTAGGAAAGAGAACAGTGTCTCACATTTAGAAAACACTCTTATACCTGCTTAAGGGGGAAGGAGAGGTGGGGTGATGCATAAAACCAGAGTTTGATATAAGCACAGGTACCGTTCCAAAAACCAACTATGCAATATAAAAGACCTACACCGTCCTCAGTGAAAGGGACTCAAAACCCCATATTTCCCGCAGAGGAAAATATCTGACTAGTAAGAATCTTAAAACCTATGTATTGATATGTCTCCGTAAGGGAATCAAGTGTGTCTAGACTGGCATAAACATGGCAGCGAGAATCAGCTCAAACCCACTATAAAAAGGAATTTCAAAAACAAAACAAAAAAACTGGGAAATTCTTTACAATTCCTTCAGGGTCTCTGATGAAGGCTGGAATGACCCTATCTACAACGACAGCTGGATGTGGCATAAGGAGGGACACTTGGGACTGAGACGATTGGTGAGATTGGGTGAGCAAATGCAGACCCTTTAAAGCAATAATGCATGGCACCCATTCCATGGGTCCGAACTCTCCAGGTTGAAGGGAATATTACTACAGCTATAACATGTGCGGGAAACCTAGAGAACGGACACACTGTGAATACGAAAGGTTTCTGAAACTCAACGCATAGTCCCTCTCCTGGTGCTCCGGTTTGACTTTCCGTCTGCTTTACTATCAACCTCCCAACTTGGAGAGACAGCCCCTTTAACCTCTTGGTTCGCACAGGTTGCCAATTTGGCAGAGGATGAAAGGGAAGAGGGAGAACCAATGAGAGAGTAGCTGTTAGGCATTTGGACGGGCACATATCACTGTAATTTCCCGGCAGGAAGAAGAATTAACCAAATTCTCAGCCACCCACCGGAAACCAGTATAGGTCCTGAACCAAAATTTTGGACTTGCGGTCAGCTCACCAAAAACGAGTTGAAAAATGGAGCTCAGGGGCACAGCAATTCACAAACTGGCCGAGTAATAAAGGACAACTATCGTCCAAAAATCTCTTGAGGGAAGGCAACGAGGCGGACTTGAAAGCGAGGCAGAATAGCAGGAAACAGATTTCAAGAGGTACGTTGGAATCGCCTTTAAAGCACAGGAAGAGGGGCACAACTTCGACAATGATGCACTTGGCCAAAAAGGGCGTATGCGTTTTCTCCTGAATATATTCAGGAGAAAACGCATACACCCTTTTTGGCCAAGCAAGCAAGCGGGCAATGCAAATCTGCACTACAAAGAAGTATCACTTCCCACCGGTCAAAAGGGACATCCACAAAATGTGTAAGAACAAGAAAGGCAAGACAGGCCCTGGAGAACAGGGAGCCTTGTTATGCTGATGGGCGGGATGTAAATTGACAACTGCCTCTCTGGAGGAGTGCATTCTGTTCCCTAAAACAAGTAAAGAACAGAGCTACAGAGCCAAGGGCACTACCAGTTTAGGGAATATACCTTGGGAAAACTGAAAATCAATAAGACAGAGCCACCCCAAAATTTAGGGCTGCACTGCTTACAAGGACCTCAACTTGGATACAACTTAAGTATCCCAGAAAATATAAACATGGTTCAAAAAATTGTGGTACTTACGTACGATGGAATATCCCTCAGCCATGAAATCAATGTCATAAGACCAGTAGCAGCAAAATGGGTGGATTCAGGTACGATGATTCTAAGTGAAATAAGTCACACAGAAAAGGAAACTTATCATAAGATATCACTTATGAAGATCATGTAAACATGGCTACACTTGAACTGAGTTAGGAAAGAGAACAGTGTCTCACATTTAGAAAACACTCTTATACCTGCTTAAGGGGGAAGGAGAGGTGGGGTGATGCATAAAACCAGAGTTTGATATAAGCACAGGTACCGTTCCAAAAACCAACTATGGAATAGAAAAGACCTACACCGTCCTCAGTGAAAGGGACTCAAAACCCCATATTTCCCGCAGAGGAAAATATCTGACTAGTAAGAATCTTAAAACCTATGTATTGATATGTCTCCGTAAGGGAATCAAGTGTGTCTAGACTGGCATAAACATGGCAGCGAGAATCAGCTCAAACCCACTATAAAAAGGAATTTCAAAAAGAAAACAAAAAAACTGGGAAATTCTTTACAATTCCTTCAGGGTCTCTGATGAAGGCTGGAATGACCCTATCTACAACGACAGCTGGATGTGGCATAAGGAGGGACACTTGGGAGTGAGACGATTGGTGAGATTGGGTGAGCAAATGCAGACCCTTTAAAGCAATAATGCATGGCACCCATTCCATGGGTCCGAAATCTCCAGGTTGAAGGGAATATTACTACAGTTATAACATGTGCGGGAAACCTAGAGAACGGACACACTGTGAATACGAAAAGTTTCTAAAACTCAACGCATAGTCCCTCTCCTGGTGCTCCGGTTTGACTTTCCGTCTGCTTTACTATCAACCTCCCAAATTGGAGAGACAGCCCCTTTAACCTCTTGGTTCGCACAGGTTGCCAATTTGGCAGAGGATGAAAGGGAAGAGGGAGAACCAATGAGAGAGTAGCTGTTAGGCATTTGGACGGGCACATATCACTGTAATTTCCCGGCAGGAAGAAGAATTAACCAAATTCTCAGCCACCCACCGGGAACCAGTATAGGTCCTGAACCAAAATTTTGGACTTGCGGTCAGCTCACCAAAAACGAGTTGAAAAATGGAGCTCAGGGGCACAGCAATTCACAAACTGGCCGAGTAATAAAGGACAACTATCGTCCAAAAATCTGTTGAGGGAAGGCAATGAGGCGGACTTGAAAGCGAGGCAGAATAGCAGGAAACAGATTTCAAGAGGTACGTTGGAATCGCCTTTAAAGCACAGGAAGAGGGGCACAACTTCGACAATGATGCACTTGGTCAAAAAGGGCGTATGCGTTTTCTCCTGAATATATTCAGGAGAAAACGCATACACCCTTTTTGGCCAAGCAAGCAAGCGGGCAATGCAAATCTGCACTACAAAGAAGTATCACTTCCCACCGGTCAAAAGGGACATCCACAAAATGTGTAAGAACAAGAAAGGCAAGACAGGCCCTGGAGAACAGGGAGCCTTGTTATGCTGATGGGCGGGATGTAAATTGCCAACTGCCTCTCTGGAGGAGTGCATTCTGTTCCCTAAAACAAGTAAAGAACAGAGCTACAGAGCCAAGGGCACTACCTGTCTAGGGAATATACCTTGGGAAAACTGAAAATCAATAAGACAGAGCCACCCCAAAATTTAGGGCTGCACTGCATACAAGGACCTCAACTTGGATACAACTTAAGTATCCCAGAAAATATAAACATGGTTCAAAAAATTGTGCTACTTACGTACGATGGAATATCCCTCAGCCATGAAATCAGGGTCATAAGACCAGTAGCAGCAAAATGGGTGGATTCAGGTACGATGATTCTAAGTGAAATAAGTCACACAGAAAAGGAAACTTATCATAAGATATCACTTATGAAGATCATGTAAACATGGCTACACTTGAACTGAGTTAGGAAAGAGAACAGTGTCTCACATTTAGAAAACACTCTTATACCTGCTTAAGGGGGAAGGAGAGGTGGGGTGATGCATAAAACCAGAGTTTGATATAAGCACAGGTACCGTTCAAAAAACCAACTATGGAATAGAAAAGACCTACACCGTCCTCAGTGAAAGGGTCTCAAAACCCCATATTTCCCGCAGAGGAAAATATCTGACTAGTAAGAATCTTAAAACCTATGTATTGATATGTCTCCGTAAGGGAATCAAGTGTGTCTAGACTGGCATAAACATGGCAGCGAGAATCAGCTCAAACCCACTATAAAAAGGAATTTCAAAAACAAAACAAAAAAACTGGGAAATTCTTTACAATTCCTTCAGGGTCTCTGATGAAGGCTGGAATGACCCTATCTACAACGACAGCTGGATGTGGCATAAGGAGGGACACTTGGGACTGAGACGATTGGTGAGATTGGGTGAGCAAATGCAGACCCTTTAAAGCAATAATGCATGGCACCCATTCCATGGGTCCGAACTCTCCAGGTTGAAGGGAATATTACTACAGCTATAACATGTGCGGGAAACCTAGAGAACGGACACACTGTGAATACGAAAGGTTTCTGAAACTCAACGAATAGTCCCTCTCCTGGTGCTCCGGTTTGACTTTCCGTCTGCTTTACTATCAACCTCCCAACTTGGAGAGACAGCCCCTTTAACCTCTTGGTTCGCACAGGTTGCCAATTTGGCAGAGGATGAAAGGGAAGAGGGAGAACCAATGAGAGAGTAGCTGTTAGGCATTTGGACGGGCACATATCACTGTAATTTCCCGGCAGGAAGAAGAATTAACCAAATTCTCAGCCACCCACCGGGAACCAGTATAGGTCCTGAACCAAAATTTTGGACTTGCGGTCAGCTCACCAAAAACGAGTTGAAAAATGGAGCTCAGGGGCACAGCAATTCACAAACTGGCCGAGTAATAAAGGACAACTATCGTCCAAAAATCTGTTGAGGGAAGGCAACGAGGCGGACTTGAAAGTGAGGCAGAATAGCAGGAAACAGATTTCAAGAGGTACGTTGGAATCGCCTTTAAAGCACAGGAAGAGGGGCACAACTTCGACAATGATGCACTTGGCCAAAAAGGGCGTATGCGTTTTCTCCTGAATATATTCAGGAGAAAAGGCATACGCCCTTTTTGGCCAAGCAAGCAAGCGGGCAATGCAAATCTGCACTACAAAGAAGTATCACTTCCCACCGGTCAAAAGGGACATCCACAAAATGTGTAAGAACAAGAAAGGCAAGACAGGCCCTGGAGAACAGGGAGCCTTGTTATGCTGATGGGCGGGATGTAAATTGCCAACTGCCTCTCTGGAGGAGTGCATTCTGTTCCCTAAAACAAGTAAAGAACAGAGCTACAGAGCCAAGGGCACTACCAGTCTAGGGAATATACCTTGGGAAAACTGAAAATCAATAAGACAGAGCCACCCCAAAATTTAGGGCTGCACTGCATACAAGGACCTCAACTTGGATACACCTTAAGTATCCCAGAAAATATAAACATGGTTCCAAAAATTGTGGTACTTACGTACGATGGAATATCCCTCAGCCATGAAATCAATGTCATAAGACCAGTAGCAGCAAAATGGGTGGATTCAGGTACGATGATTCTAAGTGAAATAAGTCACACAGAAAAAGAAACTTATCATAAGATATCACTTATGAAGATCCTGTAAACATGGCTACACTTGAACTGAGTTAGGAAAGAGAACAGTGTCTCACATTTAGAAAACACCCTTATACCTGCTTAAGGGGGAAGGAGAGGTGGGGTGATGCATAAAACCAGAGTTTGATATAAGCACAGGTACCGTTCCAAAAACCAACTATGGAATAGACAAGACCTACACCGTCCTCAGTGAAAGGGACTCAAAACCCCATATTTCCCTCAGAGGAAAGTATCTGACTAGTAAGAATCTTAAAACCTATGTATTGATATGTCTCCGTAAGGGAATCAAGTGTGTCTAGACTGGCATAAACATGGCAGCGAGAATCAGCTCAAACCCACTATAAAAAGGAATTTCAAAAACAAAACAAAAAAACTGGGAAATTCTTTACAATTCCTTCAGGGTCTCTGATGAAAGCTGGAATGACCCTATCTACAACGACAGCTGGATGTGGCATAAGGAGGGACACTTGGGACTGAGACGATTGGTGAGATTGGGTGAGCAAATGCAGACCCTTTAAAGCAATAATGCATGGCACCCATTTCATGGGTCCGAACTCTCCAGGTTGAAGGGAATATTACTACAGCTATAACATGTGCGGGAAACCTAGGGAACGGACACACTGTGAATACGAAAGGTTTCTAAAACTCAACGCATAGTCCCTCTCCTGGTGCTCCGGTTTGACTTTCCGTCTCCTTTACTATCAACCTCCCAAATTGGAGAGACAGCCCCTTTAACCTCTTGGTTCGCACAGGTTGCCAATTTGGCAGAGGATGAAAGGGAAGAGGGAGAACCAATGAGAGAGTAGCTGTTAGGCATTTGGACGGGCACATATCACTGTAATTTCCCGGCAGGAAGAAGAATTAACCAAATTCTCAGCCACCCACCGGGAACCAGTATAGGTCCTGAACCAAAATTTTGGACTTGCGGTCAGCTCTCCAAAAACGAGTTGAAAAATGGAGCTCAGGGGCACAGCAATTCACAAACTGGCCGAGTAATAAAGGACAACTATCGTCCAAAAATCTGTTGAGGGAAGGCAACGAGGCGGACTTGAAAGCGAGGCAGAATAGCAGGAAACAGATTTCAAGAGGTACGTTGGAATCGCCTTTAAAGCACAGGAAGAGGGGCACAACTTCGACAATGATGCACTTGGCCAAAAAGGGCGTATGCGTTTTCTCCTGAATATATTCAGGAGAAAACGCATACGCCCTTTTTGGCCAAGCAAGCAAGCGGGCAATGCAAATCTGCACTACAAAGAAGTATCACTTCCCACCGGTCAAAAGGGACATCCACAAAATGTGTAAGAACAAGAAAGGCAAGACAGGCCCTGGAGAACAGGGAGCCTTGTTATGCTGATGGGCGGGATGTAAATTGCCAACTGCCTCTCTGGAGGAGTGCATTCTGTTCCCTAAAACAAGTAAAGAACAGAGCTACAGAGCCAGGGGCACTACCAGTCTAGGGAATATACCTTGGGAAAACGGAAAATCAATAAGACAGAGCCACCCCAAAATTTAGGGCTGCACTGCATACAAGGACCTCAACTTGGATACACCTTAAGTATCCCAGAAAATATAAACATGGTTCAAAAAATTGTGGTACTTACGTACGATGGAATATCCCTCAGCCATGAAATCAATGTCATAAGACCAGTAGCAGCAAAATGGGTGGATTCAGGTACGATGATTCTAAGTGAAATAAGTCACACAGAAAAAGAAACTTATCATAAGATATCACTTATGAAGATCCTGTAAACATGGCTACACTTGAACTGAGTTAGGAAAGAGAACAGTGTCTCACATTTAGAAAACACTCTTATACCTCCTTAAGGGGGAAGGAGAGGTGGGGTGATGCATAAAACCAGAGTTTGATATAAGCACAGGTACCGTTCCAAAAACCAACTATGGAATAGACAAGACCTACACCGTCCTCAGTGAAAGGGACTCAAAACCCCATATTTCCCGCAGAGGAAAGTATCTGACTAGTAAGAATCTTAAAACCTATGTATTGATATGTCTCCATAAGGGAAATAAGTGTGTCTAGACTGGCATAAACATGGCAGCGAGAATCAGCTCAAACCCACTATAAAAAGGAATTTCAAAAACAAAACAAAAAAACTGGGAAATGCTTTACAATTCCTTCAGGGTCTCTGATGAAAGCTGGAATGACCCTATCTACAACGACAGCTGGATGTGGCATAAGGAGGGACACTTGGGACTGAGACGATTGGTGAGATTGGGTGAGCAAATGCAGACCCTTTAAAGCAATAATGCATGGCACCCATTCCATGGGTCCGAACTCTCCAGGTTGAAGGGAATATTACTACAACTATAACATGTGCGGGAAACCTAGGGAACGGACACACTGTGAATACGAAAGGTTTCTAAAACTCAACGCATAGTCCCTCTCCTGGTGCTCCGGTTTGACTTTCCGTCTGCTTTACTATCAACCTCCCAAATTGGAGAGACAGCCCCTTTAACCTCTTGGTTCGCACAGGTTGCCAATTTGGCAGAGGATGAAAGGGAAGAGGGAGAACCAATGAGAGAGTAGCTGTTAGGCATTTGGACGGGCACATATCACTGTAATTTCCTGGCAGGAAAAAGAATTAACCAAATTCTCAGCCACCCACCGGGAACCAGTATAGGTCCTGAACCAAAATTTTGGACTTGCGGTCAGCTCACCAAAAACGAGTTGAAAAATGGAGCTCAGGGGCACAGCAATTCACAAACTGGCCGAGTAATAAAGGACAACTATCTTCCAAAAATCTGTTGAGGGAAGGCAACGAGGCGGACTTGAAAGCGAGGCAGAATAGCAGGAAACAGATTTCAAGAGGTACGTTGGAATCGCCTTTAAAGCACAGGAAGAGGGGCACAACTTCGACAATGATGCACTTGGCCAAAAAGGGCGTATGCGTTTTCTCCTGAATATATTCAGGAGAAAACGCATACGCCCTTTTTGGCCAAGCAAGCAAGCGGGCAATGCAAATCTGCACTACAAAGAAGTATCACTTCCCACCGGTCAAAAGGGACATCCACAAAATGTGTAAGAACAAGAAAGGCAAGACAGGCCCTGGAGAACAGGGAGCCTTGTTATGCTGATGGGCGGGATGTAAATTGCCAACTGCCTCTCTGGAGGAGTGCATTCTGTTCCCTAAAACAAGTAAAGAACAGAGCTACAGAGCCAAGGGCACTACCAGTCTAGGGAATATACCTTGGGAAAACTGAAAATCAATAAGACAGAGCCACCCCAAAATTTAGGGCTGCACTGCATACAAGGACCTCAACTTGGATACACCTTAAGTATCCCAGAAAATATAAACATGGTTCAAAAAATTGTGGTACTTACGTACGATGGAATATCCCTCAGCCATGAAATCAATGTCATAAGACCAGTAGCAGCAAAATGGGTGGATTCAGGTACGATGATTCTAAGTGAAATAAGTCACACAGAAAAAGAAACTTATCATAAGATATCACTTATGAAGATCCTGTAAACATGGCTACACTTGAACTGAGTTAGGAAAGAGAACAGTGTCTCACATTTAGAAAACACTCTTATACCTGCTTAAGGGGGAAGGAGAGGTGGGGTGATGCATAAAACCAGAGTTTGATATAAGCACAGGTACCGTTCCAAAAACCAACTGTGGAATAGACAAGACCTACACCGTCCTCAGTGAAAGGGACTCAAAACCCCATATTTCCCACAGAGGAAAGTATCTGACTAGTAAGAATCTTAAAACCTATGTATTGATATGTCTCCGTAAGGGAATCAAGTGTGTCTAGACTGGCATAAACATGGCAGCGAGAATCAGCTCAAACCCACTATAAAAAGGAATTTCAAAAACAAAACAAAAAAACTGGGAAATTCTTTACAATTCCTTCAGGGTCTCTGATGAAAGCTGGAATGACCCTATCTACAACGACAGCTGGATGTGGCATAAGGAGGGACACTTGGGACTGAGACGATTGGTGAGATTGGGTGAGCAAATGCAGACCCTTTAAAGCAATAATGCATGGCACCCATTTCATGGGTCCGAACTCTCCAGGTTGAAGGGAATATTACTACAGCTATAACATGTGCGGGAAACCTAGGGAACGGACACACTGTGAATACGAAAGGTTTCTAAAACTCAACGCATAGTCCCTCTCCTGGTGCTCCGGTTTGACTTTCCGTCTGCTTTACTATCAACCTCCCAAATTGGAGAGACAGCCCCTTTAACCTCTTGGTTCGCACAGGTTGCCAATTTGGCAGAGGATGAAAGGGAAGAGGGAGAACCAATGAGAGAGTAGCTGTTAGGCATTTGGACGGGCACATATCACTGTAATTTCCCGGCAGGAAGAAGAATTAACCAAATTCTCAGCCACCCACCGGGAACCAGTATAGGTCCTGAACCAAAATTTTGGACTTGCGGTCAGCTCTCCAAAAACGAGTTGAAAAATGGAGCTCAGGGACACAGCAATTCACAAACTGGCCGAGTAATAAAGGACAACTATCGTCCAAAAATCTGTTGAGGGAAGGAAACGAGGCAGACTTGAAAGTGAGGCAGAATAGCAGGAAACAGATTTCAAGAGGTACGTTGGAATCGCCTTTAAAGCACAGGAAGAGGGGCACAACTTCGACAATGATGCACTTGGCCAAAAAGGGCGTATGCGTTTTCTCCTGAATATATTCAGGAGAAAAGGCATACGCCCTTTTTGGCCAAGCAAGCAAGCGGGCCATGCAAATCTGCACTACAAAGAAGTATCACTTCCCACCGGTCAAAAGGGACATCCACAAAATGTGTAAGAACAAGAAAGGCAAGACAGGCCCTGGAGAACAGGGAGCCTTGTTATGCTGATGGGCGGGATGTAAATTGCCAACTGCCTCTCTGGAGGAGTGCATTCTGTTCCCTAAAACAAGTAAAGAACAGAGCTACAGAGCCAGGGGCACTACCAGTCTAGGGAATATACCTTGGGAAAACTGAAAATCAATAAGACAGAGCCACCCCAAAATTTAGGGCTGCACTGCATACAAGGACCTCAACTTGGATACACCTTAAGTATCCCAGAAAATATAAACATGGTTCAAAAAATTGTGGTACTTACGTACGATGGAATATCCCTCAGCCATGAAATCAATGTCATAAGACCAGTAGCAGCAAAATGGGTGGATTCAGGTACGATGATTCTAAGTGAAATAAGTCACACAGAAAAAGAAACTTATCATAAGATATCACTTATGAAGATCCTGTAAACATGGCTACACTTGAACTGAGTTAGGAAAGAGAACAGTGTCTCACATTTAGAAAACACTCTTATACCTGCTTAAGGGGGAAGGAGAGGTGGGGTGATGCATAAAACCAGAGTTTGATATAAGCACAGGTACCGTTCCAAAAACCAACTATGGAATAGACAAGACCTACACCGTCCTCAGTGAAAGGGACTCAAAACCCCATATTTCCCGCAGAGGAAAGTATCTGACTAGTAAGAATCTTAAAACCTATGTATTGATATGTATCCATAAGGGAATCAAGTGTGTCTAGACTGGCATAAACATGGCAGCGAGAATCAGCTCAAACCCACTATAAAAAGGAATTTCAAAAACAAAACAAAAAAACTGGGAAATTCTTTACAATTCCTTCAGGGTCTCTGATGAAAGCTGGAATGACCCTATCTACAACGACAGCTGGATGTGGCATAAGGAGGGACACTTGGGACTGAGACGATTGGTGAGATTGGGTGAGCAAATGCAGACCCTTTAAAGCAATAATGCATGGCACCCATTTCATGGGTCCGAACTCTCCAGGTTGAAGGGAATATTACTACAACTATAACATGTGCGGGAAACCTAGGGAACGGACACACTGTGAATACGAAAGGTTTCTAAAACTCAACGCATAGTCCCTCTCCTGGTGCTCCGGTTTGACTTTCCGTCTGCTTTACTATCAACCTCCCAAATTGGAGAGACAGCCCCTTTAACCTCTTGGTTCGCACAGGTTGCCAATTTGGCAG
This sequence comes from Hyperoodon ampullatus, assembly GCF_949752795.1. NCBI lineage: Eukaryota > Metazoa > Chordata > Mammalia > Artiodactyla > Ziphiidae > Hyperoodon > Hyperoodon ampullatus. Next base: position 574,997 of record NW_027640750.1, read on the forward strand.
AGGATGAAAGGGAAGAGGGAGAACCAATGAGAGAGTAGCTGTTAGGCATTTGGACGGGCACATATCACTGTAATTTCCTGGCAGGAAAAAGAATTAACCAAATTCTCAGCCACCCACCGGGAACCAGTATAGGTCCTGAACCAAAATTTTGGACTTGCGGTCAGCTCACCAAAAACGAGTTGAAAAATGGAGCTCAGGGGCACAGCAATTCACAAACTGGCCGAGTAATAAAGGACAACTATCTTCCAAAAATCTGTTGAGGGAAGGCAACGAGGCGGACTTGAATGCGAGGCAGAATAGCAGGAAACAGATTTCAAGAGGTACGTTGGAATCGCCTTTAAAGCACAGGAAGAGGGGCACAACTTCGACAATGATGCACTTGGCCAAAAAGGGCGTATGCGTTTTCTCCTGAATATATTCAGGAGAAAACGCATACGCCCTTTTTGGCCAAGCAAGCAAGCGGGCAATGCAAATCTGCACTACAAAGAAGTATCACTTCCCACCGGTCAAAAGGGACATCCACAAAATGTGTAAGAACAAGAAAGGCAAGACAGGCCCTGGAGAACAGGGAGCCTTGTTATGCTGATGGGCGGGATGTAAATTGCCAACTGCCTCTCTGGAGGAGTGCATTCTGTTCCCTAAAACAAGTAAAGAACAGAGCTACAGAGCCAGGGGCACTACCAGTCTAGGGAATATACCTTGGGAAAACTGAAAATCAATAAGACAGAGCCACCCCAAAATTTAGGGCTGCACTGCATACAAGGACCTCAACTTGGATACACCTTAAGTATCCCAGAAAATATAAACATGGTTCAAAAAATTGTGGTACTTACGTACGATGGAATATCCCTCAGCCATGAAATCAATGTCATAAGACCAGTAGCAGCAAAATGGGTGGATTCAGGTACGATGATTCTAAGTGAAATAAGCCACACAGAAAAAGAAACTTATCATAAGATATCACTTATGAAGATCCTGTAAACATGGCTACACTTGAACTGAGTTAGGAAAGAGAACAGTGTCTCACATTTAGAAAACACTCTTATACCTGCTTAAGGGGGAAGGAGAGGTGGGGTGATGCATAAAACCAGAGTTTGATATAAGCACAGGTACCGTTCCAAAAACCAACTGTGGAATAGACAAGACCTACACCGTCCTCAGTGAAAGGGACTCAAAACCCCATATTTCCCACAGAGGAAAGTATCTGACTAGTAAGAATCTTAAAACCTATGTATTGATATGTCTCCGTAAGGGAATCAAGTGTGTCTAGACTGGCATAAACATGGCAGCGAGAATCAGCTCAAACCCACTATAAAAAGGAATTTCAAAAACAAAACAAAAAAACTGGGAAATTCTTTACAATTCCTTCAGGGTCTCTGATGAAAGCTGGAATGACCCTATCTACAACGACAGCTGGATGTGGCATAAGGAGGGACACTTGGGACTGAGACGATTGGTGAGATTGGGTGAGCAAATGCAGACCCTTTAAAGCAATAATGCATGGCACCCATTTCATGGGTCCGAACTCTCCAGGTTGAAGGGAATATTAGTACAGCTATAACATGTGCGGGAAACCTAGGGAACGGACACACTGTGAATACGAAAGGTTTCTAAAACTCAACGCATAGTCCCTCTCCTGGTGCTCCGGTTTGACTTTCCGTCTGCTTTACTATCAACCTCCCAAATTGGAGAGACAGCCCCTTTAACCTCTTGGTTCGCACAGGTTGCCAATTTGGCAGAGGATGAAAGGGAAGAGGGAGAACCAATGAGAGAGTAGCTGTTAGGCATTTGGACGGGCACATATCACTGTAATTTCCCGGCAGGAAAAAGAATTAACCAAATTCTCAGCCACCCACCGGGAACCAGTATAGGTCCTGAACCAAAATTTTGGACTTGCGGTCAGCTCACCAAAAACGAGTTGAAAAATGGAGCTCAGGGGCACAGCAATTCACAAACTGGCCGAGTAATAAAGGACAACTATCGTCCAAAAATCTGTTGAGGGAAGGCAACGAGGCGGACTTGAAAGCGAGGCAGAATAGCAGGAAACAGATTTCAAGAGGTACGTTGGAATCGCCTTTAAAGCACAGGAAGAGGGGCACAACTTCGACAATGATGCACTTGGCCAAAAAGGGCGTATGCGTTTTCTCCTGAATATATTCAGGAGAAAACGCATACGCCCTTTTTGGCCAAGCAAGCAAGCGGGCAATGCAAATCTGCACTACAAAGAAGTATCACTTCCCACCGGTCAAAAGGGACATCCACAAAATGTGTAAGAACAAGAAAGGCAAGACAGGCCCTGGAGAACAGGGAGCCTTGTTATGCTGATGGGCGGGATGTAAATTGCCAACTGCCTCTCTGGAGGAGTGCATTCTGTTCCCTAAAACAAGTAAAGAACAGAGCTACAGAGCCAAGGGCACTACCTGTCTAGGGAATATACCTTGGGAAAACTGAAAATCAATAAGACAGAGCCACCCCAAAATTTAGGGCTGCACTGCATACAAGGACCTCAACTTGGATACACCTTAAGTATCCCAGAAAATATAAACATGGTTCAAAAAATTGTGGTACTTACGTACGATGGAATATCCCTCAGCCATGAAATCAATGTTATAAGATCAGTAGCAGCAAAATGGGTGGATTCAGGTACGATGATTCTAAGTGAAATAAGTCACACAGAAAAAGAAACTTATCATAAGATATCACTTATGAAGATCCTGTAAACATGGCTACACTTGAACTGAGTTAGGAAAGAGAACAGTGTCTCACATTTAGAAAACACTCTTATACCTGCTTAAGGGGGAAGGAGAGGTGGGGTGATGCATAAAACCAGAGTTTGATATAAGCACAGGTACCGATCCAAAAACCAACTGTGGAATAGACAAGACCTACACCGTCCTCAGTGAAAGGGACTCAAAACCCCATATTTCCCACAGAGGAAAGTATCTGACTAGTAAGAATCTTAAAACCTATGTATTGATATGTCTCCGTAAGGGAATCAAGTGTGTCTAGACTGGCATAAACATGGCAGCGAGAATCAGCTCAAACCCACTATAAAAAGGAATTTCAAAAACAAAACAAAAAAACTGGGAAATTCTTTACAATTCCTTCAGGGTCTCTGATGAAAGCTGGAATGACCCTATCTACAACGACAGCTGGATGTGGCATAAGGAGGGACACTTGGGACTGAGACGATTGGTGAGATTGGGTGAGCAAATGCAGACCCTTTAAAGCAATAATGCATGGCACCCATTCCATGAGTCCGAACTCTCCAGGTTGAAGGGAATATTACTACAGCTATAACATGTGCGGGAAACCTAGAGAACGGACACACTGTGAATACGAAAGGTTTCTAAAACTCAACGCATAGTCCCTCTCCTGGTGCTCCGGTTTGACTTTCCGTCTGCTTTACTATCAACCTCCCAACTTGGAGAGACAGCCCCTTTAACCTCTTGGTTCGCACAGGTTGCCAATTTGGCAGAGGATGAAAGGGAAGAGGGAGAACCAATGAGAGAGTAGCTGTTAGGCATTTGGACGGGCACATATCACTGTAATTTCCCGGCAGGAAGAAGAATTAACCAAATTCTCAGCCACCCACCGGGAACCAGTATAGGTCCTGAACCAAAATTTTGGACTTGCGGTCAGCTCACCAAAAACGAGTTGAAAAATGGAGCTCAGGGGCACAGCAATTCACAAACTGGCCGAGTAATAAAGGACAACTATCGTCCAAAAATCTGTTGAGGGAAGGCAACGAGGCGGACTTGAAAGTGAGGCAGAATAGCAGGAAACAGATTTCAAGAGGTACGTTGGAATCGCCTTTAAAGCACAGGAAGAGGGGCACAACTTCGACAATGATGCACTTGGCCAAAAAGGGCGTATGCGTTTTCTCCTGAATATATTCAGGAGAAAACGCATACGCCCTTTTTGGCCAAGCAAGCAAGCGGGCAATGCAAATCTGCACTACAAAGAAGTATCACTTCCCACCGGTCAAAAGGGACATCCACAAAATGTGTAAGAACAAGAAAGGCAAGACAGGCCCTGGAGAACAGGGAGCCTTGTTATTCTGATGGGCGGGATGTAAATTGCCAACTGCCTCTCTGGAGGTGTGCATTCTGTTCCCTAAAACAAGTAAAGAACAGAGCTACAGAGCCAGGGGCACTACCAGTCTAGGGAATATACCTTGGGAAAACTGAAAATCAATAAGACAGAGCCACCCCAAAATTTAGGGCTGCACTGCATACAAGGACCTCAACTTGGATACACCTTAAGTATCCCAGAAAATATAAACATGGTTCAAAAAATTGTGGTACTTACGTACGATGGAATATCCCTCAGCCATGAAATCAATGTCATAAGACCAGTAGCAGCAAAATGGGTGGATTCAGGTACAATGATTCTAAGTGAAATAAGTCACACAGAAAAAGAAACTTATCATAAGATATCACTTATGAAGATCCTGTAAACATGGCTACACTTGAACTGAGTTAGGAAAGAGAACAGTGTCTCACATTTAGAAAACACTCTTATACCTGCTTAAGGGGGAAGGAGAGGTGGGGTGATGCATAAAACCAGAGTTTGATATAAGCACAGGTACCGTTCCAAAAACCAACTATGGAATAGACAAGACCTACACCGTCCTCAGTGAAAGGGACTCAAAACCCCATATTTCCCGCAGAGGAAAATATCTGACTAGTAAGAATCTTAAAACCTATGTATTGATATGTCTCCGTAAGGGAATCAAGTGTGTCTAGACTGGCATAAACATGGCAGCGAGAATCAGCTCAAACCCACTATAAAAAGGAATTTCAAAAACAAAACAAAAAAAACTGGGAAATTCTTTACAATTCCTTCAGGGTCTCTGATGAAAGCTGGAATGACCCTATCTACAATGACAGCTGGATGTGGCATAAGGAGGGACACTTGGGACTGAGACGATTGGTGAGATTGGGTGAGCAAATGCAGACGCTTTAAAGCAATAATGCATGGCACCCATTCCATGGGTCCGAACTCTCCAGGTTGAAGGGAATATTACTACAGCTATAACATGTGCGGGAAACCTAGAGAACGGACACACTGTGAATACGAAAGGTTTCTAAAACTCAACGAATAGTCCCTCTCCTGGTGCCCCGGTTTAACTTTCCGTCTGCTTTACTATCAACCTCCCAACTTGGAGAGACAGCCCCTTTAACCTCTTGGTTCGCACAGGTTGCCAATTTGGCAGAGGATGAAAGGGAAGAGGGAGAACCAATGAGAGAGTAGCTGTTAGGCATTTGGACGGGCACATATCACTGTAATTTCCCGGCAGGAAGAAGAATTAACCAAATTCTCAGCCACCCACCGGGAACCAGTATAGGTCCTGAACCAAAATTTTGGACTTGTGGTCAGCTCACCAAAAACGAGTTGAAAAATGGAGCTCAGGGGCACAGCAATTCACAAACTGGCCGATTAATAAAGGACAACTATCGTCCAAAAATCTGTTGAGGGAAGGCAACGAGGCGGACTTGAAAGTGAGGCAGAATAGCAGGAAACAGATTTCAAGAGGTACGTTGGAATCGCCTTTAAAGCACAGGAAGAGGGGCACATCTTCCACAATGACGCACTTGGCCAAAAAGGGCGTATGCGTTTTCTCCTGAATATATTCAGGAGAAAACGCATACGCCCTTTTTGGCCAAGCAAGCAAGCGGGCAATTCAAATCTGCACTACAAAGAAGTATCACTTCCCACCGGTCAAAAGGGACATCCACAAAATGTGTAAGAACAAGAAAGGCAAGACAGGCCCTGGAGAACAGGGAGCCTTGTTATGCTGATGGGCGGGATGTAAATTGCCAACTGCCTCTCTGGAGGAGTGCATTCTGTTCCCTAAAACAAGTAAAGAACAGAGCTACAGAGCCAAGGGCACTACCAGTCTAGGGAATATACCTTGGGAAAACTGAAAATCAATAAGACAGAGCCACCCCAAAATTTAGGGCTGCACTGCATACAAGGACCTCAACTTGGATACACCTTAAGTATCCCAGAAAATATAAACATGGTTCAAAAAATTGTGGTACTTACGTACGATGGAATATCCCTCAGCCATGAAATCAATGTCATAAGACCAGTAGCAGCAAAATGGGTGGATTCAGGTACGATGATTCTAAGTGAAATAAGTCACACCGAAAAAGAAACTTATCATAAGATATCACTTATGAAGATCCTGTAAACATGGCTACACTTGAACTGAGTTAGGAAAGAGAACAGTGTCTCACATTTAGAAAACACTCTTATACCTGCTTAAGGGGGAAGGAGAGGTGGGGTGATGCATAAAACCAGAGTTTGATATAAGCACAGGTACCGTTCCAAAAACCAACTATGGAATAGACAAGACCTACACCGTCCTCAGTGAAAGGGACTCAAAACCCCATATTTCCCGCAGAGGAAAATATCTGACTAGTAAGAATCTTAAAACCTATATATTGATATGTCTCCGTAAGGGAATCAAGTGTGTCTAGACTGGCATAAACATGGCAGCGAGAATCAGCTCAAACCCACTATAAAAAGGAATTTCAAAAAGAAAACAAAAAAACTGGGAAATTCTTTACAATTCCTTCAGGGTCTCTGATGAAAGCTGGAATGACCCTATCTACAACGACAGCTGGATGTGGCATAAGGAGGGACACTTGGGACTGAGACGATTGGTGAGATTGGGTGAGCAAATGCAGACGCTTTAAAGCAATAATGCATGGCACCCATTCCATGGGTCCGGACTCTCCAGGTTGAAGTGAATATTACTACAGCTATAACATGTGCGGGAAACCTAGAGAACGGACACACTGTGAATACGAAAGGTTTCTAAAACTCAACGAATAGTCCCTCTCCTGGTGCTCCGGTTTGACTTTCCGTCTGCTTTACTATCAACCTCCCAACTTGGAGAGACAGCCCCTTTAACCTCTTGGTTCGCACAGGTTGCCAATTTGGCAGAGGATGAAAGGGAAGAGGGAGAACCAATGAGAGAGTAGCTGTTAGGCATTTGGAAGGGCACATATCACTGTAATTTCCCGGCAGGAAGAAGAATTAACCAAATTCTCAGCCACCCACCGGGAACCAGTATAGGTCCTGAACCAAAATTTTGGACTTGCGGTCAGCTCACCAAAAACGAGTTGAAAAATGGAGCTCAGGGGCACAGCAATTCACAAACTGGCCGAGTAATAAAGGACAACTATCGTCCAAAAATCTGTTGAGGGAAGGCAACGAGGCGGAATTGAATGTGAGGCAGAATAGCAGGAAACAGATTTCAAGAGGTACGTTGGAAACGCCTTTAAAGCACAGGAAGAGGGGCACAACTTCGACAATGACGCACTTGGCCAAAAAGGGCGTATGCGTTTTCTCCTGAATATATTCAGGAGAAAACGCATACGCCCTTTTTGGCCAAGCAAGCAAGCGGGCAATGCAAATCTGCACTACAAAGAAGTATCACTTCCCACCGGTCAAAAGGGACATCCACAAAATGTGTAAGAACAAGAAAGGCAAGACAGGCCCTGGAGAACAGTGAGCCTTGTTATGCTGATGGGCGGGATGTAAATTGCCAACTGCCTCTCTGGAGGAGTGCATTCTGTTCCCTAAAACAAGTAAAGAACAGAGCTACAGAGCCAAGGGCACTACCAGTCTAGGGAATATACCTTGGGAAAACTGAAAATCAGTAAGACAGAGCCACCCCAAAATTTAGGGCTGCACTGCATACAAGGACCTCAACTTGGATACACCTTAAGTATCCCAGAAAATATAAACATGGTTCAAAAAATTGTGGTACTTACGTACGATGGAATATCCCTCAGCCATGAAATCAATGTCATAAGACCAGTAGCAGCAAAATGGGTGGATTCTGGTACGATGATTCTAAGTGAAATAAGTCACACAGAAAAAGAAACTTATCATAAGATATCACTTATGAAGATCCTGTAAACATGGCTACACTTGAACTGAGTTAGGAAAGAGAACAGTGTCTCACATTTAGAAAACACTCTTATACCTGCTTAAGGGAGAAGGAGAGGTGGGGTGATGCATAAAACCAGAGTTTGATATAAGCACAGGTACCGTTCCAAAAACCAACTATGGAATAGACAAGACCTACACCTTCCTCAGTGAAAGGGACTCAAAACCTCATATTTCCCGCAGAGGAAAATATCTGACTAGTAAGAATCTTAAAACCTATGTATTGATATGTCTCCGTAAGCGAATCAAGTGGGACTAGACTGGCATAAACATGGCAGCGAGAATCAGCTCAAACCCACTATAAAAAGGAATTTCAAAAACAAAACCAAAAAACTGGGAAATTCTTTACAATTCCTTCAGGGTCTCTGATGAAAGCTGGAATGACCCTATCTACAACGACAGCTGGATGTGGCATAAGGAGGGACACTTGGGACTGAGACGATTGGTGAGATTGGGTGAGCAAATGCAGACCCTTTAAAGCAATAATGCATGGCACCCATTCCATGGGTCCGAACTCTCCAGGTTGAAGGGAATATTACTACAGCTATAACATGTGCGGGAAACCTAGAGAACGGACACACTGTGAATACGAAAGGTTTCTAAAACTCAAAGAATAAACCCTCTCCTGGTGCTCCGGTTTGACTTTCCGTCTGCTTTACTATCAACCTCCCAACTTGGAGAGACAGCCCCTTTAACCTCTTGGTTCGCACAGGTTGCCAATTTGGCAGAGGATGAAAGGGAAGAGGGAGAACCAATGAGAGAGTAGCTGTTAGGCATTTGGAGGGGCACATATCACTGTAATTTCCCGGCAGGAAGAAGAATTAACCAAATTCTCAGCCACCCACCGGGAACCAGTATAGGTCCTGAACCAAAATTTTGGACTTGCGGTCAGCTCACCAAAAACGAGTTGAAAAATGGAGCTCAGGGGCACAGCAATTCACAAACTGGCCGAGTAATAAAGGACAACTATCGTCCAAAAATCTGTTGAGGGAAGGCAACGAGGCGGACTTGAAAGCGAGGCAGAATAGCAGGAAACAGATTTCAAGAGGTACGTTGGAATCGCCTTTAAAGCACAGGAAGAGGGGCACAACTTCGACAATGATGCACTTGGCCAAAAAGGGCGTATGCGTTTTCTCCTGAATATATTCAGGAGAAAAGGCATACGCCCTTTTTGGCCAAGCAAGCAAGCGGGCAATGCAAATCTGCACTACAAAGAAGTATCACTTCCCACCGGTCAAAAGGGACATCCACAAAATGTGTAAGAACAAGAAAGGCAAGACAGGCCCTGGAGAACAGGGAGCCTTGTTATGCTGATGGGCGGGATGTAAATTGCCAACTGCCTCTCTGGAGGAGTGCATTCTGTTCCCTAAAACAAGTAAAGAACAGAGCTACAGAGCCAAGGGCACTACCAGTCTAGGGAATATACCTTGGGAAAACTGAAAATCAATAAGACAGAGCCACCCCAAAATTTAGGGCTGCACTGCATACAAGGACCTCAACTTGGATACACCTTAAGTATCCCAGAAAATATAAACATGGTTCCAAAAATTGTGGTACTTACGTACGATGGAATATCCCTCAGCCATGAAATCAATGTCATAAGACCAGTAGCAGCAAAATGGGTGGATTCAGGTACGATGATTCTAAGTGAAATAAGTCACACAGAAAAAGAAACTTATCATAAGATATCACTTATGAAGATCCTGTAAACATGGCTACACTTGAACTGAGTTAGGAAAGAGAACAGTGTCTCACATTTAGAAAACACTCTTATACCTGCTTAAGGGGGAAGGAGAGGTGGGGTGATGCATAAAACCAGAGTTTGATATAAGCACAGGTACCGTTCCAAAAACCCACTATGGAATAGACAAGACCTACACCGTCCTCAGCGAAAGGGACTCAAAACCCCATATTTCCCGCAGAGGAAAATATCTGACTAGTAAGAATCTTAAAACCTATGTATTGATATGTCTCCGTAAGGGAATCAAGTGTGTCTAGACTGGCATAAACATGGCAGCGAGAATCAGCTCAAACCCACTATAAAAAGGAATTTCAAAAACAAAACAAAAAAACTGGGAAATTCTTTACAATTCCTTCAGGGTCTCTGATGAAGGCTGGAATGACCCTATCTACAACGACAGCTGGATGTGGCATAAGCAGGGACACTTGGGACTGAGACGATTGGTGAGATTGGGTGAGCAAATGCAGACCCTTTAAAGCAATAATGCATGGCACCCATTCCATGGGTCCGAACTCTCCAGGTTGAAGGGAATATTACTACAGCTATAACATGTGCGGGAAACCTAGAGAACGGACACACTGTGAATACGAAAGGTTTCTAAAACTCAACGCATAGTCCCTCCCCTGGTGCTGCGGTTTGACTTTCCATCTGCTTTACTATCAACCTCCAAACTTGGAAAGACAGCCCCTTTAACCTCTTGGTTCACACAGGTTGCCAATTTGGCAGAGGATGAAAGGGAAGAGGGAGAACCAATGAGAGAGTAGCTGTTAGGCATTTGGACGGGCACATATCACTGTAATTTCCCGGCAGGAAGAAGAATTAACCAAATTCTCAGCCACCCACGGGGAACCAGTATAGGTCCTGAACCAAAATTTTGGACTTGCGGTCAGCTCACCAAAAACGAGTTGAAAAATGGAGCTCAGGGGCACAGCAATTCACAAACTGGCCGAGTAATAAAGGACAACTATCGTCCAAAAATCTGTTGAGGGAAGGCAACGAGGCGGACTTGAAAGCGAGGCAGAATAGCAGGAAACAGATTTCAAGAGGTACGTTGGAATCGCCTTTAAAGCACAGGAAGAGGGGCACAACTTCGACAATGATGCACTTGGCCAAAAAGGGCGTATGCGTTTTCTCCTGAATATATTCAGGAGAAAACGCATACACCCTTTTTGGCCAAGCAAGCAAGCGGGCAATGCAAATCTGCACTACAAAGAAGTATCACTTCCCACCGGTCAAAAGGGACATCCACAAAATGTGTAAGAACAAGAAAGGCAAGACAGGCCCTGGAGAACAGGGAGCCTTGTTATTCTGATGGGCGGGATGTAAATTGCCAACTGCCTCTCTGGAGGAGTGCATTCTGTTCCCTAAAACAAGTAAAGAACAGAGCTACAGAGCCAGGGGCACTACCAGTCTAGGGAATATACCTTGGGAAAACTGAAAATCAATAAGACAGAGCCACCCCAAAATTTAGGGCTGCACTGCATACAAGGACCTCAACTTGGATACACCTTAAGTATCCCAGAAAATATAAACATGGTTCAAAAAATTGTGGTACTTACGTACGATGGAATATCCCTCAGCCATGAAATCAATGTCATAAGACCAGTAGCAGCAAAATGGGTGGATTCAGGTACAATGATTCTAAGTGAAATAAGTCACACAGAAAAAGAAACTTATCATAAGATATCACTTATGAAGATCCTGTAAACATGGCTACACTTGAACTGAGTTAGGAAAGAGAACAGTGTCTCACATTTAGAAATCACTCTTATACCTGCTTAAGGGGGAAGGAGAGGTGGGGTGATGCATAAAACCAGAGTTTGATATAAGCACAGGTACCGTTCCAAAAACCAACTATGGAATAGACAAGACCTACACCGTCCTCAGTGAAAGGGACTCAAAACCCCATATTTCCCGCAGAGGAAAATATCTGACTAGTAAGAATCTTAAAACCTATGTATTGATATGTCTCCGTAAGGGAATCAAGTGTGTCTAGACTGGCATAAACATGGCAGCGAGAATCAGCTCAAACCCACTATAAAAAGGAATTTCAAAAACAAAACAAAAAAAACTGGGAAATTCTTTACAATTCCTTCAGGGTCTCTGATGAAAGCTGGAATGACCCTATCTACAATGACAGCTGGATGTGGCATAAGGAGGGACACTTGGGACTGAGACGATTGGTGAGATTGGGTGAGCAAATGCAGACGCTTTAAAGCAATAATGCATGGCACCCATTCCATGGGTCCGAACTCTCCAGGTTGAAGGGAATATTACTACAGCTATAACATGTGCGGGAAACCTAGAGAACGGACACACTGTGAATACGAAAGGTTTCTAAAACTCAACGAATAGTCCCTCTCCTGGTGCTCCGGTTTAACTTTCCGTCTGCTTTACTATCAACCTCCCAACTTGGAGAGACAGCCCCTTTAACCTCTTGGTTCGCACAGGTTGCCAATTTGGCAGAGGATGAAAGGGAAGAGGGAGAACCAATGAGAGAGTAGCTGTTAGGCATTTGGATGGGCACATATCACTGTAATTTCCCGGCAGGAAGAAGAATTAACCAAATTCTCAGCCACCCACCGGGAACCAGTATAGGTCCTGAACCAAAATTTTGGACTTGTGGTCAGCTCACCAAAAACGAGTTGAAAAATGGAGCTCAGGGGCACAGCAATTCACAAACTGGCCGATTAATAAAGGACAACTATCGTCCAAAAATCTGTTGAGGGAAGGCAACGAGGCGGACTTGAAAGTGAGGCAGAATAGCAGGAAACAGATTTCAAGAGGTACGTTGGAATCGCCTTTAAAGCACAGGAAGAGGGGCACATCTTCCACAATGACGCACTTGGCCAAAAAGGGCGTATGCGTTTTCTCCTGAATATATTCAGGAGAAAACGCATACGCCCTTTTTGGCCAAGCAAGCAAGCGGGCAATTCAAATCTGCACTACAAAGAAGTATCACTTCCCACCGGTCAAAAGGGACATCCACAAAATGTGTAAGAACAAGAAAGGAAAGACAGGCCCTGGAGAACAGGGAGCCTTGTTATGCTGATGGGCGGGATGTAAATTGCCAACTGCCTCTCTGGAGGAGTGCATTCTGTTCCCTAAAACAAGTAAAGAACAGAGCTACAGAGCCAAGGGCACTACCAGTCTAGGGAATATACCTTGGGAAAACTGAAAATCAATAAGACAGAGCCACCCCAAAATTTAGGGCTGCACTGCATACAAGGACCTCAACTTGGATACACCTTAAGTATCCCAGAAAATATAAACATGGTTCAAAAAATTGTGGTACTTACGTACGATGGAATATCCCTCAGCCATGAAATCAATGTCATAAGACCAGTAGCAGCAAAATGGGTGGATTCAGGTACGATGATTCTAAGTGAAATAAGTCACACCGAAAAAGAAACTTATCATAAGATATCACTTATGAAGATCCTGTAAACATGGCTACACTTGAACTGAGTTAGGAAAGAGAACAGTGTCTCACATTTAGAAAACACTCTTATACCTGCTTAAGGGGGAAGGAGAGGTGGGGTGATGCATAAAACCAGAGTTTGATATAAGCACAGGTACCGTTCCAAAAACCAACTATGGAATAGACAAGACCTACACCGTCCTCAGTGAAAGGGACTCAAAACCCCATATTTCCCGCAGAGGAAAATATCTGACTAGTAAGAATCTTAAAACCTATGTATTGATATGTCTCCGTAAGGGAATCAAGTGTGTCTAGACTGGCATAAACATGGCAGCGAGAATCAGCTCAAACCCACTATAAAAAGGAATTTCAAAAACAAAACAAAAAAACTGGGAAATTCTTTACAATTCCTTCAGGGTCTCTGATGAAAGCTGGAATGACCCTATCTACAACGACAGCTGGATGTGGCATAAGGAGGGACACTTGGGACTGAGACGATTGGTGAGATTGGGTGAGCAAATGCAGACGCTTTAAAGCAATAATGCATGGCACCCATTCCATGGGTCCGGACTCTCCAGGTTGAAGTGAATATTACTACAGATATAACATGTGCGGGAAACCTAGAGAACGGACACACTGTGAATACGAAAGGTTTCTAAAACTCAACGAATAGTCCCTCTCCTGGTGCTCCGGTTTGACTTTCCGTCTGCTTTACTATCAACCTCCCAACTTGGAGAGACAGCCCCTTTAACCTCTTGGTTCGCACAGGTTGCCAATTTGGCAGAGGATGAAAGGGAAGAGGGAGAACCAATGAGAGAGTAGCTGTTAGGCATTTGGACGGGCACATATCACTGTAATTTCCCGGCAGGAAGAAGAATTAACCAAATTCTCAGCCACCCACCGGGAACCAGTATAGGTCCTGAACCAAAATTTTGGACTTGCGGTCAGCTCACCAAAAACGAGTTGAAAAATGGAGCTCAGGGGCACAGCAATTCACAAACTGGCCGAGTAATAAAGGACAACTATCGTCCAAAAATCTGTTGAGGGAAGGCAACGAGGCGGACTTGAATGTGAGGCAGAATAGCAGGAAACAGATTTCAAGAGGTACGTTGGAATCGCCTTTAAAGCACAGGAAGAGGGGCACAACTTCGACAATGACGCACTTGGCCAAAAAGGGCGTATGCGTTTTCTCCTGAATATATTCAGGAGAAAACGCATACGCCCTTTTTGGCCAAGCAAGCAAGCGGGCAATGCAAATCTGCACTACAAAGAAGTATCACTTCCCACCGGTCAAAAGGGACATCCACAAAATGTGTAAGAACAAGAAAGGCAAGACAGGCCCTGGAGAACAGTGAGCCTTGTTATGCTGATGGGCGGGATGTAAATTGCCAACTGCCTCTCTGGAGGAGTGCATTCTGTTCCCTAAAACAAGTAAAGAACAGAGCTACAGAGCCAAGGGCACTACCAGTCTAGGGAATATACCTTGGGAAAACTGAAAATCAGTAAGACAGAGCCACCCCAAAATTTAGGGCTGCACTGCATACAAGGACCTCAACTTGGATACACCTTAAGTATCCCAGAAAATATAAACATGGTTCAAAAAATTGTGGTACTTACGTACGATGGAATATCCCTCAGCCATGAAATCAATGTCATAAGACCAGTAGCAGCAAAATGGGTGGATTCTGGTACGATGATTCTAAGTGAAATAAGTCACACAGAAAAAGAAACTTATCATAAGATATCACTTATGAAGATCCTGTAAACATGGCTACACTTGAACTGAGTTAGGAAAGAGAACAGTGTCTCACATTTAGAAAACACTCTTATACCTGCTTAAGGGAGAAGGAGAGGTGGGGTGATGCATAAAACCAGAGTTTGATATAAGCACAGGTACCGTTCCAAAAACAAACTATGGAATAGACAAGACCTACACCTTCCTCAGTGAAAGGGACTCAAAACCTCATATTTCCCGCAGAGGAAAATATCTGACTAGTAAGAATCTTAAAACCTATGTATTGATATGTCTCCGTAAGCGAATCAAGTGGGACTAGACTGGCATAAACATGGCAGCGAGAATCAGCTCAAACCCACTATAAAAAGGAATTTCAAAAACAAAACAAAAAAACTGGGAAATTCTTTACAATTCCTTCAGGGTCTCTGATGAAAGCTGGAATGACCCTATCTACAACGACAGCTGGATGTGGCATAAGGAGGGACACTTGGGACTGAGACGATTGGTGAGATTGGGTGAGCAAATGCAGACGCTTTAAAGCAATAATGCATGGCACCCATTCCATGGGTCCGAACTCTCCAGGTTGAAGGGAATATTACTACAGCTATAACATGTGCGGGAAACCTAGAGAACGGACACACTGTGAATACGAAAGGTTTCTAAAACTCAAAGAATAAACCCTCTCCTGGTGCTCCGGTTTGACTTTCCGTCTGCTTTACTATCAACCTCCCAACTTGGAGAGACACCCCGTTTAACCTCTTGGTTCGCACAGGTTGCCAATTTGGCAGAGGATGAAAGGGAAGAGGGAGAACCAATGAGAGAGTAGCTGTTAGGCATTTGGAGGGGCACATATCACTGTAATTTCCCGGCAGGAAGAAGAATTAACCAAATTCTCAGCCACCCACCGGGAACCAGTATAGGTCCTGAACCAAAATTTTGGACTTGCGGTCAGCTCACCAAAAACGAGTTGAAAAATGGAGCTCAGGGGCACAGCAATTCACAAACTGGCCGAGTAATAAAAGACAACTATCGTCCAAAAATCTGTT
The DNA here is from genome assembly GCF_949752795.1 of Hyperoodon ampullatus. Classification (NCBI taxonomy): domain Eukaryota; kingdom Metazoa; phylum Chordata; class Mammalia; order Artiodactyla; family Ziphiidae; genus Hyperoodon; species Hyperoodon ampullatus. The sequence continues at coordinate 590,908 of NW_027640750.1, forward strand.
GAGGGAAGGCAACGAGGCGGACTTGAAAGCGAGGCAGAATAGCAGGAAACAGATTTCAAGAGGTATGTTGGAATCGCCTTTAAAGCACAGGAAGAGGGGCACAACTTCGACAATGATGCACTTGGCCAAAAAGGGCGTATGCGTTTTCTCCTGAATATATTCAGGAGAAAACGCATACGCCCTTTTTGGCCAAGCAAGCAAGCGGGCAATGCAAATCTGCACTACAAAGAAGTATCACTTCCCACCGGTCAAAAGGGACATCCACAAAATGTGTAAGAACAAGAAAGGCAAGACAGGCCCTGGAGAACAGGGAGCCTTGTTATGCTGATGGGCGGGATGTAAATTGCCAACTGCCTCTCTGGAGGAGTGCATTCTGTTCCCTAAAACAAGTAAAGAACAGAGCTACAGAGCCAAGGGCACTACCAGTCTAGGGAATATACCTTGGGAAAACTGAAAATCAATAAGACAGAGCCACCCCAAAATTTAGGGCTGCACTGCATACAAGGACCTCAACTTGGATACACCTTAAGTATCCCAGAAAATATAAACATGGTTCAAAAAATTGTGGTACTTACGTACGATGGAATATCCCTCAGCCATGAAATCAATGTCATAAGACCAGTAGCAGCAAAATGGGTGGATTCAGGTACGATGATTCTAAGTGAAATAAGTCACACAGAAAAAGAAACTTATCATAAGATATCACTTATGAAGATCCTGTAAACATGGCTACACTTGAACTGAGTTAGGAAAGAGAACAGTGTCTCACATTTAGAAAACACTCTTATACCTGCTTAAGGGGGAAGGAGAGGTGGGGTGATGCATAAAACCAGAGTTTGATATAAGCACAGGTACCGTTCCAAAAACCCACTATGGAATAGACAAGACCTACACCGTCCTCAGCGAAAGGGACTCAAAACCCCATATTTCCCGCAGAGGAAAATATCTGACTAGTAAGAATCTTAAAACCTATGTATTGATATGTCTCCGTAAGGGAATCAAGTGTGTCTAGACTGGCATAAACATGGCAGCGAGAATCAGCTCAAACCCACTATAAAAAGGAATTTCAAAAACAAAACAAAAAAACTGGGAAATTCTTTACAATTCCTTCAGGGTCTCTGATGAAGGCTGGAATGACCCTATCTACAACGACAGCTGGATGTGGCATAAGGAGGGACACTTGGGACTGAGACGATTGGTGAGATTGGGTGAGCAAATGCAGACCCTTTAAAGCAATAATGCATGGCACCCATTCCATGGGTCCGAACTCTCCAGGTTGAAGGGAATATTACTACAGCTATAACATGTGCGGGAAACCTAGAGAACGGACACACTGTGAATACGAAAGGTTTCTAAAACTCAACGCATAGTCCCTCCCCTGGTGCTGCGGTTTGACTTTCCATCTGCTTTACTATCAACCTCCAAACTTGGAAAGACAGCCCCTTTAACCTCTTGGTTCGCACAGGTTGCCAATTTGGCAGAGGATGAAAGGGAAGAGGGAGAACCAATGAGAGAGTAGCTGTTAGGCATTTGGACGGGCACATATCACTGTAATTTCCCGGCAGGAAGAAGAATTAACCAAATTCTCAGCCACCCACGGGGAACCAGTATAGGTCCTGAACCAAAATTTTGGACTTGCGGTCAGCTCACCAAAAACGAGTTGAAAAATGGAGCTCAGGGGCACAGCAATTCACAAACTGGCCGAGTAATAAAGGACAACTATCGTCCAAAAATCTGTTGAGGGAAGGCAACGAGGCGGACTTGAAAGCGAGGCAGAATAGCAGGAAACAGATTTCAAGAGGTACGATGGAATCGCCTTTAAAGCACAGGAAGAGGGGCACAACTTCGACAATGATGCACTTGGCCAAAAAGGGCGTATGCGTTTTCTCCTGAATATATTCAGGAGAAAAGGCATACGCCCTTTTTGGCCAAGCAAGCAAGCGGGCAATGCAAATCTGCACTACAAAGAAGTATCACTTCCCACCGGTCAAAAGGGACATCCACAAAATGTGTAAGAACAAGAAAGGCAAGACAGGCCCTGGAGAACAGGGAGCCTTGTTATGCTGATGGGCGGGATGTAAATTGCCAACTGCCTCTCTGGAGGAGTGCATTCTGTTCCCTAAAACAAGTAAAGAACAGAGCTACAGAGCCAAGGGCACTACCAGTCTAGGGAATATACCTTGGGAAAACTGAAAATCAATAAGACAGAGCCACCCCAAAATTTAGGGCTGCACTGCATACAAGGACCTCAACTTGGATACACCTTAAGTATCCCAGAAAATATAAACATGGTTCAAAAAATTGTGGTACTTACGTACGATGGAATATCCCTCAGCCATGAAATCAATGTCATAAGACCAGTAGCAGCAAAATGGGTGGATTCAGGTACGATGATTCTAAGTGAAATAAGTCACACAGAAAAAGAAACTTATCATAAGATATCACTTATGAAGATCCTGTAAACATGGCTACACTTGAACTGAGTTAGGAAAGAGAACAGTGTCTCACATTTAGAAAACACTCTTATACCTGCTTAAGGGGGAAGGAGAGGTGGGGTGATGCATAAAACCAGAGTTTGATATAAGCACAGGTACCGTTCCAAAAACCCACTATGGAATAGACAAGACCTACACCGTCCTCAGCGAAAGGGACTCAAAACCCCATATTTCCCGCAGAGGAAAATATCTGACTAGTAAGAATCTTAAAACCTATGTATTGATATGTCTCCGTAAGGGAATCAAGTGTGTCTAGACTGGCATAAACATGGCAGCGAGAATCAGCTCAAACCCACTATAAAAAGGAATTTCAAAAACAAAACAAAAAAACTGGGAAATTCTTTACAATTCCTTCAGGGTCTCTGATGAAGGCTGGAATGACCCTATCTACAATGACAGCTGGATGTGGCATAAGGAGGGACACTTGGGACTGAGACGATTGGTGAGATTGGGTGAGCAAATGCAGACCCTTTAAAGCAATAATGCATGGCACCCATTCCATGGGTCCGAACTCTCCAGGTTGAAGGGAATATTACTACAGCTATAACATGTGCGGGAAACCTAGAGAACGGACACAGAGTGAATACGAAAGGTTTCTAAAACTCAAAGCATAGTCCCTCCCCTGGTGCTGCGGTTTGACTTTCCATCTGCTTTACTATCAACCTCCCAACTTGGAGAGACAGCCCCTTTAACCTCTTGGTTCGCACAGGTTGCCAATTTGGCAGAGGATGAAAGGGAAGAGGGAGAACCAATGAGAGAGTAGCTGTTAGGCATTTGGACGGGCACATATCACTGTAATTTCCCGGCAGGAAGAAGAATTAACCAAATTCTCAGCCACCCACGGGGAACCAGTATAGGTCCTGAACCAAAATTTTGGACTTGCGGTCAGCTCACCAAAAACGAGTTGAAAAATGGAGCTCAGGGGCACAGCAATTCACAAACTGGCCGAGTAATAAAGGACAACTATCGTCCAAAAATCTGTTGAGGGAAGGCAACGAGGCGGACTTGAAAGCGAGGCAGAATAGCAGGAAACAGATTTCAAGAGGTACGATGGAATCGCCTTTAAAGCACAGGAAGAGGGGCACAACTTCGACAATGATGCACTTGGCCAAAAAGGGCGTATGCGTTTTCTCCTGAATATATTCAGGAGAAAAGGCATACGCCCTTTTTGGCCAAGCAAGCAAGCGGGCAATGCAAATCTGCACTACAAAGAAGTATCACTTCCCACCGGTCAAAAGGGACATCCACAAAATGTGTAAGAACAAGAAAGGCAAGACAGGCCCTGGAGAACAGGGAGCCTTGTTATGCTGATGGGCGGGATGTAAATTGCCAACTGCCTCTCTGGAGGAGTGCATTCTGTTCCCTAAAACAAGTAAAGAACAGAGCTACAGAGCCAAGGGCACTACCAGTCTAGGGAATATACCTTGGGAAAACTGAAAATCAATAAGACAGAGCCACCCCAAAATTTAGGGCTGCACTGCATACAAGGACCTCAACTTGGATACACCTTAAGTATCCCAGAAAATATAAACATGGTTCAAAAAATTGTGGTACTTACGTACGATGGAATATCCCTCAGCCATGAAATCAATGTCATAAGACCAGTAGCAGCAAAATGGGTGTATTCAGGTACGATGATTCTAAGTGAAATAAGTCACACAGAAAAAGAAACTTATCATAAGATATCACTTATGAAGATCCTGTAAACATGGCTACACTTGAACTGAGTTAGGAAAGAGAACAGTGTCTCACATTTAGAAAACACTCTTATACCTGCTTAAGGGGGAAGGAGAGGTGGGGTGATGCATAAAACCAGAGTTTGATATAAGCACAGGTACCGTTCCAAAAACCAACTATGGAATAGACAAGACCTACACCGTCCTCAGCGAAAGGGACTCAAAACCCCATATTTCCCGCAGAGGAAAATATCTGACTAGTAAGAATCTTAAAACCTATGTATTGATATGTCTCCGTAAGGGAATCAAGTGTGTCTAGACTGGCATAAACATGGCAGCGAGAATCAGCTCAAACCCACTATAAAAAGGAATTTCAAAAACAAACAAAAAAACTGGGAAATTCTTTACAATTCCTTCAGGGTCTCTGATGAAGGCTGGAATGACCCTATCTACAACGACAGCTGGATGTGGCATAAGGAGGGACACTTGGGACTGAGACGATTGGTGAGATTGGGTGAGCAAATGCAGACCCTTTAAAGCAATAATGCATGGCACCCATTCCATGGGTCCGAACTCTCCAGGTTGAAGGGAATATTACTACAGCTATAACATGTGCGGGAAACCTAGAGAACGGACACACTGTGAATACGAAAGGTTTCTGAAACTCAACGAATAGTCCCTCTCCTGGTGCTCCGGTTTGACTTTCCGTCTGCTTTATTATCAACCTCCCAACTTGGAGAGACAGCCCCTTTAACCTCTTGGTTCGCACAGGCTGCCAATTTGGCAGAGGATGAAAGGGAAGAGGGAGAACCAATGAGAGAGTAGCTGTTAGGCATTTGGACGGGCACATATCACTGTAATTTCCCGGCAGGAAGAAGAATTAACCAAATTCTCAGCCACCCACCGGGAACCAGTATAGGTCCTGAACCAAAATTTTGGACTTGCGGTCAGCTCACCAAAAACGAGTTGAAAAATGGAGCTCAGGGGCACAGCAATTCACAAACTGGCCGAGTAATAAAGGACAACTATCGTCCAAAAATCTGTTGAGGGAAGGCAACGAGGCGGACTTGAAAGCGAGGCAGAATAGCAGGAAACAGATTTCAAGAGGTACGTTGGAATCGCCTTTAAAGCACAGGAAGAGGGGCACAACTTCGACAATGATGCACTTGGCCAAAAAGGGCGTATGCGTTTTCTCCTGAATATATTCAGGAGAAAACGCATACGCCCTTTTTGGCCAAGCAAGCAAGCGGGCAATGCAAATCTGCACTACAAAGAAGTATCACTTCCCACCGGTCAAAAGGGACATCCACAAAATGTGTAAGAACAAGAAAGGCAAGACAGGCCCTGGAGAACAGGGAGCCTTGTTATGCTGATGGGCGGGATGTAAATTGCCAACTGCCTCTCTGGAGGAGTGCATTCTGTTCCCTAAAACAAGTAAAGAACAGAGCTACAGAGCCAAGGGCACTACCAGTCTAGGGAATATACCTTGGGAAAACTGAAAATCAATAAGACAGAGCCACCCCAAAATTTAGGGCTGCACTGCATACAAGGACCTCAACTTGGATACACCTTAAGTATCCCAGAAAATATAAACATGGTTCAAAAAATTGTGGTACTTACGTACGATGGAATATCCCTCAGCCATGAAATCAATGTCATAAGACCAGTAGCAGCAAAATGGGTGGATTCAGGTACGATGATTCTAAGTGAAATAAGTCACACAGAAAAAGAAACTTATCATAAGATATCACTTATGAAGATCCTGTAAACATGGCTGCACTTGAACTGAGTTAGGAAAGAGAACAGTGTCTCACATTTAGAAAACACTCTTATACCTGCTTAAGGGGGAAGGAGAGGTGGGGTGATGCATAAAACCAGAGTTTGATATAAGCACAGGTACCGTTCCAAAAACCAACTATGGAATAGACAAGACCTACACCGTCCTCAGCGAAAGGGACTCAAAACCCCATATTTCCCGCAGAGGAAAATATCTGACTAGTAAGAATCTTAAAACCTATGTATTGATATGTCTCCGTAAGGGAATCAAGTGTGTCTAGACTGGCATAAACATGGCAGCGAGAATCAGCTCAAACCCACTATAAAAAGGAATTTCAAAAACAAAACAAAAAAACTGGGAAATTCTTTACAATTCCTTCAGGGTCTCTGATGAAGGCTGGAATGACCCTATCTACAACGACAGCTGGATGTGGCATAAGGAGGGACACTTGGGACTGAGACGATTGGTGAGATTGGGTGAGCAAATGCAGACCCTTTAAAGCAATAATGCATGGCACCCATTCCATGGGTCTGAACTCTCCAGGTTGAAGGGAATATTACTACAGCTATAACATGTGCGGGAAACCTAGAGAACGGACACACTGTGAATACGAAAGGTTTCTAAAACTCAACGCATAGTCCCTCCCCTGGTGCTGCGGTTTGACTTTCCATCTGCTTTACTATCAACCTCCAAACTTGGAAAGACAGCCCCTTTAACCTCTTGGTTCGCACAGGTTGCCAATTTGGCAGAGGATGAAAGGGAAGAGGGAGAACCAATGAGAGAGTAGCTGTTAGGCATTTGGACGGGCACATATCACTGTAATTTCCCGGCAGGAAGAAGAATTAACCAAATTCTCAGCCACCCACGGGGAACCAGTATAGGTCCTGAACCAAAATTTTGGACTTGCGGTCAGCTCACCAAAAACGAGTTGAAAAATGGAGCTCAGGGGCACAGCAATTCACAAACTGGCCGAGTAATAAAGGACAACTATCGTCCAAAAATCTGTTGAGGGAAGGCAACGAGGCGGACTTGAAAGCGAGGCAGAATAGCAGGAAACAGATTTCAAGAGGTACGATGGAATCGCCTTTAAAGCACAGGAAGAGGGGCACAACTTCGACAATGATGCACTTGGCCAAAAAGGGCGTATGCGTTTTTTCCTGAATATATTCAGGAGAAAAGGCATACGCCGTTTTTGGCCAAGCAAGCAAGCGGGCAATGCAAATCTGCACTACAAAGAAGTATCACTTCCCACCGGTCAAAAGGGACATCCACAAAATGTGTAAGAACAAGAAAGGCAAGACAGGCCCTGGAGAACAGGGAGCCTTGTTATGCTGATGGGCGGGATGTAAATTGCCAACTGCCTCTCTGGAGGAGTGCATTCTGTTCCCTAAAACAAGTAAAGAACAGAGCTACAGAGCCAAGGGCACTACCAGTCTAGGGAATATACCTTGGGAAAACTGAAAATCAATAAGACAGAGCCACCCCAAAATTTAGGGCTGCACTGCATACAAGGACCTCAACTTGGATACACCTTAAGTATCCCAGAAAATATAAACATGGTTCAAAAAATTGTGGTACTTACGTACGATGGAATATCCCTCAGCCATGAAATCAATGTCATAAGACCAGTAGCAGCAAAATGGGTGGATTCAGGTACGATGATTCTAAGTGAAATAAGTCACACAGAAAAAGAAACTTATCATAAGATATCACTTATGAAGATCCTGTAAACATGGCTACACTTGAACTGAGTTAGGAAAGAGAACAGTGTCTCACATTTAGAAAACACTCTTATACCTGCTTAAGGGGGAAGGAGAGGTGGGGTGATGCATAAAACCAGAGTTTGATATAAGCACAGGTACCGTTCCAAAAACCCACTATGGAATAGACAAGACCTACACCGTCCTCAGCGAAAGGGACTCAAAACCCCATATTTCCCGCAGAGGAAAATATCTGACTAGTAAGAATCTTAAAACCTATGTATTGATATGTCTCCGTAAGGGAATCAAGTGTGTCTAGACTGGCATAAACATGGCAGCGAGAATCAGCTCAAACCCACTATAAAAAGGAATTTCAAAAACAAAACAAAAAAACTGGGAAATTCATTACAATTCCTTCAGGGTCTCTGATGAAGGCTGGAATGACCCTATCTACAATGACAGCTGGATGTGGCATAAGGAGGGACACTTGGGACTGAGACGATTGGTGAGATTGGGTGAGCAAATGCAGACCCTTTAAAGCAATAATGCATGGCACCCATTCCATGGGTCCGAACTCTCCAGGTTGAAGGGAATATTACTACAGCTATAACATGTGCGGGAAACCTAGAGAACGGACACAGAGTGAATACGAAAGGTTTCTAAAACTCAAAGCATAGTCCCTCCCCTGGTGCTGCGGTTTGACTTTCCATCTGCTTTACTATCAACCTCCCAACTTGGAGAGACAGCCCCTTTAACCTCTTGGTTCGCACAGGTTGCCAATTTGGCAGAGGATGAAAGGGAAGAGGGAGAACCAATGAGAGAGTAGCTGTTAGGCATTTGGACGGGCACATATCACTGTAATTTCCCGGCAGGAAGAAGAATTAACCAAATTCTCAGCCACCCACGGGGAACCAGTATAGGTCCTGAACCAAAATTTTGGACTTGCGGTCAGCTCACCAAAAACGAGTTGAAAAATGGAGCTCAGGGGCACAGCAATTCACAAACTGGCCGAGTAATAAAGGACAACTATCGTCCAAAAATCTGTTGAGGGAAGGCAACGAGGCGGACTTGAAAGCGAGGCAGAATAGCAGGAAACAGATTTCAAGAGGTACGATGGAATCGCCTTTAAAGCACAGGAAGAGGGGCACAACTTCGACAATGATGCACTTGGCCAAAAAGGGCGTATGCGTTTTCTCCTGAATATATTCAGGAGAAAAGGCATACGCCCTTTTTGGCCAAGCAAGCAAGCGGGCAATGCAAATCTGCACTACAAAGAAGTATCACTTCCCACCGGTCAAAAGGGACATCCACAAAATGTGTAAGAACAAGAAAGGCAAGACAGGCCCTGGAGAACAGGGAGCCTTGTTATGCTGATGGGCGGGATGTAAATTGCCAACTGCCTCTCTGGAGGAGTGCATTCTGTTCCCTAAAACAAGTAAAGAACAGAGCTACAGAGCCAAGGGCACTACCAGTCTAGGGAATATACCTTGGGAAAACTGAAAATCAATAAGACAGAGCCACCCCAAAATTTAGGGCTGCACTGCATACAAGGACCTCAACTTGGATACACCTTAAGTATCCCAGAAAATATAAACATGGTTCCAAAAATTGTGGTACTTACGTACGATGGAATATCCCTCAGCCATGAAATCAATGTCATAAGACCAGTAGCAGCAAAATGGGTGGATTCAGGTACGATGATTCTAAGTGAAATAAGTCACACAGAAAAAGAAACTTATCATAAGATATCACTTATGAAGATCCTGTAAACATGGCTACACTTGAACTGAGTTAGGAAAGAGAACAGTGTCTCACATTTAGAAAACACTCTTATACCTGCTTAAGGGGGAAGGAGAGGTGGGGTGATGCATAAAACCAGAGTTTGATATAAGCACAGGTACCGTTCCAAAAACCAACTATGGAATAGACAAGACCTACACCGTCCTCAGCGAAAGGGACTCAAAACCCCATATTTCCCGCAGAGGAAAATATCTGACTAGTAAGAATCTTAAAACCTATGTATTGATATGTCTCCGTAAGGGAATCAAGTGTGTCTAGACTGGCATAAACATGGCAGCGAGAATCAGCTCAAACCCACTATAAAAAGGAATTTCAAAAACAAAACAAAAAAACTGGGAAATTCTTTACAATTCCTTCAGGGTCTCTGATGAAGGCTGGAATGACCCTATCTACAACGACAGCTGGATGTGGCATAAGGAGGGACACTTGGGACTGAGACGATTGGTGAGATTGGGTGAGCAAATGCAGACCCTTTAAAGCAATAATGCATGGCACCCATTCCATGGGTCCGAACTCTCCAGGTTGAAGGGAATATTACTACAGCTATAACATGTGCGGGAAACCTAGAGAACGGACACACTGTGAATACGAAAGGTTTCTGAAACTCAACGAATAGTCCCTCTCCTGGTGCTCCGGTTTGACTTTCCGTCTGCTTTATTATCAACCTCCCAACTTGGAGAGACAGCCCCTTTAACCTCTTGGTTCGCACAGGCTGCCAATTTGGCAGAGGATGAAAGGGAAGAGGGAGAACCAATGAGAGAGTAGCTGTTAGGCATTTGGACGGGCACATATCACTGTAATTTCCCGGCAGGAAGAAGAATTAACCAAATTCTCAGCCACCCACCGGGAACCAGTATAGGTCCTGAACCAAAATTTTGGACTTGCGGTCAGCTCACCAAAAACGAGTTGAAAAATGGAGCTCAGGGGCACAGCAATTCACAAACTGGCCGAGTAATAAAGGACAACTATCGTCCAAAAATCTGTTGAGGGAAGGCAACGAGGCGGACTTGAAAGCGAGGCAGAATAGCAGGAAACAGATTTCAAGAGGTACGTTGGAATCGCCTTTAAAGCACAGGAAGAGGGGCACAACTTCGACAATGATGCACTTGGCCAAAAAGGGCGTATGCGTTTTCTCCTGAATATATTCAGGAGAAAACGCATACGCCCTTTTTGGCCAAGCAAGCAAGCGGGCAATGCAAATCTGCACTACAAAGAAGTATCACTTCCCACCGGTCAAAAGGGACATCCACAAAATGTGTAAGAACAAGAAAGGCAAGACAGGCCCTGGAGAACAGGGAGCCTTGTTATGCTGATGGGCGGGATGTAAATTGCCAACTGCCTCTCTGGAGGAGTGCATTCTGTTCCCTAAAACAAGTAAAGAACAGAGCTACAGAGCCAAGGGCACTACCAGTCTAGGGAATATACCTTGGGAAAACTGAAAATCAATAAGACAGAGCCACCCCAAAATTTAGGGCTGCACTGCATACAAGGACCTCAACTTGGATACACCTTAAGTATCCCAGAAAATATAAACATGGTTCAAAAAATTGTGGTACTTACGTACGATGGAATATCCCTCAGCCATGAAATCAATGTCATAAGACCAGTAGCAGCAAAATGGGTGGATTCAGGTACGATGATTCTAAGTGAAATAAGTCACACAGAAAAAGAAACTTATCATAAGATATCACTTATGAAGATCCTGTAAACATGGCTACACTTGAACTGAGTTAGGAAAGAGAACAGTGTCTCACATTTAGAAAACACTCTTATACCTGCTTAAGGGGGAAGGAGAGGTGGGGTGATGCATAAAACCAGAGTTTGATATAAGCACAGGTACCGTTCCAAAAACCCACTATGGAATAGACAAGACCTACACCGTCCTCAGCGAAAGGGACTCAAAACCCCATATTTCCCGCAGAGGAAAATATCTGACTAGTAAGAATCTTAAAACCTATGTATTGATATGTCTCCGTAAGGGAATCAAGTGTGTCTAGACTGGCATAAACATGGCAGCGAGAATCAGCTCAAACCCACTATAAAAAGGAATTTCAAAAACAAAACAAAAAAACTGGGAAATTCTTTACAATTCCTTCAGGGTCTCTGATGAAGGCTGGAATGACCCTATCTACAACGACAGCTGGATGTGGCATAAGGAGGGACACTTGGGACTGAGACGATTGGTGAGATTGGGTGAGCAAATGCAGACCCTTTAAAGCAATAATGCATGGCACCCATTCCATGGGTCTGAACTCTCCAGGTTGAAGGGAATATTACTACAGCTATAACATGTGCGGGAAACCTAGAGAACGGACACACTGTGAATACGAAAGGTTTCTAAAACTCAACGCATAGTCCCTCCCCTGGTGCTGCGGTTTGACTTTCCATCTGCTTTACTATCAACCTCCCAACTTGGAGAGACAGCCCCTTTAACCTCTTGGTTCGCACAGGTTGCCAATTTGGCAGAGGATGAAAGGGAAGAGGGAGAACCAATGAGAGAGTAGCTGTTATTCATTTGGACGGGCACATATCACTGTAATTTCCCGGCAGGAAGAAGAATTAACCAAATTCTCAGCCACCCACGGGGAACCAGTATAGGTCCTGAACCAAAATTTTGGACTTGCGGTCAGCTCACCAAAAACGAGTTGAAAAATGGAGCTCAGGGGCACAGCAATTCACAAACTGGCCGAGTAATAAAGGACAACTATCGTCCAAAAATCTGTTGAGGGAAGGCAACGAGGCGGACTTGAAAGCGAGGCAGAATAGCAGGAAACAGATTTCAAGAGGTACGATGGAATCGCCTTTAAAGCACAGGAAGAGGGGCACAACTTCGACAATGATGCACTTGGCCAAAAAGGGCGTATGCGTTTTCTCCTGAATATATTCAGGAGAAAAGGCATACGCCCTTTTTGGCCAAGCAAGCAAGCGGGCAATGCAAATCTGCACTACAAAGAAGTATCACTTCCCACCGGTCAAAAGGGACATCCACAAAATGTGTAAGAACAAGAAAGGCAAGACAGGCCCTGGAGAACAGGGAGCCTTGTTATGCTGATGGGCGGGATGTAAATTGCCAACTGCCTCTCTGGAGGAGTGCATTCTGTTCCCTAAAACAAGTAAAGAACAGAGCTACAGAGCCAAGGGCACTACCAGTCTAGGGAATATACCTTGGGAAAACTGAAAATCAATAAGACAGAGCCACCCCAAAATTTAGGGCTGCACTGCATACAAGGACCTCAACTTGGATACACCTTAAGTATCCCAGAAAATATAAACATGGTTCAAAAAATTGTGGTACTTACGTACGATGGAATATCCCTCAGCCATGAAATCAATGTCATAAGACCAGTAGCAGCAAAATGGGTGGATTCAGGTACGATGATTCTAAGTGAAATAAGTCACACAGAAAAAGAAACTTATCATAAGATATCACTTATGAAGATCCTGTAAACATGGCTACACTTGAACTGAGTTAGGAAAGAGAACAGTGTCTCACATTTAGAAAACCCTCTTATACCTGCTTAAGGGGGAAGGAGAGGTGGGGTGATGCATAAAACCAGAGTTTGATATAAGCACAGGTACCGTTCCAAAAACCCACTATGGAATAGACAAGACCTACACCGTCCTCAGCGAAAGGGACTCAAAACCCCATATTTCCCGCAGAGGAAAATATCTGACTAGTAAGAATCTTAAAACCTATGTATTGATATGTCTCCGTAAGGGAATCAAGTGTGTCTAGACTGGCATAAACATGGCAGCGAGAATCAGCTCAAACCCACTATAAAAAGGAATTTCAAAAACAAAACAAAAAAACTGGGAAATTCTTTACAATTCCTTCAGGGTCTCTGATGAAGGCTGGAATGACCCTATCTACAATGACAGCTGGATGTGGCATAAGGAGGGACACTTGGGACTGAGACGATTGGTGAGATTGGGTGAGCAAATGCAGACCCTTTAAAGCAATAATGCATGGCACCCATTCCATGGGTCCGAACTCTCCAGGTTGAAGGGAATATTACTACAGCTATAACATGTGCGGGAAACCTAGAGAACGGACACACTGTGAATACGAAAGGTTTCTAAAACTCAACGCATAGTCCCTCCCCTGGTGCTGCGGTTTGACTTTCCATCTGCTTTACTATCAACCTCCCAACTTGGAGAGACAGCCCCTTTAACCTCTTGGTTCGCACAGGTTGCCAATTTGGCAGAGGATGAAAGGGAAGAGGGAGAACCAATGAGAGAGTAGCTGTTAGGCATTTGGACGGGCACATATCACTGTAATTTCCCGGCAGGAAGAAGAATTAACCAAATTCTCAGCCACCCACGGGGAACCAGTATAGGTCCTGAACCAAAATTTTGGACTTGCGGTCAGCTCACCAAAAACGAGTTGAAAAATGGAGCTCAGGGGCACAGCAATTCACAAACTGGCCGAGTAATAAAGGACAACTATCGTCCAAAAATCTGTTGAGGGAAGGCAACGAGGCGGACTTGAAAGCGAGGCAGAATAGCAGGAAACAGATTTCAAGAGGTACGATGGAATCGCCTTTAAAGCACAGGAAGAGGGGCACAACTTCGACAATGATGCACTTGGCCAAAAAGGGCGTATGCGTTTTCTCCTGAATATATTCAGGAGAAAAGGCATACGCCCTTTTTGGCCAAGCAAGCAAGCGGGCAATGCAAATCTGCACTACAAAGAAGTATCACTTCCCACCGGTCAAAAGGGACATCCACAAAATGTGTAAGAACAAGAAAGGCAAGACAGGCCCTGGAGAACAGGGAGCCTTGTTATGCTGATGGGCGGGATGTAAATTGCCAACTGCCTCTCTGGAGGAGTGCATTCTGTTCCCTAAAACAAGTAAAGAACAGAGCTACAGAGCCAAGGGCACTACCAGTCTAGGGAATATACCTTGGGAAAACTGAAAATCAATAAGACAGAGCCACCCCAAAATTTAGGGCTGCACTGCATACAAGGACCTCAACTTGGATACACCTTAAGTATCCCAGAAAATATAAACATGGTTCCAAAAATTGTGGTACTTACGTACGATGGAATATCCCTCAGCCATGAAATCAATGTCATAAGACCAGTAGCAGCAAAATGGGTGGATTCAGGTACGATGATTCTAAGTGAAATAAGTCACACAGAAAAAGAAACTTATCATAAGATATCACTTATGAAGATCCTGTAAACATGGCTACACTTGAACTGAGTTAGGAAAGAGAACAGTGTCTCACATTTAGAAAACACTCTTATACCTGCTTAAGGGGGAAGGAGAGGTGGGGTGATGCATAAAACCAGAGTTTGATATAAGCACAGGTACCGTTCCAAAAACCAACTATGGAATAGACAAGACCTACACCGTCCTCAGCGAAAGGGACTCAAAACCCCATATTTCCCGCAGAGGAAAATATCTGACTAGTAAGAATCTTAAAACCTATGTATTGATATGTCTCCGTAAGGGAATCAAGTGTGTCTAGACTGGCATAAACATGGCAGCGAGAATCAGCTCAAACCCACTATAAAAAGGAATTTCAAAAACAAAACAAAAAAACTGGGAAATTCTTTACAATTCCTTCAGGGTCTCTGACGAAGGCTGGAATGACCCTATCTACAACGACAGCTGGATGTGGCATAAGGAGGGACACTTGGGACTGAGACGATTGGTGAGATTGGGTGAGCAAATGCAGACCCTTTAAAGCAATAATGCATGGCACCCATTCCATGGGTCCGAACTCTCCAGGTTGAAGGGAATATTACTACAGCTATAACATGTGCGGGAAACCTAGAGAACGGACACACTGTGAATACGAAAGGTTTCTGAAACTCAACGAATAGTCCCTCTCCTGGTGCTCCGGTTTGACTTTCCGTCTGCTTTACTATCAACCTCCCAAATTGGAGAGACAGCCCCTTTAACCTCCTGGTTCGCACAGGTTGCCAATTTGGCAGAGGATGAAAGGGAAGAGGGAGAACCAATGAGAGAGTAGCTGTTAGGCATTTGGACGGGCACATATCACTGTAATTTCCCGGCAGGAAGAAGAATTAACCAAATTCTCAGCCACCCACGGGGAACCAGTATAGGTCCTGAACCAAAATTTTGGACTTGCGGTCAGCTCACCAAAAACGAGTTGAAAAATGGAGCTCAGGGGCACAGCAATTCACAAACTGGCCGAGTAATAAAGGACAACTATCGTCCAAAAATCTGTTGAGGGAAGGCAACGAGGCGGACTTGAAAGCGAGGCAGAATAGCAGGAAAAAGATTTCAAGAGGTACGATGGAATCGCCTTTAAAGCACAGGAAGAGGGGCACAACTTCGACAATGATGCACTTGGCCAAAAAGGGCGTATGCGTTTTCTCCTGAATATATTCAGGAGAAAAGGCATACGCCCTTTTTGGCCAAGCAAGCAAGCGGGCAATGCAAATCTGCACTACAAAGAAGTATCACTTCCCACCGGTCAAAAGGGACATCCACAAAATGTGTAAGAACAAGAAAGGCAAGACAGGCCCTGGAGAACAGGGAGCCTTGTTATGCTGATGGGCGGGATGTAAATTGCCAACTGCCTCTCTGGAGGAGTGCATTCTGTTCCCTAAAACAAGTAAAGAACAGAGCTACAGAGCCAAGGGCACTACCAGTCTAGGGAATATACCTTGGGAAAACTGAAAATCAATAAGACAGAGCCACCCCAAAATTTAGGGCTGCACTGCATACAAGGACCTCAACTTGGATACACCTTAAGTATCCCAGAAAATATAAACATGGTTCAAAAAATTGTGGTACTTACGTACGATGGAATATCCCTCAGCCATGAAATCAATGTCATAAGACCAGTAGCAGCAAAATGGGTGGATTCAGGTACGATGATTCTAAGTGAAATAAGTCACACAGAAAAAGAAACTTATCATAAGATATCACTTATGAAGATCCTGTAAACATGGCTACACTTGAACTGAGTTAGGAAAGAGAACAGTGTCTCACATTTAGAAAACCCTCTTATACCTGCTTAAGGGGGAAGGAGAGGTGGGGTGATGCATAAAACCAGAGTTTGATATAAGCACAGGTACCGTTCCAAAAACCCACTATGGAATAGACAAGACCTACACCGTCCTCAGCGAAAGGGACTCAAAACCCCATATTTCCCGCAGAGGAAAATATCTGACTAGTAAGAATCTTAAAACCTATGTATTGATATGTCTCCGTAAGGGAATCAAGTGTGTCTAGACTGGCATAAACATGGCAGCGAGAATCAGCTCAAACCCACTATAAAAAGGAATTTCAAAAACAAAACAAAAAAACTGGGAAATTCTTTACAATTCCTTCAGGGTCTCTGATGAAGGCTGGAATGACCCTATCTACAATGACAGCTGGATGTGGCATAAGGAGGGACACTTGGGACTGAGACGATTGGTGAGATTGGGTGAGCAAATGCAGACCCTTTAAAGCAATAATGCATGGCACCCATTCCATGGGTCCGAACTCTCCAGGTTGAAGGGAATATTACTACAGCTATAACATGTGCGGGAAACCTAGAGAACGGACACACTGTGAATACGAAAGGTTTCTAAAACTCAACGCATAGTCCCTCCCCTGGTGCTGCGGTTTGACTTTCCATCTGCTTTACTATCAACCTCCCAACTTGGAGAGACAGCCCCTTTAACCTCTTGGTTCGCACAGGTTGCCAATTTGGCAGAGGATGAAAGGGAAGAGGGAGAACCAATGAGAGAGTAGCTGTTAGGCATTTGGACGGGCACATATCACTGTAATTTCCCGGCAGGAAGAAGAATTAACCAAATTCTCAGCCACCCACGGGGAACCAGTATAGGTCCTGAACCAAAATTTTGGACTTGCGGTCAGCTCACCAAAAACGAGTTGAAAAATGGAGCTCAGGGGCACAGCAATTCACAAACTGGCCGAGTAATAAAGGACAACTATCGTCCAAAAATCTGTTGAGGGAAGGCAACGAGGCGGACTTGAAAGCGAGGCAGAATAGCAGGAAACAGATTTCAAGAGGTACGATGGAATCGCCTTTAAAGCACAGGAAGAGGGGCACAACTTCGACAATGATGCACTTGGCCAAAAAGGGCGTATGCGTTTTCTCCTGAATATATTCAGGAGAAAAGGCATACGCCCTTTTTGGCCAAGCAAGCAAGCGGGCAATGCAAATCTGCACTACAAAGAAGTATCACTTCCCACCGGTCAAAAGGGACATCCACAAAATGTGTAAGAACAAGAAAGGCAAGACAGGCCCTGGAGAACAGGGAGCCTTGTTATGCTGATGGGCGGGATGTAAATTGCCAACTGCCTCTCTGGAGGAGTGCATTCTGTTCCCTAAAACAAGTAAAGAACAGAGCTACAGAGCCAAGGGCACTACCAGTCTAGGGAATATACCTTGGGAAAACTGAAAATCAATAAGACAGAGCCACCCCAAAATTTAGGGCTGCACTGCATACAAGGACCTCAACTTGGATACACCTTAAGTATCCCAGAAAATATAAACATGGTTCCAAAAATTGTGGTACTTACGTACGATGGAATATCCCTCAGCCATGAAATCAATGTCATAAGACCAGTAGCAGCAAAATGGGTGGATTCAGGTACGATGATTCTAAGTGAAATAAGTCACACAGAAAAAGAAACTTATCATAAGATATCACTTATGAAGATCCTGTAAACATGGCTACACTTGAACTGAGTTAGGAAAGAGAACAGTGTCTCACATTTAGAAAACACTCTTATACCTGCTTAAGGGGGAAGGAGAGGTGGGGTGATGCATAAAACCAGAGTTTGATATAAGCACAGGTACCGTTCCAAAAACCAACTATGGAATAGACAAGACCTACACCGTCCTCAGCGAAAGGGACTCAAAACCCCATATTTCCCGCAGAGGAAAATATCTGACTAGTAAGAATCTTAAAACCTATGTATTGATATGTCTCCGTAAGGGAATCAAGTGTGTCTAGACTGGCATAAACATGGCAGCGAGAATCAGCTCAAACCCACTATAAAAAGGAATTTCAAAAACAAAACAAAAAAACTGGGAAATTCTTTACAATTCCTTCAGGGTCTCTGATGAAGGCTGGAATGACCCTATCTACAACGACAGCTGGATGTGGCATAAGGAGGGACACTTGGGACTGAGACGATTGGTGAGATTGGGTGAGCAAATGCAGACCCTTTAAAGCAATAATGCATGGCACCCATTCCATGGGTCCGAACTCTCCAGGTTGAAGGGAATATTACTACAGCTATAACATGTGCGGGAAACCTAGAGAACGGACACACTGTGAATACGAAAGGTTTCTAAAACTCAACGCATAGTCCCTCCCCTGGTGCTGCGGTTTGACTTTCCATCTGCTTTACTATCAACCTCCAAACTTGGAAAGACAGCCCCTTTAACCTCTTGGTTCGCACAGGTTGCCAATTTGGCAGAGGATGAAAGGGAAGAGGGAGAACCAATGAGAGAGTAGCTGTTAGGCATTTGGACGGGCACATATCACTGTAATTTCCCGGCAGGAAGAAGAATTAACCAAATTCTCAGCCACCCACGGGGAACCAGTATAGGTCCTGAACCAAAATTTTGGACTTGCGGTCAGCTCACCAAAAACGAGTTGAAAAATGGAGCTCAGGGGCACAGCAATTCACAAACTGGCCGAGTAATAAAGGACAACTATCGTCCAAAAATCTGTTGAGGGAAGGCAACGAGGCGGACTTGAAAGCGAGGCAGAATAGCAGGAAACAGATTTCAAGAGGTACGATGGAATCGCCTTTAAAGCACAGGAAGAGGGGCACAACTTCGACAATGATGCACTTGGCCAAAAAGGGCGTATGCGTTTTCTCCTGAATATATTCAGGAGAAAAGGCATACGCCCTTTTTGGCCAAGCAAGCAAGCGGGCAATGCAAATCTGCACTACAAAGAAGTATCACTTCCCACCGGTCAAAAGGGACATCCACAAAATGTGTAAGAACAAGAAAGGCAAGACAGGCCCTGGAGAACAGGGAGCCTTGTTATGCTGATGGGCGGGATGTAAATTGCCAACTGCCTCTCTGGAGGAGTGCATTCTGTTCCCTAAAACAAGTAAAGAACAGAGCTACAGAGCCAAGGGCACTACCAGTCTAGGGAATATACCTTGGGAAAACTGAAAATCAATAAGACAGAGCCACCCCAAAATTTAGGGCTGCACTGCATACAAGGACCTCAACTTGGATACACCTTAAGTATCCCAGAAAATATAAACATGGTTCAAAAAATTGTGGTACTTACGTACGATGGAATATCCCTCAGCCATGAAATCAATGTCATAAGACCAGTAGCAGCAAAATGGGTGGATTCAGGTACGATGATTCTAAGTGAAATAAGTCACACAGAAAAGGAAACTTATCATAAGATATCACTTATGAAGATCCTGTAAACATGGCTACACTTGAACTGAGTTAGGAAAGAGAACAGTGTCTCACATTTAGAAAACCCTCTTATACCTGCTTAAGGGGGAAGGAGAGGTGGGGTGATGCATAAAACCAGAGTTTGATATAAGCACAGGTACCGTTCCAAAAACCCACTATGGAATAGACAAGACCTACACCGTCCTCAGCGAAAGGGACTCAAAACCCCATATTTCCCGCAGAGGAAAATATCTGACTAGTAAGAATCTTAAAACCTATGTATTGATATGTCTCCGTAAGGGAATCAAGTGTGTCTAGACTGGCATAAACATGGCAGCGAGAATCAGCTCAAACCCACTATAAAAAGGAATTTCAAAAACAAAACAAAAAAACTGGGAAATTCTTTACAATTCCTTCAGGGTCTCTGATGAAGGCTGGAATGACCCTATCTACAATGACAGCTGGATGTGGCATAAGGAGGGACACTTGGGACTGAGACGATTGGTGAGATTGGGTGAGCAAATGCAGACCCTTTAAAGCAATAATGCATGGCACCCATTCCATGGGTCCGAACTCTCCAGGTTGAAGGGAATATTACTACAGCTATAACATGTGCGGGAAACCTAGAGAACGGACACACTGTGAATACGAAAGGTTTCTAAAACTCAACGCATAGTCCCTCCCCTGGTGCTGCGGTTTGACTTTCCATCTGCTTTACTATCAACCTCCCAACTTGGAGAGACAGCCCCTTTAACCTCTTGGTTCGCACAGGTTGCCAATTTGGCAGAGGATGAAAGGGAAGAGGGAGAACCAATGAGAGAGTAGCTGTTAGGCATTTGGACGGGCACATATCACTGTAATTTCCCGGCAGGAAGAAGAATTAACCAAATTCTCAGCCACCCACGGGGAACCAGTATAGGTCCTGAACCAAAATTTTGGACTTGCGGTCAGCTCACCAAAAACGAGTTGAAAAATGGAGCTCAGGGGCACAGCAATTCACAAACTGGCCGAGTAATAAAGGACAACTATCGTCCAAAAATCTGTTGAGGGAAGGCAACGAGGCGGACTTGAAAGCGAGGCAGAATAGCAGGAAACAGATTTCAAGAGGTACGATGGAATCGCCTTTAAAGCACAGGAAGAGGGGCACAACTTCGACAATGATGCACTTGGCCAAAAAGGGCGTATGCGTTTTCTCCTGAATATATTCAGGAGAAAAGGCATACGCCCTTTTTGGCCAAGCAAGCAAGCGGGCAATGCAAATCTGCACTACAAAGAAGTATCACTTCCCACCGGTCAAAAGGGACATCCACAAAATGTGTAAGAACAAGAAAGGCAAGACAGGCCCTGGAGAACAGGGAGCCTTGTTATGCTGATGGGCGGGATGTAAATTGACAACTGCCTCTCTGGAGGAGTGCATTCTGTTCCCTAAAACAAGTAAAGAACAGAGCTACAGAGCCAAGGGCACTACCAGTCTAGGGAATATACCTTGGGAAAACTGAAAATCAATAAGACAGAGCCACCCCAAAATTTAGGGCTGCACTGCATACAAGGACCTCAACTTGGATACACCTTAAGTATCCCAGAAAATATAAACATGGTTCAAAAAATTGTGGTACTTACGTACGATGGAATATCCCTCAGCCATGAAATCAATGTCATAAGACCAGTAGCAGCAAAATGGGTGGATTCAGGTACGATGATTCTAAGTGAAATAAGTCACACAGAAAAAGAAACTTATCATAAGATATCACTTATGAAGATCCTGTAAACATGGCTACACTTGAACTGAGTTAGGAAAGAGAACAGTGTCTCACATTTAGAAAACACTCTTATACCTGCTTAAGGGGGAAGGAGAGGTGGGGTGATGCATAAAACCAGAGTTTGATATAAGCACAGGTACCGTTCCAAAAACCCACTATGGAATAGACAAGACCTACACCGTCCTCAGCGAAAGGGACTCAAAACCCCATATTTCCCGCAGAGGAAAATATCTGACTAGTAAGAATCTTAAAACCTATGTATTGATATGTCTCCGTAAGGGAATCAAGTGTGTCTAGACTGGCATAAACATGGCAGCGAGAATCAGCTCAAACCCACTATAAAAAGGAATTTCAAAAACAAAACAAAAAAACTGGGAAATTCTTTACAATTCCTTCAGGGTCTCTGATGAAGGCTGGAATGACCCTATCTACAACGACAGCTGGATGTGGCATAAGGAGGGACACTTGGGACTGAGACGATTGGTGAGATTGGGTGAGCAAATGCAGACCCTTTAAAGCAATAATGCATGGCACCCATTCCATGGGTCCGAACTCTCCAGGTTGAAGGGAATATTACTACAGCTATAACATGTGCGGGAAACCTAGAGAACGGACACACTGTGAATACGAAAGGTTTCTAAAACTCAACGCATAGTCCCTCCCCTGGTGCTCCGGTTTGACTTTCCATCTGCTTTACTATCAACCTCCAAACTTGGAAAGACAGCCCCTTTAACCTCTTGGTTCGCACAGGTTGCCAATTTGGCAGAGGATGAAAGGGAAGAGGGAGAACCAATGAGAGAGTAGCTGTTAGGCATTTGGACGGGCACATATCACTGTAATTTCCCGGCAGGAAGAAGAATTAACCAAATTCTCAGCCACCCACGGGGAACCAGTATAGGTCCTGAACCAAAATTTTGGACTTGCGGTCAGCTCACCAAAAACGAGTTGAAAAATGGAGCTCAGGGGCACAGCAATTCACAAACTGGCCGAGTAATAAAGGACAACTATCGTCCAAAAATCTGTTGAGGGAAGGCAACGAGGCGGACTTGAAAGCGAGGCAGAATAGCAGGAAACAGATTTCAAGAGGTACGATGGAATCGCCTTTAAAGCACAGGAAGAGGGGCACAACTTCGACAATGATGCACTTGGCCAAAAAGGGCGTATGCGTTTTCTCCTGAATATATTCAGGAGAAAAGGCATACGCCCTTTTTGGCCAAGCAAGCAAGCGGGCAATGCAAATCTGCACTACAAAGAAGTATCACTTCCCACCGGTCAAAAGGGACATCCACAAAATGTGTAAGAACAAGAAAGGCAAGACAGGCCCTGGAGAACAGGGAGCCTTGTTATGCTGATGGGCGGGATGTAAATTGCCAACTGCCTCTCTGGAGGAGTGCATTCTGTTCCCTAAAACAAGTAAAGAACAGAGCTACAGAGCCAAGGGCACTACCAGTCTAGGGAATATACCTTGGGAAAACTGAAAATCAATAAGACAGAGCCACCCCAAAATTTAGGGCTGCACTGCATACAAGGACCTCAACTTGGATACACCTTAAGTATCCCAGAAAATATAAACATGGTTCAAAAAATTGTGGTACTTACGTACGATGGAATATCCCTCAGCCATGAAATCAATGTCATAAGACCAGTAGCAGCAAAATGGGTGGATTCAGGTACGATGATTCTAAGTGAAATAAGTCACACAGAAAAAGAAACTTATCATAAGATATCACTT
Source organism: Hyperoodon ampullatus (assembly GCF_949752795.1). NCBI lineage: Eukaryota > Metazoa > Chordata > Mammalia > Artiodactyla > Ziphiidae > Hyperoodon > Hyperoodon ampullatus. The sequence goes on from NW_027640750.1 coordinate 614,222, forward strand.
ATGAAGATCCTGTAAACATGGCTACACTTGAACTGAGTTAGGAAAGAGAACAGTGTCTCACATTTAGAAAACCCTCTTATACCTGCTTAAGGGGGAAGGAGAGGTGGGGTGATGCATAAAACCAGAGTTTGATATAAGCACAGGTACCGTTCCAAAAACCCACTATGGAATAGACAAGACCTACACCGTCCTCAGCGAAAGGGACTCAAAACCCCATATTTCCCGCAGAGGAAAATATCTGACTAGTAAGAATCTTAAAACCTATGTATTGATATGTCTCCGTAAGGGAATCAAGTGTGTCTAGACTGGCATAAACATGGCAGCGAGAATCAGCTCAAACCCACTATAAAAAGGAATTTCAAAAACAAAACAAAAAAACTGGGAAATTCTTTACAATTCCTTCAGGGTCTCTGATGAAATCTGGAATGACCCTATCTACAACGACAGCTGGATGTGGCATAAGGAGGGACACTTGGGACTGAGACGATTGGTGAGATTGGGTGAGCAAATGCAGACCCTTTAAAGCAATAATGCATGGCACCCATTCCATGGGTCCGAACTCTCCAGGTTGAAGGGAATATTACTACAGCTATAACATGTGCAGGAAACCTAGAGAATGGACACACTGTGAATACGAAAGGTTTCTAAAACTCAACGCATAGTCCCTCTCCTGGTGCTCCGGTTTGACTTTCCGTCTGCTTTACTATCAACCTCCCAACTTGGAGAGACAGCCCCTTTAACCTCTTGGTTCGCACAGGTTGCCAATTTGGCAGAGGATGAAAGGGAAGAGGGAGAACCAATGAGAGAGTAGCTGTTAGGCATTTGGACGGGCACATATCACTGTAATTTCCCGGCAGGAAGAAGAATTAACCAAATTCTCAGCCACCCACCGGGAACCAGTATAGGTCCTGAACCAAAATTTTGGACTTGCGGTCAGCTCACCAAAAACGAGTTGAAAAATGGAGCTCAGGGGCACAGCATTTCACAAACTGGCCGAGTAATAAAGGACAACTATCGTCCAAAAATCTGTTGAGGGAAGGCAACGAGGCGGACTTGAAAGCGAGGCAGAATAGCAGGAAACAGATTTCAAGAGGTACGTTGGAATCACCTTTAAAGCACAGGAAGAGGGGCACAACTTCGACAATGATGCACTTGGCCAAAAAGGGCGTATGCGTTTTCTCCTGAATATATTCAGGAGAAAAGGCATACGCCCTTTTTGGCCAAGCAAGCAAGCGGGCAATGCAAATCTGCACTACAAAGAAGTATCACTTCCCAACAGTCAAAGGGGACATCCACAAAATGTGTAAGAACAAGAAAGGCAAGACAGGCCCTGGAGAACAGGGAGCCTTGTTATGCTGATGGGCGGGATGTAAATTGCCAACTGCCTCTCTGGAGGAGTGCATTCTGTTCCCTAAAACAAGTAAAGAACAGAGCTACAGAGCCAAGGGCACTACCAGTCTAGGGAATATACCTTGGGAAAACTGAAAATCAATAAGACAGAGCCACCCCAAAATTTAGGGCTGCACTGCATACAAGGACCTCAACTTGGATACACCTTAAGTATCCCAGAAAATATAAACATGGTTCAAAAAATTGTGGTACTTACGTACGATGGAATATCCCTCAGCCATGAAATCAATGTCATAAGACCAGTAGCAGCAAAATGGGTGGATTCAGGTACGATGATTCTAAGTGAAATAAGTCACACAGAAAAAGAAACTTATCATAAGATATCACTTATGAAGATCCTGTAAACATGGCTACACTTGAACTGAGTTAGGAAAGAGAACAGTGTCTGACATTTAGAAAACACTCTTATACCAGCTTAAGGGGGAAGGAGAGGTGGGGTGATGCATAAAACCAGAGTTTGATATAAGCACAGGTACCGTTCCAAAAACCAACTATGGAATAGACAAGACCTACACCGTCCTCAGTGAAAGGGACTCAAAACCCCATATTTCCCGCAGAGGAAAATATCTGACTAGTAAGAATCTTAAAACCTATGTATTGATATGTCTCCGTATGGGAATCAAGTGTGTCTAGACTGGCATAAACATGGCAGCGATTATCAGCTCAAACCCACTATAAAAAGGAATTTCAAAAACAAAACAAAAAAACTGGGAAATTCTTTACAATTCCTTCAGGGTCTCTGATGAAAGCTGGAATGACCCTATCTACAACGACAGCTGTATGTGGCATAAGGAGGGACACTTGGGACTGAGACGATTGGTGAGATTGGGTGAGCAAATGCAGACCCTTTAAAGCAATAATGCATGGCACCCATTCCATGGGTCCAAACTCTCCAGGTTGAAGGGAATATTACTACAGCTATAACATGTGCGGGAAACCTAGAGAACGGACACACTGTGAATACGAAAGGTTTCTAAAACTCAACGCATAGTCCCTCTCCTGGTGCTCCGGTTTGACTTTCCGTCTGCTTTACTATCAACCTCCCAACTTGGAGAGACAGCCCCTTTAACCTCTTGGTTCGCACAGGTTGCCAATTTGGCAGAGGATGAAAGGGAAGAGGGAGAACCAATGAGAGAGTAGCTGTTAGGCATTTGGACGGGCACATATCACTGTAATTTCCCGGCAGGAAGAAGAATTAACCAAATTCTCAGCCACCCACCGGGAACCAGTATAGGTCCTGAACCAAAATTTTGGACTTGCGGTCAGCTCACCAAAAACGAGTTGAAAAATGGAGCTCAGGGGCACAGCTATTCACAAACTGGCCGAGTAATAAAGGACAACTGTCGTCCAAAAATCTGTTGAGGGAAGGCAACGAGGCGGACTTGAAAGCGAGGCAGAATAGCAGGAAACAGATTTCAAGAGGTACGTTGGAATCGCCTTTAAAGCACAGGAAGAGGGGCACAACTTCGACAATGATGCACTTGGCCAAAAAGGGCGTATGCGTTTTCTCCTGAATATATTCAGGAGAAAATGCATACGCCCTTTTTGGCCAAGCAAGCAAGCGGGCAATGCAAATCTGCACTACAAAGAAGTATCACTTCCCACCGGTCAAAAGGGACATCCACAAAATGTGTAAGAACAAGAAACGCAAGACAGGCCCTGGAGAAGAGGGAGCCTTGTTATGCTGATGGGCGGGATGTAAATTGCCAACTGCCTCTCTGGAGGAGTGCATTCTGTTCCCTAAAACAAGTAAAGAACAGAGCTACAGAGCCAAGGGCACTACCAGTCTAGGGAATATACCTTGGGAAAACTGAAAATCAATAAGACAGAGCCACCCCAAAATTTAGGGCTGCACTGCATACAAGGACCTCAACTTGGATACACCTTAAGTATCCCAGAAAATATAAACATGGTTCAAAAAATTGTGGTACTTACGTACGATGGAATATCCCTCAGCCATGAAATCAATGTCATAAGACCAGTAGCAGCAAAATGGGTGGATTCTGGTACGATGATTCTAAGTGAAATAAGTCACACAGAAAAAGAAACTTATCATAAGATATCACTTATGAAGATCCTGTAAACATGGCTACACTTGAACTGAGTTAGGAAAGAGAACAGTGTCTCACATTTAGAAAACACTCTTATACCTGCTTAAGGGGGAAGGAGAGGTGGGATGATGCATAAAACCAGAGTTTGATATAAGCACAGGTACCGTTCCAAAAACCAACTATGGAATAGACAAGACCTACACCTTCCTCAGTGATAGGGACTCAAAACCCCATATTTCCCGCAGAGGAAAATATCTGACTAGTAAGAATCTTAAAACCTATGTATTGATATGTCTCCATAAGGGAATCAAGTGTGTCTAGACTGGCATAAACATGGCAGCGAGAATCAGCTCAAACCCACTATAAAAAGGAATTTCAAAAACAAAACAAAAAAACTGGGAAATTCTTTACAATTCCTTCAGGGTCTCTGATGAAAGCTGCAATGACCCTATCTACAATGACAGCTGGATGTGGCATAAGGAGGGACACTTGGGACGGAGACGATTGGTGAGATTGGGTGAGCAAATGCAGACCCTTTAAAGCAATAATGCATGGCACCCATTCCATGGGTCCGAACTCTCCAGGTTGAAGGGAATATTACTACAGCTATAACATGTGTGGGAAACCTAGAGAACGGACACACTGTGAATACGAAAGGTTTCTAAAACTCAAAGAATAGACCCTCTCCTGGTGCTCCGGTTTGACTTTCCGTCTGCTTTACTATCAACCTCCCAACTTGGAGAGACAGCCCCTTTAACCTCTTGGTTCGCACAGGTTGCCAATTTGGCAGAGGATGAAAGGGAAGAGGGAGAACCAATGAGAGAGTAGCTGTTAGGCATTTGGACGGGCACATATCACTGTAATTTCCCGGCAGGAAGAAGAATTAACCAAATTCTCAGCCACCCACCGGGAACCAGTATAGATCCTGAACCAAAATTTTGGATTGCGGTCAGCTCACCAAAAACGAGTTGAAGAATGGAGCTCAGGGGCACAGCAATTCACAAACTGGCCGAGTAATAAAGGACAACTATCGTCCAAAAATCTGTTGAGGGAAGGCAACGAGGCGGACTTGAAAGCGAGGCAGAAGAGCAGGAAACAGATTTCAAGAGGTACTTTGGAATCGCCTTTAAAGCACAGGAAGAGGGGCACAACTTCGACAATGATGCACTTGGCCAAAAAGGGCGTATGCGTTTTCTCCTGAATATATTCAGGAGAAAACGCATACACCCTTTTTGGCCAAGCAAGCAAGCGGGCAAGGCAAATCTGCACTACAAAGAAGTATCACTTCCCACCGGTCAAAAGGGACATCCACAAAATGTGTAAGAACAAGAAAGGCAAGACAGGCCCTGGAGAACAGGGAGCCTTGTTATGCTGATGGGCGGGATGTAAATTGACAACTGCCTCTCTGGAGGAGTGCATTCTGTTCCCTAAAACAAGTAAAGAACAGAGCTACAGAGCCAAGGGCACTACCAGTCTAGGGAATATACCTTGGGAAAACTGAAAATCAATAAGACAGAGCCACCCCAAAATTTAGGGCTGCACTGCATACAAGGACCTCAACTTGGATACACCTTAAGTATCCCAGAAAATATAAACATGGTTCAAAAAATTGTGGTACTTACGTACGATGGAATATCCCTCAGCCATGAAATCAATGTCATAAGACCAGTAGCAGCAAAATGGGTGGATTCAGGTATGATGATTCTAAGTGAAATAAGTCACACAGAAAAAGAAACTTATCATAAGATATCAATTATGAAGATCCTGTAAATATGGCTACACTTGAACTGAGTTAGGAAAGAGAACAGTGTCTCACATTTAGAAAACACTCTTATACCTGCTTAAGGGGGAAGGAGAGGTGGGGTGATGCATAAAACCAGAGTTTGATATAAGCACAGGTACCGTTCCAAAAACCAACTATGGAATAGACAAGACCTACACCGTCCTCAGTGAAAGGGACTCAAAACACCATATTTCCCGCAGAGGAAAATATCTGACTAGTAAGAATCTTAAAACCTATGTATTGATATGTCTCCATAAGGGAATCAAGTGTGTCTAGACTGGCATAAACATGGCAGCGAGAATCAGCTCAAACCCACTATAAAAAGGAATTTCAAAAACAAAACAAAAAAACTGGGAAATTCTTTACAATTCCTTCAGGGTCTCTGATGAAGGCTGGAATGACCCTATCTACAACGACAGCTGGATGTGGCATAAGGAGGGACACTTGGGACTGAGACGATTGGTGAGATTGGGTGAGCAAATGCAGACCCTTTAAAGCAATAATGCATGGCACCCATTCCATGGGTCCGAACTCTCCAGGTTGAAGGGAATATTACTACAGCTATAACATGTGCGGGAAACCTAGAGAACGGACACACTGTGAATACGAAAGGTTTCTAAAACTCAACGAATAGTCCCACTCCTGGTGCTCCGGTTTGACTTTCCGTCTGCTTTACTATCAACCTCCCAACTTGGAGAGACAGCCCCTTTAACCTCTTGGTTCGCACAGGTTGCCAATTTGGCAGAGGATGAAAGGGAAGAGGGAGAACCAATGATAGAGTAGCTGTTAGGCATTTGGACGGTCACATATCACTGTAATTTACCGGCAGGAAGAAGAATTAACCAAATTCTCAGCCACCCACCGGGAACCAGTATAGGTCCTGAACCAAAATTTTGGACTTGCGGTCAGCTCACCAAAAACGAGTTGAAAAATGGAGCTCAGGGACACAGCAATTCACAAACTGGCCGAGTAATAAAGGACAACTATCGTCCAAAAATCTGTTGAGGGAAGGCAACGAGGCGGACTTGAAAGCAAGGCAGAATAGCAGGAAACAGATTTCAAGAGGTACGTTGGAATCGCCTTTAAAGCACAGGAAGAGGGGCACAACTTCGACAATGATGCACTTGGCCAAAAAGGGCGTATGCGTTTTCTCCTGAATATATTCAGGAGAAAACGCATACGCCCTTTTTGGCCAAGCAAGCAAGCGGGCAATGCAAATCTGCACTACAAAGAAGTATCACTTCCCACCGGTCAAAAGGGACATCCACAAAATGTGTAAGAACAAGAAAGGCAAGACAGGCCCTGGAGAACAGGGAGCCTTGTTATGCTGATGGGCGGGATGTAAATTGCCAACTGCCTCTCTGGAGGAGTGCATTCTGTTCCCTAAAACAAGTAAAGAACAGAGCTACAGAGCCAAGGGCACTACCAGTCTAGGGAATATACCTTGGGAAAACTGAAAATCAATAAGACAGAGCCACCCCAAAATTTAGGGCTGCACTGCATACAAGGACCTCAACTTGGATACACCTTAAGTATCCCAGAAAATATAAACATGGTTCAAAAAATTGTGGTACTTACGTACGATGGAATATCCCTCAGCCATGAAATCAATGTCATAAGACCAGTAGCAGCAAAATGGGTGGATTCAGGTACGATGATTCTAAGTGAAATAAGTCACACAGAAAAAGAAACTTATCATAAGATATCACTTATGAAGATCCTGTAAACATGGCTACACTTGAACTGAGTTAGGAAAGAGAACAGTGTCTGACATTTAGAAAACACTCTTATACCAGCTTAAGGGGGAAGGAGAGGTGGGGTGATGCATAAAACCAGAGTTTGATATAAGCACAGGTACCGTTCCAAAAACCAACTATGGAATAGACAAGACCTACACCGTCCTCAGTGAAAGGGACTCAAAACCCCATATTTCCCGCAGAGGAAAATATCTGACTAGTAAGAATCTTAAAACCTATGTATTGATATGTCTCCGTATGGGAATCAAGTGTGTCTAGACTGGCATAAACATGGCAGCGATTATCAGCTCAAACCCACTATAAAAAGGAATTTCAAAAACAAAACAAAAAAACTGGGAAATTCTTTACAATTCCTTCAGGGTCTCTGATGAAAGCTGGAATGACCCTATCTACAACGACAGCTGTATGTGGCATAAGGAGGGACACTTGGGACTGAGACGATTGGTGAGATTGGGTGAGCAAATGCAGACCCTTTAAAGCAATAATGCATGGCACCCATTCCATGGGTCCGAACTCTCCAGGTTGAAGGGAATATTACTACAGCTATAACATGTGCGGGAAACCTAGAGAACGGACACACTGTGAATACGAAAGGTTTCTAAAACTCAACGCATAGTCCCTCTCCTGGTGCTCCGGTTTGACTTTCCGTCTGCTTTACTATCAACCTCCCAACTTGGAGAGACAGCCCCTTTAACCTCTTGGTTCGCACAGGTTGCCAATTTGGCAGAGGATGAAAGGGACGAGGGAGAACCAATGAGAGAGTAGCTGTTAGGCATTTGGACGGGCACATATCACTGTAATTTCCCGGCAGGAAGAATAATTAACCAAATTCTCAGCCACCCACCGGGAACCAGTATAGGTCCTGAACCAAAATTTTGGACTTGCGGTCAGCTCACCAAAAACGAGTTGAAAAATGGAGCTCAGGGGCACAGCTATTCACAAACTGGCCGAGTAATAAAGGACAACTGTCGTCCAAAAATCTGTTGAGGGAAGGCAACGAGGCGGACTTGAAAGCGAGGCAGAATAGCAGGAAACAGATTTCAAGAGGTACGTTGGAATCGCCTTTAAAGCACAGGAAGAGGGGCACAACTTCGACAATGATGCACTTGGCCAAAAAGGGCGTATGCGTTTTCTCCTGAATATATTCAGGAGAAAATGCATACGCCCTTTTTGGCCAAGCAAGCAAGCGGGCAATGCAAATCTGCACTACAAAGAAGTATCACTTCCCACCGGTCAAAAGGGACATCCACAAAATGTGTAAGAACAAGAAACGCAAGACAGGCCCTGGAGAAGAGGGAGCCTTGTTATGCTGATGGGCGGGATGTAAATTGCCAACTGCCTCTCTGGAGGAGTGCATTCTGTTCCCTAAAACAAGTAAAGAACAGAGCTACAGAGCCAAGGGCACTACCAGTCTAGGGAATATACCTTGGGAAAACTGAAAATCAATAAGACAGAGCCACCCCAAAATTTAGGGCTGCACTGCATACAAGGACCTCAACTTGGATACACCTTAAGTATCCCAGAAAATATAAACATGGTTCAAAAAATTGTGGTACTTACGTACGATGGAATATCCCTCAGCCATGAAATCAATGTCATAAGACCAGTAGCAGCAAAATGGGTGGATTCTGGTACGATGATTCTAAGTGAAATAAGTCACACAGAAAAAGAAACTTATCATAAGATATCACTTATGAAGATCCTGTAAACATGGCTACACTTGAACTGAGTTAGGAAAGAGAACAGTGTCTCACATTTAGAAAACACTCTTATACCTGCTTAAGGGGGAAGGAGAGGTGGGATGATGCATAAAACCAGAGTTTGATATAAGCACAGGTACCGTTCCAAAAACCAACTATGGAATAGACAAGACCTACACCTTCCTCAGTGATAGGGACTCAAAACCCCATATTTCCCGCAGAGGAAAATATCTGACTAGTAAGAATCTTAAAACCTATGTATTGATATGTCTCCGTAAGGGAATCAAGTGTGTCTAGACTGGCATAAACATGGCAGCGAGAATCAGCTCAAACCCACTATAAAAAGGAATTTCAAAAACAAAACAAAAAAACTGGGAAATTCTTTACAATTCCTTCAGGGTCTCTGATGAAAGCTGCAATGACCCTATCTACAATGACAGCTGGATGTGGCATAAGGAGGGACACTTGGGACTGAGACGATTGGTGAGATTGGGTGAGCAAATGCAGACCCTTTAAAGCAATAATGCATGGCACCCATTCCATGGGTCCGAACTCTCCAGGTTGAAGGGAATATTACTACAGCTATAACATGTGTGGGAAACCTAGAGAACGGACACACTGTGAATACGAAAGGTTTCTAAAACTCAAAGAATAGACCCTCTCCTGGTGCTCCGGTTTGACTTTCCGTCTGCTTTACTATCAACCTCCCAACTTGGAGAGACAGCCCCTTTAACCTCTTGGTTCACACAGGTTGCCAATTTGGCAGAGGATGAAAGGGAAGAGGGAGAACCAATGAGAGAGTAGCTGTTAGGCATTTGGACGGGCACATATCACTGTAATTTCCCGGCAGGAAGAAGAATTAACCAAATTCTCAGCCACCCACCGGGAACCAGTATAGATCCTGAACCAAAATTTTGGATTGCGGTCAGCTCACCAAAAACGAGTTGAAGAATGGAGCTCAGGGGCACAGCAATTCACAAACTGGCCGAGTAATAAAGGACAACTATCGTCCAAAAATCTGTTGAGGGAAGGCAACGAGGCGGACTTGAAAGCGAGGCAGAAGAGCAGGAAACAGATTTCAAGAGGTACTTTGGAATCGCCTTTAAAGCACAGGAAGAGGGGCACAACTTCGACAATGATGCACTTGGCCAAAAAGGGCGTATGCGTTTTCTCCTGAATATATTCAGGAGAAAACGCATACGCCCTTTTTGGCCAAGCAAGCAAGCGGGCAAGGCAAATCTGCACTACAAAGAAGTATCACTTCCCACCGGTCAAAAGGGACATCCACAAAATGTGTAAGAACAAGAAAGGCAAGACAGGCCCTGGAGAACAGGGAGCCTTGTTATGCTGATGGGCGGGATGTAAATTGACAACTGCCTCTCTGGAGGAGTGCATTCTGTTCCCTAAAACAAGTAAAGAACAGAGCTACAGAGCCAAGGGCACTACCAGTCTAGGGAATATACCTTGGGAAAACTGAAAATCAATAAGACAGAGCCACCCCAAAATTTAGGGCTGCACTGCATACAAGGACCTCAACTTGGATACACCTTAAGTATCCCAGAAAATATAAACATGGTTCAAAAAATTGTGGTACTTACGTACGATGGAATATCCCTCAGCCATGAAATCAATGTCATAAGACCAGTAGCAGCAAAATGGGTGGATTCAGGTATGATGATTCTAAGTGAAATAAGTCACACAGAAAAAGAAACTTATCATAAGATATCAATTATGAAGATCCTGTAAATATGGCTACACTTGAACTGAGTTAGGAAAGAGAACAGTGTCTCACATTTAGAAAACACTCTTATACCTGCTTAAGGGGGAAGGAGAGGTGGGGTGATGCATAAAACCAGAGTTTGATATAAGCACAGGTACCGTTCCAAAAACCAACTATGGAATAGACAAGACCTACACCGTCCTCAGTGAAAGGGACTCAAAACACCATATTTCCCGCAGAGGAAAATATCTGACTAGTAAGAATCTTAAAACCTATGTATTGATATGTCTCCATAAGGGAATCAAGTGTGTCTAGACTGGCATAAACATGGCAGCGAGAATCAGCTCAAACCCACTATAAAAAGGAATTTCAAAAACAAAACAAAAAAACTGGGAAATTCTTTACAATTCCTTCAGGGTCTCTGATGAAGGCTGGAATGACCCTATCTACAACGACAGCTGGATGTGGCATAAGGAGGGACACTTGGGACTGAGACGATTGGTGAGATTGGGTGAGCAAATGCAGACCCTTTAAAGCAATAATGCATGGCACCCATTCCATGGGTCCGAACTCTCCAGGTTGAAGGGAATATTACTACAGCTATAACATGTGCGGGAAACCTAGAGAACGGACACACTGTGAATACGAAAGGTTTCTAAAACTCAACGAATAGTCCCACTCCTGGTGCTCCGGTTTGACTTTCCGTCTGCTTTACTATCAACCTCCCAACTTGGAGAGACAGCCCCTTTAACCTCTTGGTTCGCACAGGTTGCCAATTTGGCAGAGGATGAAAGGGAAGAGGGAGAACCAATGAGAGAGTAGCTGTTAGGCATTTGGACGGTCACATATCACTGTAATTTACCGGCAGGAAGAAGAATTAACCAAATTCTCAGCCACCCACCGGGAACCAGTATAGGTCCTGAACCAAAATTTTGGACTTGCGGTCAGCTCACCAAAAACGAGTTGAAAAATGGAGCTCAGGGACACAGCAATTCACAAACTGGCCGAGTAATAAAGGACAACTATCGTCCAAAAATCTGTTGAGGGAAGGCAACGAGGCGGACTTGAAAGCAAGGCAGAATAGCAGGAAACAGATTTCAAGAGGTACGTTGGAATCGCCTTTAAAGCACAGGAAGAGGGGCACAACTTCGACAATGATGCACTTGGCCAAAAAGGGCGTATGCGTTTTCTCCTGAATATATTCAGGAGAAAACGCATACGCCCTTTTTGGCCAAGCAAGCAAGCGGGCAATGCAAATCTGCACTACAAAGAAGTATCACTTCCCACCGGTCAAAAGGGACATCCACAAAATGTGTAAGAACAAGAAAGGCAAGACAGGCCCTGGAGAAAAGGGAGCCTTGTTATGCTGATGGGCGGGATGTAAATTGACAACTGCCTCTCTGGAGGAGTGCATTCTGTTCCCTAAAACAAGTAAAGAACAGAGCTACAGAGCCAAGGGCACTACCAGTCTAGGGAATATACCTTGGGAAAACTGAAAATCAATAAGACAGAGCCACCCCAAAATTTAGGGCTGCACTGCATACAAGGACCTCAACTTGGATACACCTTAAGTATCCCAGAAAATATAAACATGGTTCAAAAAATTGTGGTACTTACGTACGATGGAATATCCCTCAGCCATGAAATCAATGTCATAAGACCAGTAGCAGCAAAATGGGTGGATTCAGGTACGATGATTCTAAGTGAAATAAGTCACACAGAAAAAGAAACTTATCATAAGATATCACTTATGAAGATCCTGTAAACATGGCTACACTTGAACTGAGTTAGGAAAGAGAACAGTGTCTCACATTTAGAAAACACTCTTATACCTGCTTAAGGGGGAAGGAGAGGTGGGGTGATGCATAAAACCAGAGTTTGATATAAGCACAGGTACCGTTCCAAAAACCAACTATGGAATAGACAAGACCTACACCGTCCTCAGTGAAAGGGACTCAAAACCCCATATTTCCTGCAGAGGAAAATATCTGACTAGTAAGAATCTTAAAACCTATGTATTGATATGTCTCCGTAAGGGAATCAAGTGTGTCTAGACTGGCATAAACATGGCAGCGAGAATCAGCTCAAACCCACTATAAAAAGGAATTTCAAAAACAAAACAAAAAAACTGGGAAATTCTTTACAATTCCTTCAGGGTCTCTGATGAAATCTGGAATGACCCTATCTACAACGACAGCTGGATGTGGCATAAGGAGGGACACTTGGGACTGAGACGATTGGTGAGATTGGGTGAGCAAATGCAGACCCTTTAAAGCAATAATGCATGGCACCCATTCCATGGGTCCGAACTCTCCAGGTTGAAGGGAATATTACTACAGCTATAACATGTGCAGGAAACCTAGAGAACGGACACACTGTGAATACGAAAGGTTTCTAAAACTCAACGCATAGTCCCTCTCCTGGTGCTCCGGTTTGACTTTCCGTCTGCTTTACTATCAACCTCCCAACTTGGAGAGACAGCCCCTTTAACCTCTTGGTTCGCACAGGTTGCCAATTTGGCAGAGGATGAAAGGGAAGAGGGAGAACCAATGAGAGAGTAGCTGTTAGGCATTTGGACGGGCACATATCACTGTAATTTCCCGGCAGGAAGAAGAATTAACCAAATTCTCAGCCACCCACCGGGAACCAGTATAGGTCCTGAACCAAAATTTTGGACTTGCGGTCAGCTCACCAAAAACGAGTTGAAAAATGGAGCTCAGGGGCACAGCAATTCACAAACTGGCCGAGTAATAAAGGACAACTATCGTCCAAAAATCTGTTGAGGGAAGGCAACGAGGCGGACTTGAAAGCGAGGCAGAATAGCAGGAAACAGATTTCAAGAGGTACGTTGGAATCGCCTTTAAAGCACAGGAAGAGGGGCACAACTTCGACAATGATGCACTTGGCCAAAAAGGGCGTATGCGTTTTCTCCTGAATATATTCAGGAGAAAACGCATACGCCCTTTTTGGCCAAGCAAGCAAGCGGGCAATGCAAATCTGCACTACAAAGAAGTATCACTTCCCACCGGTCAAAAGGGACATCCACAAAATGTGTAAGAACAAGAAAGGCAAGACAGGCCCTGTAGAACAGGGAGCCTTGTTATGCTGATGGGCGGGATGTAAATTGCCAACTGCCTCTCTGGAGGAGTGCATTCTGTTCCCTAAAACAAGTAAAGAACAGAGCTACAGAGCCAAGGGCACTACCAGTCTAGGGAATATACCTTGGGAAAACTGAAAATCAATAAGACAGAGCCACCCCAAAATTTAGGGCTGCACTGCATACAAGGGCCTCAACTTGGATACACCTTAAGTATCCCAGAAAATATAAACATGGTTCAAAAAATTGTGGTACTTACGTACGATGGAATATCCCTCAGCCAGGAAATCAATGTCATAAGACCAGTAGCAGCAAAATGGGTGGATTCAGGTACGATGATTCTAAGTGAAATAAGTCACACAGAAAAAGAAACTTATCATAAGATATCACTTATGAAGATCCTGTAAACATGGCTACACTTGAACTGAGTTAGGAAAGAGAACAGTGTCTCACATTTAGAAAACACTCTTATACCTGCTTAAGGGGGAAGGAGAGGTGGGGTGATGCATAAAACCAGAGTTTGATATAAGCACAGGTACCGTTCCAAAAACCAACTATGGAATAGACAAGACCTACAGCGTCCTCAGTGAAAGGGACTCAAAACCCCATATTTCCCGCAGAGGAAAATATCTGACTAGTAAGAATCTTAAAACCTATGTATTGATATGTCTCCGTAAGGGAATCAAGTGTGTCTAGACTGGCATAAACATGGCAACGAGAATCAGCTCAAACCCACTATAAAAAGGAATTTCAAAAACAAAACAAAAAAACGGGGAGATTCTTTACAATTCCTTCAGGGTCTCTGATGAAAGCTGGAATGACCCTATCTACAATGACAGCTGGATGTGGCATAAGGAGGGACACTTGGGACTGAGACGATTGGTGAGATTGGGTGAGCAAATGCAGACCCTTTAAAGCAATAATGCATGGCACCCATTCCATGGGTCCGAACTCTCCAGGTTGAAGGGAATATTACTACAGCTATAACATGTGCGGGAAACCTAGAGAACGGACACACTGTGAATACGAAAGGTTTCTAAAACTCAACGAATAGTCCCACTCCTGGTGCTCCGGTTTGACTTTCCGTCTGCTTTACTATCAACCTCCCAACTTGGAGAGACAGCCCCTTTAACATCTTGGTTCGCACAGGTTGCCAATTTGGCAGAGGATGAAAGGGAAGAGGGAGAACCTATGAGAGAGTAGCTGTTAGGCATTTGGACGGGCACATATCACTGTAATTTCCCGGCAGGAAGAAGAATTAACCAAATTCTCAGCCACCCACCGGGAACCAGTATAGGTCCTGAACCAAAATTTTGGACTTGCGGTCAGCTCACCAAAAACGAGTTGAAAAATGGAGCTCAGGGGCACAGCAATTCACAAACTGGCCGAGTAATAAAGGACAACTATCGTCCAAAAATCTGTTGAGGGAAGGCAACGAGGCGGACTTGAAAGCGAGGCAGAATAGCAGGAAACAGATTTCAAGAGGTACGTTGGAATCGCCTTTAAAACACAGGAAGAGGGGCACAACTTCGACAATGATGCACTTGGCCAAAAAGGGCGTATGCGTTTTCTCCTGAATATATTCAGGAGAAAAGGCATACGCCCTTTTTGGCCAAGCAAACAAGCGGGCAATGCAAATCTGCACTACAAAGAAGTATCACTTCCCACCGGTCAAAAGGGACATCCACAAAATGTGTAAGAACAAGAAAGGCAAGACAGGCCCTGGAGAACAGGGAGCCTTGTTATGCTGATGGGCGGGATGTAAATTGCCAACTGCCTCTCTGGAGGAGTGCATTCTGTTCCCTAAAACAAGTAAAGAACAGAGCTACAGAGCCAAGGGCACTACCAGTCTAGGGAATATACCTTGGGAAAACTGAAAATCAATAAGACAGAGCCACCCCAAAATTTAGGGCTGCACTGCATACAAGGACCTCAACTTGGATACACCTTAAGTATCCCAGAAAATATAAACATGGTTCAAAAAATTGTGGTACTTACGTACGATGGAATATCCCTCAGCCATGAAATCAATGTCATAAGACCAGTAGCAGCAAAATGGGTGGATTCAGGTACGATGATTCTAAGTGAAATAAGTCACACAGAAAAAGAAACTTATCATAAGATATCACTTATGAAGATCCTGTAAACATGGCTACACTTGAACTGAGTTAGGAAAGAGAACAGTGTCTCACATTTAGAAAACACTCTTATACCTGCTTAAGGGGGAAGGAGAGGTGGGGTGATGCATAAAACAAGAGTTTGATATAAGCACAGGTACCGTTCCAAAAACCAACTATGGAATAGACAAGACCTACACCGTCCTCAGTGAAAGGGACTCAAAACCCCATATTTCCCGCAGAGGAAAATATCTGACTAGTAAGAATCTTAAAACCTATGTATTGATATGTCTCCATAAGGGAATCAAGTGTGTCTAGACTGGCATAAACATGGCAACGAGAATCAGCTCAAACCCACTATAAAAAGGAATTTCAAAAACAAAACAAAAAAACGGGGAAATTCTTTACAATTCCTTCAGGGTCTCTGATGAAAGCTGGAATGACCCTATCTACAACGACAGCTGGATGTGGCATAAGGAGGGACACTTGGGACTGAGACGATTGGTGAGATTGGGTGAGCAAATGCAGACCCTTTAATGCAATAATGCATGGCACCCATTCCATGGGTCCGAACTCTCCAGGTTGAAGGGAATATTACTACAGCTATAACATGTGCGGGAAACCTAGAGAACGGACACACTGTGAATACGAAAGGTTTCTAAAACTCAACGCATAGTCCCTCTCCTGGTGCTCCCGTTTGACTTTCCGTCTGCTTTACTATCAACCTCCCAACTTGGAGAGACAGCCCCTTTAACATCTTGGTTCGCACAGGTTGCCAATTTGGCAGAGGATGAAAGTGAAGAGGGAGAACCAATGAGAGAGTAGCTGTTAGGCATTTGGACGGGCACATATCACTGTAATTTCCCGGCAGGAAGAAGAATTAACCAAATTCTCAGCCACTCACCGGGAACCAGTATAGGTCCTGAACCAAAATTTTGGACTTGCGGTCAGCTCACCAAAAACGAGTTGAAAAATGGAGCTCAGGGGCACAGCAATTCACAAACTGGCCGAGTAATAAAAGACAACTATCGTCCAAAAATCTGTTGAGGGAAGGCAACGAGGCAGACTTGAAAGCGAGGCAGAATAGCAGGAAACAGATTTCAAGAGGTACGTTGGAATCGCCTTTAAAGCACAGGAAGAGGGGCACAACTTCGACAATGATGCACTTGGCCAAAAAGGGCGTATGCGTTTTCTCCTGAATATATTCAGGAGAAAACGCATACGCCCTTTTTGGCCAAGCAAGCAAGCGGGCAATGCAAATCTGCACTACAAAGAAGTATCACTTCCCACCGGTCAAAAGGGACATCCACAAAATGTGTAAGAACAAGAAAGGCAAGACAGGCCCTGGAGAACAAGGAGCCTTGTTATGCTGATGGGCGGGATGTAAATTGCCAACTGCCTCTCTGGAGGAGTGCATTCTGTTCCCTAAAACAAGTAAAGAACAGAGCTACAGAGCCAAGGGCACTACCAGTCTAGGGAATATACCTTGGGAAAACTGAAAATCAATAAGACAGAGCCACCCCAAAATTTAGGGCTGCACTGCATACAAGGACCTCAACTTGGATACACCTTAAGTATCCCAGAAAATATAAACATGGTTCCAAAAATTGTGGTACTTACGTACGATGGAATATCCCTCAGCCATGAAATCAATGTCATAAGACGAGTAGCATCAAAATGGGTGGATGCAGGTACGATGATTCTAAGTGAAATAAGTCACACAGAAAAAGAAACTTATCATAAGATATCACTTATGAAGATCCTGTAAACATGGCTACACTTGAACTGAGTTAGGAAAGAGAACAGTGTCTCACATTTAGAAAACACTCTTATACCTGCTTAAGGGGGAAGGAGAGGTGGGGTGATGCATAAAACCAGAGTTTGATATAAGCACAGGTACCGTTCCAAAAACCAACTATGGAATAGACAAGACCTACACCGTCCTCAGCGAAAGGGACTCAAAATCCCATATTTCCCGCAGAGGAAAATATCTGACTAGTAAGAATCTTAAAACCTATGTATTGATATGTCTCCGTAAGGGAATCAAGTGTGTCTAGACTGGCATAAACATGGCAGCGAGAATCAGCTCAAACCCACTATAAAAAGGAATTTCAAAAACAAAACAAAAAAACTGGGAAATTCTTTACAATTCCTTCAGGGTCTCTGATGAAAGCTGGAATGACCCTATCTACAACGACAGCTGGATGTGGCATAAGGAGGGACACTTGGGACTGAGACGATTGGTGAGATTGGGTGAGCAAATGCAGACCCTTTAAAGCAATAATGCATGGCACCCATTCCATGGGTCCGAACTCTCCAGGTTGAAGGAAATATTACTACAGCTATAACATGTGCGGGAAACCTAGAGAACGGACACACTGTGAATACGAAAGGTTTCTAAAACTCAACGAATAGTCCCTCTCCTCGTGCTCCGGTTTGACTTTCCGGCTGCTTTACTATCATTCTCCGAAATTGGAGAGACAGCCCCTTTAACCTCCTGGTTCGCACAGGTTGCCAATTTGGCAGAGGATGAAAGGGAAGAGGGAGAACCAATGAGAGAGTAGCTGTTAGGCATTTGGACGGGCACATATCACTGTAATTTCCCGGCAGGAAGAAGAATTAACCAAATTCTCAGCCCCCCACCGGGAACCAGTATAGGTCCTGAACCAAAATTTTGGACTTGCGGTCAGCTCTCCAAAAACGAGTTGAAAAATGGAGCTCAGGGGCACAGCAATTCACAAACTGGCCGAGTAATAAAGGACAACTATCGTCCATAAATCTGTTGACGGAAGGCAACGAGGCGGACTTGAAAGCGAGGCAGAATAGCAGGAAACAGATTTCAAGAGGTACGTTGGAATCGCCTTTAAAGCACAGGAAGAGGGGCACAACTTCGACAATGATGCACTTGGCCAAAAAGGGCGTATGCGTTTTCTCCTGAATATATTCAGGAGAAAACGCATACGCCCTTTTTGGCCAAGCAAGCAAGCGGGCAATGCAAATCTGCACTACAAAGAAGTATCACTTCCCACCAGTCAAAAGGGACATCCACAAAATGTGTAAGAACAAGAAAGGCAAGACAGGCCCTGGAGACCAGGGAGCCTTGTTATGCTGATGGGCGGGATGTAAATTGCCAACTGCCTCTCTGGAGGAGTGCATTCTGTTCCCTAAAACAAGTAAAGAACAGAGCTACAGAGCCAAGGGCACTACCAGTCTAGGGAATATACCTTGGGAAAACTGAAAATCAATAAGACAGAGCCACCCCAAAATTTAGGGCTGCACTGCATACAAGGACCTCAACTTGGATACACCTTAAGTATCACAGAAAATATAAACATGGTTCAAAATATTGTGGTACTTACGTACGATGGAATATCCCTCAGCCATGAAATCAATGTCATAAGACCAGTAGCAGCAAAATGGGTGGATTCAGGTACGATGATTCTAAGTGAAATAAGTCACACAGAAAAAGAAACTTATCATAAGATATCACTTATGAAGATCCTGTAAACATGGCTACACTTGAACTGAGTTAGGAAAGAGAACAGTGTCTCACATTTAGAAAACACTCTTATACCTGCTTAAGGGGGAAGGAGAGGTGGGGTGATGCATAAAACCAGAGTTTGATATAAGCACAGGTACCGTTCCAAAAACCACCTATGGAATAGACAAGACCTACACCGTCCTCAGTGAAAGGGACTCAAAACCCCATATTTCCCACAGAGGAAAATATCTGACTAGTAAGAATCTTTTTTTTTTTTTTTTTTTTTTTTTTTTTTTTTTTTTTTTTTTTTTTTTTGCAGTATGCGGGCCTCTCACTGTTGTGGCCTCTCCCGCTGCGGAGCACAGGCTCCAGACGCACAGGCTCAGCGGCCATGGCTCACGGGCCCAGCCGCTCCGCGGCATGTGGGATCCTCCCAGACCAGGGCACGAACCCGTGTCCCCTGCATCGGCAGGCGGACTCTCAACCACTGCGCCACCAGGGAAGCCCCAAGAATCTTAAAACCTATGTATTGATATGTCTCCGTAAGGGAATCAAGTGTGTCTAGACTGGCATAAACATGGCAGCGAGAATCAGCTCAAACCCACTATAAAAAGGAATTTCAAAAACAAAACAAAAAAACAGGGAAATTCTTTACAATTCCTTCAGGGTCTCTGATGAAAGCTGGAATGACCCTATCTACAACGACAGCTGGATGTGGCATAAGGAGGGACACTTGGGACTGAGACGATTGGTGAGATTGGGTGAGCAAATGCAGACCCTTTAAAGCAATAATGCATGGCACCCATTCCATGGGTCCGAACTCTCCAGGTTGAAGGGAATATTACTACAGCTATAACATGTGCGGGAAACCTAGAGAACGGACACACTGTGAATACGAAAGGTTTCTAAAACTCAACGAATAAACTCTAACCTGGTGCTCCGGATTGACTTTCCGGCTGCTTTACTATCAACCTCCCAACTTGGAGAGACAGCCCCTTTAACCTCTTGGTTCGCACAGGTTGCCAATTTGGCAGAGGATGAAAGGGAAGAGGGAGAACCAATGAGAGAGTAGCTGTTAGGCATTTGGACGGGCACATATCACTGTAATTTCCCGGCAGGAAGAAGAATTAACCAAATTCTCAGCCACCCACCGGGAACCAGTATAGGTCCTGAACCAAAATTTTGGACTTGCGGTGAGCTCTCCAAAAACGAGTTGAAAAATGGAGCTCAGGGACACAGCAATTCACAAACTGGCCGAGTAATAAAGGACAACTATCGTCCAAAAATCTGTTGAGGGAAGGCAACGAGGCGGACTTGAAAGCGAGGCAGAATAGCAGGAAACAGATTTCAAGAGGTACGTTGGAATCGCCTTTAAAACACAGGAAGAGGGGCACAACTTCGACAATGATGCACTTGGCCAAAAAGGGCGTATGCGTTTTCTCCTGAATATATTCAGGAGAAAACGCATACGCCCTTTTTGGCCAAGCAAGCAAGCAAGCAATGCAAATCTGCACTACAAAGAAGTATCACTTCCCACCGGTCAAAAGGGACATCCACAAAATGTGTAAGAACAAGAAAGGCAAGACAGGCCCTGGAGAACAGGGAGCCTTGTTATGCTGATGGGCGGGATGTAAATTGCCAACTGCCTCTCTGGAGGAGTGCATTCTGTTCCCTAAAACAAGTAAAGAACAGAGCTACAGAGCCAGGGGCACTACCAGTCTAGGGAATATACGTTGGGAAAACTGAAAATCAATAAGACAGAGCCACCCCAAAATTTAGGGCTGCACTGCATACAAGGACCTCAACTTGGATACACCTTAAGTATCCCAGAAAATATAAACATGGTTCAAAAAATTGTGGTACTTACGTACGATGGAATATCCCTCAGCCATGAAATCAATGTCATAAGACCAGTAGCAGCAAAATGGGTGGATTCAGGTACGATGATTCTAAGTGAAATAAGTCACACAGAAAAAGAAACTTATCATAAGATATCACTTATGAAGATCCTGTAAACATGGCTACACTTGAACTGAGTTAGGAAAGAGAACAGTGTCTCACATTTAGAAAACACTCTTATACCTGCTTAAGGGGGAAGGAGAGGTGGGGTGATGCATAAAACCAGAGTTTGATATAAGCACAGGTACCGTTCCAAAAACCAACTATGGAATAGACAAGACCTACACCGTCCTCAGTGAAAGGGACTCAAAACCCCATATTTCCCGCAGAGGAAAGTATCTGACTAGTAAGAATCTTTAAACCTATGTATTGATATGTCTCCGTAAGGGAATCAAGTGTGTCTAGACTGGCATAAACATGGCAGCGAGAATCAGCTCAAACCCACTATAAAAAGGAATTTCAAAAACAAAACAAAAAAAACTGGGAAATTCTTTACAATTCCTTCAGGGTCTCTGATGAAACCTGGAATGACCCTATCTACAATGACAGCTGGATGTGGCATAAGGAGGGACACTTGGGACTGAGACGATTGGTGAGATTGGGTGAGCAAATGCAGACCCTTTAAAGCAATAATGCATGGCACCCATTCCATGGGTCCGAACTCTCCAGGTTGAAGGGAATATTACTACAGCTATAACATGTGCGGGAAACCTAGGGAACGGACACACTGTGAATACGAAAGGTTTCTAAAACTCAACGCATAGTCCCTCTCCTGGTGCTCCGGTTTGACTTTCCGTCTGCTTTACTATCAACCTCCCAACTTGGAGAGACAGCCCCTTTAACCTCTTGGTTCGCACAGGTTGCCAATTTGGCAGAGGATGAAAGGGAAGAGGGAGAACCAATGAGAGAGTAGCTGTTAGGCATTTGGACGGGCACATATCACTGTAATTTCCCGGCAGGAAAAAGCATTAACCAAATTCTCAGCCACCCACCGGGAACCAATATAGGTCCTGAACCAAAATTTTGGACTTGCGGTCAGCTCACCAAACACGAGTTGAAAAATGGAGCTCAGGGGCACAGCAATTCACAAACTGGCCGAATAATAAAGGACAACTATCTTCCAAAAATCTGTTGAGGGAAGGCAACGAGGCGGACTTGAAAGTGAGGCAGAATAGCAGGAAACAGATTTCAAGAGGTACGTTGGAATCGCCTTTAAAGCACAGGAAGAGGGGCACAACTTCGACAATGATGCACTTGGCCAAAAAGGGCGTATGCGTTTTCTCCTGAATATATTCAGGAGAAAACGCATACGCCCTTTTTGGCCAAGCAAGCAAGCGGGCAATGCAAATCTGCACTACAAAGAAGTATCACTTCCCACCGGTCAAAAGGGACATCCACAAAATGTGTAAGAACAAGAAAGGCAAGACAGGCCCTGGAGAACAGGGAGCCTTGTTATGCTGATGGGCGGGATGTAAATTGCCAACTGCCTCTCTGGAGGAGTGCATTCTGTTCCCTAAAACAAGTAAAGAACAGAGCTACAGAGCCAAGGGCACTACCAGTCTAGGGAATATACCTTGGGAAAACTGAAAATCAATAAGACAGAGCCACCCCAAAATTTAGGGCTGCACTGCATACAAGGACCTCAACTTGGATACACCTTAAGTATCCCAGAAAATATAAACATGGTTCAAAAATTGTGGTACTTACGTATGATGGAATATCCCTCAGCCATGAAATCAATGTCATAAGACCAGTAGCAGCAAAATGGGTGGATTCAGGTACGATGATTCTAAGTGAAATAAGTCACACAGAAAAAGAAACTTATCATAAGATATCACTTATGAAGATCCTGTAAACATGGCTACACTTGAACTGAGTTAGGAAAGAGAACAGTGTCTCACATTTAGAAAACACTCTTATACCTGCTTAAGGGGGAATGAGAGGTGGGGTGATGCATAAAACCAGAGTTTGATATAAGCACAGGTACCGTTCCAAAAACCCACTATGGAATAGACAAGACCTACACCGTCCTCAGCGAAAGGGACTCAAAACCCCATATTTCCCGCAGAGGAAAATATCTGACTAGTAAGAATCTTAAAACCTATGTATTGATATGTCTCCGTAAGGGAATCAAGTGTGTCTAGACTGGCATAAACATGGCAGCGAGAATCAGCTCAAACCCACTATAAAAAGGAATTTCAAAAACAAAACAAAAAAACTGGGAAATTCTTTACAATTCCTTCAGGGTCTCTGATGAAGGCTGGAATGACCCTATCTACAACGACAGCTGGATGTGGCATAAGGAGGGACACTTGGGACTGAGACGATTGGTGAGATTGGGTGAGCAAATGCAGACCCTTTAAAGCAATAATGCATGGCACCCATTCCATGGGTCCGAACTCTCCAGGTTGAAGGGAATATTACTAAAGCTATAACATGTGCGGGAAACCTAGAGAACGGACACACTGTGAATACGAAAGGTTTCTAAAACTCAACGCATAGTCCCTCCCCTGGTTCTGCGGTTTGACTTTCCATCTGCTTTACTATCAACCTCCCAACTTGGAGAGACAGCCCCTTTAACCTCTTGGTTCGCACAGGTTGCCAATTTGGCAGAGGATGAAAGGGAAGAGGGAGAACCAATGAGAGAGTAGCTGTTAGGCATTTGGACGGGCACATATCACTGTAATTTCCCGGCAGGAAGAAGAATTAACCAAATTCTCAGCCACCCACCGGGAACCAGTATAGGTCCTGAACCAAAATTTTGGACTTGCGGTCAGCTCACCAAAAACGAGTTGAAAAATGGAGCTCAGGGGCACAGCAATTCACAAACTGGCCGAGTAATAAAGGACAACTATCGTCCAAAAATCTGTTGAGGGAAGGCAACGAGGCGGACTTGAAAGCGAGGCAGAATAGCAGGAAACAGATTTCAAGAGGTACGATGGAATCGCCTTTAAAGCACAGGAAGAGGGGCACAACTTCGACAATGATGCACTTGGCCAAAAAGGGCGTATGCGTTTTCTCCTGAATATATTCAGGAGAAAAGGCATACGCCCTTTTTGGCCAAGCAAGCAAGCGGGCAATGCAAATCTGCACTACAAAGAAGTATCACTTCCCACCGGTCAAAAGGGACATCCACAAAATGTGTAAGAACAAGAAAGGCAAGACAGGCCCTGGAGAACAGGGAGCCTTGTTATGCTGATGGGCGGGATGTAAATTGCCAACTGCCTCTCTGGAGGAGTGCATTCTGTTCCCTAAAACAAGTAAAGAACAGAGCTACAGAGCCAAGGGCACTACCAGTCTAGGGAATATACCTTGGGAAAACTGAAAATCAATAAGACAGAGCCACCCCAAAATTTAGGGCTGCACTGCATACAAGGACCTCAACTTGGATACACCTTAAGTATCCCAGAAAATATAAACATGGTTCAAAAAATTGTGGTACTTACATACGATGGAATATCCCTCAGCCATGAAATCAATGTCATAAGACCAGTAGCAGCAAAATGGGTGTATTCAGGTACGATGATTCTAAGTGAAATAAGTCACACAGAAAAAGAAACTTATCATAAGATATCACTTATGAAGATCCTGTAAACATGGCTACACTTGAACTGAGTTAGGAAAGAGAACAGTGTCACACATTTAGAAAACACTCTTATACCTGCTTAAGGGGGAAGGAGAGGTGGGGTGATGCATAAAACCAGAGTTTGATATAAGCACAGGTACCGTTCCAAAAACCAACTATGGAATAGACAAGACCTACACCGTCCTCAGCGAAAGGGACTCAAAACCCCATATTTCCCGCAGAGGAAAATATCTGACTAGTAAGAATCTTAAAACCTATGTATTGATATGTCTCCGTAAGGGAATCAAGTGTGTCTAGACTGGCATAAACATGGCAGCGAGAATCAGCTCAAACCCACTATAAAAAGGAATTTCAAAAACAAAACAAAAAAACTGGGAAATTCTTTACAATTCCTTCAGGGTCTCTGATGAAGGCTGGAATGACCCTATCTACAACGACAGCTGGATGTGGCATAAGGAGGGACACTTGGGACTGAGACGATTGGTGAGATTGGGTGAGCAAATGCAGACCCTTTAAAGCAATAATGCATGGCACCCATTCCATGGGTCCGAACTCTCCAGGTTGAAGGGAATATTACTACAGCTATAACATGTGCGGGAAACCTAGAGAACGGACACACTGTGAATACAAAAGGTTTCTAAAACTCAACGCATAGTCCCTCTCCTGGTGCTCCGGTTTGACTTTCCGTCTGCTTTACTATCAACCTCCCAACTTGGAGAGACAGCCCCTTTAACCTCTTGGTTCGCACAGGTTGCCAATTTGGCAGAGGATGAAAGGGAAGAGGGAGAACCAATGAGAGAGTAGCTGTTAGGCATTTGGAGGGGCACATATCACTGTAATTTCCCGGCAGGAAGAAGAATTAACCAAATTCTCAGCCACCCACCGGGAACCAGTATAGGTCCTGAACCAAAATTTTGGACTTGCGGTCAGCTCACCAAAAACGAGTTGAAAAATGGAGCTCAGGGGCACAGCAATTCACAAACTGGCCGAGTAATAAAAGACAACTATCGTCCAAAAATCTGTTGAGGGAAGGCAACGAGGCGGACTTGAAAGCGAGGCAGAATAGCAGGAAACAGATTTCAAGAGGTACGTTGGAATCGCCTTTAAAGCACAGGAAGAGGGGCACAACTTCGACAATGATGCACTTGGCCAAAAAGGGCGTATGCGTTTTCTCCTGAATATATTCAGGAGAAAACGCATACGCCCTTTTTGGCCAAGCAAGCAAGCGGGCAATGCAAATCTGCACTACAAAGAAGTATCACTTCCCACCGGTCAAAAGGGACATCCACAAAATGTGTAAGAACAAGAAAGGCAAGACAGGCCCTGGAGAACAGGGAGCCTTGTTATGCTGATGGGCGGGATGTAAATTGCCAACTGCCTCTCTGGAGGAGTGCATTCTGTTCCCTAAAACAAGTAAAGAACAGAGCTACAGAGCCAAGGGCACTACCAGTCTAGGGAATATACCTTGGGAAAACTGAAAATCAATAAGACAGAGCCACCCCAAAATTTAGGGCTGCACTGCATACAAGGACCTCAACTTGGATACACCTTAAGTATCCCAGAAAATATAAACATGGTTCAAAAAATTGTGGTACTTACGTACGATGGAATATCCCTCAGCCATGAAATCAATGTCATAAGACCAGTAGCAGCAAAATGGGTGGATTCAGGTACGATGATTCTAAGTGAAATAAGTCACACAGAAAAAGAAACTTATCATAAGATATCACTTATGAAGATCCTGTAAACATGGCTACACTTGAACTGAGTTAGGAAAGAGAACAGTGTCTCACATTTAGAAAACACTCTTATACCTGCTTAAGGGGGAAGGAGAGGTGGGGTGATGCATAAAACCAGAGTTTGATATAAGCACAGGTACCGTTCCAAAAACCCACTATGGAATAGACAAGACCTACACCGTCCTCAGCGAAAGGGACTCAAAACCCCATATTTCCCGCAGAGGAAAATATCTGACTAGTAAAAATCTTAAAACCTATGTATTGATATGTCTCCGTAAGGGAATCAAGTGTGTCTAGACTGGCATAAACATGGCAGCGAGAATCAGCTCAAACCCACTATAAAAAGGAATTTCAAAAACAAAACAAAAAAACTGGGAAATTCTTTACAATTCCTTCAGGGTCTCTGATGAAGGCTGGAATGACCCTATCTACAACGACAGCTGGATGTGGCATAAGGAGGGACACTTGGGACTGAGACGATTGGTGAGATTGGGTGAGCAAATGCAGACCCTTTAAAGCAATAATGCATGGCACCCATTCCATGGGTCCGAACTCTCCAGGTTGAAGGGAATATTACTACAGCTATAACATGTGCGGGAAACCTAGAGAACGGACACACTGTGAATACGAAAGGTTTCTAAAACTCAACGCATAGTCCCTCCCCTGGTGCTGCGGTTTGACTTTCCGTCTGCTTTACTATCAACCTCCAAACTTGGAAAGACAGCCCCTTTAACCTCTTGGTTCGCACAGGTTGCCAATTTGGCAGAGGATGAAAGGGAAGAGGGAGAACCAATGAGAGAGTAGCTGTTAGGCATTTGGACGGGCACATATCACTGTAATTTCCCGGCAGGAAGAAGAATTAACCAAATTCTCAGCCACCCACGGGGAACCAGTATAGGTCCTGAACCAAAATTTTGGACTTGCGGTCAGCTCACCAAAAACGAGTTGAAAAATGGAGCTCAGGGGCACAGCAATTCACAAACTGGCCGAGTAATAAAGGACAACTATCGTCCAAAAATCTGTTGAGGGAAGGCAACGAGGCGGACTTGAAAGTGAGGCAGAATAGCAGGAAACAGATTTCAAGAGGTACGATGGAATCGCCTTTAAAGCACAGGAAGAGGGGCACAACTTCGACAATGATGCACTTGGCCAAAAAGGGCGTATGCGTTTTCTCCTGAATATATTCAGGAGAAAAGGCATACGCCCTTTTTGGCCAAGCAAGCAAGCGGGCAATGCAAATCTGCACTACAAAGAAGTATCACTTCCCACCGGTCAAAAGGGACATCCACAAAATGTGTAAGAACAAGAAAGGCAAGACAGGCCCTGGAGAACAGGGAGCCTTGTTATGCTGATGGGCGGGATGTAAATTGCCAACTGCCTCTCTGGAGGAGTGCATTCTGTTCCCTAAAACAAGTAAAGAACAGAGCTACAGAGCCAAGGGCACTACCAGTCTAGGGAATATACCTTGGGAAAACTGAAAATCAATAAGACAGAGCCACCCCAAAATTTAGGGCTGCACTGCATACAAGGACCTCAACTTGGATACACCTTAAGTATCCCAGAAAATATAAACATGGTTCCAAAAATTGTGGTACTTACGTACGATGGAATATCCCTCAGCCATGAAATCAATGTCATAAGACCAGTAGCAGCAAAATGGGTGGATTCAGGTACGATGATTCTAAGTGAAATAAGTCACACAGAAAAAGAAACTTATCATAAGATATCACTTATGAAGATCCTGTAAACATGGCTACACTTGAACTGAGTTAGGAAAGAGAACAGTGTCTCACATTTAGAAAACACTCTTATACCTGCTTAAGGGGGAAGGAGAGGTGGGGTGATGCATAAAACCAGAGTTTGATATAAGCACAGGTACCGTTCCAAAAACCCACTATGGAATAGACAAGACCTACACCGTCCTCAGCGAAAGGGACTCAAAACCCCATATTTCCCGCAGAGGAAAATATCTGACTAGTAAGAATCTTAAAACCTATGTATTGATATGTCTCCGTAAGGGAATCAAGTGTGTCTAGACTGGCATAAACATGGCAGCGAGAATCAGCTCAAACCCACTATAAAAAGGAATTTCAAAAACAAAACAAAAAAACTGGGAAATTCTTTACAATTCCTTCAGGGTCTCTGATGAAGGCTGGAATGACCCTATCTACAATGACAGCTGGATGTGGCATAAGGAGGGACACTTGGGACTGAGACGATTGGTGAGATTGGGTGAGCAAATGCAGACCCTTTAAAGCAATAATGCATGGCACCCATTCCATGGGTCCGAACTCTCCAGGTTGAAGGGAATATTACTACAGCTATAACATGTGCGGGAAACCTAGAGAACGGACACACAGTGAATACGAAAGGTTTCTAAAACTCAAAGCATAGTCCCTCCCCTGGTGCTGCGGTTTGACTTTCCATCTGCTTTACTATCAACCTCCCAACTTGGAGAGACAGCCCCTTTAACCTCTTGGTTCGCACAGGTTGCCAATTTGGCAGAGGATGAAAGGGAAGAGGGAGAACCAATGAGAGAGTAGCTGTTAGGCATTTGGACGGGCACATATCACTGTAATTTCCCGGCAGGAAGAAGAATTAACCAAATTCTCAGCCACCCACGGGGAACCAGTATAGGTCCTGAACCAAAATTTTGGACTTGCGGTCAGCTCACCAAAAACGAGTTGAAAAATGGAGCTCAGGGGCACAGCAATTCACAAACTGGCCGAGTAATAAAGGACAACTATCGTCCAAAAATCTGTTGAGGGAAGGCAACGAGGCGGACTTGAAAGTGAGGCAGAATAGCAGGAAACAGATTTCAAGAGGTACGATGGAATCGCCTTTAAAGCACAGGAAGAGGGGCACAACTTCGACAATGATGCACTTGGCCAAAAAGGGCGTATGCGTTTTCTCCTGAATATATTCAGGAGAAAAGGCATACGCCCTTTTTGGCCAAGCAAGCAAGCGTGCAATGCAAATCTGCACTACAAAGAAGTATCACTTCCCACCGGTCAAAAGGGACATCCACAAAATGTGTAAGAACAAGAAAGGCAAGACAGGCCCTGGAGAACAGGGAGCCTTGTTATGCTGATGGGCGGGATGTAAATTGCCAACTGCCTCTCTGGAGGAGTGCATTCTGTTCCCTAAAACAAGTAAAGAACAGAGCTACAGAGCCAAGGGCACTACCAGTCTAGGGAATATACCTTGGGAAAACTGAAAATCAATAAGACAGAGCCACCCCAAAATTTAGGGCTGCACTGCATACAAGGACCTCAACTTGGATACACCTTAAGTATCCCAGAAAATATAAACATGGTTCAAAAAATTGTGGTACTTACGTACGATGGAATATCCCTCAGCCATGAAATCAATGTCATAAGACCAGTAGCAGCAAAATGGGTGTATTCAGGTACGATGATTCTAAGTGAAATAAGTCACACAGAAAAAGAAACTTATCATAAGATATCACTTATGAAGATCCTGTAAACATGGCTACACTAGAACTGAGTTAGGAAAGAGAACAGTGTCTCACATTTAGAAAACACTCTTATACCTGCTTAAGGGGGAAGGAGAGGTGGGGTGATGCATAAAACCAGAGTTTGATATAAGCACAGGTACCGTTCCAAAAACCAACTATGGAATAGACAAGACCTACACCGTCCTCAGCGAAAGGGACTCAAAACCCCATATTTCCCGCAGAGGAAAATATCTGACTAGTAAAAATCTTAAAACCTATGTATTGATATGTCTCCGTAAGGGAATCAAGTGTGTCTAGACTGGCATAAACATGGCAGCGAGAATCAGCTCAAACCCACTATAAAAAGGAATTTCAAAAACAAAACAAAAAAACTGGGAAATTCTTTACAATTCCTTCAGGGTCTCTGATGAAGGCTGGAATGACCCTATCTACAACGACAGCTGGATGTGGCATAAGGAGGGACACTTGGGACTGAGACGATTGGTGAGATTGGGTGAGCAAATGCAGACCCTTTAAAGCAATAATGCATGGCACCCATTCCATGGGTCCGAACTCTCCAGGTTGAAGGGAATATTACTACAGCTATAACATGTGCGGGAAACCTAGAGAACGGACACACTGTGAATACGAAAGGTTTCTGAAACTCAACGAATAGTCCCTCTCCTGGTGCTCCAGTTTGACTTTCCGTCTGCTTTATTATCAACCTCCCAACTTGGAGAGACAGCCCCTTTAACCTCTTGGTTCGCACAGGCTGCCAATTTGGCAGAGGATGAAAGGGAAGAGGGAGAACCAATGAGAGAGTAGCTGTTAGGCATTTGGACGGGCACATATCACTGTAATTTCCCGGCAGGAAGAAGAATTAACCAAATTCTCAGCCACCCACCGGGAACCAGTATAGGTCCTGAACCAAAATTTTGGACTTGCGGTCAGCTCACCAAAAACGAGTTGAAAAATGGAGCTCAGGGGCACAGCAATTCACAAACTGGCCGAGTAATAAAGGACAACTATCGTCCAAAAATCTGTTGAGGGAAGGCAACGAGGCGGACTTGAAAGCGAGGCAGAATAGCAGGAAACAGATTTCAAGAGGTACGTTGGAATCGCCTTTAAAGCACAGGAAGAGGGGCACAACTTCGACAATGATGCACTTGGCCAAAAAGGGCGTATGCGTTTTCTCCTGAATATATTCAGGAGAAAACGCATACGCCCTTTTTGGCCAAGCAAGCAAGCGGGCAATGCAAATCTGCACTACAAAGAAGTATCACTTCCCACCGGTCAAAAGGGACATCCACAAAATGTGTAAGAACAAGAAAGGCAAGACAGGCCCTGGAGAACAGGGAGCCTTGTTATGCTGATGGGCGGGATGTAAATTGCCAACTGCCTCTCTGGAGGAGTGCATTCTGTTCCCTAAAACAAGTAAAGAACAGAGCTACAGAGCCAAGGGCACTACCAGTCTAGGGAATATACCTTGGGAAAACTGAAAATCAATAAGACAGAGCCACCCCAAAATTTAGGGCTGCACTGCATACAAGGACCTCAACTTGGATACACCTTAAGTATCCCAGAAAATATAAACATGGTTCAAAAAATTGTGGTACTTATGTACGATGGAATATCCCTCAGCCATGAAATCAATGTCATAAGATCAGTAGCAGCAAAATGGGTGGATTCAGGTACGATGATTCTAAGTGAAATAAGTCACACAGAAAAAGAAACTTATCATAAGATATCACTTATGAAGATCCTGTAAACATGGCTACACTTGAACTGAGTTAGGAAAGAGAACAGTGTCTCACATTTAGAAAACACTCTTATACCTGCTTAAGGGGGAAGGAGAGGTGGGGTGATGCATAAAACCAGAGTTTGATATAAGCACAGGTACCGTTCCAAAAACCAACTATGGAATAGACAAGACCTACACCGTCCTCAGCGAAAGGGACTCAAAACCCCATATTTCCCGCAGAGGAAAATATCTGACTAGTAAGAATCTTAAAACCTATGTATTGATATGTCTCCGTAAGGGAATCAAGTGTGTCTAGACTGGCATAAACATGGCAGCGAGAATCAGCTCAAACCCACTATAAAAAGGAATTTCAAAAACAAAACAAAAAAACTGGGAAATTCTTTACAATTCCTTCAGGGTCTCTGATGAAGGCTGGAATGACCCTATCTACAACGACAGCTGGATGTGGCATAAGGAGGGACACTTGGGACTGAGACGATTGGTGAGATTGGGTGAGCAAATGCAGACCCTTTAAAGCAATAATGCATGGCACCCATTCCATGGGTCCGAACTCTCCAGGTTGAAGGGAATATTACTACAGCTATAACATGTGCGGGAAACCTAGAGAACGGACACACTGTGAATACGAAAGGTTTCTAAAACTCAACGCATAGTCCCTCCCCTGGTGCTGCGGTTTGACTTTCCATCTGCTTTACTATCAACCTCCAAACTTGGAAAGACAGCCCCTTTAACCTCTTGGTTCGCACAGGTTGCCAATTTGGCAGAGGATGAAAGGGAAGAGGGAGAACCAATGAGAGAGTAGCTGTTAGGCATTTGGACGGTCACATATCACTGTAATTTACCGGCAGGAAGAAGAATTAACCAAATTCTCAGCCACCCACGGGGAACCAGTATAGGTCCTGAACCAAAATTTTGGACTTGCGGTCAGCTCACCAAAAACGAGTTGAAAAAT
This sequence comes from Hyperoodon ampullatus, assembly GCF_949752795.1. Lineage (NCBI taxonomy): Eukaryota > Metazoa > Chordata > Mammalia > Artiodactyla > Ziphiidae > Hyperoodon > Hyperoodon ampullatus. Next base: position 646,733 of record NW_027640750.1, read on the forward strand.
GGAGCTCAGGGGCACAGCAATTCACAAACTGGCCGAGTAATAAAGGACAACTATCGTCCAAAAATCTGTTGAGGGAAGGCAACGAGGCGGACTTGAAAGCGAGGCAGAATAGCAGGAAACAGATTTCAAGAGGTACGATGGAATCGCCTTTAAAGCACAGGAAGAGGGGCACAACTTCGACAATGATGCACTTGGCCAAAAAGGGCGTATGCGTTTTCTCCTGAATATATTCAGGAGAAAAGGCATACGCCCTTTTTGGCCAAGCAAGCAAGCGGGCAATGCAAATCTGCACTACAAAGAAGTATCACTTCCCACCGGTCAAAAGGGACATCCACAAAATGTGTAAGAACAAGAAAGGCAAGACAGGCCCTGGAGAACAGGGAGCCTTGTTATGCTGATGGGCGGGATGTAAATTGCCAACTGCCTCTCTGGAGGAGTGCATTCTGTTCCCTAAAACAAGTAAAGAACAGAGCTACAGAGCCAAGGGCACTACCAGTCTAGGGAATATACCTTTGGAAAACTGAAAATCAATAAGACAGAGCCACCCCAAAATTTAGGGCTGCACTGCATACAAGGACCTCAACTTGGATACACCTTAAGTATCCCAGAAAATATAAACATGGTTCAAAAAATTGTGGTACTTACGTACGATGGAATATCCCTCAGCCATGAAATCAATGTCATAAGACCAGTAGCAGCAAAATGGGTGGATTCAGGTACGATGATTCTAAGTGAAATAAGTCACACAGAAAAAGAAACTTATCATAAGATATCACTTATGAAGATCCTGTAAACATGGCTACACTTGAACTGAGTTAGGAAAGAGAACAGTGTCTCACATTTAGAAAACACTCTTATACCTGCTTAAGGGGGAAGGAGAGGTGGGGTGATGCATAAAACCAGAGTTTGATATAAGCACAGGTACCGTTCCAAAAACCAACTATGGAATAGACAAGACCTACACCGTCCTCAGTGAAAGGGACTCAAAACCCCATATTTCCCGCAGAGGAAAATATCTGACTAGTAAGAATCTTAAAACCTATGTATTGATATGTCTCCGTAAGGGAATCAAGTGTGTCTAGACAGGCATTAACATGGCAGCGAGAATCAGCTCAAACCCACTATAAAAAGGAATTTCAAAAACAAAACAAAAAAACTGGGAAATTCTTTACAATTCCTTCAGGGTCTCTGATGAAATCTGGAATGACCCTATCTACAACGACAGCTGGATGTGGCATAAGGAGGGACACTTGGGACTGAGACAATTGGTGAGATTGGGTGAGCAAATGCAGACCCTTTAAAGCAATAATGCATGGCACACATTCCATGGGTACGAACTCTCCAGGTTGAAGGGAATATTACTACAGCTATAACATGTGCGGGAAACCTAGAGAACGGACACACTGTGAATACGAAAGGTTTCTAAAACTCAACGCATAGTCCCTCTCCTGGTGCTCCGGTTTGACTTTCCGTCTGCTTTACTATCAACCTCCCAACTTGGAGAGACAGCCCCTTTAACCTCTTGGTTCACACAGGTTGCCAATTTGGCAGAGGATGAAAGGGAAGAGGGAGAACCAATGAGAGAGTAGCTGTTAGGCATTTGGACGGGCACATATCACTGTAATTTCCCGGCAGGAAGAAGAATTAACCAAAGTCTCAGCCACCCACCGGGAACCAGTATAGGTCCTGAACCAAAATTGTGGACTTGCGGTCAGCTCACCAAAAACGAGTTGAAAAATGGAGCTCAGGGGCACAGCAATTCACAAACTGGCCGAGTAATAAAGGACAACTATCGTCCAAAAATCTGTTGAGGGAAGGCAACGAGGCGGACTTGAAAGCGAGGCTGAATAGCAGGAAACAGATTTCAAGAGGTACGTTGGAATCGCCTTTAAAGCACAGGAAGAGGGGCACAACTTCGACAATGATGCACTTGGCCAAAAAGGGCGTATGCGTTTTCTCCTGAATATATTCAGGAGAAAACGCATACGCCCTTTTTGGCCAAGCAAGCAAGCGGGCAATGCAAATCTGCACTACAAAGAAGTATCACTTCCCACCGGTCAAAAGGGACATCCACAAAATGTGTAAGAACAAGAAAGGCAAGACAGGCCCTGGAGAACAGGGAGCATTGTTACGCTGATGGGCGGGATGTAAATTGCCAACTGCCTCTCTGGAGGAGTGCATTCTGTTCCCTAAAACAAGTAAAGAACAGAGCTACAGAGCCAAGGGCACTACCAGTCTAGGGAATATACCTTGGGAAAACTGAAAATCAATAAGACAGAGCCACACCAAAATTTAGGGCTGCACTGCTTACAAGGACCTCAACTTGGGTACAAAATAAATATCCCAGGAAATATAAACATGGTTCAAAAATTGTGGTACTTACGTACGATGGAATATCCCTCAGCCATGAAATCAATGTCATAAGACCAGTAGCAGCAAAATGGGTGGATTCAGGTACGATGATTCTAAGTGAAATAAGTCACACAGAAAAAGAAACTTATCATAAGATATCACTTATGAAGATCCTGTAAACATGGCTACACTTGAACTGAGTTAGGAAAGAGAACAGTGTCTCACATTTAGAAAACACTCTTATACCTGCTTAAGGGGGAAGGAGAGGTGGGGTGATGCATAAAACCAGAGTTTGATATAAGCACAGGTACCGTTCCAAAAACCAACTATGGAATAGACAAGACCTACACCGTCCTCAGCGAAAGGGACTCAAAACCCCATATTTCCCGCAGAGGAAAATATCTGACTAGTAAGAATCTTAAAACCTATGTATTGATATGTCTCCGTAAGGGAATCAAGTGTGTCTAGACTGGCATAAACATGGCAGCGAGAATCAGCTCAAACCCACTATAAAAAGGAATTTCAAAAACAAAACAAAAAAACTGGGAAATTCTTTACAATTCCTTCAGGGTCTCTGATGAAGGCTGGAATGACCCTATCTACAACGACAGCTGGATGTGGCATAAGGAGGGACACTTGGGACTGAGACGATTGGTGAGATTGGGTGAGCAAATGCAGACCCTTTAAAGCAATAATGCATGGCACCCATTCCATGGGTCCGAACTCTCCAGGTTGAAGGGAATATTACTACAGCTATAACATGTGCGGGAAACCTAGAGAACGGACACACTGTGAATACGAAAGATTTCTGAAACTCAACGAATAGTCCCTCTCCTGGTGCTCCGGTTTGACTTTCCGTCTGCTTTACTATCAACCTCCCAACTTGGAGAGACAGCCCCTTTAACCTCTTGGTTCGCACAGGTTGCCAATTTGGCAGAGGATGAAAGGGAAGAGGGAGAACCAATGAGAGAGTAGCTGTTAGGCATTTGGACGGGCACATATCACTGTACTTTCCCGGCAGGAAGAAGAATTAACCAAATTCTCAGCCACCCACCGGGAACCAGTATAGGTCCTGAACCAAAATTTTGGACTTGCGGTCAGCTCACCAAAAACGAGTTGAAAAATGGAGCTCAGGGGCACAGCAATTCACAAACTGGCCGAGTAATAAAGGACAACTATCGTCCAAAAATCTGTTGAGGGAAGGCAACGAGGCGGACTTGAAAGCGAGGCAGAATAGCAGGAAACAGATTTCAAGAGGTACGTTGGAATCGCCTTTAAAGCACAGGAAGAGGGGCACAACTTCGACAATGACGCACTTGGCCAAAAAGGGCGTATGCGTTTTCTCCTGAATATATTCAGGAGAAAACGCATACGCCCTTTTTGGCCAAGCAAGCAAGCGGGCAATGCAAATCTGCACTACAAAGAAGTATCCCTTCCCACCGGTCAAAAGGGACATCCACAAAATGTGTAAGAACAAGAAAGGCAAGACAGGCCCTGGAGAACAGGGAGCCTTGTTATGCTGATGGGCGGGATGTAAATTGCCAACTGCCTCTCTGGAGGAGTGCATTCTGTTCCCTAAAACAAGTAAAGAACAGAGCTACAGAGCCAAGGGCACTACCAGTCTAGGGAATATACCTTGGGAAAACTGAAAATCAATAAGACAGAGCCACCCCAAAATTTAGGGCTGCACTGCATACAAGGACCTCAACTTGGATACACCTTAAGTATCCCAGAAAATATAAACATGGTTCAAAAAATTGTGGTACTTACGTACGATGGAATATCCCTCAGCCATGAAATCAATGTCATAAGACCAGTAGCAGCAAAATGGGTGGATTCAGGTACGATGATTCTAAGTGAAATAAGTCACACAGAAAAAGAAACTTATCATAAGATATCACTTATGAAGATCCTGTAAACATGGCTACACTTGAACTGAGTTAGGAAAGAGAACAGTGTCTCACATTTAGAAAACACTCTTATACCTGCTTAAGGGGGAAGGAGAGGTGGGGTGATGCATAAAACCAGAGTTTGATATAAGCACAGGTACCGTTCCAAAAACCAACTATGGAATAGACAAGACCTACACCGTCCTCAGTGAAAGGGACTCAAAACCCCATATTTCCCGCAGAGGAAAATATCTGACTAGTAAGAATCTTAAAACCTATGTATTGATATGTCTCCGTAAGGGAATCAAGTGTGTCTAGACAGGCATTAACATGGCAGCGAGAATCAGCTCAAACCCACTATAAAAAGGAATTTCAAAAACAAAACAAAAAAACTGGGAAATTCTTTACAATTCCTTCAGGGTCTCTGATGAAATCTGGAATGACCCTATCTACAACGACAGCTGGATGTGGCATAAGGAGGGACACTTGGGACTGAGACAATTGGTGAGATTGGGTGAGCAAATGCAGACCCTTTAAAGCAATAATGCATGGCACACATTCCATGGGTACGAACTCTCCAGGTTGAAGGGAATATTACTACAGCTATAACATGTGCGGGAAACCTAGAGAACGGACACACTGTGAATACGAAAGGTTTCTAAAACTCAACGCATAGTCCCTCTCCTGGTGCTCCGGTTTGACTTTCCGTCTGCTTTACTATCAACCTCCCAACTTGGAGAGACAGCCCCTTTAACCTCTTGGTTCACACAGGTTGCCAATTTGGCAGAGGATGAAAGGGAAGAGGGAGAACCAATGAGAGAGTAGCTGTTAGGCATTTGGACGGGCACATATCACTGTAATTTCCCGGCAGGAAGAAGAATTAACCAAAGTCTCAGCCACCCACCGGGAACCAGTATAGGTCCTGAACCAAAATTGTGGACTTGCGGTCAGCTCACCAAAAACGAGTTGAAAAATGGAGCTCAGGGGCACAGCAATTCACAAACTGGCCGAGTAATAAAGGACAACTATCGTCCAAAAATCTGTTGAGGGAAGGCAACGAGGCGGACTTGAAAGCGAGGCTGAATAGCAGGAAACAGATTTCAAGAGGTACGTTGGAATCGCCTTTAAAGCACAGGAAGAGGGGCACAACTTCGACAATGATGCACTTGGCCAAAAAGGGCGTATGCGTTTTCTCCTGAATATATTCAGGAGAAAACGCATACGCCCTTTTTGGCCAAGCAAGCAAGCGGGCAATGCAAATCTGCACTACAAAGAAGTATCACTTCCCACCGGTCAAAAGGGACATCCACAAAATGTGTAAGAACAAGAAAGGCAAGACAGGCCCTGGAGAACAGGGAGCCTTGTTACGCTGATGGGCGGGATGTAAATTGCCAACTGCCTCTCTGGAGGAGTGCATTCTGTTCCCTAAAACAAGTAAAGAACAGAGCTACAGAGCCAAGGGCACTACCAGTCTAGGGAATATACCTTGGGAAAACTGAAAATCAATAAGACAGAGCCACACCAAAATTTAGGGCTGCACTGCTTACAAGGACCTCAACTTGGGTACAAAATAAATATCCCAGGAAATATAAACATGGTTCAAAAATTGTGGTACTTACGTACGATGGAATATCCCTCAGCCATGAAATCAATGTCATAAGACCAGTAGCAGCAAAATGGGTGGATTCAGGTACGATGATTCAAAGTGAAATAAGTCACACAGAAAAAGAAACTTATCATAAGATATCACTTATGAAGATCCTGTAAACATGGCTACACTTGAACTGAGTTAGGAAAGAGAACAGTGTCTCACATTTAGAAAACACTCTTATACCTGCTTAAGGGGGAAGGAGAGGTGGGGTGATGCATAAAACCAGAGTTTGATATAAGCACAGGTACCGTTCCAAAAACCAACTATGGAATAGACAAGACCTACACCGTCCTCAGTGAAAGGGACTCAAAACCCCATATTTCCCGCAGAGGAAAATATCTGACTAGTAAGAATCTTAAAACCTATGTATTGATATGTCTCCGTAAGGGAATCAAGTGTGTCTAGACTGGCATAAACATGGCAGCGAGAATCAGCTCAAACCCACTATAAAAAGGAATTTCAAAAACAAAACAAAAAAACTGGGAAATTCTTTACAATTCCTTCAGGGTCTCTGATGAAGGCTGGAATGACCCTATCTACAACGACAGCTGGATGTGGCATAAGGAGGGACACTTGGGACTGAGACGATTGGTGAGATTGGGTGAGCAAATGCAGACCCTTTAAAGCAATAATGCATGGCACCCATTCCATGGGTCCGAACTCTCCAGGTTGAAGGGAATATTACTACAGCTATAACATGTGCGGGAAACCTAGAGAACGGACACACTGTGAATACGAAAGATTTCTGAAACTCAACGAATAGTCCCTCTCCTGGTGCTCCGGTTTGACTTTCCGTCTGCTTTACTATCAACCTCCCAACTTGGAGAGACAGCCCCTTTAACCTCTTGGTTCGCACAGGTTGCCAATTTGGCAGAGGATGAAAGGGAAGAGGGAGAACCAATGAGAGAGTAGCTGTTAGGCATTTGGACGGGCACATATCACTGTACTTTCCCGGCAGGAAGAAGAATTAACCAAATTCTCAGCCACCCACCGGGAACCAGTATAGGTCCTGAACCAAAATTTTGGACTTGCGGTCAGCTCACCAAAAACGAGTTGAAAAATGGAGCTCAGGGGCACAGCAATTCACAAACTGGCCGAGTAATAAAGGACAACTATCGTCCAAAAATCTGTTGAGGGAAGGCAACGAGGCGGACTTGAAAGCGAGGCAGAATAGCAGGAAACAGATTTCAAGAGGTACGTTGGAATCGCCTTTAAAGCACAGGAAGAGGGGCACAACTTCGACAATGACGCACTTGGCCAAAAAGGGCGTATGCGTTTTCTCCTGAATATATTCAGGAGAAAACGCATACGCCCTTTTTGGCCAAGCAAGCAAGCGGGAATGCAAATCTGCACTACAAAGAAGTATCACTTCCCACCGGTCAAAAGGGACATCCACAAAATGTGTAAGAACAAGAAAGGCAAGACAGGCCCTGGAGAACAGGGAGCCTTGTTATGCTGATGGGCGGGATGTAAATTGCCAACTGCCTCTCTGGAGGAGTGCATTCTGTTCCCTAAAACAAGTAAAGAACAGAGCTACAGAGCCAAGGGCACTACCAGTCTAGGGAATATACCTTGGGAAAACTGAAAATCAATAAGACAGAGCCACCCCAAAATTTAGGGCTGCACTGCATACAAGGACCTCAACTTGGATACACCTTAAGTATCCCAGAAAATATAAACATGGTTCAAAAAATTGTGGTACTTACGTACGATGGAATATCCCTCAGCCATGAAATCAATGTCATAAGACCAGTAGCAGCAAAATGGGTGGATTCAGGTACGATGATTCTAAGTGAAATAAGTCACACAGAAAAAGAAACTTATCATAAGATATCACTTATGAAGATCCTGTAAACATGGCTACACTTGAACTGAGTTAGGAAAGAGAACAGTGTCTCACATTTAGAAAACACTCTTATACCTGCTTAAGGGGGAAGGAGAGGTGGGGTGATGCATAAAACCAGAGTTTGATATAAGCACAGGTACCGTTCCAAAAACCAACTATGGAATAGACAAGACCTACACCGTCCTCAGTGAAAGGGACTCAAAACCCCATATTTCCCGCAGAGGAAAATATCTGACTAGTAAGAATCTTAAAACCTATGTATTGATATGTCTCCGTAAGGGAATCAAGTGTGTCTAGACAGGCATTAACATGGCAGCGAGAATCAGCTCAAACCCACTATAAAAAGGAATTTCAAAAACAAAACAAAAAAACTGGGAAATTCTTTACAATTCCTTCAGGGTCTCTGATGAAATCTGGAATGACCCTATCTACAACGACAGCTGGATGTGGCATAAGGAGGGACACTTGGGACTGAGACAATTGGTGAGATTGGGTGAGCAAATGCAGACCCTTTAAAGCAATAATGCATGGCACACATTCCATGGGTACGAACTCTCCAGGTTGAAGGGAATATTACTACAGCTATAACATGTGCGGGAAACCTAGAGAACGGACACACTGTGAATACGAAAGGTTTCTAAAACTCAACGCATAGTCCCTCTCCTGGTGCTCCGGTTTGACTTTCCGTCTGCTTTACTATCAACCTCCCAACTTGGAGAGACAGCCCCTTTAACCTCTTGGTTCACACAGGTTGCCAATTTGGCAGAGGATGAAAGGGAAGAGGGAGAACCAATGAGAGAGTAGCTGTTAGGCATTTGGACGGGCACATATCACTGTAATTTCCCGGCAGGAAGAAGAATTAACCAAAGTCTCAGCCACCCACCGGGAACCAGTATAGGTCCTGAACCAAAATTGTGGACTTGCGGTCAGCTCACCAAAAACGAGTTGAAAAATGGAGCTCAGGGGCACAGCAATTCACAAACTGGCCGAGTAATAAAGGACAACTATCGTCCAAAAATCTGTTGAGGGAAGGCAACGAGGCGGACTTGAAAGCGAGGCTGAATAGCAGGAAACAGATTTCAAGAGGTACGTTGGAATCGCCTTTAAAGCACAGGAAGAGGGGCACAACTTCGACAATGATGCACTTGGCCAAAAAGGGCGTATGCGTTTTCTCCTGAATATATTCAGGAGAAAACGCATACGCCCTTTTTGGCCAAGCAAGCAAGCGGGCAATGCAAATCTGCACTACAAAGAAGTATCACTTCCCACCAGTCAAAAGGGACATCCACAAAATGTGTAAGAACAAGAAAGGCAAGACAGGCCCTGGAGAACAGGGAGCCTTGTTATGCTGATGGGCGGGATGTAAATTGCCAACTGCCTCTCTGGAGGAGTGCATTCTGTTCCCTAAAACAAGTAAAGAACAGAGCTACAGAGCCAAGGGCACTACCAGTCTAGGGAATATACCTTGGGAAAACTGAAAATCAATAAGACAGAGCCACCCCAAAATTTAGGGCTGCACTGCAAACAAGGACCTCAACTTGGATACACCTTAAGTATCCCAGAAAATATAAACATGGTTCAAAAAATTGTGGTACTTACGTACGATGGAATATCCCTCAGCCATGAAATCAATGTCATAAGACCAGTAGCAGCAAAATGGGTGGATTCAGGTACGATGATTCTAAGTGAAATAAGTCACACAGAAAAAGAAACTTATCATAAGATATCACTTATGAAGATCCTGTAAACATGGCTACACTTGAACTGAGTTAGGAAAGAGAACAGTGTCTCACATTTAGAAAACACTCTTATACCTGCTTAAGGGGGAAGGAGAGGTGGGGTGATGCATAAAACCAGAGTTTGATATAAGCACAGGTACCGTTCCAAAAACCAACTATGGAATAGACAAGACCTACACCGTCTTCAGTGAAAGGGACTCAAAACCCCATATTTCCCGCAGAGGAAAATATCTGACTAGTAAGAATCTTAAAACCTATGTATTGATATGTCTCCGTAAGGGAATCAAGTGTGTCTAGACTGGCATAAATATGGCAGCGAGAATCAGCTCAAACCCACTATAAAAAGGAATTTCAAAAACAAAACAAAAAAACTGGGAAATTCTTTACAATTCCTTCAGGGTCTCTGATGAAATCTGGAATGACCCTATCTACAACGACAGCTGGATGTGGCATAAGGAGGGACACTTGGGACTGAGACGATTGGTGAGATTGGGTGAGCAAATGCAGACCCTTTAAAGCAATAATGCATGGCACCCATTCCATGGGTCCGAACTCTCCAGGTTGAAGGGAATATTACTACAGCTATAACATGTGCAGGAAACCTAGAGAATGGACACACTGTGAATACGAAAGGTTTCTAAAACTCAACGCATAGTCCCTCTCCTGGTGCTCCGGTTTGACTTTCCGTCTGCTTTACTATCAACCTCCCAACTTGGAGAGACAGCCCCTTTAACCTCTTGGTTCGCACAGGTTGCCAATTTGGCAGAGGATGAAAGGGAAGAGGGAGAACCAATGAGAGAGTAGCTGTTAGGCATTTGGACGGGCACATATCACTGTAATTTCCCGGCAGGAAGAAGAATTAACCAAATTCTCAGCCACCCACCGGGAACCAGTATAGGTCCTGAACCAAAATTTTGGACTTGCGGTCAGCTCACCAAAAACGAGTTGAAAAATGGAGCTCAGGGGCACAGCATTTCACAAACTGGCCGAGTAATAAAGGACAACTATCGTCCAAAAATCTGTTGAGGGAAGGCAACGAGGCGGACTTGAAAGCGAGGCAGAATAGCAGGAAACAGATTTCAAGAGGTACGTTGGAATCACCTTTAAAGCACAGGAAGAGGGGCACAACTTCGACAATGATGCACTTGGCCAAAAAGGGCGTATGCGTTTTCTCCTGAATATATTCAGGAGAAAACGCATACGCCCTTTTTGGCCAAGCAAGCAAGCGGGCAATGCAAATCTGCACTACAAAGAAGTATCACTTCCCAACAGTCAAAGGGGACATCCACAAAATGTGTAAGAACAAGAAAGGCAAGACAGGCCCTGGAGAACAGGGAGCCTTGTTATGCTGATGGGCGGGATGTAAATTGCCAACTGCCTCTCTGGAGGAGTGCATTCTGTTCCCTAAAACAAGTAAAGAACAGAGCTACAGAGCCAAGGGCACTACCAGTCTAGGGAATATACCTTGGGAAAACTGAAAATCAATAAGACAGAGCCACCCCAAAATTTAGGGCTGCACTGCATACAAGGACCTCAACTTGGATACACCTTAAGTATCCCAGAAAATATAAACATGGTTCAAAAAATTGTGGTACTTACGTACGATGGAATATCCCTCAGCCATGAAATCAATGTCATAAGACCAGTAGCAGCAAAATGGGTGGATTCAGGTACGATGATTCTAAGTGAAATAAGTCACACAGAAAAAGAAACTTATCATAAGATATCACTTATGAAGATCCTGTAAACATGGCTACACTTGAACTGAGTTAGGAAAGAGAACAGTGTCTGACATTTAGAAAACACTCTTATACCAGCTTAAGGGGGAAGGAGAGGTGGGGTGATGCATAAAACCAGAGTTTGATATAAGCACAGGTACCGTTCCAAAAACCAACTATGGAATAGACAAGACCTACACCGTCCTCAGTGAAAGGGACTCAAAACCCCATATTTCCCGCAGAGGAAAATATCTGACTAGTAAGAATCTTAAAACCTATGTATTGATATGTCTCCGTATGGGAATCAAGTGTGTCTAGACTGGCATAAACATGGCAGCGATTATCAGCTCAAACCCACTATAAAAAGGAATTTCAAAAACAAAACAAAAAAACTGGGAAATTCTTTACAATTCCTTCAGGGTCTCTGATGAAAGCTGGAATGACCCTATCTACAACGACAGCTGTATGTGGCATAAGGAGGGACACTTGGGACTGAGACGATTGGTGAGATTGGGTGAGCAAATGCAGACCCTTTAAAGCAATAATGCATGGCACCCATTCCATGGGTCCGAACTCTCCAGGTTGAAGGGAATATTACTACAGCTATAACATGTGCGGGAAACCTAGAGAACGGACACACTGTGAATACGAAAGGTTTCTAAAACTCAACGCATAGTCCCTCTCCTGGTGCTCCGGTTTGACTTTCCGTCTGCTTTACTATCAACCTCCCAACTTGGAGAGACAGCCCCTTTAACCTCTTGGTTCGCACAGGTTGCCAATTTGGCAGAGGATGAAAGGGAAGAGGGAGAACCAATGAGAGAGTAGCTGTTAGGCATTTGGACGGGCACATATCACTGTAATTTCCCGGCAGGAAGAATAATTAACCAAATTCTCAGCCACCCACCGGGAACCAGTATAGGTCCTGAACCAAAATTTTGGACTTGCGGTCAGCTCACCAAAAACGAGTTGAAAAATGGAGCTCAGGGGCACAGCTATTCACAAACTGGCCGAGTAATAAAGGACAACTGTCGTCCAAAAATCTGTTGAGGGAAGGCAACGAGGCGGACTTGAAAGCGAGGCAGAATAGCAGGAAACAGATTTCAAGAGGTACGTTGGAATCGCCTTTAAAGCACAGGAAGAGGGGCACAACTTCGACAATGATGCACTTGGCCAAAAAGGGCGTATGCGTTTTCTCCTGAATATATTCAGGAGAAAATGCATACGCCCTTTTTGGCCAAGCAAGCAAGCGGGCAATGCAAATCTGCACTACAAAGAAGTATCACTTCCCACCGGTCAAAAGGGACATCCACAAAATGTGTAAGAACAAGAAACGCAAGACAGGCCCTGGAGAAGAGGGAGCCTTGTTATGCTGATGGGCGGGATGTAAATTGCCAACTGCCTCTCTGGAGGAGTGCATTCTGTTCCCTAAAACAAGTAAAGAACAGAGCTACAGAGCCAAGGGCACTACCAGTCTAGGGAATATACCTTGGGAAAACTGAAAATCAATAAGACAGAGCCACCCCAAAATTTAGGGCTGCACTGCATACAAGGACCTCAACTTGGATACACCTTAAGTATCCCAGAAAATATAAACATGGTTCAAAAAATTGTGGTACTTACGTACGATGGAATATCCCTCAGCCATGAAATCAATGTCATAAGACCAGTAGCAGCAAAATGGGTGGATTCTGGTACGATGATTCTAAGTGAAATAAGTCACACAGAAAAAGAAACTTATCATAAGATATCACTTATGAAGATCCTGTAAACATGGCTACACTTGAACTGAGTTAGGAAAGAGAACAGTGTCTCACATTTAGAAAACACTCTTATACCTGCTTAAGGGGGAAGGAGAGGTGGGATGATGCATAAAACCAGAGTTTGATATAAGCACAGGTACCGTTCCAAAAACCAACTATGGAATAGACAAGACCTACACCTTCCTCAGTGATAGGGACTCAAAACCCCATATTTCCCGCAGAGGAAAATATCTGACTAGTAAGAATCTTAAAACCTATGTATTGATATGTCTCCGTAAGGGAATCAAGTGTGTCTAGACTGGCATAAACATGGCAGCGAGAATCAGCTCAAACCCACTATAAAAAGGAATTTCAAAAACAAAACAAAAAAACTGGGAAATTCTTTACAATTCCTTCAGGGTCTCTGATGAAAGCTGCAATGACCCTATCTACAATGACAGCTGGATGTGGCATAAGGAGGGACACTTGGGACTGAGACGATTGGTGAGATTGGGTGAGCAAATGCAGACCCTTTAAAGCAATAATGCATGGCACCCATTCCATGGGTCCGAACTCTCCAGGTTGAAGGGAATATTACTACAGCTATGACATGTGTGGGAAACCTAGAGAACGGACACACTGTGAATACGAAAGGTTTCTAAAACTCAAAGAATAGACCCTCTCCTGGTGCTCCGGTTTGACTTTCCGTCTGCTTTACTATCAACCTCCCAACTTGGAGAGACAGCCCCTTTAACCTCTTGGTCCGCACAGGTTGCCAATTTGGCAGAGGATGAAAGGGAAGAGGGAGAACCAATGAGAGAGTAGCTGTTAGGCATTTGGACGGGCACATATCACTGTAATTTCCCGGCAGGAAGAAGAATTAACCAAATTCTCAGCCACCCACCGGGAACCAGTATAGATCCTGAACCAAAATTTTGGATTGCGGTCAGCTCACCAAAAACGAGTTGAAGAATGGAGCTCAGGGGCACAGCAATTCACAAACTGGCCGAGTAATAAAGGACAACTATCGTCCAAAAATCTGTTGAGGGAAGGCAACGAGGCGGACTTGAAAGCGAGGCAGAATAGCAGGAAACAGATTTCAAGAGGTACGTTGGAATCGCCTTTAAAGCACAGGAAGAGGGGCACAACTTCGACAATGATGCACTTGGCCAAAAAGGGCGTATGCGTTTTCTCCTGAATATATTCAGGAGAAAACGCATACGCCCTTTTTGGCCAAGCAAGCAAGCGGGCAATGCAAATCTGCACTACAAAGAAGTATCACTTCCCACCGGTCAAAAGGGACATCCACAAAATGTGTAAGAACAAGAAAGGCAAGACAGGCCCTGGAGAACAGGGAGCCTTGTTATGCTGATGGGCGGGATGTAAATTGCCAACTGCCTCTCTGGAGGAGTGCATTCTGTTCCCTAAAACAAGTAAAGAACAGAGCTACAGAGCCAAGGGCACTACCAGTCTAGGGAATATACCTTGGGAAAACTGAAAATCAATAAGACAGAGCCACCCCAAAATTTAGGGCTGCACTGCATACAAGGACCTCAACTTGGATACACCTTAAGTATCCCAGAAAATATAAACATGGTTCAAAAAATTGTGGTACTTACGTACGATGGAATATCCCTCAGCCATGAAATCAATGTCATAAGACCAGTAGCAGCAAAATGGGTGGATTCAGGTACGATGATTCTAAGTGAAATAAGTCACACAGAAAAAGAAACTTATCATAAGATATCACTTATGAAGATCCTGTAAACATGGCTACACTTGAACTGAGTTAGGAAAGAGAACAGTGTCTCACATTTAGAAAACACTCTTATACCTGCTTAAGGGGGAAGGAGAGGTGGGGTGATGCATAAAACCAGAGTTTGATATAAGCACAGGTACCGTTCCAAAAACCAACTATGGAATAGACAAGACCTACACCGTCCTCAGTGAAAGGGACTCAAATCCCCATATTTCCCGCAGAGGAAAATATCTGACTAGTAAGAATCTTAAAACCTATGTATTGATATGTCTCCGTAAGGGAATCAAGTGTGTCTAGACTGGCATAAACATGGCAGCGAGAATCAGCTCAAACCCACTATAAAAAGGAATTTCAAAAACAAAACAAAAAAACTGGGAAATTCTTTACAATTCCTTCAGGGTCTCTGATGAAATCTGGAATGACCCTATCTACAACGACAGCTGGATGTGGCATAAGGAGGGACACTTGGGACTGAGACGATTGGTGAGATTGGGTGAGCAAATGCAGACCCTTTAAAGCAATAATGCATGGCACCCATTCCATGGGTCCGAACTCTCCAGGTTGAAGGGAATATTACTACAGCTATAACATGTGCAGGAAACCTAGAGAACGGACACACTGTGAATACGAAAGGTTTCTAAAACTCAACGCATAATCCCTCTCCTGGTGCTCCGGTTTGACTTTCCGTCTGCTTTACTATCAACCTCCCAACTTGGAGAGACAGCCCCTTTAACCTCTTGGTTCGCACAGGTTGCCAATTTGGCAGAGGATGAAAGGGAAGAGGGAGAACCAATGAGAGAGTAGCTGTTAGGCATTTGGACGGGCACATATCACTGTAATTTCCCGGCAGGAAGAAGAATTAACCAAATTCTCAGCCACCCACCGGGAACCAGTATAGGTCCTGAACCAAAATTTTGGACTTGCGGTCAGCTCACCAAAAACGAGTTGAAAAATGGAGCTCAGGGGCACAGCAATTCACAAACTGGCCGAGTAATAAAGGACAACTATCGTCCAAAAATCTGTTGAGGGAAGGCAACGAGGCGGACTTGAAAGCGAGGCAGAATAGCAGGAAACAGATTTCAAGAGGTACGTTGGAATCGCCTTTAAAGCACAGGAAGAGGGGCACAACTTCGACAATGATGCACTTGGCCAAAAAGGGCGTATGCGTTTTCTCCTGAATATATTCAGGAGAAAACGCATACGCCCTTTTTGGCCAAGCAAGCAAGCGGGCAATGCAAATCTGCACTACAAAGAAGTATCACTTCCCACCGGTCAAAAGGGACATCCACAAAATGTGTAAGAACAAGAAAGGCAAGACAGGCCCTGTAGAACAGGGAGCCTTGTTATGCTGATGGGCGGGATGTAAATTGCCAACTGCCTCTCTGGAGGAGTGCATTCTGTTCCCTAAAACAAGTAAAGAACAGAGCTACAGAGCCAAGGGCACTACCAGTCTAGGGAATATACCTTGGGAAAACTGAAAATCAATAAGACAGAGCCACCCCAAAATTTAGGGCTGCACTGCATACAAGGGCCTCAACTTGGATACACCTTAAGTATCCCAGAAAATATAAACATGGTTCAAAAAATTGTGGTACTTACGTACGATGGAATATCCCTCAGCCAGGAAATCAATGTCATAAGACCAGTAGCAGCAAAATGGGTGGATTCAGGTACGATGATTCTAAGTGAAATAAGTCACACAGAAAAAGAAACTTATCATAAGATATCACTTATGAAGATCCTGTAAACATGGCTACACTTGAACTGAGTTAGGAAAGAGAACAGTGTCTCACATTTAGAAAACACTCTTATACCTGCTTAAGGGGGAAGGAGAGGTGGGGTGATGCATAAAACCAGAGTTTGATATAAGCACAGGTACCGTTCCAAAAACCAACTATGGAATAGACAAGACCTACAGCGTCCTCAGTGAAAGGGACTCAAAACCCCATATTTCCCGCAGAGGAAAATATCTGACTAGTAAGAATCTTAAAACCTATGTATTGATATGTCTCCGTAAGGGAATCAAGTGTGTCTAGACTGGCATAAACATGGCAACGAGAATCAGCTCAAACCCACTATAAAAAGGAATTTCAAAAACAAAACAAAAAAACGGGGAGATTCTTTACAATTCCTTCAGGGTCTCTGATGAAAGCTGGAATGACCCTATCTACAATGACAGCTGGATGTGGCATAAGGAGGGACACTTGGGACTGAGACGATTGGTGAGATTGGGTGAGCAAATGCAGACCCTTTAAAGCAATAATGCATGGCACCCATTCCATGGGTCCGAACTCTCCAGGTTGAAGGGAATATTACTACAGCTATAACATGTGCGGGAAACCTAGAGAACGGACACACTGTGAATACGAAAGGTTTCTAAATCTCAACGAATAGTCCCACTCCTGGTGCTCCGGTTTGACTTTCCGTCTGCTTTACTATCAACCTCCCAACTTGGAGAGACAGCCCCTTTAACATCTTGGTTCGCACAGGTTGCCAATTTGGCAGAGGATGAAAGGGAAGAGGGAGAACCTATGAGAGAGTAGCTGTTAGGCATTTGGACGGGCACATATCACTGTAATTTCCCGGCAGGAAGAAGAATTAACCAAATTCTCAGCCACCCACCGGGAACCAGTATAGGTCCTGAACCAAAATTTTGGACTTGCGGTCAGCTCACCAAAAACGAGTTGAAAAATGGAGCTCAGGGGCACAGCAATTCACAAACTGGCCGAGTAATAAAGGACAACTATCGTCCAAAAATCTGTTGAGGGAAGGCAACGAGGCGGACTTGAAAGCGAGGCAGAATAGCAGGAAACAGATTTCAAGAGGTACGTTGGAATCGCCTTTAAAGCACAGGAAGAGGGGCACAACTTCGACAATGATGCACTTGGCCAAAAAGGGCGTATGCGTTTTCTCCTGAATATATTCAGGAGAAAACGCATACGCCCTTTTTGGCCAAGCAAGCAAGCGGGCAATGCAAATCTGCACTACAAAGAAGTATCACTTCCCACCGGTCAAAAGGGACATCCACAAAATGTGTAAGAACAAGAAAGGCAAGACAGGCCCTGTAGAACAGGGAGCCTTGTTATGCTGATGGGCGGGATGTAAATTGCCAACTGCCTCTCTGGAGGAGTGCATTCTGTTCCCTAAAACAAGTAAAGAACAGAGCTACAGAGCCAAGGGCACTACCAGTCTAGGGAATATACCTTGGGAAAACTGAAAATCAATAAGACAGAGCCACCCCAAAATTTAGGGCTGCACTGCATACAAGGGCCTCAACTTGGATACACCTTAAGTATCCCAGAAAATATAAACATGGTTCAAAAAATTGTGGTACTTACGTACGATGGAATATCCCTCAGCCAGGAAATCAATGTCATAAGACCAGTAGCAGCAAAATGGGTGGATTCAGGTACGATGATTCTAAGTGAAATAAGTCACACAGAAAAAGAAACTTATCATAAGATATCACTTATGAAGATCCTGTAAACATGGCTACACTTGAACTGAGTTAGGAAAGAGAACAGTGTCTCACATTTAGAAAACACTCTTATACCTGCTTAAGGGGGAAGGAGAGGTGGGGTGATGCATAAAACCAGAGTTTGATATAAGCACAGGTACCGTTCCAAAAACCAACTATGGAATAGACAAGACCTACAGCGTCCTCAGTGAAAGGGACTCAAAACCCCATATTTCCCGCAGAGGAAAATATCTGACTAGTAAGAATCTTAAAACCTATGTATTGATATGTCTCCGTAAGGGAATCAAGTGTGTCTAGACTGGCATAAACATGGCAACGAGAATCAGCTCAAACCCACTATAAAAAGGAATTTCAAAAACAAAACAAAAAAACGGGGAGATTCTTTACAATTCCTTCAGGGTCTCTGATGAAAGCTGGAATGACCCTATCTACAATGACAGCTGGATGTGGCATAAGGAGGGACACTTGGGACTGAGACGATTGGTGAGATTGGGTGAGCAAATGCAGACCCTTTAAAGCAATAATGCATGGCACCCATTCCATGGGTCCGAACTCTCCAGGTTGAAGGGAATATTACTACAGCTATAACATGTGCGGGAAACCTAGAGAACGGACACACTGTGAATACGAAAGGTTTCTAAATCTCAACGAATAGTCCCACTCCTGGTGCTCCGGTTTGACTTTCCGTCTGCTTTACTATCAACCTCCCAACTTGGAGAGACAGCCCCTTTAACATCTTGGTTCGCACAGGTTGCCAATTTGGCAGAGGATGAAAGGGAAGAGGGAGAACCTATGAGAGAGTAGCTGTTAGGCATTTGGACGGGCACATATCACTGTAATTTCCCGGCAGGAAGAAGAATTAACCAAATTCTCAGCCACCCACCGGGAACCAGTATAGGTCCTGAACCAAAATTTTGGACTTGCGGTCAGCTCACCAAAAACGAGTTGAAAAATGGAGCTCAGGGGCACAGCAATTCACAAACTGGCCGAGTAATAAAGGACAACTATCGTCCAAAAATCTGTTGAGGGAAGGCAACGAGGCGGACTTGAAAGCGAGGCAGAATAGCAGGAAACAGATTTCAAGAGGTACGTTGGAATCGCCTTTAAAGCACAGGAAGAGGGGCACAACTTCGACAATGATGCACTTGGCCAAAAAGGGCGTATGCGTTTTCTCCTGAATATATTCAGGAGAAAACGCATACGCCCTTTTTGGCCAAGCAAGCAAGCGGGCAATGCAAATCTGCACTACAAAGAAGTATCACTTCCCACCGGTCAAAAGGGACATCCACAAAATGTGTAAGAACAAGAAAGGCAAGACAGGCCCTGGAGAACAGGGAGCCTTGTTATGCTGATGGGCGGGATGTAAATTGCCAACTGCCTCTCTGGAGGAGTGCATTCTGTTCCCTAAAACAAGTAAAGAACAGAGCTACAGAGCCAAGGGCACTACCAGTCTAGGGAATATACCTTGGGAAAACTGAAAATCAATAAGACAGAGCCACCCCAAAATTTAGGGCTGCACTGCATACAAGGACCTCAACTTGGATACACCTTAAGTATCCCAGAAAATATAAACATGGTTCAAAAAATTGTGGTACTTACGTACGATGGAATATCCCTCAGCCATGAAATCAATGTCATAAGACCAGTAGCAGCAAAATGGGTGGATTCAGGTACGATGATTCTAAGTGAAATAAGTCACACAGAAAAAGAAACTTATCATAAGATATCACTTATGAAGATCCTGTAAACATGGCTACACTTGAACTGAGTTAGGAAAGAGAACAGTGTCTCACATTTAGAAAACACTCTTATACCTGCTTAAGGGGGAAGGAGAGGTGGGGTGATGCATAAAACAAGAGTTTGATATAAGCACAGGTACCGTTCCAAAAACCAACTATGGAATAGACAAGACCTACACCGTCCTCAGTGAAAGGGACTCAAAACCCCATATTTCCCGCAGAGGAAAATATCTGACTAGTAAGAATCTTAAAACCTATGTATTGATATGTCTCCGTAAGGGAATCAAGTGTGTCTAGACTGGCATAAACATGGCAACGAGAATCAGCTCAAACCCACTATAAAAAGGAATTTCAAAAACAAAACAAAAAAACGGGGAAATTCTTTACAATTCCTTCAGGGTCTCTGATGAAAGCTGGAATGACCCTATCTACAACGACAGCTGGATGTGGCATAAGGAGGGACACTTGGGACTGAGACGATTGGTGAGATTGGGTGAGCAAATGCAGACCCTTTAAAGCAATAATGCATGGCACCCATTCCATGGGTCCGAACTCTCCAGGTTGAAGGGAATATTACTACAGCTATAACATGTGCGGGAAACCTAGAGAACGGACACACTGTGAATACGAAAGGTTTCTAAAACTCAACGCATAGTCCCTCTCCTGGTGCTCCGGTTTGACTTTCCGTCTGCTTTACTATCAACCTCCCAACTTGGAGAGACAGCCCCTTTAACATCTTGGTTCGCACAGGTTGCCAATTTGGCAGAGGATGAAAGGGAAGAGGGAGAACCAATGAGAGAGTAGCTGTTAGGCATTTGGACGGGCACATATCACTGTAATTTCCCGGCAGGAAGAAGAATTAACCAAATTCTCAGCCACTCACCGGGAACCAGTATAGGTCCTGAACCAAAATTTTGGACTTGCGTTCAGCTCACCAAAAACGAGTTGAAAAATGGAGCTCAGGGGCACAGCAATTCACAAACTGGCCGAGTAATAAAAGACAACTATCGTCCAAAAATCTGTTGAGGGAAGGCAACGAGGCGGACTTGAAAGCGAGGCAGAATAGCAGGAAACAGATTTCCAGAGGTACGTTGGAATCGCCTTTAAAGCACAGGAAGAGGGGCACAACTTCGACAATGATGCACTTGGCCAAAAAGGGCGTATGCGTTTTCTCCTGAATATATTCAGGTGAAAACGCATACGCCCTTTTTGGCCAAGCAAGCAAGCGGGCAATGCAAATCTGCACTACAAAGAAGTATCACTTCCCACCGGTCAAAAGGGACATCCACAAAATGTGTAAGAACAAGAAAGGCAAGACAGGCCCTGGAGAACAAGGAGCCTTGTTATGCTGATGGGCGGGATGTAAATTGCCAACTGCCTCTCTGGAGGAGTGCATTCTGTTCCCTAAAACAAGTAAAGAACAGAGCTACAGAGCCAAGGGCACTACCAGTCTAGGGAATATACCTTGGGAAAACTGAAAATCAATAAGACAGAGCCACCCCAAAATTTAGGGCTGCACTGCATACAAGGACCTCAACTTGGATACACCTTAAGTATCCCAGAAAATATAAACATGGTTCAAAAAATTGTGGTACTTACGTACGATGGAATATCCCTCAGCCATGAAATCAATGTCATAAGACGAGTAGCATCAAAATGGGTGGATGCAGGTACGATGATTCTAAGTGAAATAAGTCACACAGAAAAAGAAACTTATCATAAGATATCACTTATGAAGATCCTGTAAACATGGCTACACTTGAACTGAGTTAGGAAAGAGAACAGTGTCTCACATTTAGAAAACACTCTTATACCTGCTTAAGGGGGAAGGAGAGGTGGGGTGATGCATAAAACCAGAGTTTGATATAAGCACAGGTACCGTTCCAAAAACCAACTATGGAATAGACAAGACCTACACCGTCCTCAGCGAAAGGGACTCAAAATCCCATATTTCCCGCAGAGGAAAATATCTGACTAGTAAGAATCTTAAAACCTATGTATTGATATGTCTCCGTAAGGGAATCAAGTGTGTCTAGACTGGCATAAACATGGCAGCGAGAATCAGCTCAAACCCACTATAAAAAGGAATTTCAAAAACAAAACAAAAAAACTGGGAAATTCTTTACAATTCCTTCAGGGTCTCTGATGAAAGCTGGAATGACCCTATCTACAACGACAGCTGGATGTGGCATAAGGAGGGACACTTGGGACTGAGACGATTGGTGAGATTGGGTGAGCAAATGCAGACCCTTTAAAGCAATAATGCATGGCACCCATTCCATGGGTCCGAACTCTCCAGGTTGAAGGAAATATTACTACAGCTATAACATGTGCGGGAAACCTAGAGAACGGACACACTGTGAATACGAAAGGTTTCTAAAACTCAACGAATAGTCCCTCTCCTCGTGCTCCGGTTTGACTTTCCGGCTGCTTTACTATCATTCTCCGAAATTGGAGAGACAGCCCCTTTAACCTCCTGGTTCGCACAGGTTTCCAATTTGGCAGAGGATGAAAGGGAAGAGGGAGAACCAATGAGAGAGTAGCTGTTAGGCATTTGGACGGGCACATATCACTGTAATTTCCCGGCAGGAAGAAGAATTAACCAAATTCTCAGCCCCCCACCGGGAACCAGTATAGGTCCTGAACCAAAATTTTGGACTTGCGGTCAGCTCTCCAAAAACGAGTTGAAAAATGGAGCTCAGGGGCACAGCAATTCACAAACTGGCCGAGTAATAAAGGACAACTATCGTCCATATATCTGTTGACGGAAGGCAACGAGGCGGACTTGAAAGCGAGGCAGAATAGCAGGAAACAGATTTCAAGAGGTACGTTGGAATCGCCTTTAAAGCACAGGAAGAGGGGCACAACTTCGACAGTGATGCACTTGGCCAAAAAGGGCGTATGCGTTTTCTCCTGAATATATTCAGGAGAAAACGCATACGCCCTTTTTGGCCAAGCAAGCAAGCGGGCAATGCAAATCTGCACTACAAAGAAGTATCACTTCCCACCAGTCAAAAGGGACATCCACAAAATGTGTAAGAAAAAGAAAGGCAAGACAGGCCCTGGAGACCAGGGAGCCTTGTTATGCTGATGGGCGGGATGTAAATTGCCAACTGCCTCTCTGGAGGAGTGCATTCTGTTCCCTAAAACAAGTAAAGAACAGAGCTACAGAGCCAAGGGCACTACCAGTCTAGGGAATATACCTTGGGAAAACTGAAAATCAATAAGACAGAGCCACCCCAAAATTTAGGGCTGCACTGCATACAAGGACCTCAACTTGGATACACCTTAAGTATCACAGAAAATATAAACATGGTTCAAAATATTGTGGTACTTACGTACGATGGAATATCCCTCAGCCATGAAATCAATGTCATAAGACCAGTAGCAGCAAAATGGGTGGATTCAGGTACGATGATTCTAAGTGAAATAAGTCACACAGAAAAAGAAACTTATCATAAGATATCACTTATGAAGATCCTGTAAACATGGCTACACTTGAACTGAGTTAGGAAAGAGAACAGTGTCTCACATTTAGAAAACACTCTTATACCTGCTTAAGGGGGAAGGAGAGGTGGGGTGATGCATAACACCAGAGTTTGATATAAGCCCAGGTACCGTTCCAAAAACCACCTATGGAATAGACAAGACCTACACCGTCCTCAGTGAAAGGGACTCAAAACCCCATATTTCCCACAGAGGAAAATATCTGACTAGTAAGAATCTTAAAACCTATGTATTGATATGTCTCCGTAAGGGAATCAAGTGTGTCTAGACTGGCATAAACATGGCAGCGAGAATCAGCTCAAACCCACTATAAAAAGGAATTTCAAAAACAAAACAAAAAAACAGGGAAATTCTTTACAATTCCTTCAGGGTCTCTGATGAAAGCTGGAATGACCCTATCTACAACGACAGCTGGATGTGGCATAAGGAGGGACACTTGGGACTGAGACGATTGGTGAGATTGGGTGAGCAAATGCAGTCCCTTTAAAGCAATAATGCATGGCACCCATTCCATGGGTCCGAACTCTCCAGGTTGAAGGGAATATTACTACAGCTATAACATGTGCGGGAAACCTAGAGAACGGACACACTGTGAATACGAAAGGTTTCTAAAACTCAACGAATAAACTCTAACCTGGTGCTCCGGATTGACTTTCCGGCTGCTTTACTATCAACCTCCCAACTTGGAGAGACAGCCCCTTTAACCTCTTGGTTCGCACAGGTTGCCAATTTGGCAGAGGATGAAAGGGAAGAGGGAGAACCAATGAGAGAGTAGCTGTTAGGCATTTGGACGGGCACATATCACTGTAATTTCCCGGCAGGAAGAAGAATTAACCAAATTCTCAGCCACCCACCGGGAACCAGTATAGGTCCTGAACCAAAATTTTGGACTTGCGGTGAGCTCTCCAAAAACGAGTTGAAAAATGGAGCTCAGGGACACAGCAATTCACAAACTGGCCGAGTAATAAAGGACAACTATCGTCCAAAAATCTGTTGAGGGAAGGCAACGAGGCGGACTTGAAAGCGAGGCAGAATAGCAGGAAACAGATTTCAAGAGGTACGTTGGAATCGCCTTTAAAACACAGGAAGAGGGGCACAACTTCGACAATGATGCACTTGGCCAAAAAGGGCGTATGCGTTTTCTCCTGAATATATTCAGGAGAAAACGCATACGCCCTTTTTGGCCAAGCAAGCAAGCGGGCAATGCAAATCTGCACTACAAAGAAGTATCACTTCCCAACAGTCAAAGGGGACATCCACAAAATGTGTAAGAACATGAAAGGCAAGACAGGCCCTGGAGAACAGGGAGCCTTGTTATGCTGATGGGCGGGATGTAAATTGCCAACTGCCTCTCTGGAGGAGTGCATTCTGTTCCCTAAAACAAGTAAAGAACAGAGCTACAGAGCCAAGGGCACTACCAGTCTAGGGAATATACCTTGGGAAAACTGAAAATCAATAAGACAGAGCCACCCCAAAATTTAGGGCTGCACTGCATACAAGGATCTCAACTTGGATACACCTTAAGTATCCCAGAAAATATAAACATGGTTCAAAAAATTGTGGTACTTACGTACGATGGAATATCCCTCAGCCATGAAATCAATGTCATAAGACCAGTAGCAGCAAAATGGGTGGATTCAGGTACGATGATTCTAAGTGAAATAAGTCACACAGAAAAAGAAACTTATCATAAGATATCACTTATGAAGATCCTGTAAACATGGCTACACTTGAACTGAGTTAGGAAAGAGAACAGTGTCTCACATTTAGAAAACACTCTTATACCTGCTTAAGGGGGAAGGAGAGGTGGGGTGATGCATAAAACCAGAGTTTGATATAAGCACAGGTACCGTTCCAAAAACCAACTATGGAATAGACAAGACCTACACCGTCCTCAGTGAAAGGGACTCAAAACCCCATATTTCCGGCAGAGGAAAATATCTGACTAGTAAGAATCTTAAAACCTATGTATTGATATGTCTCCGTAAGGGAATCAAGTGTGTCTAGACTGGCATAAACATGGCAGCGAGAATCAGCTCAAACCCACTATAAAAAGGAATTTCAAAAACAAAACAAAAAAACTGGGAAATTCTTTACAATTCCTTCAGGGTCTCTGATGAAAGCTGGAATGACCCTATCTACAACGACAGCTGGATGTGGCATAAGGAGGGACACTTGGGACTGAGACGATTGGTGAGATTGGGTGAGCAAATGCAGACCCTTTAAATCAATAATGCATGGCACCCATTCCATGGGTCCGAACTCTCCAGGTTGAAGGGAATATTACTACAGCTATAACATGTGCGGGAAACCTAGGGAACGGACACACTGTGAATACGAAAGGTTTCTAAAACTCAACGCATAGTCCCTCTCCTGGTGCTCCGGTTTGACTTTCCGTCTGCTTTACTATCAACCTCCCAACTTGGAGAGACAGCCCCTTTAACCTCTTGGTTCGCACAGGTTGCCAATTTGGCAGAGGATGAAAGGGAAGAGGGAGAACCAATGAGAGAGTAGCTGTTAGGCATTTGGACGGGCACATATCACTGTAATTTCCCGGCAGGAAAAAGAATTAACCAAATTCTCAGACACCCACCGGGAACCAATATAGGTCCGGAACCAAAATTTTGGACTTGCGGTCAGCTCACCAAAAACGAGTTGAAAAATGGAGCTCAGGGGCACAGCAATTCACAAACTGGCCGAGTAATAAAGGACAACTATCTTCCAAAAATCTGTTGAGGGAAGGCAACGAGGCGGACTTGAAAGCGAGGCAGAATAGCAGGAAACAGATTTCAAGAGGTACGTTGGAATCGCCTTTAAAGCACAGGAAGAGGGGCACAACTTCGACAATGATGCACTTGGCCAAAAAGGGCGTATGCGTTTTCTCCTGAATATATTCAGGAGAAAACGCATACGCCCTTTTTGGCCAAGCAAGCAAGCGGGCAATGCAAATCTGCACTACAAAGAAGTATCACTTCCCACCGGTCAAAAGGGACATCCACAAAATGTGTAAGAACAAGAAAGGCAAGACAGGCCCTGGAGAACAGGGAGCCTTGTTATGCTGATGGGCGGGATGTAAATTGCCAACTGCCTCTCTGGAGGAGTGCATTCTGTTCCCTAAAACAAGTAAAGAACAGAGCTACAGAGCCAAGGGCACTACCAGTCTAGGGAATATACCTTGGGAAAACTGAAAATCAATAAGACAGAGCCACCCCAAAATTTAGGGCTGCACTGCATACAAGGACCTCAACTTGGATACACCTTAAGTATACCAGAAAATATAAACATGGTTCAAAAAATTGTGGTACTTACGTACGATGGAATATCCCTCAGCCATGAAATCAATGTCATAAGACCAGTAGCAGCAAAATGGGTGGATTCAGGTACGATGATTCTAAGTGAAATAAGTCACACAGAAAAAGAAACTTATCATAAGATATCACTTATGAAGATCCTGTAAACATGGCTACACTTGAACTGAGTTAGGAAAGAGAACAGTGTCTCACATTTAGAAAACACTCTTATACCTGCTTAAGGGGGAAGGAGAGGTGGGGTGATGCATAAAACCAGAGTTTGATATAAGCACAGGTACCATTCCAAAAACCAACTATGGAATAGACAAGACCTACACCGTCCTCAGTGAAAGGGACTCAAAACCCCATATTTCCCGCAGAGGAAAGTATCTGACTAGTAAGAATCTTAAAACCTATGTATTGATATGTCTCCGTAAGGGAATCAAGTGTGTCTAGACTGGCATAAACATGGCAGCGAGAATCAGCTCAAACCCACTATAAAAAGGAATTTCAAAAACAAAACAAAAAAACTGGGAAATTCTATACAATTCCTTCAGGGTCTCTGATGAAAGCTGGAATGACACTATCTACAACGACAGCTGGATGTGGCATAAGGAGGGACACTTGGGACTGAGACGATTGGTGAGATTGGGTGAGCAAATGCAGACCCTTTAAAGCAATAATGCATGGCACCCATTTCATGGGTCCGAACTCTCCAGGTTGAAGGGAATATTACTACAGCTATAACATGTGCGGGAAACCTAGGGAACGGACACACTGTGAATACGAAAGGTTTCTAAAACTCAACGCATAGTCCCTCTCCTGGTGCTCCGGTTTGACTTTCCGTCTGCTTTACTATCAACCTCCCAACTTGGAGAGACAGCCCCTTTAACCTCTTGGTTCGCACAGGTTGGCAATTTGGCAGAGGATGAAAGGGAAGAGGGAGAACCAATGAGAGAGTAGCTGTTAGGCATTTGGACGGGCACATATCACTGTAATTTCCAGGCAGGAAAAAGAATTAACCAAATTCTCAGCCACCCACCGGGAACCAGTATAGGTCCTGAACCAAAATTTTGGACTTGCGGTCAGCTCTCCAAAAACGAGTTGAAAAATGGAGCTCAGCGACACAGCAATTCACAAACTGGCCGAGTAATAAAGGACACCTATTGTCCAAAAATCTGTTGACGGAAGGCAACGAGGCGGACTTGAAAGCGAGGCAGAATAGCAGGAAACAGATTTCAAGAGGTACGTTGGAATCGCCTTTAAAGCACAGGAAGAGGGGCACAACTTCGACAATGATGCACTTGGCCAAAAAGGGCGTATGCGTTTTCTCCTGAATATATTCAGGAGAAAACGCATACGCCCTTTTTGGCCAAGCAAGCAAGCGGGCAATGCAAATCTGCACTACAAAGAAGTATCACTTCCCACCGGTCAAAAGGGACATCCACAAAATGTGTAAGAACAAGAAAGGCAAGACAGGCCCTGGAGAACAGGGAGCCTTGTTATGCTGATGGGCGGGATGTAAATTGCCAACTGCCTCTCTGGAGGAGTGCATTCTGTTCCCTAAAACAAGTAAAGAACAGAGCTACAGAGCCAAGGGCACTACCAGTCTAGGGAATATACCTTTGGAAAACTGAAAATCAATAAGACAGAGCCACCCCAAAATTTAGGGCTGCACTGCATACAAGGACCTCAACTTGGATACACCTTAAGTATCCCAGAAAATATAAACATGGTTCAAAAAATTGTGGTACTTACGTACGATGGAATATCCCTCAGCCATGAAATCAATGTCATAAGACCAGTAGCAGCAAAATGGGAGGATTCAGGTACGATGATTCTAAGTGAAATAAGTCACACAGAAAAAGAAACTTATCATAAGATATCACTTATGAAGATCCTGTAAACATGGCTACACTTGAACTGAGTTAGGAAAGAGAACAGTGTCTCACATTTAGAAAACACTCTTATACCTGCTTAAGGGGGAAGGAGAGGTGGGGTGATGCATAAAACCAGAGTTTGATATAAGCACAGGTACCGTTCCAAAAACCAACTATGGAATAGACAAGACCTACACCGTCCTCAGTGAAAGGGACTCAAAACCCCATATTTCCCGCAGAGGAAAGTATCTGACTAGTAAGAATCTTAAAACCTATGTATTGATATGTCTCCGTAAGGGAATCAAGTGTGTCTAGACTGGCATAAACATGGCAGCGAGAATCAGCTCAAACCCACTATAAAAAGGAATTTCAAAAACAAAACAAAAAAACTGGGAAATTCTTTACAATTCCTTCAGGGTCTCTGATGAAAGCTGGAATGACCCTATCTACAACGACAGCTGGATGTGGCATAAGGAGGGACACTTGGGACTGAGACGATTGGTGAGATTGGGTGAGCAAATGCAGACCCTTTAAAGCAATAATGCATGGCACCCATTCCATGAGTCCGAACTCTCCAGGTTGAAGGGAATATTACTACAGCTATAACATGTGCGGGAAACCTAGAGAACGGACACACTGTGAATACGAAAGGTTTCTAAAACTCAACGCATAGTCCCTCTCCTGGTGCTCCAGTTTGACTTTCCGTCTGCTTTACTATCAACCTCCCAACTTGGAGAGACAGCCCCTTTAACCTCTTGGTTCGCACAGGTTGCCAATTTGGCAGAGGATGAAAGGGAAGAGGGAGAACCAATGAGAGAGTAGCTGTTAGGCATTTGGACGGGCACATATCACTGTAATTTCCCGGCAGGAAGAAGAATTAACCAAATTCTCAGCCACCCACCGGGAACCAGTATAGGTTCTGAACCAAAATTTTGGACTTGCGGTCAGCTCACCAAAAACGAGTTGAAAAATGGAGCTCAGGGGCACAGCAATTCACAAACTGGCCGAGTAATAAAGGACAACTATCGTCCAAAAATCTGTTGAGGGAAGGCAACGAGGCGGACTTGAAAGCGAGGCAGAATAGCAGGAAACAGATTTCAAGAGGTACGTTGGAATCGCCTTTAAAGCACAGGAAGAGGGGCACAACTTCGACAATGATGCACTTGGCCAAAAAGGGTGTATGCGTTTTCTCCTGAATATATTCAGGAGAAAACGCATACGCCCTTTTTGGCCAAGCAAGCAAGCGGGCAATGCAAATCTGCACTACAAAGAAGTATCACTTCACACTGGTCAAAAGGGACATCCACAAAATGTGTAAGAACAAGAAAGGCAAGACAGGCCCTGGAGAACAGGGAGCCTTGTTATGCTGATGGGCGGGATGTAAATTGCCAACTGCCTCTCTGGAGGAGTGCATTCTGTTCCCTAAAACAAGTAAAGAACAGAGCTACAGAGCCAAGAGCACTACCAGTCTAGGGAATATACCTTTGGAAAACTGAAAATCAATAAGACAGAGCCACCCCAAAATTTAGGGCTGCACTGCATACAAGGACCTCAACTTGGATACACCTTAAGTATCCCAGAAAATATAAACATGGTTCAAAAAATTGTGGTACTTACGTACGATGGAATATCCCTCAGCCATGAAATCAATGTCATAAGACCAGTAGCAGCAAAATGGGTGGATTCAGGTACGATGATTCTAAGTGAAATAAGTCACAGAGAAAAAGAAACTTATCATAAGATATCACTTATGAAGATCCTGTAAACATGGCTACACTTGAACTGAGTTAGGAAAGATAACTGTGTCTCACATTTAGAAAACACTCTTATACCTGCTTAAGGGGGAAGGAGAGGTGGGGTGATGCATAAAACCAGAGTTTGATATAAGCACAGGTACCGTTCCAAAAACCAACTATGGAATAGACAAGACCTACACCGTCCTCAGTGAAAGGGACTCAAAACCCCATATTTCCCGCAGAGGAAAGTATCTGACTAGTAAGAATCTTAAAACCTATGTATTGATATGTCTCCGTAAGGGAATCAAGTGTGTCTAGACTGGCATAAACATGGCAGCGAGAATCAGCTCAAACCCACTATAAAAAGGAATTTCAAAAACAAAACAAAAAAACTGGGAAATTCTTTACAATTCCTTCAGGGTCTCTGATGAAAGCTGGAATGACCCTATCTACAACGACAGCTGGATGTGGCATAAGGAGGGACACTTGGGACTGAGACGATTGGTGAGATTGGGTGAGCAAATGCAGACCCTTTAAAGCAATAATGCATGGCACCCATTCCATGGGTCCGAACTCTCCAGGTTGAAGGGAATATTACTACAGCTATAACATGTGCGGGAAACCTAGAGAACGGACACACTGTGAATACGAAAGGTTTCTAAAACTCAACGAATAGTCCCTCTCCTGGTGCTCCGGTTTGACTTTCCGTCTGCTTTACTATCAACCTCCCAACTTGGAGAGACAGCCCCTTTAACCTCTTGGTTCGCACAGGTTGCCAATTTGGCAGAGGATGAAAGAGAAGAGGGAGAACCAATGAGAGAGTAGCTGTTAGGCATTTGGACGGGCACATATCACTGTAATTTCCCGGCAGGAAGAAGTATTAACCAAATTCTCAGCCACCCACCGGGAACCAGTATAGGTCCTGAACCAAAATTTTGGACTTGCGGTCAGCTCACCAAAAACGAGTTGAAAAATGGAGCTCAGGGGCACAGCAATTCACAAACTGGCCGAGTAATAAAGGACAACTATCGTCCAAAAATCTGTTGAGGGAAGGCAACGAGGCGGACTTGAAAGCGAGGCAGAATAGCAGGAAACAGATTTCAAGAGGTACGTTGGAATCGCCTTTAAAGCACAGGAAGAGGGGCATAACTTCGACAATGATGCACTTAGCCAAAAAGGGCATATGCGTTTTCTCCTGAATATATTCAGGAGAAAACGCATACGCCCTTTTTGGCCAAGCAAGCAAGCGGGCAATGCAAATCTGCACTACAAAGAAGTATCACTTCCCACCGGTCAAAAGGGACATCCACAAAATGTGTAAGAACAAGAAAGGCAAGACAGGCCCTGGAGAACAGGGAGCCTTGTTATGCTGATGGGCGGGATGTAAATTGCCAACTGCCTCTCTGGAGGAGTGCATTCTGTTCCCTAAAACAAGTAAAGAACAGAGCTACAGAGCCAAGGGCACTACCAGTCTAGGGAATATACCTTGGGAAAACTGAAAATCAGTAAGACAGAGCCACCCCAAAATTTAGGGCTGCACTGCATACAAGGACCTCAACTTGGATACAACTTAAGTATCCCAGAAAATATAAACATGGTTCAAAAAATTGTGGTACTTACGTACGATGGAATATCCCTCAGCCATGAAATCAATGTCATAAGACCAGTAGCAGCAAAATGGGTGGATTCAGGTACGATGATTCTAAGTGAAATAAATCACACAGAAAAAGAAATTTATCATAAGATATCACTTATGAAGATCCTGTAAACATGGCTACACTTGAACTGAGTTAGGAAAGAGAACAGTGTCTCACATTTAGAAAACACTCTTATACCTACTTAAGGTTGAAGGAGAGGTGGGGTGATGCATAAAACCAGAGTTTGATATAAGCACAAGTACCGTTCCAAAAACCAACTATGGAATAGACAAGACCTACACCGTCCTCAGTGAAAGGGACTCAAAACCCCATATTTCCCGCAGAGGAAAATATCTGACTAGTAAGAATCTTAAAACCTATGTATTGATATGTCTCCATAAGGGAATCAAGTGTGTCTAGACTGGCATAAACATGGCAGCGAGAATCAGCTCAAACCCACTATAAAAAGGAATTTCAAAAACAAAACAAAAAAACTGGGAAATTCTTTACAATTCCTTCAGGGTCTCTGATGAAAGCTGGAATGACCCTATCTACAACGACAGCTGGATGTGGCATAAGGAGGGACACTTGGGACTGAGACGATTGGTGAGATTGGGTGAGCAAATGCAGACCCTTTAAAGCAATAATGCATGGCACCCATTCCATGAGTCCGAACTCTCCAGGTTGAAGGGAATATTACTACAGCTATAACATGTGCGGGAAACCTAGAGAACGGACACACTGTGAATACGAAAGGTTTCTAAAACTCAACGCATAGTCCCTCTCCTGGTGCTCCGGTTTGACTTTCCGTCTGCTTTACTATCAACCTCCCAACTTGGAGAGACAGCCCCTTTAACCTCTTGGTTCGCACAGGTTGCCAATTTGGCAGAGGATGAAAGGGAAGAGGGAGAACCAATGAGAGAGTAGCTGTTAGGCATTTGGACGGGCACATATCACTGTAATTTCCCGGCAGGAAGAAGAATTAACCAAATTCTCAGCCACCCACCGGGAACCAGTATAGGTCCTGAACCAAAATTTTGGACTTGCGGTCAGCTCATCAAAAACGAGTTGAAAAATGGAGCTCAGGGGCACAGCAATTCACAAACTGGCCGAGTAATAAAGGACAACTATCGTCCAAAAATCTGTTGAGGGAAGGCAACGAGGCAGACTTGAAAGCGAGGCAGAATAACAGGAAACAGATTTAAGAGGTACGTTGGAATCGCCTTTAAAGCACAGGAAGAGGGGCACAAATTCGACAATGATGCACTTAGCCAAAAAGGGCGTATGAGTTTTCTCCTGAATATATTCAGGAGAAAACGCATACGCCCTTTTTGGCCAAGCAAGCAAGCGGGCAATGCAAATCTGCACTACAAAGAAGTATCACTTCCCACCGGTCAAAAGGGACATCCACAAAATGTGTAAGAACAAGAAAGGCAAGACAGGCCCTGGAGAACAGGGAGCCTTGTTATGCTGATGGGCGGGATGTAAATTGCCAACTGCCTCTCTGGAGGAGTGCATTCTGTTCCCTAAAACAAGTAAAGAACAGAGCTACAGAGCCAAGGGCACTACCAGTCAAGGGAATATACCTTGGGAAAACTGAAAATCAATAAGACAGAGCCACCCCAAAATTTAGGGCTGCACTGCATACAAGGACCTCAACTTGGATACACCTTAAGTATCCCAGAAAATATAAACATGGTTCAAAAAATTGTGGTACTTACGTACGATGGAATATCCCTCAGCCATGAAATCAATGTCATAAGACCAGTAGCAGCAAAATGGGTGGATTCAGGTACGATGATTCTAAGTGAAATAAGTCACACAGAAAAAGAAACTTATCATAAGATATCACTTATGAAGATCCTATAAACATGGCTACACTTGAACTGAGTTAGGAAAGAGAACAGTGTCTCACATTTAGAAAACACTCTTATACCTGCTTAAGGGGGAAGGAGAGGTGGGGTGATGCATAAAACCAGAGTTTGATATACGCACAGGTACCGTTCCAAAAACCAACTATGGAATAGACAAGACCTACACCGTCCTCAGTGAAAGGGACTCAAAACCCCATATTTCCCGCAGAGGAAAATATCTGACTAGTAAGAATCTTAAAACCTATGTATTGATATGTCTCCGTAAGGGAATCAAGTGTGTCTAGACTGGCATAAACATGGCAGCGAGAATCAGCTCAAACCCACTATAAAAAGGAATTTCAAAAACAAAACAAAAAAACTGGGAAATTCTTTACAATTCCTTCAGGGTCTCTGATGAAAGCTGGAATGACCCTATCTACAACGACAGCTGGATGTGGCATAAGGAGGGACACTTGGGACTGAGACGATTGGTGAGATTGGGTGAGCAAATGCAGACCCTTTAAAGCAATAATGCATGGCACCCATTCCATGGGTCCGAACTCTCCAGGTTGAAGGGAATATTACTACAGCTATAACATGTGCGGGAAACCTAGAGAACGGACACACTGTGAATACGAAAGGTTTCTAAAACTCAACGCATAGTCCCTCTCCTGGTGCTCCAGTTTGACTTTCCGTCTGCTTTACTATCAACCTCCCAACTTGGAGAGACAGCCCCTTTAACCTCTTGGTTCGCACAGGTTGCCAATTTGGCAGAGGATGAAAGGGAAGAGGGAGAACCAATGAGAGAGTAGCTGTTAGGCATTTGGACGGGCACATATCACTGTAATTTCCCGGCAGGAAGAAGAATTAACCAAATTCTCAGCCACCCACCGGGAACCAGTATAGGTCCTGAACCAAAATTTTGGACTTGCGGTCAGCTCACCAAAAACGAGTTGAAAAATGGAGCTCAGGGGCACAGCAATTCACAAACTGGCCGAGTAATAAAGGACAACTATCGTCCAAAAATCTGTTGAGGGAAGGCAACGAGGCGGACTTGAAAGCGAGGCAGAATAGCAGGAAACAGATTTCAAGAGGTACGTTGGAATCGCCTTTAAAGCACAGGAAGAGGGGCACAACTTCGACAATGATGCACTTGGCCAAAAAGGGCGTATGCGTTTTCTCCTGAATATATTCAGGAGAAAACGCATACGCCCTTTTTGGCCAAGCAAGCAAGCGGGCAATGCAAATCTGCACTACAAAGAAGTATCACTTCCCACCGGTCAAAAGGGACATCCACAAAATGTGTAAGAACAAGAAAGGCAAGACAGGCCCTGGAGAACAGGGAGCCTTGTTATGCTGATGGGCGGGATGTAAATTGCCAACTGCCTCTCTGGAGGAGTGCATTCTGTTCCCTAAAACAAGTAAAGAACAGAGCTACAGAGCCAAGGGCACTACCAGTCTAGGGAATATACCTTGGGAAAACTGAAAATCAATAAGACAGAGCCACCCCAAAATTTAGGGCTGCACTGCATACAAGGACCTCAACTTGGATACACCTTAAGTATCCCAGAAAATATAAACATGGTTCCAAAAATTGTGGTACTTACGTACGATGGAATATCCCTCAGCCATGAAATCAATGTCATAAGACCAGTAGCAGCAAAATGGGTGGATTCAG
Organism: Hyperoodon ampullatus; assembly: GCF_949752795.1. Taxonomy (NCBI): domain Eukaryota; kingdom Metazoa; phylum Chordata; class Mammalia; order Artiodactyla; family Ziphiidae; genus Hyperoodon; species Hyperoodon ampullatus. The sequence continues at coordinate 682,224 of NW_027640750.1, forward strand.
GTACGATGATTCTAAGTGAAATAAGTCACACAGAAAAAGAAACTTATCATAAGATATCACTTATGAAGATCCTGTAAACATGGCTACACTTGAACTGAGTTAGGAAAGAGAACAGTGTCTCACATTTAGAAAACACTCTTATACCTGCTTAAGGGGGAAGGAGAGGTGGGGTGATGCATAAAACCAGAGTTTGATATAAGCACAGGTACCGTTCCAAAAACCAACTATGGAATAGACAAGACCTACACCGTCCTCAGTGAAAGGGACTCAAAACCCCATATTTCCCGCAGAGGAAAGTATCTGACTAGTAAGAATCTTAAAACCTATGTATTGATATGTCTCCGTAAGGGAATCAAGTGTGTCTAGACTGGCATAAACATGGCAGCGAGAATCAGCTCAAACCCACTATAAAAAGGAATTTCAAAAACAAAACAAAAAAACTGGGAAATTCTTTACAATTCCTTCAGGGTCTCTGATGAAAGCTGGAATGACCCTATCTACAACGACAGCTGGATGTGGCATAAGGAGGGACACTTGGGACTGAGACGATTGGTGAGATTGGGTGAGCAAATGCAGACCCTTTAAAGCAATAATGCATGGCACCCATTCCATGGGTCCGAACTCTCCAGGTTGAAGGGAATATTACTACAGCTATAACATGTACGGGAAACCTAGAGAACGGACACACTGTGAATACGAAAGGTTTCTAAAACTCAAAGAATAAACCCTCTCCTGGTGCTCCGGTTTGACTTTCCGGCTGCTTTACTATCAACCTCCCAACTTGGAGAGACAGCCCCTTTAACCTCTTGGTTCGCACAGGTTGCCAATTTGGCAGTGGATGAAAGGGAAGAGGGAGAACCAATGAGAGAGTAGCTGTTAGGCATTTGGACGGGCACATATCACTGTAATTTCCCGGCAGGAAGAAGAATTAACCAAATTCTCAGCCACCCACCGGGAACCAGTATAGGTCCTGAACCAAAATTTTGGACTTGCGGTCAGCTCTCCAAAAACGAGTTGAAAAATGGAGCTCAGGGACACAGCAATTCACAAACTGGCCGAGTAATAAAGGACAACTATCGTCCAAAAATCTGTTGAGGGAAGGCAACGAGGCAGACTTGAAAGTGAGGCAGAATAGCAGGAAACAGATTTCAAGAGGTACGTTGGAATCGCCTTTAAAGCACAGGAAGAGGGGCACAACTTCGACAATGACGCACTTGGCCAAAAAGGGCGTATGCGTTTTCTCCTGAATATATTCAGGAGAAAACGCATACGCCCTTTTTGGCCAAGCAAGCAAGCGGGCAATGCAAATCTGCACTACAAAGAAGTATCACTTCCCACCGGTCAAAAGGGACATCCACAAAATGTGTAAGAACAAGAAAGGCAAGACAGGCCCTGGAGAACAGGGAGCCTTGTTATGCTGATGGGCGGGATGTAAATTGCCAACTGCCTCTCTGGAGGAGTGCATTCTGTTCCCTAAAACAAGTAAAGAACAGAGCTACAGAGCCAAGGGCACTACCAGTCTAGGGAATATACCTTGGGAAAACTGAAAATCAATAAGACAGAGCCACCCCAAAACTTAGGGCTGCACTGCATACAAGGACCTCAACTTGGATACACCTTAAGTATCCCAGAAAATATAAACATGGTTCAAAAAATTGTGGTACTTACGTACGATGGAATATCCCTCAGCCAGGAAATCAATGTCATAAGACCAGTAGCAGCAAAATGGGTGGATTCAGGTACGATGATTCTAAGTGAAATAAGTCACACAGAAAAAGAAACTTATCATAAGATATCACTTATGAAGATCCTGTAAACATGGCTACACTTGAACTGAGTTAGGAAAGAGAACAGTGTCTCACATTTAGAAAACACTCTTATACCTGCTTAAGGGGGAAGGAGAGGTGGGGTGATGCATAAAACCAGAGTTTGATATAAGCACAGGTACCGTTCCAAAAACCAACTATGGAATAGACAAGACCTACACCGTCCTCAGTGAAAGGGACTCAAAACCCCATATTTCCCGCAGAGGAAAATATCTGACTAGTAAGAATCTTAAAACCTATGTATTGATATGTCTCCGTAAGGGAATCAAGTGTGTCTAGACTGGCATAAACATGGCAGCGAGAATCAGCTCAAACCCACTATAAAAAGGAATTTCAAAAACAAAACAAAAAAACTGGGAAATTCTTTACAATTCCTTCAGGGTCTCTGATGAAAGCTGGAATGACCCTATCTAAAACGACTGCTGGATGTGGCATAAGGAGGGACACTTGGGACTGAGACGATTGGTGAGATTGGGTGAGCAAATGCAGACCCTTTAAAGCAATAATGCATGGCACCCATTCCATGGGTCCGAACTCTCCAGGTTGAAGGGAATATTACTACAGCTATAACATGTGCGGGAAACCTAGAGAACGGACACACTGTGAATACGAAAGGTTTCTAAAACTCAAAGAATAGACCCTCTCCTGGTGCTCCGGTTTGACTTTCCGTCAGCTTTACTATCAACCTCCCAACTTGGAGAGACAGCCCCTTTAACCTCTTGGTTCACACAGGTTGCCAATTTGGCAGAGGATGAAAGGGAAGAGGGAGAACCAATGAGAGAGTAGCTGTTAGGCATTTGGACGGGCACATATCACTGTAATTTCCCGGCAGGAAGAAGAATTAACCAAATTCCCAGCCACCCACCGGGAACCAGTATAGGTCCTGAACCAAAATTTTGGACTTGCGGTCAGCTCACCAAAAACGAGTTGAAAAATGGAGCTCAGGGGCACAGCAATTCACAAACTGGCCGAGTAATAAAGGACAACTATCGTCCAAAAATCTGTTGAGGGAAGGCAACGAGGCGGACTTGAAAGTGAGGCAGAATAGCAGGAAACAGATTTCAAGAGGTACGTTGGAATCGCCTTTAAAGCACAGGAAGAGGGGCACAACTTCGACAATGACGCACTTGGCCAAAAAGGGCGTATGCGTTTTCTCCTGAATATATTCAGGAGAAAACGCATACGCCCTTTTTGGCCAAGCAAGCAAGCGGGCAATGCAAATCTGCACTACAAAGAAGTATCACTTCCCACCGGTCAAAAGGGACATCCACAAAATGTGTAAGAACAAGAAAGGCAAGACAGGCCCTGGAGAACAGGGAGCCTTGTTATGCTGATGGGCGGGATGTAAATTGCCAACTGCCTCTCTGGAGGAGTGCATTCTGTTCCCTAAAACAAGTAAAGAACAGAGCTACAGAGCCAAGGGCACTACCAGTCTAGGGAATATACCTTGGGAAAACTGAAAATCAGTAAGACAGAGCCACCCCAAAATTTAGGGCTGCACTGCATACAAGGACCTCAACTTGGATACACCTTAAGTATCCCAGAAAATATAAACATGGTTCAAAAAATTGTGGTACTTACGTACGATGGAATATCCCTCAGCCATGAAATCAATGTCATAAGACCAGTAGCAGCAAAATGGGTGGATTCAGGTACGATGATTCTAAGTGAAATAAGTCACAGAGAAAAAGAAACTTATCATAAGATATCACTTATGAAGATCCTGTAAACATGGCTACACTTGAACTGAGTTAGGAAAGAGAACAGTGTCTCACATTTAGAAAACACTCTTATACCTGCTTAAGGGGGAAGGAGAGGTGGGGTGATGCATAAAAACAGAGTTTGATATAAGCACAGGTACCGTTCCAAAAACCAACTATGGAATAGACAAGACCTACACCGTCCTCAGCGAAAGGGACTCAAAACCCCATATTTCCCACAGAGGAAAATATCTGACTAGTAAGAATCTTAAAACCTATGTATTGATATGTCTCCGTAAGGGAATCAAGTGTGTCTAGACTGGCATAAACATGGCAGCGAGAATCAGCTCAAACCCACTATAAAAAGGAATTTCAAAAACAAAACAAAAAAACTGGGAAATTCTTTACAATTCCTTCAGGGTCTCTGATGAAAGCTGGAATGACCCTATCTACAACGACAGCTGGATGTGGCATAAGGAGGGACACTTGGGACTGAGACGATTGGTGAGATTGGGTGAGCAAATGCAGACCCTTTAAAGCAATAATGCATGGCACCCATTCCATGGGTCCGAACTCTCCAGGTTGAAGGGAATATTACTACAGCTATAACATGTACGGGAAACCTAGAGAACGGACACACTGTGAATACGAAAGGTTTCTAAAACTCAAAGAATAAACCCTCTCCTGGTGCTCCGGTTTGACTTTCCGGCTGCTTTACTATCAACCTCCCAACTTGGAGAGACAGCCCCTTTAACCTCTTGGTTCGCACAGGTTGCCAATTTGGCAGAGGATGAAAGGGAAGAGGGAGAACCAATGAGAGAGTAGCTGTTAGGCATTTGGACGGGCACATATCACTGTAATTTCCCGGCAGGAAGAAGAATTAACCAAATTCTCAGCCACCCACCGGGAACCAGTATAGGTCCTGAACCAAAATTTTGGACTTGCGGTCAGCTCTCCAAAAACGAGTTGAAAAATGGAGCTCAGGGACACAGCAATTCACAAACTGGCCGAGTAATAAAGGACAACTATCGTCCAAAAATCTGTTGAGGGAAGGCAACGAGGCAGACTTGAAAGTGAGGCAGAATAGCAGGAAACAGATTTCAAGAGGTACGTTGGAATCGCCTTTAAAGCACAGGAAGAGGGGCACAACTTCGACAATGACGCACTTGGCCAAAAAGGGCGTATGCGTTTTCTCCTGAATATATTCAGGAGAAAACGCATACGCCCTTTTTGGCCAAGCAAGCAAGCGGGCAATGCAAATCTGCACTACAAAGAAGTATCACTTCCCACCGGTCAAAAGGGACATCCACAAAATGTGTAAGAACAAGAAAGGCAAGACAGGCCCTGGAGAACAGGGAGCCTTGTTATGCTGATGGGCGGGATGTAAATTGCCAACTGCCTCTCTGGAGGAGTGCATTCTGTTCCCTAAAACAAGTAAAGAACAGAGCTACAGAGCCAAGGGCACTACCAGTCTAGGGAATATACCTTGGGAAAACTGAAAATCAATAAGACAGAGCCACCCCAAAACTTAGGGCTGCACTGCATACAAGGACCTCAACTTGGATACACCTTAAGTATCCCAGAAAATATAAACATGGTTCAAAAAATTGTGGTACTTACGTACGATGGAATATCCCTCAGCCAGGAAATCAATGTCATAAGACCAGTAGCAGCAAAATGGGTGGATTCAGGTACGATGATTCTAAGTGAAATAAGTCACACAGAAAAAGAAACTTATCATAAGATATCACTTATGAAGATCCTGTAAACATGGCTACACTTGAACTGAGTTAGGAAAGAGAACAGTGTCTCACATTTAGAAAACACTCTTATACCTGCTTAAGGGGGAAGGAGAGGTGGGGTGATGCATAAAACCAGAGTTTGATATAAGCACAGGTACCGTTCCAAAAACCAACTATGGAATAGACAAGACCTACACCGTCCTCAGTGAAAGGGACTCAAAACCCCATATTTCCCGCAGAGGAAAATATCTGACTAGTAAGAATCTTAAAACCTATGTATTGATATGTCTCCGTAAGGGAATCAAGTGTGTCTAGACTGGCATAAACATGGCAGCGAGAATCAGCTCAAACCCACTATAAAAAGGAATTTCAAAAACAAAACAAAAAAACTGGGAAATTCTTTACAATTCCTTCAGGGTCTCTGATGAAAGCTGGAATGACCCTATCTAAAACGACTGCTGGATGTGGCATAAGGAGGGACACTTGGGACTGAGACGATTGGTGAGATTGGGTGAGCAAATGCAGACCCTTTAAAGCAATAATGCATGGCACCCATTCCATGGGTCCGAACTCTCCAGGTTGAAGGGAATATTACTACAGCTATAACATGTGCGGGAAACCTAGAGAACGGACACACTGTGAATACGAAAGGTTTCTAAAACTCAACGCATAGTCCCTCTCCTGGTGCTCCGGTTTGACTTTCCGTCTGCTTTACTATCAACCTCCCAACTTGGAGAGACAGCCCCTTTAACCTCTTGGTTCACACAGGTTGCCAATTTGGCAGAGGATGAAAGGGAAGAGGGAGAACCAATGAGAGAGTAGCTGTTAGGCATTTGGACGGGCACATATCACTGTAATTTCCCGGCAGGAAGAAGAATTAACCAAATTCCCAGCCACCCACCGGGAACCAGTATAGGTCCTGAACCAAAATTTTGGACTTGCGGTCAGCTCACCAAAAACGAGTTGAAAAATGGAGCTCAGGGGCACAGCAATTCACAAACTGGCCGAGTAATAAAGGACAACTATCGTCCAAAAATCTGTTGAGGGAAGGCAACGAGGCGGACTTGAAAGTGAGGCAGAATAGCAGGAAACAGATTTCAAGAGGTACGTTGGAATCGCCTTTAAAGCACAGGAAGAGGGGCACAACTTCGACAATGACGCACTTGGCCAAAAAGGGCGTATGCGTTTTCTCCTGAATATATTCAGGAGAAAACGCATACGCCCTTTTTGGCCAAGCAAGCAAGCGGGCAATGCAAATCTGCACTACAAAGAAGTATCACTTCCCACCGGTCAAAAGGGACATCCACAAAATGTGTAAGAACAAGAAAGGCAAGACAGGCCCTGGAGAACAGGGAGCCTTGTTATGCTGATGGGCGGGATGTAAATTGCCAACTGCCTCTCTGGAGGAGTGCATTCTGTTCCCTAAAACAAGTAAAGAACAGAGCTACAGAGCCAAGGGCACTACCAGTCTAGGGAATATACCTTGGGAAAACTGAAAATCAGTAAGACAGAGCCACCCCAAAATTTAGGGCTGCACTGCATACAAGGACCTCAACTTGGATACACCTTAAGTATCCCAGAAAATATAAACATGGTTCAAAAAATTGTGGTACTTACGTACGATGGAATATCCCTCAGCCATGAAATCAATGTCATAAGACCAGTAGCAGCAAAATGGGTGGATTCAGGTACGATGATTCTAAGTGAAATAAGTCACAGAGAAAAAGAAACTTATCATAAGATATCACTTATGAAGATCCTGTAAACATGGCTACACTTGAACTGAGTTAGGAAAGAGAACAGTGTCTCACATTTAGAAAACACTCTTATACCTGCTTAAGGGGGAAGGAGAGGTGGGGTGATGCATAAAAACAGAGTTTGATATAAGCACAGGTACCGTTCCAAAAACCAACTATGGAATAGACAAGACCTACACCGTCCTCAGCGAAAGGGACTCAAAACCCCATATTTCCCGCAGAGGAAAATATCTGACTAGTAAGAATCTTAAAACCTATGTATTGATATGTCTCCGTAAGGGAATCAAGTGTGTCTAGACTGGCATAAACATGGCAGCGAGAATCAGCTCAAACCCACTATAAAAAGGAATTTCAAAAACAAAACAAAAAAACTGGGAAATTCTTTACAATTCCTTCAGGGTCTCTGATGAAAGCTGGAATGACCCTATCTAAAACGACTGCTGGATGTGGCATAAGGAGGGACACTTGGGACTGAGACGATTGGTGAGATTGGGTGAGCAAATGCAGACCCTTTAAAGCAATAATGCATGGCACCCATTCCATGGGTCCGAACTCTCCAGGTTGAAGGGAATATTACTACAGCTATAACATGTGCGGGAAACCTAGAGAACGGACACACTGTGAATACGAAAGGTTTCTAAAACTCAAAGAATAGACCCTCTCCTGGTGCTCCGGTTTGACTTTCCGTCAGCTTTACTATCAACCTCCCAACTTGGAGAGACAGCCCCTTTAACCTCTTGGTTCACACAGGTTGCCAATTTGGCAGAGGATGAAAGGGAAGAGGGAGAACCAATGAGAGAGTAGCTGTTAGGCATTTGGACGGGCACATATCACTGTAATTTCCCGGCAGGAAGAAGAATTAACCAAATTCCCAGCCACCCACCGGGAACCAGTATAGGTCCTGAACCAAAATTTTGGACTTGCGGTCAGCTCACCAAAAACGAGTTGAAAAATGGAGCTCAGGGGCACAGCAATTCACAAACTGGCCGAGTAATAAAGGACAACTATCGTCCAAAAATCTGTTGAGGGAAGGCAACGAGGCGGACTTGAAAGTGAGGCAGAATAGCAGGAAACAGATTTCAAGAGGTACGTTGGAATCGCCTTTAAAGCACAGGAAGAGGGGCACAACTTCGACAATGACGCACTTGGCCAAAAAGGGCGTATGCGTTTTCTCCTGAATATATTCAGGAGAAAACGCATACGCCCTTTTTGGCCAAGCAAGCAAGCGGGCAATGCAAATCTGCACTACAAAGAAGTATCACTTCCCACCGGTCAAAAGGGACATCCACAAAATGTGTAAGAACAAGAAAGGCAAGACAGGCCCTGGAGAACAGGGAGCCTTGTTATGCTGATGGGCGGGATGTAAATTGCCAACTGCCTCTCTGGAGGAGTGCATTCTGTTCCCTAAAACAAGTAAAGAACAGAGCTACAGAGCCAAGGGCACTACCAGTCTAGGGAATATACCTTGGGAAAACTGAAAATCAGTAAGACAGAGCCACCCCAAAATTTAGGGCTGCACTGCATACAAGGACCTCAACTTGGATACACCTTAAGTATCCCAGAAAATATAAACATGGTTCAAAAAATTGTGGTACTTACGTACGATGGAATATCCCTCAGCCATGAAATCAATGTCATAAGACCAGTAGCAGCAAAATGGGTGGATTCAGGTACGATGATTCTAAGTGAAATAAGTCACAGAGAAAAAGAAACTTATCATAAGATATCACTTATGAAGATCCTGTAAACATGGCTACACTTGAACTGAGTTAGGAAAGAGAACAGTGTCTCACATTTAGAAAACACTCTTATACCTGCTTAAGGGGGAAGGAGAGGTGGGGTGATGCATAAAAACAGAGTTTGATATAAGCACAGGTACCGTTCCAAAAACCAACTATGGAATAGACAAGACCTACACCGTCCTCAGCGAAAGGGACTCAAAACCCCATATTTCCCGCAGAGGAAAATATCTGACTAGTAAGAATCTTAAAACCTATGTATTGATATGTCTCCGTAAGGGAATCAAGTGTGTCTAGACTGGCATAAACATGGCAGCGAGAATCAGCTCAAACCCACTATAAAAAGGAATTTCAAAAACAAAACAAAAAAACTGGGAAATTCTTTACAATTCCTTCAGGGTCTCTGATGAAAGCTGGAATGACCCTATCTACAACGACAGCTGGATGTGGCATAAGGAGGGACACTTGGGACTGAGACGATTGGTGAGATTGGGTGAGCAAATGCAGACCCTTTAAAGCAATAATGCATGGCACCCATTCCATGGGTCCGAACTCTCCAGGTTGAAGGGAATATTACTACAGCTATAACATGTGCGGGAAACCTAGAGAACGGACACACTGTGAATACGAAAGGTTTCTAAAACTCAACGAATAGTCCCTCTCCTGGTGCTCCGGTTTGACTTTCCGTCTGCTTTACTATCAACCTCCCAACTTGGAGAGACAGCCCCTTTAACCTCTTGGTTCGCACAGGTTGCCAATTTGGCAGAGGATGAAAGAGAAGAGGGAGAACCAATGAGAGAGTAGCTGTTAGGCATTTGGACGGGCACATATCACTGTAATTTCCCGGCAGGAAGAAGTATTAACCAAATTCTCAGCCACCCACCGGGAACCAGTATAGGTCCTGAACCAAAATTTTGGACTTGCGGTCAGCTCACCAAAAACGAGTTGAAAAATGGAGCTCAGGGGCACAGCAATTCACAAACTGGCCGAGTAATAAAGGACAACTATCGTCCAAAAATCTGTTGAGGGAAGGCAACGAGGCGGACTTGAAAGCGAGGCAGAATAGCAGGAAACAGATTTCAAGAGGTACGTTGGAATCGCCTTTAAAGCACAGGAAGAGGGGCACAACTTCGACAATGATGCACTTAGCCAAAAAGGGCATATGCGTTTTCTCCTGAATATATTCAGGAGAAAACGCATACGCCCTTTTTGGCCAAGCAAGCAAGCGGGCAATGCAAATCTGCACTACAAAGAAGTATCACTTCCCACCGGTCAAAAGGGACATCCACAAAATGTGTAAGAACAAGAAAGGCAAGACAGGCCCTGGAGAACAGGGAGCCTTGTTATGCTGATGGGCGGGATGTAAATTGCCAACTGCCTCTCTGGAGGAGTGCATTCTGTTCCCTAAAACAAGTAAAGAACAGAGCTACAGAGCCAAGGGCACTACCAGTCTAGGGAATATACCTTGGGAAAACTGAAAATCAGTAAGACAGAGCCACCCCAAAATTTAGGGCTGCACTGCATACAAGGACCTCAACTTGGATACAACTTAAGTATCCCAGAAAATATAAACATGGTTCAAAAAATTGTGGTACTTACGTACGATGGAATATCCCTCAGCCATGAAATCAATGTCATAAGACCAGTAGCAGCAAAATGGGTGGATTCAGGTACGATGATTCTAAGTGAAATAAGTCACACAGAAAAAGAAACTTATCATAAGATATCACTTATGAAGATCCTGTAAACATGGCTACACTTGAACTGAGTTAGGAAAGAGAACAGTGTCTCACATTTAGAAAACACTCTTATACCTGCTTAAGGTTGAAGGAGAGGTGGGGTGATGCATAAAACCAGAGTTTGATATAAGCACAGGTACCGTTCCAAAAACCAACTATGGAATAGACAAGAACTACACCGTCCTCAGCGAAAGGGACTCAAAACCCCATATTTCCCGCAGAGGAAAATATCTGACTAGTAAGAATCTTAAAACCTATGTATTGATATGTCTCCGTAAGGGAATCAAGTGTGTCTAGACTGGCATAAACATGGCAGCGAGAATCAGCTCAAACCCACTATAAAAAGGAATTTCAAAAACAAAACAAAAAAACTGGGAAATTCTTTACAATTCCTTCAGGGTCTCTGATGAAAGCTGGAATGACCCTATCTACAACGACAGCTGGATGTGGCATAAGGAGGGACACTTGGGACTGAGACGATTGGTGAGATTGGGTGAGCAAATGCAGACCCTTTAAAGCAATAATGCATGGCACCCATTCCATGGGTCCGAACTCTCCAGGTTGAAGGGAATATTACTACAGCTATAACATGTGCGGGAAACCTAGAGAACGGACACACTGTGAATACGAAAGGTTTCTAAAACTCAAAGAATAGACCCTCTCCTGGTGCTCCGGTTTGACTTTCCGTCTGCTTTACTATCAACCTCCCAACTTGGAGAGACAGCCCCTTTTACCTCTTGGTTCGCACAGGTTGCCAATTTGGCAGAGGATGAAAGGGAAGAGGGAGAACCAATGAGAGAGTAGCTGTTAGGCATTTGGACGGGCACATATCACTGTAATTTCCCGGCAGGAAGAAGAATTAACCAAATTCTCAGCCACCCACCGGGAACCAGTATAGGTCCTGAACCAAAATTTTGGACTTGCGGTCAGCTCACCAAAAACGAGTTGAAAAATGGAGCTCGGGGGCACAGCAATTCACAAACTGGCCGAGTAATAAAGGACAACTATCGTCCAAAAATCTGTTGAGGGAAGGCAACGAGGCGGACTTGAAAGTGAGGCAGAATAGCAGGAAACAGATTTCAAGAGGTACGTTGGAATCGCCTTTAAACCACAGGAAGAGGGGCACAACTTCGACAATGACACACTTGGCCAAAAAGGGCGTATGCGTTTTCTCCTGAATATATTCAGGAGAAAACGCATACGCCCTTTTTGGCCAAGCAAGCAAGCGGGCAATGCAAATCTGCACTACAAAGAAGTATCACTTCCCACCGGTCAAAAGGGACATCCACAAAATGTGTAAGAACAAGAAAGGCAAGACAGGCCCTGGAGAACAGGGAGCCTTGTTATGCTGATGGGCGGGATGTAAATTGCCAACTGCCTCTCTGGAGGAGTGCATTCTGTTCCCTAAAACAAGTAAAGAACAGAGCTACAGAGCCAAGGGCACTACCAGTCTAGGGAATATACCTTGGGAAAACTGAAAATCAGTAAGACAGAGCCACCCCAAAATTTAGGGCTGCACTGCATACAAGGACCTCAACTTGGATACACCTTAAGTATCCCAGAAAATATAAACATGGTTCAAAAAATTGTGGTACTTACGTACGATGGAATATCCCTCAGCCATGAAATCAATGTCATAAGACCAGTAGCAGCAAAATGGGTGGATTCAGGTACGATGATTCTAAGTGAAATAAGTCACACAGAAAAAGAAACATATCATAAGATATCACTTATGAAGATCCTGTAAACATGGCTACACTTGAACTGATTTAGGAAAGAGAACAGTGTCTCACATTTAGAAAACACTCTTATACCTGCTTAAGGTTGAAGGAGAGGTGGGGTGATGCATAAAACCAGAGTTTGATATAAGCACAGGTACCGTTCCAAAAACCAACTATGGAATAGACAAGACCTACACCGTCCTCAGCGAAAGGGACTCAAAACCCCATATTTCCCGCAGAGGAAAATATCTGACTAGTAAGAATCTTAAAACCTATGTATTGATATGTCTCCGTAAGGGAATCAAGTGTGTCTAGACTGGCATAAACATGGCAGCGAGAATCAGCTCAAACCCACTATAAAAAGGAATTTCAAAAACAAAACAAAAAAACTGGGAAATTCTTTACAATTCCTTCAGGGTCTCTGATGAAAGCTGGAATGACCCTATCTACAACGACAGCTGGATGTGGCATAAGGAGGGACACTTGGGACTGAGACGATTGGTGAGATTGGGTGAGCAAATGCAGACGCTTTAAAGCAATAATGCATGGCACCCATTCCATGGGTCCGAACTCTCCAGGTTGAAGGGAATATTACTAAAGCTATAACATGTGCGGGAAACCTAGAGAACGGACACACTGTGAATACGAAAGGTTTCTAAAACTCAACGCATAGTCCCTCTCCTGGTGCTCCAGTTTGACTTTCCGTCTGCTTTACTATCAACCTCCCAACTTGGAGAGACAGCCCCTTTAACCTCTTGGTTCGCACAGGTTGCCAATTTGGCAGAGGATGAAAGGGAAGAGGGAGAACCAATGAGAGAGTAGCTGTTAGGCATTTGGAGGGGCACATATCACTGTAATTTCCCGGCAGGAAGAAGAATTAACCAAATTCTCAGCCACCCACCGGGAACCAGTATAGGTCCTGAACCAAAATTTTGGACTTGCGGTCAGCTCACCAAAAACGAGTTGAAAAATGGAGCTCAGGGGCACAGCAATTCACAAACTGGCCGAGTAATAAAGGACAACTATCGTCCAAAAATCTGTTGAGGGAAGGCAACGAGGCGGACTTGAAAGCGAGGCAGAATAGCAGGAAACAGATTTCAAGAGGTACGTTGGAATCGCCTTTAAAGCACAGGAAGAGGGGCACAACTTCGACAATGACGCACTTGGCCAAAAAGGGCGTATGCGTTTTCTCCTGAATATATTCAGGAGAAAACGCATACGCCCTTTTTGGCCAAGCAAGCAAGCGGGCAATGCAAATCTGCACTACAAAGAAGTATCACTTCCCACCGGTCAAAAGGGACATCCACAAAATGTGTAAGAACAAGAAAGGCAAGACAGGCCCTGGAGAACAGGGAGCCTTGTTATGCTGATGGGCTGGATGTAAATTGACAACTGCCTCTCTGGAGGAGTGCATTCTGTTCCCTAAAACAAGTAAAGAACAGAGCTACAGAGCCAAGGGCACTACCAGTCTAGGGAATATACCTTGGGAAAACTGAAAATCAATAAGACAGAGCCACCCCAAAATTTAGGGCTGCACTGCATACAAGGACCTCAACTTGGATACACCTTAAGTATCCCAGAAAATATAAACATGGTTCAAAAAATTGTGGTACTTACGTACGATGGAATATCCCTCAGCCATGAAATCAATGTCATAAGACCAGTAGCAGCAAAATGGGTGGATTCAGGTACGATGATTCTAAGTGAAATAAGTCACACACAAAAAGAAACTTATCATAAGATATCACTTATGAAGATCCTGTAAACATGGCTACACTTGAACTGAGTTAGGAAAGAGAACAGTGTCTCACATTTAGAAAACACTCTTATACCTGCTTAAGGGGGAAGGAGAGGTGGGGTGATGCATAAAACCAGAGTTTGATATAAGCACAGGTACCGTTCCAAAAACCAACTATGGAATAGACAAGACCTACACCGTCTTCAGTGAAAGGGACTCAAAACCCCATATTTCCCGCAGAGGAAAATATCTGACTAGTAAGAATCTTAAAACCTATGTATTAATATGTCTCCGTAAGGGAATCAAGTGTGTCTAGACTGGCATAAACATGGCAGCGAGAATCAGCTCAAACCCACTATAAAAAGGAATTTCAAAAACAAAACAAAAAAACGGGGAAATTCTTTACAATTCCTTCAGGGTTTCTGATGAAAGCTGGAATGACCCTATCTACAACGACAGCTGGATGTGGCATAAGGAGGGACACTTGGGACTGAGACGATTGGTGAGATTGGGTGAGCAAATGCAGACCCTTTAAAGCAATAATGCATGGCACCCATTCCATGGGTCCGAACTCTCCAGGTTGAAGGGAATGTTACTACAGCTATAACATGTGCGGGAAACCTAGAGAACGGACACAATGTGAAGACGAAAGGTCTCTAAAACTCAACGAATAGTCCCTCTCCTGGTGCTCCGGTTTGACTTTCCGTCTGCTTTACTATCAACCTCCCAACTTGGAGAGACAGCCCCTTTAACCTCTTGGTTCGCACAGGTTGCCAATTTGGCAGAGGATGAAAGGGAAGAGGGAGAACCAATGAGAGAGTAGCTGTTAGGCATTTGGACGGGCACATATCACTGTAATTTCCCGGCAGGAAGAAGAATTAACCAAATTCTCAGCCACCCACCGGGAACCAGTATAGGTCCTGAACCAAAATTTTGGACTTGCGGTCAGCTCACCAAAAACGAGTTGAAAAATGGAGCTCAGGGGCACAGCAATTCACAAACTGGCCGAGTAATAAAGGACAACTATCGTCCAAAAATCTGTTGAGGGAAGGCAACGAGGCGGACTTGAAAGCGAGGCAGAATAGCAGGAAACAGATTTCAAGAGGTACGTTGGAATCGCCTTTAAAGCACAGGAAGAGGGGCACAACTTCGACAATGATGCACTTGGCCAAAAAGGGCGTATGCGTTTTCTCCTGAATATATTCAGGAGAAAACGCATACGCCCTTTTTGGCCAAGCAAGCAAGCGGGCAATGCAAATCTGCACTACAAAGAAGTATCACTTCCCACCGGTCAAAAGGGACATCCACAAAATGTGTAAGAACAAGAAAGGCAAGACAGGCCCTGGAGAACAGGGAGCCTTGTTATTCTGATGGGCGGGATGTAAATTGCCAACTGCCTCTCTGGAGGAGTGCATTCTGTTCCCTAAAACAAGTAAAGAACAGAGCTACAGAGCCAAGGGCACTACCAGTCTAGGGAATATACCTTGGGAAAACTGAAAATCAATAAGACAGAGCCACCCCAAAATTTAGGGCTGCACTGCATACAAGGACCTCAACTTGGATACACCTTAAGTATCCCAGAAAATATAAACATGGTTCAAAAAATTGTGGTACTTACATACGATGGAATATCCCTCAGCCATGAAATCAATGTCATAAGACCAGTAGCAGCAAAATGGGTGGATTCAGGTACGATGATTCTAAGTGAAATAAGTCACACAGAAAAAGAAATTTATCATAAGATATCACTTATGAAGATCCTGTAAACATGGCTACACTTGAACTGAGTTAGGAAAGAGAACAGTGTCTCACATTTAGAAAACACTCTTATACCTGCTTAAGGGGGAAGGAGAGGTGGGGTGATGCATAAAACCAGAGTTTGATATAAGCACAGGTACCGTTCCAAAAACCAACTATGGAATAGACAAGACCTACACCGTCCTCAGTGAAAGGGACTCAAAACCCCATATTTCCCGCAGAGGAATATATCTGACTAGTAAAAATCTTAAAACCTATGTATTGATATGTCTCCGTAAGGGAATCAACTGTGTCTAGACTGGCATAAACATGGCAGCGAGAATCAGCTCAAACCCACTATAAAAAGGAATTTCAAAAACAAAACAAAAAAACTGGGAAATTCTTTACAATTCCTTCAGGGTCTCTGATGAAGGCTGGAATGACCCTATCTACAACGACAGCTGGATGTGGCATAAGGAGGGACACTTGGGACTGAGACGATTGGTGAGATTGGGTGAGCAAATGCAGACCCTTTAAAGCAATAATGCATGGCACCCATTCCATGGGTCCGAACACTCCAGGTTGAAGGGAATATTACTACAGCTATAACATGTGCGGGAAACCTAGAGAACGGACACACTGTGAATACGAAAGGTTTCTGAAACTCAACACATAGTCCCTCTCCTGGTGCTCCGGTTTGACTTTCCGTCTGCTTTACTATCAACCTCCCAACTTGGAGAGACAGCCCCTTTAACCTCTTGGTTCGCACAGGTTGCCAATTTGGCAGTGGATGAAAGGGAAGAGGGAGAACCAATGAGAGAGTAGCTGTTAGGCATTTGGACGGGCACATATCACTGTAATTTCCCGGCAGGAAGAAGAATTAACCAAATTCTCAGCCACCCACCGGGAACCAGTATAGGTCCTGAACCAAAATTTTGGACTTGCGGTCAGCTCACCAAAAACGAGTTGAAAAATGGAGCTCAGGGGCACAGCAATTCACAAACTGGCCGAGTAATATAGGACAACTATCGTCCAAAAATCTGTTGAGGGAAGGCAACGAGGCGGACTTGAAAGCGAGGCAGAATAGCAGGAAACAGATTTCAAGAGGTACGTTGGAATCGCCTTTAAAGCACAGGAAGAGGGGCACAACTTCGACAATGATGCACTTGGCCAAAAAGGGCGTATGCGTTTTCTCCTGAATATATTCAGGAGAAAACGCATACGCCCTTTTTGGCCAAGCAAGCAAGCGGGCAATGCAAATCTGCACTACAAAGAAGTATCACTTCCCACCGGTCAAAAGGGACATCCACAAAATGTGTAAGAACAAGAAAGGCAAGACAGGCCCTGTAGAACAGGGAGCCTTGTTATGCTGATGGGCGGGATGTAAATTGCCAACTGCCTCTCTGGAGGAGTGCATTCTGTTCCCTAAAACAAGTAAAGAACAGAGCTACAGAGCCAAGGGCACTACCAGTCTAGGGAATATACCTTGGGAAAACTGAAAATCAATAAGACAGAGCCACCCCAAAATTTAGGGCTGCACTGCATACAAGGACCTCAACTTGGATACACCTTAAGTATCCCAGAAAATATAAACATGGTTCAAAAAATTGTGGTACTTACGTACGATGGAATATCCCTCAGCCATGAAATCAATGACATAAGACCAGTAGCAGCAAAATGGGTGGATTCAGGTACGATGATTCTAAGTGAAATAAGTCACACAGAAAAAGAAACTTATCATAAGATGTCACTTATGAAGATCCTGTAAACATGGCTACACTTGAACTGAGTTAGGAAAGAGAACAGTGTCTCACATTTAGAAAACACTCTTATACCTGCTTAAGGGGGAAGGAGAGGTGGGGTGATGCATAAAACCAGAGTTTGATATAAGCAGAGGTACCGTTCCAAAAACCAACTATGGAATAGACAAGACCTACACCGTCTTCAGTGAAAGGGACTCAAAACCCCATATTTCCCGCAGAGGAAAATATCTGACTAGTAAGAATCTTAAAACCTATGTATTGATATGTCTCCGTAAGGGAATCAAGTGTGTCTAGACTGGCATAAACATGGCAGTGAGAATCAGCTCAAACCCACTATAAAAAGGAATTTCAAAAACAAAACAAAAAAACGGGGAAATTCTTTACAATTCCTTCAGGGTCTCTGATGAAGGCTGGAATGACCCTATCTACAACGACAGCTGGATGTGGCATAAGGAGGGACACTTGGGACTGAGACGATTGGTGAGATTGGGTGAGCAAATGCAGACCCTTTAAAGCAATAATGCATGGCACCCATTCCATGGGTCCGAACTCTCCAGGTTGAAGGGAATATTACTACAGCTATAACATGTGCAGGAAACCTAGAGAACGGACACACTGTGAATACGAAAGGTTTCTAAAACTCAACGCATAGTCCCTCTCCTGGTGCTCCGGTTTGACTTTCCGTCTGCTTTACTATCAACCTCCCAACTTGGAGAGACAGCCCCTTTAACCTCTTGGTTCGCACAGGTTGCCAATTTGGCAGTGGATGAAAGGGAAGAGGGAGAACCAATGAGAGAGTAGCTGTTAGGCATTTGGACGGGCACATATCACTGTAATTTCCCGGCAGGAAGAAGAATTAACCAAATTCTCAGCCACCCACCGGGAACCAGTATAGGTCCTGAACCAAAATTTTGGACTTGCGGTCAGCTCACCAAAAACGAGTTGAAAAATGGAGCTCAGGGGCACAGCAATTCACAAACTGGCCGAGTAATAAAGGACAACTATCGTCCAAAAATCTGTTGAGGGAAGGCAACGAGGCGGACTTGAAAGCGAGGCAGAATAGCAGGAAACAGATTTCAAGAGGTACGTTGGAATCGCCTTTAAAGCACAGGAAGAGGGGCACAACTTCGACAATGATGCACTTGGCCAAAAAGGGCGTATGCGTTTTCTCCTGAATATATTCAGGAGAAAACGCATACGCCCTTTTTGGCCAAGCAAGCAAGCGGGCAATGCAAATCTGCACTACAAAGAAGTATCACTTCCCACCGGTCAAAAGGGACATCCACAAAATGTGTAAGAACAAGAAAGGCAAGACAGGCCCTGTAGAACAGGGAGCCTTGTTATGCTGATGGGCGGGATGTAAATTGCCAACTGCCTCTCTGGAGGAGTGCATTCTGTTCCCTAAAACAAGTAAAGAACAGAGCTACAGAGCCAAGGGCACTACCAGTCTAGGGAATATACCTTGGGAAAACTGAAAATCAATAAGACAGAGCCACCCCAAAATTTAGGGCTGCACTGCATACAAGGACCTCAACTTGGATACACCTTAAGTATCCCAGAAAATATAAACATGGTTCAAAAAATTGTGGTACTTACGTACGATGGAATATCCCTCAGCCATGAAATCAATGACATAAGACCAGTAGCAGCAAAATGGGTGGATTCAGGTACGATGATTCTAAGTGAAATAAGTCACACAGAAAAAGAAACTTATCATAAGATGTCACTTATGAAGATCCTGTAAACATGGCTACACTTGAACTGAGTTAGGAAAGAGAACAGTGTCTCACATTTAGAAAACACTCTTATACCTGCTTAAGGGGGAAGGAGAGGTGGGGTGATGCATAAAACCAGAGTTTGATATAAGCACAGGTACCGTTCCAAAAACCAACTATGGAATAGACAAGACCTACACCGTCTTCAGTGAAAGGGACTCAAAACCCCATATTTCCCGCAGAGGAAAATATCTGACTAGTAAGAATCTTAAAACCTATGTATTGATATGTCTCCGTAAGGGAATCAAGTGTGTCTAGACTGGCATAAACATGGCAGCGAGAATCAGCTCAAACCCACTATAAAAAGGAATTTCAAAAACAAAACAAAAAAACGGGGAAATTCTTTACAATTCCTTCAGGGTCTCTGATGAAGGCTGGAATGACCCTATCTACAACGACAGCTGGATGTGGCATAAGGAGGGACACTTGGGACTGAGACGATTGGTGAGATTGGGTGAGCAAATGCAGACCCTTTAAAGCAATAATGCATGGCACCCATTCCATGGGTCCGAACTCTCCAGGTTGAAGGGAATATTACTACAGCTATAACATGTGCAGGAAACCTAGAGAACGGACACACTGTGAATACGAAAGGTTTCTAAAACTCAACGCATAGTCCCTCTCCTGGTGCTCCGGTTTGACTTTCCGTCTGCTTTACTATCAACCTCCCAACTTGGAGAGACAGCCCCTTTAACCTCTTGGTTCGCACAGGTTGCCAATTTGGCAGTGGATGAAAGGGAAGAGGGAGAACCAATGAGAGAGTAGCTGTTAGGCATTTGGACGGGCACATATCACTGTAATTTCCCGGCAGGAAGAAGAATTAACCAAATTCTCAGCCACCCACCGGGAACCAGTATAGGTCCTGAACCAAAATTTTGGACTTGCGGTCAGCTCACCAAAAACGAGTTGAAAAATGGAGCTCAGGGGCACAGCAATTCACAAACTGGCCGAGTAATAAAGGACAACTATCGTCCAAAAATCTGTTGAGGGAAGGCAACGAGGCGGACTTGAAAGCGAGGCAGAATAGCAGGAAACAGATTTCAAGAGGTACGTTGGAATCGCCTTTAAAGCACAGGAAGAGGGGCACAACTTCGACAATGATGCACTTGGCCAAAAAGGGCGTATGCGTTTTCTCCTGAATATATTCAGGAGAAAACGCATACGCCCTTTTTGGCCAAGCAAGCAAGCGGGCAATGCAAATCTGCACTACAAAGAAGTATCACTTCCCACCGGTCAAAAGGGACATCCACAAAATGTGTAAGAACAAGAAAGGCAAGACAGGCCCTGTAGAACAGGGAGCCTTGTTATGCTGATGGGCGGGATGTAAATTGCCAACTGCCTCTCTGGAGGAGTGCATTCTGTTCCCTAAAACAAGTAAAGAACAGAGCTACAGAGCCAAGGGCACTACCAGTCTAGGGAATATACCTTGGGAAAACTGAAAATCAATAAGACAGAGCCACCCCAAAATTTAGGGCTGCACTGCATACAAGGACCTCAACTTGGATACACCTTAAGTATCCCAGAAAATATAAACATGGTTCAAAAAATTGTGGTACTTACGTACGATGGAATATCCCTCAGCCATGAAATCAATGACATAAGACCAGTAGCAGCAAAATGGGTGGATTCAGGTACGATGATTCTAAGTGAAATAAGTCACACAGAAAAAGAAACTTATCATAAGATGTCACTTATGAAGATCCTGTAAACATGGCTACACTTGAACTGAGTTAGGAAAGAGAACAGTGTCTCACATTTAGAAAACACTCTTATACCTGCTTAAGGGGGAAGGAGAGGTGGGGTGATGCATAAAACCAGAGTTTGATATAAGCACAGGTACCGTTCCAAAAACCAACTATGGAATAGACAAGACCTACACCGTCTTCAGTGAAAGGGACTCAAAACCCCATATTTCCCGCAGAGGAAAATATCTGACTAGTAAGAATCTTAAAACCTATGTATTGATATGTCTCCGTAAGGGAATCAAGTGTGTCTAGACTGGCATAAACATGGCAGCGAGAATCAGCTCAAACCCACTATAAAAAGGAATTTCAAAAACAAAACAAGAAAACTGGGAAATTCTTTACAATTCCTTCAGGGTCTCTGATGAAGGCTGGAATGACCCTATCTACAATGACAGCTGGATGTGGCATAAGGAGGGACACTTGGGACTGAGACGATTGGTGAGATTGGGTGAGCAAATGCAGACCCTTTAAAGCAATAATGCATGGCACCCATTCCATGGGTCCGAACTCTCCAGGTTGAAGGGAATATTACTACAGCTATAACATGTGCAGGAAACCTAGAGAACGGACACACTGTGAATACGAAAGGTTTCTAAAACTCAACGCATAGTCCCTCTCCTGGTGCTCCGGTTTGACTTTCCGTCTGCTTTACTATCAACCTCGCAACTTGGAGAGACAGCCCCTTTAACCTCTTGGTTCGCACAGGTTGCCAATTTGGCAGTGGATGAAAGGGAAGAGGGAGAACCAATGAGAGAGTAGCTGTTAGGCATTTGGACGGGCACATATCACTGTAATTTCCCGGCAGGAAGAAGAATTAACCAAATTCTCAGCCACCCACCGGGAACCAGTATAGGTCCTGAACCAAAATTTTGGACTTGCGGTCAGCTCACCAAAAACGAGTTGAAAAATGGAGCTCAGGGGCACAGCAATTCACAAACTGGCCGAGTAATAAAGGACAACTATCGTCCAAAAATCTGTTGAGGGAAGGCAACGAGGCGGACTTGAAAGCGAGGCAGAATAGCAGGAAACAGATTTCAAGAGGTACGTTGGAATCGCCTTTAAAGCACAGGAAGAGGGGCACAACTTCGACAATGATGCACTTGGCCAAAAAGGGCGTATGCGTTTTCTCCTGAATATATTCAGGAGAAAACGCATACGCCCTTTTTGGCCAAGCAAGCAAGCGGGCAATGCAAATCTGCACTACAAAGAAGTATCACTTCCCACCGGTCAAAAGGGACATCCACAAAATGTGTAAGAACAAGAAAGGCAAGACAGGCCCTGTAGAACAGGGAGCCTTGTTATGCTGATGGGCGGGATGTAAATTGCCAAC
The DNA here is from genome assembly GCF_949752795.1 of Hyperoodon ampullatus. Classification (NCBI taxonomy): domain Eukaryota; kingdom Metazoa; phylum Chordata; class Mammalia; order Artiodactyla; family Ziphiidae; genus Hyperoodon; species Hyperoodon ampullatus. Next base: position 704,536 of record NW_027640750.1, read on the forward strand.
TGCCTCTCTGGAGGAGTGCATTCTGTTCCCTAAAACAAGTAAAGAACAGAGCTACAGAGCCAAGGGCACTACCAGTCTAGGGAATATACCTTGGGAAAACTGAAAATCAATAAGACAGAGCCACCCCAAAATTTAGGGCTGCACTGCATACAAGGACCTCAACTTGGATACACCTTAAGTATCCCAGAAAATATAAACATGGTTCAAAAAATTGTGGTACTTACGTACGATGGAATATCCCTCAGCCATGAAATCAATGACATAAGACCAGTAGCAGCAAAATGGGTGGATTCAGGTACGATGATTCTAAGTGAAATAAGTCACACAGAAAAAGAAACTTATCATAAGATGTCACTTATGAAGATCCTGTAAACATGGCTACACTTGAACTGAGTTAGGAAAGAGAACAGTGTCTCACATTTAGAAAACACTCTTATACCTGCTTAAGGGGGAAGGAGAGGTGGGGTGATGCATAAAACCAGAGTTTGATATAAGCACAGGTACCGTTCCAAAAACCAACTATGGAATAGACAAGACCTACACCGTCTTCAGTGAAAGGGACTCAAAACCCCATATTTCCCGCAGAGGAAAATATCTGACTAGTAAGAATCTTAAAACCTATGTATTGATATGTCTCCGTAAGGGAATCAAGTGTGTCTAGACTGGCATAAACATGGCAGCGAGAATCAGCTCAAACCCACTATAAAAAGGAATTTCAAAAACAAAACAAAAAAACTGGGAAATTCTTTACAATTCCTTCAGGGTCTCTGATGAAGGCTGGAATGACCCTATCTACAACGACAGCTGGATGTGGCATAAGGAGGGACACTTGGGACTGAGACGATTGGTGAGATTGGGTGAGCAAATGCAGACCCTTTAAAGCAATAATGCATGGCACCCATTCCATGGGTCCGAACTCTCCAGGTTGAAGGGAATATTACTACAGCTATAACATGTACGGGAAACCTAGAGAACGGACACACTGTGAATACGAAAGGTTTCTAAAACTCAAAGAATAAACCCTCTCCTGGTGCTCCGGTTTGACTTTCCGGCTGCTTTACTATCAACCTCCCAACTTGGAGAGACAGCCCCTTTAACCTCTTGGTTCGCACAGGTTGCCAATTTGGCAGTGGATGAAAGGGAAGAGGGAGAACCAATGAGAGAGTAGCTGTTAGGCATTTGGACGGGCACATATCACTGTAATTTCCCGGCAGGAAGAAGAATTAACCAAATTCTCAGCCACCCACCGGGAACCAGTATAGGTCCTGAACCAAAATTTTGGACTTGCGGTCAGCTCTCCAAAAACGAGTTGAAAAATGGAGCTCAGGGACACAGCAATTCACAAACTGGCCGAGTAATAAAGGACAACTATCGTCCAAAAATCTGTTGAGGGAAGGCAACGAGGCAGACTTGAAAGTGAGGCAGAATAGCAGGAAACAGATTTCAAGAGGTACGTTGGAATCGCCTTTAAAGCACAGGAAGAGGGGCACAACTTCGACAATGACGCACTTGGCCAAAAAGGGCGTATGCGTTTTCTCCTGAATATATTCAGGAGAAAACGCATACGCCCTTTTTGGCCAAGCAAGCAAGCGGGCAATGCAAATCTGCACTACAAAGAAGTATCACTTCCCACCGGTCAAAAGGGACATCCACAAAATGTGTAAGAACAAGAAAGGCAAGACAGGCCCTGGAGAACAGGGAGCCTTGTTATGCTGATGGGCGGGATGTAAATTGCCAACTGCCTCTCTGGAGGAGTGCATTCTGTTCCCTAAAACAAGTAAAGAACAGAGCTACAGAGCCAAGGGCACTACCAGTCTAGGGAATATACCTTGGGAAAACTGAAAATCAATAAGACAGAGCCACCCCAAAACTTAGGGCTGCACTGCATACAAGGACCTCAACTTGGATACACCTTAAGTATCCCAGAAAATATAAACATGGTTCAAAAAATTGTGGTACTTACGTACGATGGAATATCCCTCAGCCAGGAAATCAATGTCATAAGACCAGTAGCAGCAAAATGGGTGGATTCAGGTACGATGATTCTAAGTGAAATAAGTCACACAGAAAAAGAAACTTATCATAAGATATCACTTATGAAGATCCTGTAAACATGGCTACACTTGAACTGAGTTAGGAAAGAGAACAGTGTCTCACATTTAGAAAACACTCTTATACCTGCTTAAGGGGGAAGGAGAGGTGGGGTGATGCATAAAACCAGAGTTTGATATAAGCACAGGTACCGTTCCAAAAACCAACTATGGAATAGACAAGACCTACACCGTCCTCAGTGAAAGGGACTCAAAACCCCATATTTCCCGCAGAGGAAAATATCTGACTAGTAAGAATCTTAAAACCTATGTATTGATATGTCTCCGTAAGGGAATCAAGTGTGTCTAGACTGGCATAAACATGGCAGCGAGAATCAGCTCAAACCCACTATAAAAAGGAATTTCAAAAACAAAACAAAAAAACTGGGAAATTCTTTACAATTCCTTCAGGGTCTCTGATGAAAGCTGGAATGACCCTATCTAAAACGACTGCTGGATGTTGCATAAGGAGGGACACTTGGGACTGAGACGATTGGTGAGATTGGGTGAGCAAATGCAGACCCTTTAAAGCAATAATGCATGGCACCCATTCCATGGGTCCGAACTCTCCAGGTTGAAGGGAATATTACTACAGCTATAACATGTGCGGGAAACCTAGAGAACGGACACACTGTGAATACGAAAGGTTTCTAAAACTCAAAGAATAGACCCTCTCCTGGTGCTCCGGTTTGACTTTCCGTCAGCTTTACTATCAACCTCCCAACTTGGAGAGACAGCCCCTTTAACCTCTTGGTTCACACAGGTTGCCAATTTGGCAGAGGATGAAAGGGAAGAGGGAGAACCAATGAGAGAGTAGCTGTTAGGCATTTGGACGGGCACATATCACTGTAATTTCCCGGCAGGAAGAAGAATTAACCAAATTCCCAGCCACCCACCGGGAACCAGTATAGGTCCTGAACCAAAATTTTGGACTTGCGGTCAGCTCACCAAAAACGAGTTGAAAAATGGAGCTCAGGGGCACAGCAATTCACAAACTGGCCGAGTAATAAAGGACAACTATCGTCCAAAAATCTGTTGAGGGAAGGCAACGAGGCGGACTTGAAAGTGAGGCAGAATAGCAGGAAACAGATTTCAAGAGGTACGTTGGAATCGCCTTTAAAGCACAGGAAGAGGGGCACAACTTCGACAATGACGCACTTGGCCAAAAAGGGCGTATGCGTTTTCTCCTGAATATATTCAGGAGAAAACGCATACGCCCTTTTTGGCCAAGCAAGCAAGCGGGCAATGCAAATCTGCACTACAAAGAAGTATCACTTCCCACCGGTCAAAAGGGACATCCACAAAATGTGTAAGAACAAGAAAGGCAAGACAGGCCCTGGAGAACAGGGAGCCTTGTTATGCTGATGGGCGGGATGTAAATTGCCAACTGCCTCTCTGGAGGAGTGCATTCTGTTCCCTAAAACAAGTAAAGAACAGAGCTACAGAGCCAAGGGCACTACCAGTCTAGGGAATATACCTTGGGAAAACTGAAAATCAGTAAGACAGAGCCACCCCAAAATTTAGGGCTGCACTGCATACAAGGACCTCAACTTGGATACACCTTAAGTATCCCAGAAAATATAAACATGGTTCAAAAAATTGTGGTACTTACGTACGATGGAATATCCCTCAGCTATGAAATCAATGTCATAAGACCAGTAGCAGCAAAATGGGTGGATTCAGGTACGATGATTCTAAGTGAAATAAGTCACAGAGAAAAAGAAACTTATCATAAGATATCACTTATGAAGATCCTGTAAACATGGCTACACTTGAACTGAGTTAGGAAAGAGAACAGTGTCTCACATTTAGAAAACACTCTTATACCTGCTTAAGGGGGAAGGAGAGGTGGGGTGATGCATAAAAACAGAGTTTGATATAAGCACAGGTACCGTTCCAAAAACCAACTATGGAATAGACAAGACCTACACCGTCCTCAGCGAAAGGGACTCAAAACCCCATATTTCCCGCAGAGGAAAATATCTGACTAGTAAGAATCTTAAAACCTATGTATTGATATGTCTCCGTAAGGGAATCAAGTGTGTCTAGACTGGCATAAACATGGCAGCGAGAATCAGCTCAAACCCACTATAAAAAGGAATTTCAAAAACAAAACAAAAAAACTGGGAAATTCTTTACAATTCCTTCAGGGTCTCTGATGAAAGCTGGAATGACCCTATCTACAACGACAGCTGGATGTGGCATAAGGAGGGACACTTGGGACTGAGACGATTGGTGAGATTGGGTGAGCAAATGCAGACCCTTTAAAGCAATAATGCATGGCACCCATTCCATGGGTCCGAACTCTCCAGGTTGAAGGGAATATTACTACAGCTATAACATGTGCGGGAAACCTAGAGAACGGACACACTGTGAATACGAAAGGTTTCTAAAACTCAACGAATAGTCCCTCTCCTGGTGCTCCGGTTTGACTTTCCGTCTGCTTTACTATCAACCTCCCAACTTGGAGAGACAGCCCCTTTAACCTCTTGGTTCGCACAGGTTGCCAATTTGGCAGAGGATGAAAGAGAAGAGGGAGAACCAATGAGAGAGTAGCTGTTAGGCATTTGGACGGGCACATATCACTGTAATTTCCCGGCAGGAAGAAGTATTAACCAAATTCTCAGCCACCCACCGGGAACCAGTATAGGTCCTGAACCAAAATTTTGGACTTGCGGTCAGCTCACCAAAAACGAGTTGAAAAATGGAGCTCAGGGGCACAGCAATTCACAAACTGGCCGAGTAATAAAGGACAACTATCGTCCAAAAATCTGTTGAGGGAAGGCAACGAGGCGGACTTGAAAGCGAGGCAGAATAGCAGGAAACAGATTTCAAGAGGTACGTTGGAATCGCCTTTAAAGCACAGGAAGAGGGGCATAACTTCGACAATGATGCACTTAGCCAAAAAGGGCATATGCGTTTTCTCCTGAATATATTCAGGAGAAAACGCATACGCCCTTTTTGGCCAAGCAAGCAAGCGGGCAATGCAAATCTGCACTACAAAGAAGTATCACTTCCCACCGGTCAAAAGGGACATCCACAAAATGTGTAAGAACAAGAAAGGCAAGACAGGCCCTGGAGAACAGGGAGCCTTGTTATGCTGATGGGCGGGATGTAAATTGCCAACTGCCTCTCTGGAGGAGTGCATTCTGTTCCCTAAAACAAGTAAAGAACAGAGCTACAGAGCCAAGGGCACTACCAGTCTAGGGAATATACCTTGGGAAAACTGAAAATCAGTAAGACAGAGCCACCCCAAAATTTAGGGCTGCACTGCATACAAGGACCTCAACTTGGATACAACTTAAGTATCCCAGAAAATATAAACATGGTTCAAAAAATTGTGGTACTTACGTACGATGGAATATCCCTCAGCCATGAAATCAATGTCATAAGACCAGTAGCAGCAAAATGGGTGGATTCAGGTACGATGATTCTAAGTGAAATAAATCACACAGAAAAAGAAATTTATCATAAGATATCACTTATGAAGATCCTGTAAACATGGCTACACTTGAACTGAGTTAGGAAAGAGAACAGTGTCTCACATTTAGAAAACACTCTTATACCTGCTTAAGGTTGAAGGAGAGGTGGGGTGATGCATAAAACCAGAGTTTGATATAAGCACAAGAACCGTTCCAAAAACCAACTATGGATTAGACAAGACCTACACCGTCCTCAGTGAAAGGGACTCAAAACCCCATATTTCCCGCAGAGGAAAATATCTGACTAGTAAGAATCTTAAAACCTATGTATTGATATGTCTCCATAAGGGAATCAAGTGTGTCTAGACTGGCATAAACATGGCAGCGAGAATCAGCTCAAACCCACTATAAAAAGGAATTTCAAAAACAAAACAAAAAAACTGGGAAATTCTTTACAATTCCTTCAGGGTCTCTGATGAAAGCTGGAATGACCCTATCTACAACGACAGCTGGATGTGGCATAAGGAGGGACACTTGGGACTGAGACGATTGGTGAGATTGGGTGAGCAAATGCAGACCCTTTAAAGCAATAATGCATGGCACCCATTCCATGGGTCCGAACTCTCCAGGTTGAAGGGAATATTACTACAGCTATAACATGTACGGGAAACCTAGAGAACGGACACACTGTGAATACGAAAGGTTTCTAAAACTCAAAGAATAAACCCTCTCCTGGTGCTCCGGTTTGACTTTCCGGCTGCTTTACTATCAACCTCCCAACTTGGAGAGACAGCCCCTTTAACCTCTTGGTTCGCACAGGTTGCCAATTTGGCAGAGGATGAAAGGGAAGAGGGAGAACCAATGAGAGAGTAGCTGTTAGGCATTTGGACGGGCACATATCACTGTAATTTCCCGGCAGGAAGAAGAATTAACCAAATTCTCAGCCACCCACCGGGAACCAGTATAGGTCCTGAACCAAAATTTTGGACTTGCGGTCAGCTCTCCAAAAACGAGTTGAAAAATGGAGCTCAGGGACACAGCAATTCACAAACTGGCCGAGTAATAAAGGACAACTATCGTCCAAAAATCTGTTGAGGGAAGGCAACGAGGCAGACTTGAAAGTGAGGCAGAATAGCAGGAAACAGATTTCAAGAGGTACGTTGGAATCGCCTTTAAAGCACAGGAAGAGGGGCACAACTTCGACAATGACGCACTTAGCCAAAAAGGGCATATGCGTTTTCTCCTGAATATATTCAGGAGAAAACGCATACGCCCTTTTTGGCCAAGCAAGCAAGCGGGCAATGCAAATCTGCACTACAAAGAAGTATCACTTCCCACCGGTCAAAAGGGACATCCACAAAATGTGTAAGAACAAGAAAGGCAAGACAGGCCCTGGAGAACAGGGAGCCTTGTTATGCTGATGGGCGGGATGTAAATTGCCAACTGCCTCTCTGGAGGAGTGCATTCTGTTCCCTAAAACAAGTAAAGAACAGAGCTACAGAGCCAAGGGCACTACCAGTCTAGGGAATATACCTTGGGAAAACTGAAAATCAATAAGACAGAGCCACCCCAAAACTTAGGGCTGCACTGCATACAAGGACCTCAACTTGGATACACCTTAAGTATCCCAGAAAATATAAACATGGTTCAAAAAATTGTGGTACTTACGTACGATGGAATATCCCTCAGCCAGGAAATCAATGTCATAAGACCAGTAGCAGCAAAATGGGTGGATTCAGGTACGATGATTCTAAGTGAAATAAGTCACACAGAAAAAGAAACTTATCATAAGATATCACTTATGAAGATCCTGTAAACATGGCTACACTTGAACTGAGTTAGGAAAGAGAACAGTGTCTCACATTTAGAAAACACTCTTATACCTGCTTAAGGGGGAAGGAGAGGTGGGGTGATGCATAAAACCAGAGTTTGATATAAGCACAGGTACCGTTCCAAAAACCAACTATGGAATAGACAAGACCTACACCGTCCTCAGTGAAAGGGACTCAAAACGCCATATTTCCCGCAGAGGAAAATATCTGACTAGTAAGAATCTTAAAACCTATGTATTGATATGTCTCCGTAAGGGAATCAAGTGTGTCTAGACTGGCATAAACATGGCAGCGAGAATCAGCTCAAACCCACTATAAAAAGGAATTTCAAAAACAAAACAAAAAAACTGGGAAATTCTTTACAATTCCTTCAGGGTCTCTGATGAAAGCTGGAATGACCCTATCTAAAACGACTGCTGGATGTGGCATAAGGAGGGACACTTGGGACTGAGACGATTGGTGAGATTGGGTGAGCAAATGCAGACCCTTTAAAGCAATAATGCATGGCACCCATTCCATGGGTCCGAACTCTCCAGGTTGAAGGGAATATTACTACAGCTATAACATGTGCGGGAAACCTAGAGAACGGACACACTGTGAATACGAAAGGTTTCTAAAACTCAAAGAATAGACCCTCTCCTGGTGCTCCGGTTTGACTTTCCGTCAGCTTTACTATCAACCTCCCAACTTGGAGAGACAGCCCCTTTAACCTCTTGGTTCACACAGGTTGCCAATTTGGCAGAGGATGAAAGGGAAGAGGGAGAACCAATGAGAGAGTAGCTGTTAGGCATTTGGACGGGCACATATCACTGTAATTTCCCGGCAGGAAGAAGAATTAACCAAATTCCCAGCCACCCACCGGGAACCAGTATAGGTCCTGAACCAAAATTTTGGACTTGCGGTCAGCTCACCAAAAACGAGTTGAAAAATGGAGCTCAGGGGCACAGCAATTCACAAACTGGCCGAGTAATAAAGGACAACTATCGTCCAAAAATCTGTTGAGGGAAGGCAACGAGGCGGACTTGAAAGTGAGGCAGAATAGCAGGAAACAGATTTCAAGAGGTACGTTGGAATCGCCTTTAAAGCACAGGAAGAGGGGCACAACTTCGACAATGACGCACTTGGCCAAAAAGGGCGTATGCGTTTTCTCCTGAATATATTCAGGAGAAAACGCATACGCCCTTTTTGGCCAAGCAAGCAAGCGGGCAATGCAAATCTGCACTACAAAGAAGTATCACTTCCCACCGGTCAAAAGGGACATCCACAAAATGTGTAAGAACAAGAAAGGCAAGACAGGCCCTGGAGAACAGGGAGCCTTGTTATGCTGATGGGCGGGATGTAAATTGCCAACTGCCTCTCTGGAGGAGTGCATTCTGTTCCCTAAAACAAGTAAAGAACAGAGCTACAGAGCCAAGGGCACTACCAGTCTAGGGAATATACCTTGGGAAAACTGAAAATCAGTAAGACAGAGCCACCCCAAAATTTAGGGCTGCACTGCATACAAGGACCTCAACTTGGATACACCTTAAGTATCCCAGAAAATATAAACATGGTTCAAAAAATTGTGGTACTTACGTACGATGGAATATCCCTCAGCCATGAAATCAATGTCATAAGACCAGTAGCAGCAAAATGGGTGGATTCAGGTACGATGATTCTAAGTGAAATAAGTCACAGAGAAAAAGAAACTTATCATAAGATATCACTTATGAAGATCCTGTAAACATGGCTACACTTGAACTGAGTTAGGAAAGAGAACAGTGTCTCACATTTAGAAAACACTCTTATACCTGCTTAAGGGGGAAGGAGAGGTGGGGTGATGCATAAAAACAGAGTTTGATATAAGCACAGGTACCGTTCCAAAAACCAACTATGGAATAGACAAGACCTACACCGTCCTCAGCGAAAGGGACTCAAAACCCCATATTTCCCGCAGAGGAAAATATCTGACTAGTAAGAATCTTAAAACCTATGTATTGATATGTCTCCGTAAGGGAATCAAGTGTGTCTAGACTGGCATAAACATGGCAGCGAGAATCAGCTCAAACCCACTATAAAAAGGAATTTCAAAAACAAAACAAAAAAACTGGGAAATTCTTTACAATTCCTTCAGGGTCTCTGATGAAAGCTGGAATGACCCTATCTACAACGACAGCTGGATGTGGCATAAGGAGGGACACTTGGGACTGAGACGATTGGTGAGATTGGGTGAGCAAATGCAGACCCTTTAAAGCAATAATGCATGGCACCCATTCCATGGGTCCGAACTCTCCAGGTTGAAGGGAATATTACTACAGCTATAACATGTGCGGGAAACCTAGAGAACGGACACACTGTGAATACGAAAGGTTTCTAAAACTCAACGAATAGTCCCTCTCCTGGTGCTCCGGTTTGACTTTCCGTCTGCTTTACTATCAACCTCCCAACTTGGAGAGACAGCCCCTTTAACCTCTTGGTTCGCACAGGTTGCCAATTTGGCAGAGGATGAAAGAGAAGAGGGAGAACCAATGAGAGAGTAGCTGTTAGGCATTTGGACGGGCACATATCACTGTAATTTCCCGGCAGGAAGAAGTATTAACCAAATTCTCAGCCACCCACCGGGAACCAGTATAGGTCCTGAACCAAAATTTTGGACTTGCGGTCAGCTCACCAAAAACGAGTTGAAAAATGGAGCTCAGGGGCACAGCAATTCACAAACTGGCCGAGTAATAAAGGAAAACTATCGTCCAAAAATCTGTTGAGGGAAGGCAACGAGGCGGACTTGAAAGCGAGGCAGAATAGCAGGAAACAGATTTCAAGAGGTACGTTGGAATCGCCTTTAAAGCACAGGAAGAGGGGCACAACTTCGACAATGATGCACTTAGCCAAAAAGGGCATATGCGTTTTCTCCTGAATATATTCAGGAGAAAACGCATACGCCCTTTTTGGCCAAGCAAGCAAGCGGGCAATGCAAATCTGCATTACAAAGAAGTATCACTTCCCACCGGTCAAAAGGGACATCCACAAAATGTGTAAGAACAAGAAAGGCAAGACAGGCCCTGGAGAACAGGGAGCCTTGTTATGCTGATGGGCGGGATGTAAATTGCCAACTGCCTCTCTGGAGGAGTGCATTCTGTTCCCTAAAACAAGTAAAGAACAGAGCTACAGAGCCAAGGGCACTACCAGTCTAGGGAATATACCTTGGGAAAACTGAAAATCAGTAAGACAGAGCCACCCCAAAATTTAGGGCTGCACTGCATACAAGGACCTCAACTTGGATACAACTTAAGTATCCCAGAAAATATAAACATGGTTCAAAAAATTGTGGTACTTACGTACGATGGAATATCCCTCAGCCATGAAATCAATGTCATAAGACCAGTAGCAGCAAAATGGGTGGATTCAGGTACGATGATTCTAAGTGAAATAAGTCACACAGAAAAAGAAACTTATCATAAGATATCACTTATGAAGATCCTGTAAACATGGCTACACTTGAACTGAGTTAGGAAAGAGAACAGTGTCTCACATTTAGAAAACACTCTTATACCTGCTTAAGGTTGAAGGAGAGGTGGGGTGATGCATAAAACCAGAGTTTGATATAAGCACAGGTACCGTTCCAAAAACCAACTATGGAATAGACAAGACCTACACCGTCCTCAGCGAAAGGGACTCAAAACCCCATATTTCCCGCAGAGGAAAATATCTGACTAGTAAGAATCTTAAAACCTATGTATTGATATGTCTCCGTAAGGGAATCAAGTGTGTCTAGACTGGCATAAACATGGCAGCGAGAATCAGCTCAAACCCACTATAAAAAGGAATTTCAAAAACAAAACAAAAAAACTGGGAAATTCTTTACAATTCCTTCAGGGTCTCTGATGAAAGCTGGAATGACCCTATCTACAACGACAGCTGGATGTGGCATAAGGAGGGACACTTGGGACTGAGACGATTGGTGAGATTGGGTGAGCAAATGCAGACCCTTTAAAGCAATAATGCATGGCACCCATTCCATGGGTCCGAACTCTCCAGGTTGAAGGGAATATTACTACAGCTATAACATGTGCGGGAAACGTAGAGAACGGACACACTGTGAATACGAAAGGTTTCTAAAACTCAAAGAATAGACCCTCTCCTGGTGCTCCGGTTTGACTTTCCGTCTGCTTTACTATCAACCTCCCAACTTGGAGAGACAGCCCCTTTAACCTCTTGGTTCGCACAGGTTGCCAATTTGGCAGAGGATGAAAGGGAAGAGGGAGAACCAATGAGAGAGTAGCTGTTAGGCATTTGGACGGGCACATATCACTGTAATTTCCCGGCAGGAAGAAGAATTAACCAAATTCTCAGCCACCCACCGGGAACCAGTATAGGTCCTGAACCAAAATTTTGGACTTGCGGTCAGCTCACCAAAAACGAGTTGAAAAATGGAGCTCAGGGGCACAGCAATTCACAAACTGGCCGAGTAATAAAGGACAACTATCGTCCAAAAATCTGTTGAGGGAAGGCAACGAGGCGGACTTGAAAGCGAGGCAGAATAGCAGGAAACAGATTTCAAGAGGTACATTGGAATCGCCTTTAAAGCACAGGAAGAGGGGCACAACTTCGACAATGATGCACTTGGCCAAAAAGGGCGTATGCGTTTTCTCCTGAATATATTCAGGAGAAAACGCATACGCCCTTTTTGGCCAAGCAAGCAAGCGGGCAATGCAAATCTGCACTACAAAGAAGTATCACTTCCCACCGGTCAAAAGGGACATCCACAAAATGTGTAAGAACAAGAAAGGCAAGACAGGCCCTGGAGAACAGGGAGCCTTGTTATTCTGATGGGCGGGATGTAAATTGCCAACTGCCTCTCTGGAGGAGTGCATTCTGTTCCCTAAAACAAGTAAAGAACAGAGCTACAGAGCCAAGGGCACTACCAGTCTAGGGAATATACCTTGGGAAAACTGAAAATCAATAAGACAGAGCCACCCCAAAATTTAGGGCTGCACTGCATACAAGGACCTCAACTTGGATACACCTTAAGTATCCCAGAAAATATAAACATGGTTCAAAAAATTGTGGTACTTACATACGATGGAATATCCCTCAGCCATGAAATCAATGTCATAAGACCAGTAGCAGCAAAATGGGTGGATTCAGGTACGATGATTCTAAGTGAAATAAGTCACACAGAAAAAGAAACTTATCATAAGATATCACTTATGAAGATCCTGTAAACATGGCTACACTTGAACTGAGTTAGGAAAGAGAACAGTGTCTCACATTTAGAAAACACTCTTATACCTGCTTAAGGGGGAAGGAGAGGTGGGGTGATGCATAAAACCAGAGTTTGATATAAGCACAGGTACCGTTCCAAAAACCAACTATGGAATAGACAAGACCTACACCGTCCTCAGTGAAAGGGACTCAAAACCCCATATTTCCCGCAGAGGAATATATCTGACTAGTAAAAATCTTAAAACCTATGTATTGATATGTCTCCGTAAGGGAATCAACTGTGTCTAGACTGGCATAAACATGGCAGCGAGAATCAGCTCAAACCCACTATAAAAAGGAATTTCAAAAACAAAACAAAAAAACTGGGAAATTCTTTACAATTCCTTCAGGGTCTCTGATGAAGGCTGGAATGACCCTATCTACAACGACAGCTGGATGTGGCATAAGGAGGGACACTTGGGACTGAGACGATTGGTGAGATTGGGTGAGCAAATGCAGACCCTTTAAAGCAATAATGCATGGCACCCATTCCATGGGTCCGAACACTCCAGGTTGAAGGGAATATTACTACAGCTATAACATGTGCGGGAAACCTAGAGAACGGACACACTGTGAATACGAAAGGTTTCTGAAACTCAACACATAGTCCCTCTCCTGGTGCTCCGGTTTGACTTTCCGTCTGCTTTACTATCAACCTCCCAACTTGGAGAGACAGCCCCTTTAACCTCTTGGTTCGCACAGGTTGCCAATTTGGCAGTGGATGAAAGGGAAGAGGGAGAACCAATGAGAGAGTAGCTGTTAGGCATTTGGACGGGCACATATCACTGTAATTTCCCGGCAGGAAGAAGAATTAACCAAATTCTCAGCCACCCACCGGGAACCAGTATAGGTCCTGAACCAAAATTTTGGACTTGCGGTCAGCTCACCAAAAACGAGTTGAAAAATGGAGCTCAGGGGCACAGCAATTCACAAACTGGCCGAGTAATATAGGACAACTATCGTCCAAAAATCTGTTGAGGGAAGGCAACGAGGCGGACTTGAAAGCGAGGCAGAATAGCAGGAAACAGATTTCAAGAGGTACGTTGGAATCGCCTTTAAAGCACAGGAAGAGGGGCACAACTTCGACAATGATGCACTTGGCCAAAAAGGGCGTATGCGTTTTCTCCTGAATATATTCAGGAGAAAACGCATACGCCCTTTTTGGCCAAGCAAGCAAGCGGGCAATGCAAATCTGCACTACAAAGAAGTATCACTTCCCACCGGTCAAAAGGGACATCCACAAAATGTGTAAGAACAAGAAAGGCAAGACAGGCCCTGTAGAACAGGGAGCCTTGTTATGCTGATGGGCGGGATGTAAATTGCCAACTGCCTCTCTGGAGGAGTGCATTCTGTTCCCTAAAACAAGTAAAGAACAGAGCTACAGAGCCAAGGGCACTACCAGTCTAGGGAATATACCTTGGGAAAACTGAAAATCAATAAGACAGAGCCACCCCAAAATTTAGGGCTGCACTGCATACAAGGACCTCAACTTGGATACACCTTAAGTATCCCAGAAAATATAAACATGGTTCAAAAAATTGTGGTACTTACGTACGATGGAATATCCCTCAGCCATGAAATCAATGACATAAGACCAGTAGCAGCAAAATGGGTGGATTCAGGTACGATGATTCTAAGTGAAATAAGTCACACAGAAAAAGAAACTTATCATAAGATGTCACTTATGAAGATCCTGTAAACATGGCTACACTTGAACTGAGTTAGGAAAGAGAACAGTGTCTCACATTTAGAAAACACTCTTATACCTGCTTAAGGGGGAAGGAGAGGTGGGGTGATGCATAAAACCAGAGTTTGATATAAGCAGAGGTACCGTTCCAAAAACCAACTATGGAATAGACAAGACCTACACCGTCTTCAGTGAAAGGGACTCAAAACCCCATATTTCCCGCAGAGGAAAATATCTGACTAGTAAGAATCTTAAAACCTATGTATTGATATGTCTCCGAAAGGGAATCAAGTGTGTCTAGACTGGCATAAACATGGCAGCGAGAATCAGCTCAAACCCACTATAAAAAGGAATTTCAAAAACAAAACAAAAAAACGGGGAAATTCTTTACAATTCCTTCAGGGTCTCTGATGAAGGCTGGAATGACCCTATCTACAACGACAGCTGGATGTGGCATAAGGAGGGACACTTGGGACTGAGACGATTGGTGAGATTGGGTGAGCAAATGCAGACCCTTTAAAGCAATAATGCATGGCACCCATTCCATGGGTCCGAACTCTCCAGGTTGAAGGGAATATTACTACAGCTATAACATGTGCAGGAAACCTAGAGAACGGACACACTGTGAATACGAAAGGTTTCTAAAACTCAACGCATAGTCCCTCTCCTGGTGCTCCGGTTTGACTTTCCGTCTGCTTTACTATCAACCTCCCAACTTGGAGAGACAGCCCCTTTAACCTCTTGGTTCGCACAGGTTGCCAATTTGGCAGTGGATGAAAGGGAAGAGGGAGAACCAATGAGAGAGTAGCTGTTAGGCATTTGGACGGGCACATATCACTGTAATTTCCCGGCAGGAAGAAGAATTAACCAAATTCTCAGCCACCCACCGGGAACCAGTATAGGTCCTGAACCAAAATTTTGGACTTGCGGTCAGCTCACCAAAAACGAGTTGAAAAATGGAGCTCAGGGGCACAGCAATTCACAAACTGGCCGAGTAATAAAGGACAACTATCGTCCAAAAATCTGTTGAGGGAAGGCAACGAGGCGGACTTGAAAGCGAGGCAGAATAGCAGGAAACAGATTTCAAGAGGTACGTTGGAATCGCCTTTAAAGCACAGGAAGAGGGGCACAACTTCGACAATGATGCACTTGGCCAAAAAGGGCGTATGCGTTTTCTCCTGAATATATTCAGGAGAAAACGCATACGCCCTTTTTGGCCAAGCAAGCAAGCGGGCAATGCAAATCTGCACTACAAAGAAGTATCACTTCCCACCGGTCAAAAGGGACATCCACAAAATGTGTAAGAACAAGAAAGGCAAGACAGGCCCTGTAGAACAGGGAGCCTTGTTATGCTGATGGGCGGGATGTAAATTGCCAACTGCCTCTCTGGAGGAGTGCATTCTGTTCCCTAAAACAAGTAAAGAACAGAGCTACAGAGCCAAGGGCACTACCAGTCTAGGGAATATACCTTGGGAAAACTGAAAATCAATAAGACAGAGCCACCCCAAAATTTAGGGCTGCACTGCATACAAGGACCTCAACTTGGATACACCTTAAGTATCCCAGAAAATATAAACATGGTTCAAAAAATTGTGGTACTTACGTACGATGGAATATCCCTCAGCCATGAAATCAATGACATAAGACCAGTAGCAGCAAAATGGGTGGATTCAGGTACGATGATTCTAAGTGAAATAAGTCACACAGAAAAAGAAACTTATCATAAGATGTCACTTATGAAGATCCTGTAAACATGGCTACACTTGAACTGAGTTAGGAAAGAGAACAGTGTCTCACATTTAGAAAACACTCTTATACCTGCTTAAGGGGGAAGGAGAGGTGGGGTGATGCATAAAACCAGAGTTTGATATAAGCACAGGTACCGTTCCAAAAACCAACTATGGAATAGACAAGACCTACACCGTCTTCAGTGAAAGGGACTCAAAACCCCATATTTCCCGCAGAGGAAAATATCTGACTAGTAAGAATCTTAAAACCTATGTATTGATATGTCTCCGTAAGGGAATCAAGTGTGTCTAGACTGGCATAAACATGGCAGCGAGAATCAGCTCAAACCCACTATAAAAAGGAATTTCAAAAACAAAACAAAAAAACTGGGAAATTCTTTACAATTCCTTCAGGGTCTCTGATGAAGGCTGGAATGACCCTATCTACAACGACAGCTGGATGTGGCATAAGGAGGGACACTTGGGACTGAGACGATTGGTGAGATTGGGTGAGCAAATGCAGACCCTTTAAAGCAATAATGCATGGCACCCATTCCATGGGTCCGAACTCTCCAGGTTGAAGGGAATATTACTACAGCTATAACATGTGCAGGAAACCTAGAGAACGGACACACTGTGAATACGAAAGGTTTCTAAAACTCAACGCATAGTCCCTCTCCTGGTGCTCCGGTTTGACTTTCCGTCTGCTTTACTATCAACCTCCCAACTTGGAGAGACAGCCCCTTTAACCTCTTGGTTCGCACAGGTTGCCAATTTGGCAGTGGATGAAAGGGAAGAGGGAGAACCAATGAGAGAGTAGCTGTTAGGCATTTGGACGGGCACATATCACTGTAATTTCCCGGCAGGAAGAAGAATTAACCAAATTCTCAGCCACCCACCGGGAACCAGTATAGGTCCTGAACCAAAATTTTGGACTTGCGGTCAGCTCACCAAAAACGAGTTGAAAAATGGAGCTCAGGGGCACAGCAATTCACAAACTGGCCGAGTAATAAAGGACAACTATCGTCCAAAAATCTGTTGAGGGAAGGCAACGAGGCGGACTTGAAAGCGAGGCAGAATAGCAGGAAACAGATTTCAAGAGGTACGTTGGAATCGCCTTTAAAGCACAGGAAGAGGGGCACAACTTCGACAATGATGCACTTGGCCAAAAAGGGCGTATGCGTTTTCTCCTGAATATATTCAGGAGAAAACGCATACGCCCTTTTTGGCCAAGCAAGCAAGCGGGCAATGCAAATCTGCACTACAAAGAAGTATCACTTCCCACCGGTCAAAAGGGACATCCACAAAATGTGTAAGAACAAGAAAGGCAAGACAGGCCCTGTAGAACAGGGAGCCTTGTTATGCTGATGGGCGGGATGTAAATTGCCAACTGCCTCTCTGGAGGAGTGCATTCTGTTCCCTAAAACAAGTAAAGAACAGAGCTACAGAGCCAAGGGCACTACCAGTCTAGGGAATATACCTTGGGAAAACTGAAAATCAATAAGACAGAGCCACCCCAAAATTTAGGGCTGCACTGCATACAAGGACCTCAACTTGGATACACCTTAAGTATCCCAGAAAATATAAACATGGTTCAAAAAATTGTGGTACTTACGTACGATGGAATATCCCTCAGCCATGAAATCAATGACATAAGACCAGTAGCAGCAAAATGGGTGGATTCAGGTACGATGATTCTAAGTGAAATAAGTCACACAGAAAAAGAAACTTATCATAAGATGTCACTTATGAAGATCCTGTAAACATGGCTACACTTGAACTGAGTTAGGAAAGAGAACAGTGTCTCACATTTAGAAAACACTCTTATACCTGCTTAAGGGGGAAGGAGAGGTGGGGTGATGCATAAAACCAGAGTTTGATATAAGCACAGGTACCGTTCCAAAAACCAACTATGGAATAGACAAGACCTACACCGTCTTCAGTGAAAGGGACTCAAAACCCCATATTTCCCGCAGAGGAAAATATCTGACTAGTAAGAATCTTAAAACCTATGTATTGATATGTCTCCGTAAGGGAATCAAGTGTGTCTAGACTGGCATAAACATGGCAGCGAGAATCAGCTCAAACCCACTATAAAAAGGAATTTCAAAAACAAAACAAAAAAAACTGGGAAATTCTTTACAATTCCTTCAGGGTCTCTGATGAAGGCTGGAATGACCCTATCTACAATGACAGCTGGATGTGGCATAAGGAGGGACACTTGGGACTGAGACGATTGGTGAGATTGGGTGAGCAAATGCAGACCCTTTAAAGCAATAATGCATGGCACCCATTCCATGGGTCCGAACTCTCCAGGTTGAAGGGAATATTACTACAGCTATAACATGTGCAGGAAACCTAGAGAACGGACACACTGTGAATACGAAAGGTTTCTAAAACTCAACGCATAGTCCCTCTCCTGGTGCTCCGGTTTGACTTTCCGTCTGCTTTACTATCAACCTCCCAACTTGGAGAGACAGCCCCTTTAACCTCTTGGTTCGCACAGGTTGCCAATTTGGCAGTGGATGAAAGGGAAGAGGGAGAACCAATGAGAGAGTAGCTGTTAGGCATTTGGACGGGCACATATCACTGTAATTTCCCGGCAGGAAGAAGAATTAACCAAATTCTCAGCCACCCACCGGGAACCAGTATAGGTCCTGAACCAAAATTTTGGACTTGCGGTCAGCTCACCAAAAACGAGTTGAAAAATGGAGCTCAGGGGCACAGCAATTCACAAACTGGCCGAGTAATAAAGGACAACTATCGTCCAAAAATCTGTTGAGGGAAGGCAACGAGGCGGACTTGAAAGCGAGGCAGAATAGCAGGAAACAGATTTCAAGAGGTACGTTGGAATCGCCTTTAAAGCACAGGAAGAGGGGCACAACTTCGACAATGATGCACTTGGCCAAAAAGGGCGTATGCGTTTTCTCCTGAATATATTCAGGAGAAAACGCATACGCCCTTTTTGGCCAAGCAAGCAAGCGGGCAATGCAAATCTGCACTACAAAGAAGTATCACTTCCCACCGGTCAAAAGGGACATCCACAAAATGTGTAAGAACAAGAAAGGCAAGACAGGCCCTGGAGAACAGGGAGCCTTGTTATGCTGATGGGCGGGATGTAAATTGCCAACTGCCTCTCTGGAGGAGTGCATTCTGTTCCCTAAAACAAGTAAAGAACAGAGCTACAGAGCCAAGGGCACTACCAGTCTAGGGAATATACCTTGCGAAAACTGAAAATCAATAAGACAGAGCCACCCCAAAATTTAGGGCTGCACTGCATACAAGGACCTCAACTTGGATACACCTTAAGTATCCCAGAAAATATAAACATGGTTCAAAAAATTGTGGTACTTACGTACGATGGAATATCCCTCAGCCATGAAATCAATGACATAAGACCAGTAGCAGCAAAATGGGTGGATTCAGGTACGATGATTCTAAGTGAAATAAGTCACACAGAAAAAGAAACTTATCATAAGATGTCACTTATGAAGATCCTGTAAACATGGCTACACTTGAACTGAGTTAGGAAAGAGAACAGTGTCTCACATTTAGAAAACACTCTTATACCTGCTTAAGGGGGAAGGAGAGGTGGGGTGATGCATAAAACCAGAGTTTGATATAAGCACAGGTACCGTTCCAAAAACCAACTATGGAATAGACAAGACCTACACCGTCTTCAGTGAAAGGGACTCAAAACCCCATATTTCCCGCAGAGGAAAATATCTGACTAGTAAGAATCTTAAAACCTATGTATTGATATGTCTCCGTAAGGGAATCAAGTGTGTCTAGACTGGCATAAACATGGCAGCGAGAATCAGCTCAAACCCACTATAAAAAGGAATTTCAAAAACAAAACAAAAAAACTGGGAAATTCTTTACAATTCCTTCAGGGTCTCTGATGAAGGCTGGAATGACCCTATCTACAACGACAGCTGGATGTGGCATAAGGAGGGACACTTGGGACTGAGACGATTGGTGAGATTGGGTGAGCAAATGCAGACCCTTTAAAGCAATAATGCATGGCACCCATTCCATGGGTCCGAACTCTCCAGGTTGAAGGGAATATTACTACAGCTATAACATGTGCAGGAAACCTAGAGAACGGACACACTGTGAATACGAAAGGTTTCTAAAACTCAACGCATAGTCCCTCTCCTGGTGCTCCGGTTTGACTTTCCGTCTGCTTTACTATCAACCTCCCAACTTGGAGAGACAGCCCCTTTAACCTCTTGGTTCGCACAGGTTGCCAATTTGGCAGTGGATGAAAGGGAAGAGGGAGAACCAATGAGAGAGTAGCTGTTAGGCATTTGGACGGGCACATATCACTGTAATTTCCCGGCAGGAAGAAGAATTAACAAAATTCTCAGCCACCCACCGGGAACCAGTATAGGTCCTGAACCAAAATTTTGGACTTGCGGTCAGCTCACCAAAAACGAGTTGAAAAATGGAGCTCAGGGGCACAGCAATTCACAAACTGGCCGAGTAATAAAGGACAACTATCGTCCAAAAATCTGTTGAGGGAAGGCAACGAGGCGGACTTGAAAGCGAGGCAGAATAGCAGGAAACAGATTTCAAGAGGTACGTTGGAATCACCTTTAAAGCACAGGAAGAGGGGCACAACTTCGACAATGATGCACTTGGCCAAAAAGGGCGTATGCGTTTTCTCCTGAATATATTCAGGAGAAAACGCATACGCCCTTTTTGGCCAAGCAAGCAAGCGGGCAATGCAAATCTGCACTACAAAGAAGTATCACTTCCCACCGGTCAAAAGGGACATCCACAAAATGTGTAAGAACAAGAAAGGCAAGACAGGCCCTGTAGAACAGGGAGCCTTGTTATGCTGATGGGCGGGATGTAAATTGCCAACTGCCTCTCTAGAGGAGTGCATTCTGTTCCCTAAAACAAGTAAAGAACAGAGCTACAGAGCCAAGGGCACTACCAGTCTAGGGAATATACCTTGGGAAAACTGAAAATCAATAAGACAGAGCCACCCCAAAATTTAGGGCTGCACTGCATACAAGGACCTCAACTTGGATACACCTTAAGTATCCCAGAAAATATAAACATGGTTCAAAAAATTGTGGTACTTACGTACGATGGAATATCCCTCAGCCATGAAATCAATGACATAAGACCAGTAGCAGCAAAATGGGTGGATTCAGGTACGATGATTCTAAGTGAAATAAGTCACACAGAAAAAGAAACTTATCATAAGATGTCACTTATGAAGATCCTGTAAACATGGCTACACTTGAACTGAGTTAGGAAAGAGAACAGTGTCTCACATTTAGAAAACACTCTTATACCTGCTTAAGGGGGAAGGAGAGGTGGGGTGATGCATAAAACCAGAGTTTGATATAAGCACAGGTACCGTTCCAAAAACCAACTATGGAATAGACAAGACCTACACCGTCTTCAGTGAAAGGGACTCAAAACCCCATATTTCCCGCAGAGGAAAATATCTGACTAGTAAGAATCTTAAAACCTATGTATTGATATGTCTCCGTAAGGGAATCAAGTGTGTCTAGACTGGCATAAACATGGCAGCGAGAATCAGCTCAAACCCACTATAAAAAGGAATTTCAAAAACAAAACAAAAAAACGGGGAAATTCTTTACAATTCCTTCAGGGTCTCTGATGAAGGCTGGAATGACCCTATCTACAACGACAGCTGGATGTGGCATAAGGAGGGACACTTGGGACTGAGACGATTGGTGAGATTGGGTGAGCAAATGCAGACCCTTTAAAGCAATAATGCATGGCACCCATTCCATGGGTCCGAACTCTCCAGGTTGAAGGGAATATTACTACAGCTATAACATGTGCAGGAAACCTAGAGAACGGACACACTGTGAATACGAAAGGTTTCTAAAACTCAACGCATAGTCCCTCTCCTGGTGCTCCGGTTTGACTTTCCGTCTGCTTTACTATCAACCTCCCAACTTGGAGAGACAGCCCCTTTAACCTCTTGGTTCGCACAGGTTGCCAATTTGGCAGTGGATGAAAGGGAAGAGGGAGAACCAATGAGAGAGTAGCTGTTAGGCATTTGGACGGGCACATATCACTGTAATTTCCCGGCAGGAAGAAGAATTAACCAAATTCTCAGCCACCCACCGGGAACCAGTATAGGTCCTGAACCAAAATTTTGGACTTGCGGTCAGCTCACCAAAAACGAGTTGAAAAATGGAGCTCAGGGGCACAGCAATTCACAAACTGGCCGAGTAATAAAGGACAACTATCGTCCAAAAATCTGTTGAGGGAAGGCAACGAGGCGGACTTGAAAGCGAGGCAGAATAGCAGGAAACAGATTTCAAGAGGTACGTTGGAATCGCCTTTAAAGCACAGGAAGAGGGGCACAACTTCGACAATGATGCACTTGGCCAAAAAGGGCGTATGCGTTTTCTCCTGAATATATTCAGGAGAAAACGCATACGCCCTTTTTGGCCAAGCAAGCAAGCGGGCAATGCAAATCTGCACTACAAAGAAGTATCACTTCCCACCGGTCAAAAGGGACATCCACAAAATGTGTAAGAACAAGAAAGGCAAGACAGGCCCTGTAGAACAGGGAGCCTTGTTATGCTGATGGGCGGGATGTAAATTGCCAACTGCCTCTCTGGAGGAGTGCATTCTGTTCCCTAAAACAAGTAAAGAACAGAGCTACAGAGCCAAGGGCACTACCAGTCTAGGGAATATACCTTGGGAAAACTGAAAATCAATAAGACAGAGCCACCCCAAAATTTAGGGCTGCACTGCATACAAGGACCTCAACTTGGATACACCTTAAGTATCCCAGAAAATATAAACATGGTTCAAAAAATTGTGGTACTTACGTACGATGGAATATCCCTCAGCCATGAAATCAATGTCATAAGACCAGTAGCAGCAAAATGGGTGGATTCAGGTACGATGATTCTAAGTGAAATAAGTCACACAGAAAAAGAAACTTATCATAAGATATCACTTATGAAGATCCTGTAAACATGGCTACACTTGAACTGAGTTAGGAAAGAGAACAGTGTCTCACATTTAGAAAACACTCTTATACCTGCTTAAGGGGGAAGGAGAGGTGGGGTGATGCATAAAAACAGAGTTTGATATAAGCACAGGTACCGTTCCAAAAACCAACTATGGAATAGACAAGACCTACACCGTCCTCAGTGAAAGGGACTCAAAACGCCATATTTCCCGCAGAGGAAAATATCTGACTAGTAAGAATCTTAAAACCTATGTATTGATATGTCTCCGAAAGGGAATCAAGTGTGTCTAGACTGGCATAAACATGGCAGCGAGAATCAGCTCAAACCCACTATAAAAAGGAATTTCAAAAACAAAACAAAAAAACTGGGAAATTCTTTACAATTCCTTCAGGGTCTCTGATGAAATCTGGAATGACCCTATCTACAACGACAGCTGGATGTGGCATAAGGAGGGACACTTGGGACTGAGACGATTGGTGAGATTGGGTGAGCAAATGCAGACCCTTTAAAGCAATAATGCATGGCACCCATTCCATGGGTCCGAACTCTCCAGGTTGAAGGGAATATTACTACAGCTATAACATGTGCAGGAAACCTAGAGAACGGACACACTGTGAATACGAAAGGTTTCTAAAACTCAACGCATAGTCCCTCTCCTGGTGCTCCGGTTTGACTTTCCGTCTGCTTTACTATCAACCTCCCAACTTGGAGAGACAGCCCCTTTAACCTCTTGGTTCGCACAGGTTGCCAATTTGGCAGTGGATGAAAGGGAAGAGGGAGAACCAATGAGAGAGTAGCTGTTAGGCATTTGGACGGGCACATATCACTGTAATTTCCCGGCAGGAAGAAGAATTAACCAAATTCTCAGCCACCCACCGGGAACCAGTATAGGTCCTGAACCAAAATTTTGGACTTGCGGTCAGCTCACCAAAAACGAGTTGAAAAATGGAGCTCAGGGGCACAGCAATTCACAAACTGGCCGAGTAATAAAGGACAACTATCGTCCAAAAATCTGTTGAGGGAAGGCAACGAGGCGGACTTGAAAGCGAGGCAGAATAGCAGGAAACAGATTTCAAGAGGTACGTTGGAATTGCCTTTAAAGCACAGGAAGAGGGGCACAACTTCGACAATGATGCACTTGTCCAAAAAGGGCGTATGCGTTTTCTCCTGAATATATTCAGGAGAAAACGCATACGCCCTTTTTGGCCAAGCAAGCAAGCGGGCAATGCAAATCTGCACTACAAAGAAGTATCACTTCCCACCGGTCAAAAGGGACATCCACAAAATGTGTAAGAACAAGAAAGGCAAGACAGGCCCTGGAGAACAGGGAGCCTTGTTATGCTGATGGGCGGGATGTAAATTGCCAACTGCCTCTCTGGAGGAGTGCATTCTGTTC
The DNA here is from genome assembly GCF_949752795.1 of Hyperoodon ampullatus. Lineage (NCBI taxonomy): Eukaryota > Metazoa > Chordata > Mammalia > Artiodactyla > Ziphiidae > Hyperoodon > Hyperoodon ampullatus. Next base: position 728,911 of record NW_027640750.1, read on the forward strand.
CCTAAAACAAGTAAAGAACAGAGCTACAGAGCCAAGGGCACTACCAGTCTAGGGAATATACCTTGGGAAAACTGAAAATCAATAAGACAGAGCCACCCCAAAATTTAGGGCTGCACTGCATACAAGGACCTCAACTTGGATACACCTTAAGTATCCCAGAAAATATAAACATGGTTCAAAAAATTGTGGTACTTACGTACGATGGAATATCCCTCAGCCATGAAATCAATGACATAAGACCAGTAGCAGCAAAATGGGTGGATTCAGGTACGATGATTCTAAGTGAAATAAGTCACACAGAAAAAGAAACTTATCATAAGATGTCACTTATGAAGATCCTGTAAACATGGCTACACTTGAACTGAGTTAGGAAAGAGAACAGTGTCTCACATTTAGAAAACACTCTTATACCTGCTTAAGGGGGAAGGAGAGGTGGGGTGATGCATAAAACCAGAGTTTGATATAAGCACAGGTACCGTTCCAAAAACCAACTATGGAATAGACAAGACCTACACCGTCTTCAGTGAAAGGGACTCAAAACCCCATATTTCCCGCAGAGGAAAATATCTGACTAGTAAGAATCTTAAAACCTATGTATTGATATGTCTCCGTAAGGGAATCAAGTGTGTCTAGACTGGCATAAACATGGCAGCGAGAATCAGCTCAAACCCACTATAAAAAGGAATTTCAAAAACAAAACAAAAAAACTGGGAAATTCTTTACAATTCCTTCAGGGTCTCTGATGAAGGCTGGAATGACCCTATCTACAACGACAGCTGGATGTGGCATAAGGAGGGACACTTGGGACTGAGACGATTGGTGAGATTGGGTGAGCAAATGCAGACCCTTTAAAGCAATAATGCATGGCACCCATTCCATGGGTCCGAACTCTCCAGGTTGAAGGGAATATTACTACATCTATAACATGTGCAGGAAACCTAGAGAACGGACACACTGTGAATACGAAAGGTTTCTAAAACTCAACGCATAGTCCCTCTCCTGGTGCTCCGGTTTGACTTTCCGTCTGCTTTACTATCAACCTCCCAACTTGGAGAGACAGCCCCTTTAACCTCTTGGTTCGCACAGGTTGCCAATTTGGCAGTGGATGAAAGGGAAGAGGGAGAACCAATGAGAGAGTAGCTGTTAGGCATTTGGACGGGCACATATCACTGTAATTTCCCGGCAGGAAGAAGAATTAACAAAATTCTCAGCCACCCACCGGGAACCAGTATAGGTCCTGAACCAAAATTTTGGACTTGCGGTCAGCTCACCAAAAACGAGTTGAAAAATGGAGCTCAGGGGCACAGCAATTCACAAACTGGCCGAGTAATAAAGGACAACTATCGTCCAAAAATCTGTTGAGGGAAGGCAACGAGGCGGACTTGAAAGCGAGGCAGAATAGCAGGAAACAGATTTCAAGAGGTACGTTGGAATCGCCTTTAAAGCACAGGAAGAGGGGCACAACTTCGACAATGATGCACTTGGCCAAAAAGGGCGTATGCGTTTTCTCCTGAATATATTCAGGAGAAAACGCATACGCCCTTTTTGGCCAAGCAAGCAAGCGGGCAATGCAAATCTGCACTACAAAGAAGTATCACTTCCCACCGGTCAAAAGGGACATCCACAAAATGTGTAAGAACAAGAAAGGCAAGACAGGCCCTGTAGAACAGGGAGCCTTGTTATGCTGATGGGCGGGATGTAAATTGCCAACTGCCTCTCTGGAGGAGTGCATTCTGTTCCCTAAAACAAGTAAAGAACAGAGCTACAGAGCCAAGGGCACTACCAGTCTAGGGAATATACCTTGGGAAAACTGAAAATCAATAAGACAGAGCCACCCCAAAATTTAGGGCTGCACTGCATACAAGGACCTCAACTTGGATACACCTTAAGTATCCCAGAAAATATAAACATGGTTCAAAAAATTGTGGTACTTACGTACGATGGAATATCCCTCAGCCATGAAATCAATGACATAAGACAAGTAGCAGCAAAATGGGAGGATTCAGGTACGATGATTCTAAGTGAAATAAGTCACACAGAAAAAGAAACTTATCATAAGATGTCACTTATGAAGATCCTGTAAACATGGCTACACTTGAACTGAGTTAGGAAAGAGAACAGTGTCTCACATTTAGAAAACACTCTTATACCTGCTTAAGGGGGAAGGAGAGGTGGGGTGATGCATAAAACCAGAGTTTGATATAAGCACAGGTACCGTTCCAAAAACCAACTATGGAATTGACAAGACCTACACCGTCTTCAGTGAAAGGGACTCAAAACCCCATATTTCCCGCAGAGGAAAATATCTGACTAGTAAGAATCTTAAAACCTATGTATTGATATGTCTCCGTAAGGGAATCAAGTGTGTCTAGACTGGCATAAACATGGCAGCGAGAATCAGCTCAAACCCACTATAAAAAGGAATTTCAAAAACAAAACAAAAAAACTGGGAAATTCTTTACAATTCCTTCAGGGTCTCTGATGAAGGCTGGAATGACCCTATCTACAACGACAGCTGGATGTGGCATAAGGAGGGACACTTGGGACTGAGACGATTGGTGAGATTGGGTGAGCAAATGCAGACCCTTTAAAGCAATAATGCATGGCACCCATTCCATGGGTCCGAACTCTCCAGGTTGAAGGGAATATTACTACAGCTATAACATGTGCAGGAAACCTAGAGAACGGACACACTGTGAATACGAAAGGTTTCTAAAACTCAACGCATAGTCCCTCTCCTGGTGCTCCGGTTTGACTTTCCGTCTGCTTTACTATCAACCTCCCAACTTGGAGAGACAGCCCCTTTAACCTCTTGGTTCGCACAGGTTGCCAATTTGGCAGAGGATGAAAGGGAAGAGGGAGAACCAATGAGAGAGTAGCTGTTAGGCATTTGGACGGGCACATATCACTGTAATTTCCCGGCAGGAAGAAGAATTAACCAAATTCTCAGCCACCCACTGGGAACCAGTATAGGTCCTGAACCAAAATTTTGGACTTGCGGTCAGCTCACCAAAAACGAGTTGAAAAATGGAGCTCAGGGGCACAGCAATTCACAAACTGGCCGAGTAATAAAGGACAACTATCGTCCAAAAATCTGTTGAGGGAAGGCAACGAGGCGGACTTGAAAGCGAGGCAGAATAGCAGGAAACAGATTTCAAGAGGTACGTTGGAATCGCCTTTAAAGCACAGGAAGAGGGGCACAACTTTGACAATGATGCACTTGGCCAAAAAGGGCGTATGCGTTTTCTCCTGAATATATTCAGGAGAAAACGCATACGCCCTTTTTGGCCAAGCAAGCAAGCGGGCAATGCAAATCTGCACTACAAAGAAGTATCACTTCCCACCGGTCAAAAGGGACATCCACAAAATGTGTAAGAACAAGAAAGGCAAGACAGGCCCTGGAGAACAGGGAGCCTTGTTATGCTGATGGGCGGGATGTAAATTGCCAACTGCCTCTCTGGAGGAGTGCATTCTGTTCCCTAAAACAAGTAAAGAACAGAGCTACAGAGCCAAGGGCACTACCAGTCTAGGGAATATACCTTGGGAAAACTGAAAATCAATAAGACAGAGCCACCCCAAAATTTAGGGCTGCACTGCATACAAGGACCTCAACTTGGATACAACTTAAGTATCCCAGAAAATATAAACATGGTTCAAAAAATTGTGGTACTTACATACGATGGAATATCCCTCAGCCATGAAATCAATGTCATAAGACCAGTAGCAGCAAAATGGGTGGATTCAGGTACGATGATTCTAAGTGAAATAAGTCACACAGAAAAAGAAACTTATCATAAGATATCACTTATGAAGATCCTGTAAACATGGCTACACTTGAACTGAGTTAGGAAAGAGAACAGTGTCTCACATTTAGAAAACACTCTTATACCTGCTTAAGGGGGAAGGAGAGGTGGGGTGATGCATAAAACCAGAGTTTGATATAAGCACAGGTACCGTTCCAAAAACCAACTATGGAATAGACAAGACCTACACCGTCCTCAGTGAAAGGGACTCAAAACCCCATATTTCCCGCAGAGGAATATATCTGACTAGTAAGAATCTTAAAACCTATGTATTGATATGTCTCCGTAAGGGAATCAAGTGTGTCTAGACTGGCATAAACATGGCAGCGAGAATCAGCTCAAACCCACTATAAAAAGGAATTTCAAAAACAAAACAAAAAAACTGGGAAATTCTTTACAATTCCTTCAGGGTCTCTGATGAAGGCTGGAATGACCCTATCTACAACGACAGCTGGATGTGGCATAAGGAGGGACACTTGGGACTGAGACGATTGGTGAGATTGGGTGAGCAAATGCAGACCCTTTAAAGCAATAATGCATGGCACCCATTCCATGGGTCCGAACTCTCCAGGTTGAAGGGAATATTATTACAGCTATAACATGTGCGGGAAACCTAGAGAACGGACACACTGTGAATACGAAAGGTTTCTGAAACTCAACACATAGTCCCTCTCCTGGTGCTCCGGTTTGACTTTCCGTCTGCTTTACTATCAACCTCCCAACTTGGAGAGACAGCCCCTTTAACCTCTTGGTTCGCACAGGTTGCCAATTTGGCAGAGGATGAAAGGGAAGAGGGAGAACCAATGAGAGAGTAGCTGTTAGGCATTTGGACGGGCACATATCACTGTAATTTCCCGGCAGGAAGAAGAATTAACCAAATTCTCAGCCACCCACCGGGAACCAGTATAGGTCCTGAACCAAAATTTTGGACTTGCGGTCAGCTCACCAAAAACGAGTTGAAAAATGGAGCTCAGGGGCACAGCAATTCACAAACTGGCCGAGTAATAAAGGACAACTATCGTCCAAAAATCTGTTGAGGGAAGGCAACGAGGCGGACTTGAAAGCGAGGCAGAATAGCAGGAAACAGATTTCAAGAGGTACGTTGGAATCGCCTTTAAAGCACAGGAAGAGGGGCACAACTTCGACAATGATGCACTTGGCCAAAAAGGGCGTATGCGTTTTCTCCTGAATATATTCAGGAGAAAACGCATACGCCCTTTTTGGCCAAGCAAGCAAGCGGGCAATGCAAATCTGCACTACAAAGAAGTATCACTTCCCACCGGTCAAAAGGGACATCCACAAAATGTGTAAGAACAAGAAAGGCAAGACAGGCCCTGTAGAACAGGGAGCCTTGTTATGCTGATGGGCGGGATGTAAATTGCCAACTGCCTCTCTGGAGGAGTGCATTCTGTTCCCTAAAACAAGTAAAGAACAGAGCTACAGAGCCAAGGGCACTACCAGTCTAGGGAATATACCTTGGGAAAACTGAAAATCAATAAGACAGAGCCACCCCAAAATTTAGGGCTGCACTGCATACAAGGACCTCAACTTGGATACACCTTAAGTATCCCAGAAAATATAAACATGGTTCAAAAAATTGTGGTACTTACGTACGATGGAATATCCCTCAGCCATGAAATCAATGTCATAAGACCAGTAGCAGCAAAATGGGTGGATTCAGGTACGATGATTCTAAGTGAAATAAGTCACACAGAAAAAGAAACTTATCATAAGATATCACTTATGAAGATCCTGTAAACATGGCTACACTTGAACTGAGTTAGGAAAGAGAACAGTGTCTCACATTTAGAAAACACTCTTATACCTGCTTAAGGGGGAAGGAGAGGTGGGGTGATGCATAAAAACAGAGTTTGATATAAGCACAGGTACCGTTCCAAAAACCAACTATGGAATAGACAAGACCTACACCGTCCTCAGTGAAAGGGACTCAAAACGCCATATTTCCCGCAGAGGAAAATATCTGACTAGTAAGAATCTTAAAACCTATGTATTGATATGTCTCCGAAAGGGAATCAAGTGTGTCTAGACTGGCATAAACATGGCAGCGAGAATCAGCTCAAACCCACTATAAAAAGGAATTTCAAAAACAAAACAAAAAAACTGGGAAATTCTTTACAATTCCTTCAGGGTCTCTGATGAAATCTGGAATGACCCTATCTACAACGACAGCTGGATGTGGCATAAGGAGGGACACTTGGGACTGAGACGATTGGTGAGATTGGGTGAGCAAATGCAGACCCTTTAAAGCAATAATGCATGGCACCCATTCCATGGGTCCGAACTCTCCAGGTTGAAGGGAATATTACTACAGCTATAACATGTGCAGGAAACCTAGAGAACGGACACACTGTGAATACGAAAGGTTTCTAAAACTCAACGCATAGTCCCTCTCCTGGTGCTCCGGTTTGACTTTCCGTCTGCTTTACTATCAACCTCCCAACTTGGAGAGACAGCCCCTTTAACCTCTTGGTTCGCACAGGTTGCCAATTTGGCAGTGGATGAAAGGGAAGAGGGAGAACCAATGAGAGAGTAGCTGTTAGGCATTTGGACGGGCACATATCACTGTAATTTCCCGGCAGGAAGAAGAATTAACCAAATTCTCAGCCACCCACCGGGAACCAGTATAGGTCCTGAACCAAAATTTTGGACTTGCGGTCAGCTCACCAAAAACGAGTTGAAAAATGGAGCTCAGGGGCACAGCAATTCACAAACTGGCCGAGTAATAAAGGACAACTATCGTCCAAAAATCTGTTGAGGGAAGGCAACGAGGCGGACTTGAAAGCGAGGCAGAATAGCAGGAAACAGATTTCAAGAGGTACGTTGGAATTGCCTTTAAAGCACAGGAAGAGGGGCACAACTTCGACAATGATGCACTTGGCCAAAAAGGGCGTATGCGTTTTCTCCTGAATATATTCAGGAGAAAACGCATACGCCCTTTTTGGCCAAGCAAGCAAGCGGGCAATGCAAATCTGCACTACAAAGAAGTATCACTTCCCACCGGTCAAAAGGGACATCCACAAAATGTGTAAGAACAAGAAAGGCAAGACAGGCCCTGGAGAACAGGGAGCCTTGTTATGCTGATGGGCGGGATGTAAATTGCCAACTGCCTCTCTGGAGGAGTGCATTCTGTTCCCTAAAACAAGTAAAGAACAGAGCTACAGAGCCAAGGGCACTGCCAGTCTAGGGAATATACCTTGGGAAAACTGAAAATCAATAAGACAGAGCCACCCCAAAATTTAGGGCTGCACTGCATACAAGGACCTCAACTTGGATACACCTTAAGTATCCCAGAAAATATAAACATGGTTCAAAAAATTGTGGTACTTACGTACGATGGAATATCCCTCAGCCATGAAATCAATGACATAAGACCAGTAGCAGCAAAATGGGTGGATTCAGGTACGATGATTCTAAGTGAAATAAGTCACACAGAAAAAGAAACTTATCATAAGATGTCACTTATGAAGATCCTGTAAACATGGCTACACTTGAACTGAGTTAGGAAAGAGAACAGTGTCTCACATTTAGAAAACACTCTTATACCTGCTTAAGGGGGAAGGAGAGGTGGGGTGATGCATAAAACCAGAGTTTGATATAAGCACAGGTACCGTTCCAAAAACCAACTATGGAATAGACAAGACCTACACCGTCTTCAGTGAAAGGGACTCAAAACCCCATATTTCCCGCAGAGGAAAATATCTGACTAGTAAGAATCTTAAAACCTATGTATTGATATGTCTCCGTAAGGGAATCAAGTGTGTCTAGACTGGCATAAACATGGCAGCGAGAATCAGCTCAAACCCACTATAAAAAGGAATTTCAAAAACAAAACAAAAAAACTGGGAAATTCTTTACAATTCCTTCAGGGTCTCTGATGAAGGCTGGAATGACCCTATCTACAACGACAGCTGGATGTGGCATAAGGAGGGACACTTGGGACTGAGACGATTGGTGAGATTGGGTGAGCAAATGCAGACCCTTTAAAGCAATAATGCATGGCACCCATTCCATGGGTCCGAACTCTCCAGGTTGAAGGGAATATTACTACATCTATAACATGTGCAGGAAACCTAGAGAACGGACACACTGTGAATACGAAAGGTTTCTAAAACTCAACGCATAGTCCCTCTCCTGGTGCTCCGGTTTGACTTTCCGTCTGCTTTACTATCAACCTCCCAACTTGGAGAGACAGCCCCTTTAACCTCTTGGTTCGCACAGGTTGCCAATTTGGCAGTGGATGAAAGGGAAGAGGGAGAACCAATGAGAGAGTAGCTGTTAGGCATTTGGACGGGCACATATCACTGTAATTTCCCGGCAGGAAGAAGAATTAACAAAATTCTCAGCCACCCACCGGGAACCAGTATAGGTCCTGAACCAAAATTTTGGACTTGCGGTCAGCTCACCAAAAACGAGTTGAAAAATGGAGCTCAGGGGCACAGCAATTCACAAACTGGCCGAGTAATAAAGGACAACTATCGTCCAAAAATCTGTTGAGGGAAGGCAACGAGGCGGACTTGAAAGCGAGGCAGAATAGCAGGAAACAGATTTCAAGAGGTACGTTGGAATCGCCTTTAAAGCACAGGAAGAGGGGCACAACTTCGACAATGATGCACTTGGCCAAAAAGGGCGTATGCGTTTTCTCCTGAATATATTCAGGAGAAAACGCATACGCCCTTTTTGGCCAAGCAAGCAAGCGGGCAATGCAAATCTGCACTACAAAGAAGTATCACTTCCCACCGGTCAAAAGGGACATCCACAAAATGTGTAAGAACAAGAAAGGCAAGACAGGCCCTGTAGAACAGGGAGCCTTGTTATGCTGATGGGCGGGATGTAAATTGCCAACTGCCTCTCTGGAGGAGTGCATTCTGTTCCCTAAAACAAGTAAAGAACAGAGCTACAGAGCCAAGGGCACTACCAGTCTAGGGAATATACCTTGGGAAAACTGAAAATCAATAAGACAGAGCCACCCCAAAATTTAGGGCTGCACTGCATACAAGGACCTCAACTTGGATACACCTTAAGTATCCCAGAAAATATAAACATGGTTCAAAAAATTGTGGTACTTACGTACGATGGAATATCCCTCAGCCATGAAATCAATGACATAAGACAAGTAGCAGCAAAATGGGTGGATTCAGGTACGATGATTCTAAGTGAAATAAGTCACACAGAAAAAGAAACTTATCATAAGATGTCACTTATGAAGATCCTGTAAACATGGCTACACTTGAACTGAGTTAGGAAAGAGAACAGTGTCTCACATTTAGAAAACACTCTTATACCTGCTTAAGGGGGAAGGAGAGGTGGGGTGATGCATAAAACCAGAGTTTGATATAAGCACAGGTACCGTTCCAAAAACCAACTATGGAATTGACAAGACCTACACCGTCTTCAGTGAAAGGGACTCAAAACCCCATATTTCCCGCAGAGGAAAATATCTGACTAGTAAGAATCTTAAAACCTATGTATTGATATGTCTCCGTAAGGGAATCAAGTGTGTCTAGACTGGCATAAACATGGCAGCGAGAATCAGCTCAAACCCACTATAAAAAGGAATTTCAAAAACAAAACAAAAAAACTGGGAAATTCTTTACAATTCCTTCAGGGTCTCTGATGAAGGCTGGAATGACCCTATCTACAACGACAGCTGGATGTGGCATAAGGAGGGACACTTGGGACTGAGACGATTGGTGAGATTGGGTGAGCAAATGCAGACCCTTTAAAGCAATAATGCATGGCACCCATTCCATGGGTCCGAACTCTCCAGGTTGAAGGGAATATTACTACAGCTATAACATGTGCAGGAAACCTAGAGAACGGACACACTGTGAATACGAAAGGTTTCTAAAACTCAACGCATAGTCCCTCTCCTGGTGCTCCGGTTTGACTTTCCGTCTGCTTTACTATCAACCTCCCAACTTGGAGAGACAGCCCCTTTAACCTCTTGGTTCGCACAGGTTGCCAATTTGGCAGAGGATGAAAGGGAAGAGGGAGAACCAATGAGAGAGTAGCTGTTAGGCATTTGGACGGGCACATATCACTGTAATTTCCCGGCAGGAAGAAGAATTAACCAAATTCTCAGCCACCCACTGGGAACCAGTATAGGTCCTGAACCAAAATTTTGGACTTGCGGTCAGCTCACCAAAAACGAGTTGAAAAATGGAGCTCAGGGGCACAGCAATTCACAAACTGGCCGAGTAATAAAGGACAACTATCGTCCAAAAATCTGTTGAGGGATGGCAACGAGGCGGACTTGAAAGCGAGGCAGAATAGCAGGAAACAGATTTCAAGAGGTACGTTGGAATCGCCTTTAAAGCACAGGAAGAGGGGCACAACTTTGACAATGATGCACTTGGCCAAAAAGGGCGTATGCGTTTTCTCCTGAATATATTCAGGAGAAAACGCATACGCCCTTTTTGGCCAAGCAAGCAAGCGGGCAATGCAAATCTGCACTACAAAGAAGTATCACTTCCCACCGGTCAAAAGGGACATCCACAAAATGTGTAAGAACAAGAAAGGCAAGACAGGCCCTGGAGAACAGGGAGCCTTGTTATGCTGATGGGCGGGATGTAAATTGCCAACTGCCTCTCTGGAGGAGTGCATTCTGTTCCCTAAAACAAGTAAAGAACAGAGCTACAGAGCCAAGGGCACTACCAGTCTAGGGAATATACCTTGGGAAAACTGAAAATCAATAAGACAGAGCCACCCCAAAATTTAGGGCTGCACTGCATACAAGGACCTCAACTTGGATACACCTTAAGTATCCCAGAAAATATAAACATGGTTCAAAAAATTGTGGTACTTACATACGATGGAATATCCCTCAGCCATGAAATCAATGTCATAAGACCAGTAGCAGCAAAATGGGTGGATTCAGGTACGATGATTCTAAGTGAAATAAGTCACACAGAAAAAGAAACTTATCATAAGATATCACTTATGAAGATCCTGTAAACATGGCTACACTTGAACTGAGTTAGGAAAGAGGACAGTGTCTCACATTTAGAAAACACTCTTATACCTGCTTAAGGGGGAAGGAGAGGTGGGGTGATGCATAAAACCAGAGTTTGATATAAGCACAGGTACCGTTCCAAAAACCAACTATGGAATAGACAAGACCTACACCGTCCTCAGTGAAAGGGACTCAAAACCCCATATTTCCCGCAGAGGAATATATCTGACTAGTAAGAATCTTAAAACCTATGTATTGATATGTCTCCGTAAGGGAATCAAGTGTGTCTAGACTGGCATAAACATGGCAGCGAGAATCAGCTCAAACCCACTATAAAAAGGAATTTCAAAAACAAAACAAAAAAACTGGGAAATTCTTTACAATTCCTTCAGGGTCTCTGATGAAGGCTGGAATGACCCTATCTACAATGACAGCTGGATGTGGCATAAGGAGGGACACTTGGGACTGAGACGATTGGTGAGATTGGGTGAGCAAATGCAGACCCTTTAAAGCAATAATGCATGGCACCCATTCCATGGGTCCGAACTCTCCAGGTTGAAGGGAATATTACTACAGCTATAACATGTGCGGGAAACCTAGAGAACGGACACACTGTGAATACGAAAGGTTTCTGAAACTCAACACTTAGTCCCTCTCCTGGTGCTCCGGTTTGACTTTCCGTCTGCTTTACTATCAACCTCCCAACTTGGAGAGACAGCCCCTTTAACCTCTTGGTTCGCACAGGTTGCCAATTTGGCAGAGGATGAAAGGGAAGAGGGAGAACCAATGAGAGAGTAGCTGTTAGGCATTTGGACGGGCACATATCACTGTAATTTCCCAGCAGGAAGAAGAATTAACCAAATTCTCAGCCACCCACCGGGAACCAGTATAGGTCCTGAAGCAAAATTTTGGACTTGCGGTCAGCTCACCAAAAACGAGTTGAAAAATGGAGCTCAGGGGCACATCAATTCACAAACTGGCCGAGTAATAAAGGACAACTATCGTCCAAAAATCTGTTGAGGGAAGGCAACGAGGCGGACTTGAAAGCGAGGCAGAATAGCAGGAAACAGATTTCAAGAGGTACGTTGGAATCGCCTTTAAAGCACAGGAAGAGGGGCACAACTTTGACAATGATGCACTTGGCCAAAAAGGGCGTATGCGTTTTCTCCTGAATATATTCAGGAGAAAACGCATACGCCCTTTTTGGCCAAGCAAGCAAGCGGGCAATGCAAATCTGCACTACAAAGAAGTATCACTTCCCACCGGTCAAAAGGGACATCCACAAAATGTGTAAGAACAAGAAAGGCAAGACAGGCCCTGGAGAACAGGGAGCCTTGTTATGCTGATGGGCGGGATGTAAATTGCCAACTGCCTCTCTGGAGGAGTGCATTCTGTTCCCTAAAACAAGTAAAGAACAGAGCTACAGAGCCAAGGGCACTACCAGTCTAGGGAATATACCTTGGGAAAACTGAAAATCAATAAGACAGAGCCACCCCAAAATTTAGGGCTGCACTGCATACAAGGACCTCAACTTGGATACAACTTAAGTATCCCAGAAAATATAAACATGGTTCAAAAAATTGTGGTACTTACATACGATGGAATATCCCTCAGCCATGAAATCAATGTCATAAGACCAGTAGCAGCAAAATGGGTGGATTCAGGTACGATGATTCTAAGTGAAATAAGTCACACAGAAAAAGAAACTTATCATAAGATATCACTTATGAAGATCCTGTAAACATGGCTACACTTGAACTGAGTTAGGAAAGAGAACAGTGTCTCACATTTAGAAAACACTCTTATACCTGCTTAAGGGGGAAGGAGAGGTGGGGTGATGCATAAAACCAGAGTTTGATATAAGCACAGGTACCGTTCCAAAAACCAACTATGGAATAGACAAGACCTACACCGTCCTCAGTGAAAGGGACTCAAAACCCCATATTTCCCGCAGAGGAATATATCTGACTAGTAAGAATCTTAAAACCTATGTATTGATATGTCTCCGTAAGGGAATCAAGTGTGTCTAGACTGGCATAAACATGGCAGCGAGAATCAGCTCAAACCCACTATAAAAAGGAATTTCAAAAACAAAACAAAAAAACTGGGAAATTCTTTACAATTCCTTCAGGGTCTCTGATGAAGGCTGGAATGACCCTATCTACAACGACAGCTGGATGTGGCATAAGGAGGGACACTTGGGACTGAGACGATTGGTGAGATTGGGTGAGCAAATGCAGACCCTTTAAAGCAATAATGCATGGCACCCATTCCATGGGTCCGAACTCTCCAGGTTGAAGGGAATATTATTACAGCTATAACATGTGCGGGAAACCTAGAGAACGGACACACTGTGAATACGAAAGGTTTCTGAAACTCAACACATAGTCCCTCTCCTGGTGCTCCGGTTTGACTTTCCGTCTGCTTTACTATCAACCTCCCAACTTGGAGAGACAGCCCCTTTAACCTCTTGGTTCGCACAGGTTGCCAATTTGGCAGAGGATGAAAGGGAAGAGGGAGAACCAATGAGAGAGTAGCTGTTAGGCATTTGGACGGGCACATATCACTGTAATTTCCCGGCAGGAAGAAGAATTAACCAAATTCTCAGCCACCCACCGGGAACCAGTATAGGTCCTGAACCAAAATTTTGGACTTGCGGTCAGCTCACCAAAAACGAGTTGAAAAATGGAGCTCAGGGGCACAGCAATTCACAAACTGGCCGAGTAATAAAGGACAACTATCGTCCAAAAATCTGTTGAGGGAAGGCAACGAGGCGGACTTGAAAGCGAGGCAGAATAGCAGGAAACAGATTTCAAGAGGTACGTTGGAATCGCCTTTAAAGCACAGGAAGAGGGGCACAACTTCGACAATGATGCACTTGGCCAAAAAGGGCGTATGCGTTTTCTCCTGAATATATTCAGGAGAAAACGCATACGCCCTTTTTGGCCAAGCAAGCAAGCGGGCAATGCAAATCTGCACTACAAAGAAGTATCACTTCCCACCGGTCAAAAGGGATATCCACAAAATGTGTAAGAACAAGAAAGGCAAGACAGGCCCTGTAGAACAGGGAGCCTTGTTATGCTGATGGGCGGGATGTAAATTGCCAACTGCCTCTCTGGAGGAGTGCATTCTGTTCCCTAAAACAAGTAAAGAACAGAGCTACAGAGCCAAGGGCACTACCAGTCTAGGGAATATACCTTGGGAAAACTGAAAATCAATAAGACAGAGCCACCCCAAAATTTAGGGCTGCACTGCATAGAAGGACCTCAACTTGGATACACCTTAAGTATCCCAGAAAATATAAACATGGTTCAAAAAATTGTGGTACTTACGTACGATGGAATATCCCTCAGCCATGAAATCAATGACATAAGACCAGTAGCAGCAAAATGGGTGGATTCAGGTACGATGATTCTAAGTGAAATAAGTCACACAGAAAAAGAAACTTATCATAAGATATCACTTATGAAGATCCTGTAAACATGGCTACACTTGAACTGAGTTAGGAAAGAGAACAGTGTCTCACATTTAGAAAACACTCTTATACCTGCTTAAGGGGGAAGGAGAGGTGGGGTGATGCATAAAACCAGAGTTTGATATAAGCACAGGTACCGTTCCAAAAACCAACTATGGAATAGACAAGACCTACACCGTCTTCAGTGAAAGGGACTCAAAACCCCATATTTCCCGCAGAGGAAAATATCTGACTAGTAAGAATCTTAAAACCTATGTATTGATATGTCTCCGTAAGGGAATCAAGTGTGTCTAGACTGGCATAAACATGGCAGCGAGAATCAGCTCAAACCCACTATAAAAAGGAATTTCAAAAACAAAACAAAAAAACTGGGAAATTCTTTACAATTCCTTCAGGGTCTCTGATGAAATCTGGAATGACCCTATCTACAACGACAGCTGGATGTGGCATAAGGAGGGACACTTGGGACTGAGACGATTGGTGAGATTGGGTGAGCAAATGCAGACCCTTTAAAGCAATAATGCATGGCACCCATTTCATGGGTCCGAACTCTCCAGGTTGAAGGGAATATTACTACAGCTATAACATGTGCAGGAAACCTAGAGAACGGACACACTGTGAATACGAAAGGTTTCTAAAACTCAACGCATAGTCCCTCTCCTGGTGCTCCGGTTTGACTTTCCGTCTGCTTTACTATCAACCTCCCAACTTGGAGAGACAGCCCCTTTAACCTCTTGGTTCGCACAGGTTGCCAATTTGGCAGAGGATGAAAGGGAAGAGGGAGAACCAATGAGAGAGTAGCTGTTAGGCATTTGGACGGGCACATATCACTGTAATTTCCCGGCAGGAAGAAGAATTAACCAAATTCTCAGCCACCCACCGGGAACCAGTATAGGTCCTGAACCAAAATTTTGGACTTGCGGTCAGCTCACCAAAAACGAGTTGAAAAATGGAGCTCAGGGGCACAGCAATTCACAAACTGGCCGAGTAATAAAGGACAACTATCGTCCAAAAATCTGTTGAGGGATGGCAACGAGGCGGACTTGAAAGCGCGGCAGAATAGCAGGAAACAGATTTCAAGAGGTACGTTGGAATCGCCTTTAAAGCACAGGAAGAGGGGCACAACTTTGACAATGATGCACTTGGCCGAAAAGGGCGTATGCGTTTTCTCCTGAATATATTCAGGAGAAAACGCATACGCCCTTTTTGGCCAAGCAAGCAAGCGGGCAATGCAAATCTGCACTACAAAGAAGTATCACTTCCCAACAGTCAAAGGGGACATCCACAAAATGTGTAAGAACAAGAAAGGCAAGACAGGCCCTGGAGAACAGGGAGCCTTGTTATGCTGATGGGCGGGATGTAAATTGCCAACTGCCTCTCTGGAGGAGTGCATTCTGTTCCCTAAAACAAGTAAAGAACAGAGCTACAGAGCCAAGGGCACTACCAGTCTAGGGAATATACCTTGGGAAAACTGAAAATCAATAAGACAGAGCCACCCCAAAATTTAGGGCTGCACTGCATACAAGGACCTCAACTTGGATACACCTTAAGTATCCCAGAAAATATAAACATGGTTCAAAAAATTGTGGTACTTACGTACGATGGAATATCCCTCAGCCATGAAATCAATGTCATAAGACCAGTAGCAGCAAAATGGGTGGATTCAGGTACGATGATTCTAAGTGAAATAAGTCACACAGAAAAAGAAACTTATCATAAGATATCACTTATGAAGATCCTGTAAACATGGCTACACTTGAACTGAGTTAGGAAAGAGAACAGTGTCTCACATTTAGAAAACACTCTTATACCTGCTTAAGGGGGAAGGAGAGGTGGGGTGATGCATAAAACCAGAGTTTGATATAAGCACAGGTACCGTTCCAAAAACCAACTATGGAATAGACAAGACCTACACCGTCCTCAGTGAAAGGGACTCAAAACCCCATATTTCCCGCAGAGGAAAATATCTGACTAGTAAGAATCTTAAAACCTATGTATTGATATGTCTCCGTAAGGGAATCAAGTGTGTCTAGACTGGCATAAACATGGCAACGAGAATCAGCTCAAACCCACTATAAAAAGGAATTTCAAAAACAAAACAAAAAAACGGGGAAATTCTTTACAATTCCTTCAGGGTCTCTGATGAAAGCTGGAATGACCCTATCTACAACGACAGCTGGATGTGGCATAAGGAGGGACACTTGGGACTGAGACGATTGGTGAGATTGGGTGAGCAAATGCAGACCCTTTAAAGCAATAATGCATGGCACCCATTCCATGGGTCCCAACTCTCCAGGTTGAAGGGAATATTACTACAGGTATAACATGTGCGGGAAACCTAGAGAACGGACACACTGTGAATACGAAAGGTTTCTAAAACTCAACGAATAGTCCCACTCCTGTTGCTCCGGTTTGACTTTCCGTCTGCTTTACTATCAACCTCCCAACTTGGAGAGACAGCCCCTTTAACATCTTGGTTCGCACAGGTTGCCAATTTGGCAGAGGATGAAAGGGAAGAGGGAGAACCAATGAGAGAGTAGCTGTTAGGCATTTGGACGGGCACATATCACTGTAATTTCCCGGCAGGAAGAAGAATTAACCAAATTCTCAGCCACCCTCCGGGAACCAGTATAGGTCCTGAACCAAAATTTTGGACTTGCGGTCAGCTCTCCAAAAACGAGTTGAAAAATGGAGCTCAGGGGCACAGCAATTTACAAACTGGCCGAGTAATAAAGGACAACTATCGTCCATAAATCTGTTGACGGAAGGCAGCGAGGCGGACTTGAAAGCGAGGCAGAATAGCAGGAAACAGATTTCAAGAGGTACGTTGGAATCACCTTTAAAGCACAGGAAGAGGGGCACAACTTCGACAATGATGCACTTGGCCAAAAAGGGCGTATGCGTTTTCTCCTGAATATATTCAGGAGAAAACGCATACGCCCTTTTTGGCCAAGCAAGCAAGCGGGCAATGCAAATCTGCACTACAAAGAAGTATCACTTCCCACCGGTCAAAAGGGACATCCACAAAATGTGTAAGAACAAGAAAGGCAAGACAGGCCCTGGAGAACAGGGAGCCTTGTTATGCTGATGGGCGGGATGTAAATTGCCAACTGCCTCTCTGGAGGAGTGCATTCTGTTCCCTAAAACAAGTAAAGAACAGAGCTACAGAGCCAAGGGCACTACCAGTCTAGGGAATATACCTTGGGAAAACTGAAAATCAATAAGACAGAGCCACCCCAAAATTTAGGGCTGCACTGCATACAAGGACCTCAACTTGGATACACCTTAAGTATCCCAGAAAATATAAACATGGTTCAAAAAATTGTGGTACTTACGTACGATGGAATATCCCTCAGCCATGAAATCAATGTCATAAGACCAGTAGCAGCAAAATGGGTGGATTCAGGTACGATGATTCTAAGTGAAATAAGTCACACAGAAAAAGAAACTTATCATAAGATATCACTTATGAAGATCCTGTAAACATGGCTACACTTGAACTGAGTTAGGAAAGAGAACAGTGTCTCACATTTAGAAAACACTCTTATACCTGCTTAAGGGGGAAGGAGAGGTGGGGTGATGCATAAAAACAGAGTTTGATATAAGCACAGGTACCGTTCCAAAAACCAACTATGGAATAGACAAGACCTACACCGTCCTCAGTGAAAGGGACTCAAAACCCCATATTTCCCGCAGAGGAAAATATCTGACTAGTAAGAATCTTAAAACCTATGTATTGATATGTCTCCGAAAGGGAATCAAGTGTGTCTAGACTGGCATAAACATGGCAGCGAGAATCAGCTCAAACCCACTATAAAAAGGAATTTCAAAAACAAAACAAAAAAACTGGGAAATTCTTTACAATTCCTTCAGGGTCTCTGATGAAATCTGGAATGACCCTATCTACAACGACAGCTGGATGTGGCATAAGGAGGGACACTTGGGACTGAGACGATTGGTGAGATTGGGTGAGCAAATGCAGACCCTTTAAAGCAATAATGCATGGCACCCATTCCATGGGTCCGAACTCTCCAGGTTGAAGGGAATATTACTACAGCTATAACATGTGCAGGAAACCTAGAGAACGGACACACTGTGAATACGAAAGGTTTCTAAAACTCAACGCATAGTCCCTCTCCTGGTGCTCCGGTTTGACTTTCCGTCTGCTTTACTATCAACCTCCCAACTTGGAGAGACAGCCCCTTTAACCTCTTGGTTCGCACAGGTTGCCAATTTGGCAGAGGATGAAAGGGAAGAGGGAGAACCAATGAGAGAGTAGCTGTTAGGCATTTGGACGGGCACATATCACTGTAATTTCCCGGCAGGAAGAAGAATTAACCAAATTCTCAGCCACCCACCGGGAACCAGTATAGGTCCTGAACCAAAATTTTGGACTTGCGGTCAGCTCACCAAAAACGAGTTGAAAAATGGAGCTCAGGGGCACAGCAATTCACAAACTGGCCGAGTAATAAAGGACAACTATCGTCCAAAAATCTGTTGAGGGAAGGCAACGAGGCGGACTTGAAAGCGAGGCAGAATAGCAGGAAACAGATTTCAAGAGGTACGTTGGAATTGCCTTTAAAGCACAGGAAGAGGGGCACAACTTCGACAATGATGCACTTGGCCAAAAAGGGCGTATGCGTTTTCTCCTGAATATATTCAGGAGAAAACGCATACGCCCTTTTTGGCCAAGCAAGCAAGCGGGCAATGCAAATCTGCACTACAAAGAAGTATCACTTCCCACCGGTCAAAAGGGACATCCACAAAATGTGTAAGAACAAGAAAGGCAAGACAGGCCCTGGAGAACAGGGAGCCTTGTTATGCTGATGGGCGGGATGTAAATTGCCAACTGCCTCTCTGGAGGAGTGCATTCTGTTCCCTAAAACAAGTAAAGAACAGAGCTACAGAGCCAAGGGCACTACCAGTCTAGGGAATATACCTTGGGAAAACTGAAAATCAATAAGACAGAGCCACCCCAAAATTTAGGGCTGCACTGCATACAAGGACCTCAACTTGGATACACCTTAAGTATCCCAGAAAATATAAACATGGTTCAAAAAATTGTGGTACTTACGTACGATGGAATATCCCTCAGCCATGAAATCAATGTCATAAGACCAGTAGCAGCAAAATGGGTGGATTCAGGTACGATGATTCTAAGTGAAATAAGTCACACAGAAAAAGAAACTTATCATAAGATATCACTTATGAAGATCCTCTAAACATGGCTACACTTGAACTGAGTTAGGAAAGAGAACAGTGTCTCACATTTAGAAAACACTCTTATACCTGCTTAAGGGGGAAGGAGAGGTGGGGTGATGCATAAAACCAGAGTTTGATATAAGCACAGGTACCGTTCCAAAAACCAACTATGGAATAGACGAGACCTACACCGTCCTCAGTGAAAGGGACTCAAAACCCCATATTTCCCGCAGAGGAAAGTATCTGACTAGTAAGAATCTTAAAACCTATGTATTGATATGTCTCCGTAAGGGAATCAAGTGTGTCTAGACTGGCATAAACATGGCAGCGAGAATCAGCTCAAACCCACTATAAAAAGGAATTTCAAAAACAAAACAAAAAAACTGGGAAATTCTTTACAATTCCTTCAGGGTCTCTGATGAAAGCTGGAATGACCCTATCTACAACGACAGCTAGATATGGCATAAGAAGGGACACTTGGGACTGTGATGTTTGGTGAGATTGGGTGAGCAAATGCAGACCCTTTAAAGCAATAATGCATGGCACCCATTCCATGGGTCCGAACTCTCCAGGTTGAAGGGAATATTACTACAGCTATAACATGTGCTGGAAACCTAGGGAACGGACACACTGTGAATACGAAAGGTTTCTAAAACTCCACGCATAGTCCCTCTCCTGGTGCTCCGGTTTGACTTTCCGTCTGCTTTACTATCAACCTCCCAACTTGGAGAGACAGCCCCTTTAACATTTTGGTTCACACAGGTTACCAATTTGGCAGAGGATGAAAGGGAAGAGGGAGAACCAATGAGAGAGTAGCTGTTAGGCATTTGGACGGGCACATATCACTGTAATTTCCCGGCAGGAAGAAGAATTAACCAATTTCTCAGCCACCCACCGGGAACCAGTATAGGTCCTGAACCAAAATTTTGGACTTGCGGTCAGCTCACCAAAAACGAGTTGAAAAATGGAGCTCAGGGGCACAGCAATTCACAAACTGGCCGAGTAATAAAGGACAACTATCGTCCAAAAATCTGTTGAGGGAAGGCAATGAGGCGGACTTGAAAGCGAGGCAGAATAGCAGGAAACAGATTTCAAGAGGTACGTTGGAATCGCCTTTAAAGCACAGGAAGAGGGGCACAACTTCGACAATGATGCACTTGGCCAAAAAGGGCGTATGCGTTTTCTCCTGAATATATTCAGGAGAAAACGCATACGCCCTTTTTGGCCAAGCAAGCAAGCGGGCAATGCAAATCTGCACTACAAAGAAGTATCACTTCCCAACAGTCAAAGGGGACATCCACAAAATGTGTAAGAACAAGAAAGGCAAGACAGGCCCTGGAGAACAGGGAGCCTTGTTATGCTGATGGGCGGGATGTAAATTGCCAACTGCCTCTCTGGAGGAGTGCATTCTGTTCCCTAAAACAAGTAAAGAACAGAGCTACAGAGCCAAGGGCACTACCAGTCTAGGGAATATACCTTGGGAAAACTGAAAATCAATAAGACAGAGCCACCCCAAAATTTAGGGCTGCACTGCATACAAGGATCTCAACTTGGATACACCTTAAGTATCCCAGAAAATATAAACATGGTTCAAAAAATTGTGGTACTTACGTACGATGGAATATCCCTCAGCCATGAAATCAATGTCATAAGACCAGTAGCAGCAAAATGGGTGGATTCAGGTACGATGATTCTAAGTGAAATAAGTCACACAGAAAAAGAAACTTATCATAAGATATCACTTATGAAGATCCTGTAAACATGGCTACACTTGAACTGAGTTAGGAAAGAGAACAGTGTCTCACATTTAGAAAACACTCTTATACCTGCTTAAGGGGGAAGGAGAGGTGGGGTGATGCATAAAACCAGAGTTTGATATAAGCACAGGTACCGTTCCAAAAACCAACTATGGAATAGACAAGACCTACACCGTCCTCAGTGAAAGGGACTCAAAACCCCATATTTCCCGCAGAGGAAAATATCTGACTAGTAAGAATCTTAAAACCTATGTATTGATATGTCTCCGTAAGGGAATCAAGTGTGTCTAGACTGGCATAAACATGGCAGCGAGAATCAGCTCAAACCCACTATAAAAAGGAATTTCAAAAACAAAACAAAAAAACTGGGAAATTCTTTACAATTCCTTCAGGGTCTCTGATGAAAGCTGGAATGACCCTATCTACAACGACAGCTGGATGTGGCATAAGGAGGGACACTTGGGACTGAGACGATTGGTGAGATTGGGTGAGCAAATGCAGACCCTTTAAAGCAATAATGCATGGCACACATTCCATGGGTCCGAACTCTCCAGGTTGAAGGGAATATTACTACAGCTATAACATGTGCGGGAAACCTAGAGAACGGACACACTGTGAATACGAAATGTTTCTAAAACTCAACGAATAAACCCTCTCCTGGTGCTCCGGATTGACTTTCCGGCTGCTTTAATATCAACCTCCCAACTTGGAGAGACAGCCCCTTTAACCTCTTGGTTCGCACAGGTTGCCAATTTGGCAGAGGATGAAAGGGAAGAGGGAGAACCAATGAGAGAGTAGCTGTTAGACATTTGGACGGGCACATATCACTGTAATTTCCCGGCAGGAAGAAGAATATACCAAATTCTCAGCCACCCACCGGGAACCAGTATAGGTCCTGAACCAAAATTTTGGACTTGCGGTCAGCTCACCAAAAACGAGTTGAAAAATGGAGCTCAGGGGCACAGCAATTCACAAACTGGCCGAGTAATAAAGGACAACTATCGTCCAAAAATCTGTTGAGGGAAGGCAACGAGGCGGACTTGAAAGCGAGGCAGAATAGCAGGAAACAGATTTCAAGAGGTACGTTGGAATTGCCTTTAAAGCACAGGAAGAGGGGCACAACTTCGACAATGATGCACTTGGCCAAAAAGGGCGTATGCGTTTTCTCCTGAATATATTCAGGAGAAAACGCATACGCCCTTTTTGGCCAAGCAAGCAAGCGGGCAATGCAAATCTGCACTACAAAGAAGTATCACTTCCCACCGGTCAAAAGGGACATCCACAAAATGTGTAAGAACAAGAAAGGCAAGACAGGCCCTGGAGAACAGGGAGCCTTGTTATGCTGATGGGCGGGATGTAAATTGCCAACTGCCTCTCTGGAGGAGTGCATTCTGTTCCCTAAAACAAGTAAAGAACAGAGCTACAGAGCCAAGGGCACTACCAGTCTAGGGAATATACCTTGCGAAAACTGAAAATCAATAAGACAGAGCCACCCCAAAATTTAGGGCTGCACTGCATACAAGGACCTCAACTTGGATACACCTTAAGTATCCCAGAAAATATAAACATGGTTCAAAAAATTGTGGTACTTACGTACGATGGAATATCCCTCAGCCATGAAATCAATGTCATAAGACCAGTAGCAGCAAAATGGGTGGATTCAGGTACGATGATTCTAAGTGAAATAAGTCACACAGAAAAAGAAACTTATCATAAGATATCACTTATGAAGATCCTCTAAACATGGCTACACTTGAACTGAGTTAGGAAAGAGAACAGTGTCTCACATTTAGAAAACACTCTTATACCTGCTTAAGGGGGAAGGAGAGGTGGGGTGATGCATAAAACCAGAGTTTGATATAAGCACAGGTACCGTTCCAAAAACCAACTATGGAATAGACGAGACCTACACCGTCCTCAGTGAAAGGGACTCAAAACCCCATATTTCCCGCAGAGGAAAGTATCTGACTAGTAAGAATCTTAAAACCTATGTATTGATATGTCTCCGTAAGGGAATCAAGTGTGTCTAGACTGGCATAAACATGGCAGCGAGAATCAGCTCAAACCCACTATAAAAAGGAATTTCAAAAACAAAACAAAAAAACTGGGAAATTCTTTACAATTCCTTCAGGGTCTCTGATGAAAGCTGGAATGACCCTATCTACAACGACAGCTAGATATGGCATAAGAAGGGACACTTGGGACTGTGATGTTTGGTGAGATTGGGTGAGCAAATGCAGACCCTTTAAAGCAATAATGCATGGCACCCATTCCATGGGTCCGAACTCTCCAGGTTGAAGGGAATATTACTACAGCTATAACATGTGCTGGAAACCTAGGGAACGGACACACTGTGAATACGAAAGGTTTCTAAAACTCCACGCATAGTCCCTCTCCTGGTGCTCCGGTTTGACTTTCCGTCTGCTTTACTATCAACCTCCCAACTTGGAGAGACAGCCCCTTTAACATTTTGGTTCACACAGGTTACCAATTTGGCAGAGGATGAAAGGGAAGAGGGAGAACCAATGAGAGAGTAGCTGTTAGGCATTTGGACGGGCACATATCACTGTAATTTCCCGGCAGGAAGAAGAATTAACCAATTTCTCAGCCACCCACCGGGAACCAGTATAGGTCCTGAACCAAAATTTTGGACTTGCGGTCAGCTCACCAAAAACGAGTTGAAAAATGGAGCTCAGGGGCACAGCAATTCACAAACTGGCCGAGTAATAAAGGACAACTATCGTCCAAAAATCTGTTGAGGGAAGGCAATGAGGCGGACTTGAAAGCGAGGCAGAATAGCAGGAAACAGATTTCAAGAGGTACGTTGGAATCGCCTTTAAAGCACAGGAAGAGGGGCACAACTTCGACAATGATGCACTTGGCCAAAAAGGGCGTATGCGTTTTCTCCTGAATATATTCAGGAGAAAACGCATACGCCCTTTTTGGCCAAGCAAGCAAGCGGGCAATGCAAATCTGCACTACAAAGAAGTATCACTTCCCAACAGTCAAAGGGGACATCCACAAAATGTGTAAGAACAAGAAAGGCAAGACAGGCCCTGGAGAACAGGGAGCCTTGTTATGCTGATGGGCGGGATGTAAATTGCCAACTGCCTCTCTGGAGGAGTGCATTCTGTTCCCTAAAACAAGTAAAGAACAGAGCTACAGAGCCAAGGGCACTACCAGTCTAGGGAATATACCTTGGGAAAACTGAAAATCAATAAGACAGAGACCCCAAAATTTAGGGCTGCACTGCATACAAGGATCTCAACTTGGATACACCTTAAGTATCCCAGAAAATATAAACATGGTTCAAAAAATTGTGGTACTTACGTACGATGGAATATCCCTCAGCCATGAAATCAATGTCATAAGACCAGTAGCAGCAAAATGGGTGGATTCAGGTACGATGATTCTAAGTGAAATAAGTCACACAGAAAAAGAAACTTATCATAAGATATCACTTATGAAGATCCTGTAAACATGGCTACACTTGAACTGAGTTAGGAAAGAGAACAGTGTCTCACATTTAGAAAACACTCTTATACCTGCTTAAGGGGGAAGGAGAGGTGGGGTGATGCATAAAACCAGAGTTTGATATAAGCACAGGTACCGTTCCAAAAACCAACTATGGAATAGACAAGACCTACACCGTCCTCAGTGAAAGGGACTCAAAACCCCATATTTCCCGCAGAGGAAAATATCTGACTAGAAAGAATCTTAAAACCTATGTATTGATATGTCTCCGTAAGGGAATCAAGTGTGTCTAGACTGGCATAAACATGGCAGCGAGAATCAGCTCAAACCCACTATAAAAAGGAATTTCAAAAACAAAACAAAAAAACTGGGAAATTCTTTACAATTCCTTCAGGGTCTCTGATGAAAGCTGGAATGACCCTATCTACAACGACAGCTGGATGTGGCATAAGGAGGGACACTTGGGACTGAGACGATTGGTGAGATTGGGTGAGCAAATGCAGACCCTTTAAAGCAATAATGCATGGCACACATTCCATGGGTCCGAACTCTCCAGGTTGAAGGGAATATTACTACAGCTATAACATGTGCGGGAAACCTAGAGAACGGACACACTGTGAATACGAAATGTTTCTAAAACTCAACGAATAAACCCTCTCCTGGTGCTCCGGATTGACTTTCCGGCTGCTTTAATATCAACCTCCCAACTTGGAGAGACAGCCCCTTTAACTTCTTGGTTCGCACAGGTTGCCAATTTGGCAGAGGATGAAAGGGAAGAGGGAGAACCAATGAGAGAGTAGCTGTTAGGCATTTGGACGGGCACATATCACTGTAATTTCCCGGCAGGAAGAAGAATTAACCAAATTCTCAGCCACCCACCGGGAACCAATATAGGTCCTGAACCAAAATTTTGGACTTGCGGTCAGCTCACCAAAAACGAGTTGAAAAATGGAGCTCAGGGGCACAGCAATTCACAAACTGGCCGAGTAATAAAGGACAACTATCTTCCAAAAATCTGTTGAAGGAAGGCAACGAGGCGGACTTGAAAGCGAGGCAGAATAGCAGGAAACAGATTTCAAGAGGTACGTTGGAATCGCCTTTAAAGCACAGGAAGAGGGGCACAACTTCGACAATGATGCACTTGGCCAAAAAGGGCGTATGCGTTTTCTCCTGAATATATTCAGGAGAAAACGCATACGCCCTTTTTGGCCAAGCAACCAAGCGGGCAATGCAAATCTGCACTACAAAGAAGTATCACTTCCCACCGATCAAAAGGGACATCCACAAAATGTGTAAGAACAAGAAAGGCAAGACAGGCCCTGGAGAACAGGGAGCCTTGTTATGCTGATGGGCGGGATGTAAATTGCCAACTGCCTCTCTGGAGGAGTGCATTGTGTTCCCTAAAACAAGTAAAGAACAGAGCTACAGAGCCAGGGGCACTACCAGTCTAGGGAATATACCTTGGGAAAACTGAAAATCAATAAGACAGAGCCACCCCAAAATTTAGGGCTGCACTGCATACAAGGACCTCAACTTGGATACACCTTAAGTATCCCAGAAAATATAAACATGGTTCAAAAAATTGTGGTATTTACGTACGATGGAATATCCCTCAGCCATGAAATCAATGTCATAAGACCAGTAGCAGCAAAATGGGTGGATTCAGGTACGATGATTCTAAGTGAAATAAGTCACACAGAAAAAGAAACTTATCATAAGATATCACTTATGAAGATCCTGTAAACATGGCTACACTTGAACTGAGTTAGGAAAGAGAACAGTGTCTCACATTTAGAAAACACTCTTATACCTGCTTAAGGGGGAAGGAGAGGTGGGGTGATGCATAAAACCAGAGTTTGATATAAGCACAGGTACCGTTCCAAAAACCAACTATGGAATAGACAAGACCTACACCGTCCTCAGTGAAAGGGACTCAAAACCCCATATTTCCCGCAGAGGAAAGTATCTGACTAGTAAGAATCTTAAAACCTATGTATTGATATGTCTCCGTAAGGGAATCAAGTGTGTCTAGACTGGCATAAACATGGCAGCGAGAATCAGCTCAAACCCACTATAAAAAGGAATTTCAAAAACAAAACAAAAAAACTGGGAAATTCTTTACAATTCCTTCAGGGTCTCTGATGAAAGCTGGAATGACCCTATCTACAACGACAGCTGGATGTGGCATAAGGAGGGACACTTGGGACTGAGACGATTGGTGAGATTGGGTGAGCAAATGCAGACCCTTTAAAGCAATAATGCATGGCACCCATTTCATGGTTCCGAACTCTCCAGGTTGAAGGGAATATTACTACAGCTATAACATGTGCGGGAAACCTAGGGAACGGACACACTGTGAATACGAAAGGTTTCTAAAACTCAACGCATAGTCCCTCTCCTGGTGCTCCGGTTTGACTTTCCGTCTGCTTTACTATCAACCTCCCAACTTGGAGAGACAGCCCCTTTAACCTCTTGGTTCGCACAGGTTGCCAATTTGGCAGAGGATGAAAGGGAAGAGGGAGAACCAATGAGAGAGTAGCTGTTAGACATTTGGACGGGCACATATCACTGTAATTTCCCGGCAGGAAGAAGAATATACCAAATTCTCAGCCACCCACCGGGAACCAGTATAGGTCCTGAACCAAAATTTTGGACTTGCGGTCAGCTCACCAAAAACGAGTTGAAAAATGGAGCTCAGGGGCACAGCAATTCACAAACTGGCCGAGTAATAAAGGACAACTATCGTCCAAAAATCTGTTGAGGGAAGGCAATGAGGCGGACTTGAAAGCGAGGCAGAATAGCAGGAAACAGATTTCAAGAGGTACGTTGGAATCGCCTTTAAAGCACAGGAAGAGGGGCACAACTTCGACAATGATGCACTTGGCCAAAAAGGGCGTATGCGTTTTCTCCTGAATATATTCAGGAGAAAACGCATACGCCCTTTTTGGCCAAGCAAGCAAGCGGGCAATGCAAATCTGCACTACAAAGAAGTATCACTTCCCAACAGTCAAAGGGGACATCCACAAAATGTGTAAGAACAAGAAAGGCAAGACAGGCCCTGGAGAACAGGGAGCCTTGTTATGCTGATGGGCGGGATGTAAATTGCCAACTGCCTCTCTGGAGGAGTGCATTCTGTTCCCTAAAACAAGTAAAGAACAGAGCTACAGAGCCAAGGGCACTACCAGTCTAGGGAATATACCTTGGGAAAACTGAAAATCAATAAGACAGAGCCACCCCAAAATTTAGGGCTGCACTGCATACAAGGATCTCAACTTGGATACACCTTAAGTATCCCAGAAAATATAAACATGGTTCAAAAAATTGTGGTACTTACGTACGATGGAATATCCCTCAGCCATGAAATCAATGTCATAAGACCAGTAGCAGCAAAATGGGTGGATTCAGGTACGATGATTCTAAGTGAAATAAGTCACACAGAAAAAGAAACTTATCATAAGATATCACTTATGAAGATCCTGTAAACATGGCTACACTTGAACTGAGTTAGGAAAGAGAACAGTGTCTCACATTTAGAAAACACTCTTATACCTGCTTAAGGGGGAAGGAGAGGTGGGGTGATGCATAAAACCAGAGTTTGATATAAGCACAGGTACCGTTCCAAAAACCAACTATGGAATAGACAAGACCTACACCGTCCTCAGTGAAAGGGACTCAAAACCCCATATTTCCCGCAGAGGAAAATATCTGACTAGTAAGAATCTTAAAACCTATGTATTGATATGTCTCCGTAAGGGAATCAAGTGTGTCTAGACTGGCATAAACATGGCAGCGAGAATCAGCTCAAACCCACTATAAAAAGGAATTTCAAAAACAAAACAAAAAAACTGGGAAATTCTTTACAATTCCTTCAGGGTCTCTGATGAAAGCTGGAATGACCCTATCTACAACGACAGCTGGATGTGGCATAAGGAGGGACACTTGGGACTGAGACGATTGGTGAGATTGGGTGAGCAAATGCAGACCCTTTAAAGCAATAATGCATGGCACACATTCCATGGGTCCGAACTCTCCAGGTTGAAGGGAATATTA
This sequence comes from Hyperoodon ampullatus, assembly GCF_949752795.1. Lineage (NCBI taxonomy): Eukaryota > Metazoa > Chordata > Mammalia > Artiodactyla > Ziphiidae > Hyperoodon > Hyperoodon ampullatus. Next base: position 757,645 of record NW_027640750.1, read on the forward strand.
CTACAGCTATAACATGTGCGGGAAACCTAGAGAACGGACACACTGTGAATACGAAATGTTTCTAAAACTCAACGAATAAACCCTCTCCTGGTGCTCCGGATTGACTTTCCGGCTGCTTTAATATCAACCTCCCAACTTGGAGAGACAGCCCCTTTAACCTCTTGGTTCGCACAGGTTGCCAATTTGGCAGAGGATGAAAGGGAAGAGGGAGAACCAATGAGAGAGTAGCTGTTAGGCATTTGGACGGGCACATATCACTGTAATTTCCCGGCAGGAAGAAGAATTAACCAAATTCTCAGCCACCCACCGGGAACCAATATAGGTCCTGAACCAAAATTTTGGACTTGCGGTCAGCTCACCAAAAACGAGTTGAAAAATGGAGCTCAGGGGCACAGCAATTCACAAACTGGCCGAGTAATAAAGGACAACTATCTTCCAAAAATCTGTTGAAGGAAGGCAACGAGGCGGACTTGAAAGCGAGGCAGAATAGCAGGAAACAGATTTCAAGAGGTACGTTGGAATCGCCTTTAAAGCACAGGAAGAGGGGCACAACTTCGACAATGATGCACTTGGCCAAAAAGGGCGTATGCGTTTTCTCCTGAATATATTCAGGAGAAAACGCATACGCCCTTTTTGGCCAAGCAACCAAGCGGGCAATGCAAATCTGCACTACAAAGAAGTATCACTTCCCACCGGTCAAAAGGGACATCCACAAAATGTGTAAGAACAAGAAAGGCAAGACAGGCCCTGGAGAACAGGGAGCCTTGTTATGCTGATGGGCGGGATGTAAATTGCCAACTGCCTCTCTGGAGGAGTGCATTGTGTTCCCTAAAACAAGTAAAGAACAGAGCTACAGAGCCAGGGGCACTACCAGTCTAGGGAATATACCTTGGGAAAACTGAAAATCAATAAGACAGAGCCACCCCAAAATTTAGGGCTGCACTGCATACAAGGACCTCAACTTGGATACACCTTAAGTATCCCAGAAAATATAAACATGGTTCAAAAAATTGTGGTATTTACGTACGATGGAATATCCCTCAGCCATGAAATCAATGTCATAAGACCAGTAGCAGCAAAATGGGTGGATTCAGGTACGATGATTCTAAGTGAAATAAGTCACACAGAAAAAGAAACTTATCATAAGATATCACTTATGAAGATCCTGTAAACATGGCTACACTTGAACTGAGTTAGGAAAGAGAACAGTGTCTCACATTTAGAAAACACTCTTATACCTGCTTAAGGGGGAAGGAGAGGTGGGGTGATGCATAAAACCAGAGTTTGATATAAGCACAGGTACCGTTCCAAAAACCAACTATGGAATAGACAAGACCTACACCGTCCTCAGTGAAAGGGACTCAAAACCCCATATTTCCCGCAGAGGAAAGTATCTGACTAGTAAGAATCTTAAAACCTATGTATTGATATGTCTCCGTAAGGGAATCAAGTGTGTCTAGACTGGCATAAACATGGCAGCGAGAATCAGCTCAAACCCACTATAAAAAGGAATTTCAAAAACAAAACAAAAAAACTGGGAAATTCTTTACAATTCCTTCAGGGTCTCTGATGAAAGCTGGAATGACCCTATCTACAACGACAGCTGGATATGGCATAAGAAGGGACACTTGGGACTGAGACGATTGGTGAGATTGGGTGAGCAAATGCAGACCCTTTAAAGCAATAATGCATGGCACCCATTCCATGGGTCCGAACTCTCCAGGTTGAAGGGAATATTACTACAGCTATAACATGTGCGGGAAACCTAGAGAACGGACACACTGTGAATACGAAAGGTTTCTAAAACTCAACGAATAAACCCTCTCCTGGTGCTCCGGATTGACTTTCCGGCTGCTTTACTATCAACCACCCAACTTGGAGAGACAGCCCCTTTAACCTCTTGGTTCGCACAGGTTGCCAATTTGGCAGAGGATGAAAGGGAAGAGGGAGAACCAATGAGAGAGTAGCTGTTAGGCATTTGGACGGGCACATATCACTGTAATTTCCCGGCAGGAAGAAGAATTAACCAAATTCTCAGACACCCACCGGGAACCAGTATAGGTCCTGAACCAAAATTTTGGACTTGCGGTGAGCTCTCCAAAAACGAGTTGAAAAATGGAGCTCAGGGACACAGCAATTCACAAACTGGCCGAGTAATAAAGGACAACTATCGTCCAAAAATCTGTTGAGGGAAGGCAGCGAGGCGGACTTGAAAGCGAGGCAGAATAGCAGGAAACAGATTTCAAGAGGTACGTTGGAATCGCCTTTAAAGCACAGGAAGAGGGGCACAACTTCGACAATGATGCACTTGGCCAAAAAGGGCGTATGCGTTTTCTCCTGAATATATTCAGGAGAAAACGCATACGCCCTTTTTGGCCAAGCAAGCAAGCGGGCAATGCAAATCTGCACTACAAAGAAGTATCACTTCCCACCGGTCAAAAGGGACATCCACAAAATGTGTAAGAACAAGAAAGGCAAGACAGGCCCTGGAGAACAGGGAGCCTTGTTATGCTGATGGGCGGGATGTAAATTGCCAACTGCCTCTCTGGAGGAGTGCATTCTGTTCCCTAAAACAAGTAAAGAACAGAGCTACAGAGCCAGGGGCACTACCAGTCTAGGGAATATACCTTGGGAAAACTGAAAATCAATAAGACAGAGCCACCTCAAAATTTAGGGCTGCACTGCATACAAGGACCTCAACTTGGATACACCTTAAGTATCCCAGAAAATATAAACATGGTTCAAAAAATTGTGGTACTTACGTACGATGGAATATCCCTCAGCCATAAAATCAATGTCATAAGACCAGTAGCAGCAAAATGGGTGGATTCAGGTACGATGATTCTAAGTGAAATAAGTCACACAGAAAAAGAAACTTATCATAAGATATCACTTATGAAGATCCTGTAAACATGGCTACACTTGAACTGAGTTAGGAAAGAGAACAGTGTCTCACATTTAGAAAACACTCTTATACCTGCTTAAGGGGGAAGGAGAGGTGGGGTGATGCATAAAACCAGAGTTTGATATAAGCACAGGTACCGTTCCAAAAACCAACTATGGAATAGACAAGACCTACACCGTCCTCAGTGAAAGGGACTCAAAACCCCATATTTCCCGCAGAGGAAAGTATCTGACTAGTAAGAATCTTAAAACCTATGTATTGATATGTCTCCGTAAGGGAATCAAGTGTGTCTAGACTGGCATAAACATGGCAGCGAGAATCAGCTCAAACCCACTATAAAAAGGAATTTCAAAAACAAAACAAAAAAACTGGGAAATTCTTTACAATTCCTTCAGGGTCTCTGATGAAAGCTGGAATGACCCTATCTACAACGACAGCTGGATGTGGCATAAGGAGGGACACTTGGGACTGAGACGATTGGTGAGATTGGGTGAGCAAATGCAGACCCTTTAAAGCAATAATGCATGGCACCCTTTTCATGGGTCAGAACTCTCCAGGTTGAAGGGAATATTACTACAGCTATAACATGTGCGGGAAACCTAGGGAACGGACACACTGTGAATACGAAAGGTTTCTAAAACTCAACGCATAGTCCCTCTCCTGGTGCTCCGGTTTGACTTTCCGTCTGCTTTACTATCAACCTCCCAACTTGGAGAGACAGCCCCTTTAACCTCTTGGTTCGCACAGGTTGCCAATTTGGCAGAGGATGAAAGGGAAGAGGGAGAACCAATGAGAGAGTAGCTGTTAGGCATTTGGACGGGCACATATCACTGTAATTTCCCGGCAGGAAAAAGAATTAACCAAATTCTCAGCCACCCACCGGGAACCAGTATAGGTCCTGAACCAAAATTTTGGACTTGCGGTCAGCTCACCAAAAACGAGTTGAAAAATGGAGCTCAGGGGCACAGCAATTCACAAACTGGCCGAGTAATAAAGGACAACTATCTTCCAAAAATCTGTTGAGGGAAGGCAACGAGGCGGACTTGAAAGCGAGGCAGAATAGCAGGAAACAGATTTCAAGAGGTACGTTGGAATCGCCTTTAAAGCACAGGAAGAGGGGCACAACTTCGACAATGATGCACTTGGCCAAAAAGGGCGTATGCGTTTTCTCCTGAATATATTCAGGAGAAAACGCATACGCCCTTTTTGGCCAAGCAAGCAAGCGGGCAATGCAAATCTGCACTACAAAGAAGTATCACTTCCCACCGGTCAAAAGGGACATCCACAAAATGTGTAAGAACAAGAAAGGCAAGACAGGCCCTGGAGAACAGGGAGCCTTGTTATGCTGATGGGCGGGATGTAAATTGCCAACTGCCTCTCTGGAGGAGTGCATTCTGTTCCCTAAAACAAGTAAAGAACAGAGCTACAGAGCCAGGGGCACTACCAGTCTAGGGAATATAACTTGGGAAAACTGAAAATCAATAAGACAGAGCCACCCCAAAATTTAGGGCTGCACTGCATACAAGGACCTCAACTTGGATACACCTTAAGTATCCCAGAAAATATAAACATGGTTCAAAAAATTGTGGTACTTACGTACGATGGAATATCCCTCAGCCATGAAATCAATGTCATAAGACCAGTAGCAGCAAAATGGGTGGATTCAGGTACGATGATTCTAAGTGAAATAAGTCACACAGAAAAAGAAACTTATCATAAGATATCACTTATGAAGATCCTGTAAACATGGCTAAACTTGAACTGAGTTAGGAAAGAGAACAGTGTCTCACATTTAGAAAACACTCTTATACCTGCTTAAGGGGGAAGGAGAGGTGGGGTGATGCATAAAACCAGAGTTTGATATAAGCACAGGTACCGTTCCAAAAACCAACTATGGAATAGACAAGACCTACACCGTCCTCAGTGAAAGGGACTCAAAACCCCATATTTCCCGCAGAGGAAAGTATCTGACTAGTAAGAATCTTAAAACCTATGTATTGATATGTCTCCGTAAGGGAATCAAGTGTGTTTAGACTGGCATAAACATGGCAGCGAGAATCAGCTCAAACCCACTATAAAAAGGAATTTCAAAAACAAAACAAAAAAACTTGGAAATTCTTTACAATTCCTTCAGGGTCTCTGATGAAAGCTGGAATGACCCTATCTACAACGACAGCTGGATGTGGCATAAGGAGGGACACTTGGGACTGAGACGATTGGTGAGATTGGGTGAGCAAATGCAGACCCTTTAAAGCAATAATGCATGGCACCCATTTCATGGGTCCGAACTCTCCAGGTTGAAGGGAATATTACTACAGCTATAACATGTGCAGGAAACCTAGGGAACGGACACACTGTGAATACGAAGGGTTTCTAAAACTCAACGCATAGTCCCTCTCCTGGTGCTCCGGTTTGACTTTCCGTCTGCTTTACTATCAACCTCCCAACTTGGAGAGACAGCCCCTTTAACCTCTTGGTTCGCACAGGTTGCCAATTTGGCAGAGGATGAAAGGGAAGAGGGAGAACCAATGAGAGAGTAGCTGTTAGGCATTTGGACGGGCACATATCACTGTAATTTCCCGGCAGCAAAAAGAATTAACCAAATTCTCAGCCACCCACCGGGAACCAATATAGGTCCTGAACCAAAATTTTGGACTTGCGGTCAGCTCATCAAAAACGAGTTGAAAAATGGAGCTCAGGGGCACAGCAATTCACAAACTGGCCGAGTAATAAAGGACAACTATCTTCCAAAAATCTGTTGAGGGAAGGCAACGAGGCGGACTTGAAAGCGAGGCAGAATAGCAGGAAACAGATTTCAAGAGGTACGTTGGAATCGCCTTTAAAGCACAGGAAGAGGGGCACAACTTCGACAATGATGCACTTGGCCAAAAAGGGCGTATGCGTTTTCTCCTGAATATATTCAGGAGAAAACGCATACGCCCTTTTTGGCCAAGCAAGCAAGCGGGCAATGCAAATCTGCACTACAAAGAAGTATCACGTCCCACCGGTCAAAAGGGACATCCACAAAATGTGTAAGAACAAGAAAGGCAAGACAGGCCCTGGAGAACAGGGAGCCTTGTTATGCTGATGGGCGGGATGTAAATTGCCAACTGCCTCTCTGGAGGAGTGCATTCTGTTCCCTAAAACAAGTAAAGAACAGAGCTACAGAGCCAAGGGCACTACCAGTCTAGGGAATATACCTTTGGAAAACTGAAAATCAATAAGACAGAGCCAACCCAAAATTTAGGGCTGCACTGCATACAAGGACCTCAACTTGGATACACCTTAAGTATACCAGAAAATATAAACATGGTTCAAAAAATTCTGGTACTTACGTACGATGGAATATCCCCTCAGCCATGAAATCAATGTCATAAGACCAGTAGCAGCAAAATGGGTGGATTCACGTACGATGATTCTAAGTGAAGTAAGTCACACAGAAAAAGAAACTTATCATAAGATATCACTTATGAAGATCCTGTAAACATGGCTACACTTGAACTGAGTTAGGAAAGAGAACAGTGTCTCACATTTAGAAAACACTCTTATACCTGCTTAAGGGGGAAGGAGAGGTGGGGTGATGCATAAAACCAGAGTTTGATATAAGCACAGGTACCGTTCCAAAAACCAACTATGGAATAGACAAGACCTACACCGTCCTCAGTGAAAGGGACTCAAAACCCCATATTTCCCGCAGAGGAAAGTATCTGACTAGTAAGAATCTTAAAACCTATGTATTGATATGTCTCCGTAAGGGAATCAAGTGTGTCTAGACTGGCATAAACATGGCAGCGAGAATCAGCTCAAACCCACTATAAAAAGGAATTTCAAAAACAAAACAAAAAACTGGGAAATTCTTTACAATTCCTTCAGGGTCTCTGATGAAAGCTGGAATGACCCTATCTACAACGACAGCTGGATGTGGCATAAGGAGGGACACTTGGGACTGAGACGATTGGTGAGATTGGGTGAGCAAATGCAGACCCTTTAAAGCAATAATGCATGGCACCCATTTCATGGGTCCGAACTCTCCAGGTTGAAGGGAATATTACTACAGCTATAACATGTGCGGGAAACCTAGGGAACGGACACACTGTGAATACGAAAGGTTTCTAAAACTCAACGCATAGTCCCTCTCCTGGTGCTCCGGTTTGACTTTCCGTCTGCTTTACTATCAACCTCCCAACTTGGAGAGACAGCCCCTTTAACCTCTTGGTTCGCACAGGTTGCCAATTTGGCAGAGGATGAAAGGGGAGAGGGAGAACCAATGAGAGAGTAGCTGTTAGGCATTTGGACGGGCACATATCACTGTAATTTCCCGGCAGGAAAAAGAATTAACCAAATTCTCAGCCACCCACCGGGAACCAGTATAGGTCCTGAACCAAAATTTTGGACTTGCGGTCAGCTCTCCAAAAACGAGTTGAAAAATGGAGCTCAGCGACACAGCAATTCACAAACTGGCCGAGTAATAAAGGACACCTATCGTCCAAAAATCTGTTGACGGAAGGCAACGAGGCGGACTTGAAAGCGAGGCAGAATAGCAGGAAACAGATTTCAAGAGGTACGTTGGAATCGCCTTTAAAGCACAGGAAGAGGGGCACAACTTCGACAATGATGCACTTGGCCAAAAAGGGCGTATGCGTTTTCTCCTGAATATATTCAGGAGAAAACGCATACGCCCTTTTTGGCCAAGCAAGCAAGCGGGCAATGCAAATCTGCACTACAAAGAAGTATCACTTCCCACCGGTCAAAAGGGACATCCACAAAATGTGTAAGAACAAGAAAGGCAAGACAGGCCCTGGAGAACAGGGAGCCTTGTTATGCTGATGGGCGGGATGTAAATTGCCAACTGCCTCTCTGGAGGAGTGCATTCTGTTCCCTAAAACAAGTAAAGAACAGAGCTACAGAGCCAAGGGCACTACCAGTCTAGGGAATATACCTTGGGAAAACTGAAAATCAATAAGACAGAGCCACCCCAAAATTTAGGGCTGCACTGCATACAAGGACCTCAACTTGGATACACCTTAAGTATCCCAGAAAATATAAACATGGTTCAAAAAATTGTGGTACTTACGTACGATGGAATATCCCTCAGCCATGAAATCAATGTCATAAGACCAGTAGCAGCAAAATGGGTGGATTCAGGTACGATGATTCTAAGTGAAATAAGTCACACAGAAAAAGAAACTTATCATAAGATATCACTTATGAAGATCCTGTAAACATGGCTACACTTGAACTGAGTTAGGAAAGAGAACAGTGTCTCACATTTAGAAAACACTCTTATACCTGCTTAAGGGGGAAGGAGAGGTGGGGTGATGCATAAAACCAGAGTTTGATATAAGCACAGGTACCGTTCCAAAAACCAACTATGGAATAGACAAGACCTACACCGTCCTCAGTGAAAGGGACTCAAAACCCCATATTTCCCGCAGAGGAAAGTATCTGACTAGTAAGAATCTTAAAACCTATGTATTGATATGTCTCCGTAAGGGAATCAAGTGTGTCTAGACTGGCATAAACATGGCAGCGAGAATCAGCTCAAACCCACTATAAAAAGGAATTTCAAAAACAAAACAAAAAAACTGGGAAATTCTTTACAATTCCTTCAGGGTCTCTGATGAAAGCTGGAATGACCCTATCTACAACGACAGCTGGATGTGGCATAAGGAGGGACACTTGGGACTGAGACGATTGGTGAGATTGGGTGAGCAAATGCAGACCCTTTAAAGCAATAATGCATGGCACCCATTCCATGAGTCCGAACTCTCCAGGTTGAAGGGAATATTACTACAGCTATAACATGTGCGGGAAACCTAGAGAACGGACACACTGTGAATACGAAAGGTTTCTAAAACTCAACGCATAGTCCCTCTCCTGGTGCTCCAGTTTGACTTTCCGTCTGCTTTACTATCAACCTCCCAACTTGGAGAGACAGCCCCTTTAACCTCTTGGTTCGCACAGGTTGCCAATTTGGCAGAGGATGAAAGGGAAGAGGGAGAACCAATGAGAGAGTAGCTGTTAGGCATTTGGACGGGCACATATCACTGTAATTTCCCGGCAGGAAGAAGAATTAACCAAATTCTCAACCACCCACCGGGAACCAGTATAGGTCCTGAACCAAAATTTTGGACTTGCGGTCAGCTCACCAAAAACGAGTTGAAAAATGGAGCTCAGGGGCACAGCAATTCACAAACTGGCCGAGTAATAAAGGACAACTATCGTCCAAAAATCTGTTGAGGGAAGGCAACGAGGCGGACTTGAAAGCGAGGCAGAATAGCAGGAAACAGATTTCAAGAGGTACGTTGGAATCGCCTTTAAAGCACAGGAAGAGGGGCACAACTTCGACAATGATGCACTTGGCCAAAAAGGGCGTATGCGTTTTCTCCTGAATATATTCAGGAGAAAACGCATACGCCCTTTTTGGCCAAGCAAGCAAGCGGGCAATGCAAATCTGCACTACAAAGAAGTATCACTTCCCACCGGTCAAAAGGGACATCCACAAAATGTGTAAGAACAAGAAAGGCAAGACAGGCCCTGGAGAACATGGAGCCTTGTTATGCTGATGGGCGGGATGTAAATTGCCAACTGCCTCTCTGGAGGAGTGCATTCTGTTCCCTAAAACAAGTAAAGAACAGAGCTACAGAGCCATGGGCACTACCAGTCTAGGGAATATACCTTGGGAAAACTGAAAATCAATAAGACAGAGCCACCCCAAAATTTAGGGCTGCACTGCATACAAGGACCTCAACTTGGATACACCTTAAGTATCCCAGAAAATATAAACATGGTTCAAAAAATTGTGGTACTTACATACGATGGAATATCCCTCAGCCATGAAATCAATGTCATAAGACCAGTAGCAGCAAAATTGGTGGATTCAGGTACGATGATTCTAAGTGAAATAAGTCACACAGAAAAAGAAACTTATCATAAGATATCACTTATGAAGATCCTGTAAACATGGCTACACTTGAACTGAGTTAGGAAAGAGAACAGTGTCTCACATTTAGAAAACACTCTTATACCTGCTTAAGGGGGAAGGAGAGGTGGGGTGATGCATAAAACCAGAGTTTGATATAAGCACAGGTACCGTTCCAAAAACCAACTATGGAATAGACAAGACCTACACCGTCCTCAGTGAAAGGGACTCAAAACCCCATATTTCCCGCAGAGGAAAGTATCTGACTAGTAAGAATCTTAAAACCTATGTATTGATATGTCTCCGTAAGGGAATCAAGTGTGTTTAGACTGGCATAAACATGGCAGCGAGAATCAGCTCAAACCCACTATAAAAAGGAATTTCAAAAACAAAACAAAAAAACTGGGAAATTCTTTACAATTCCTTCAGGGTCTCTGATGAAAGCTGGAATGACCTTATCTACAACGACAGCTGGATGTGGCATAAGGAGGGACACTTGGGACTGAGACGATTGGTGAGATTGGGTGAGCAAATGCAGACCCTTTAAAGCAATAATGCATGGCACCCATTTCATGGGTCCGAACTCTCCAGGTTGAAGGGAATATTACTACAGCTATAACATGTGCGGGAAACCTAGGGAACGGACACACTGTGAATACGAAAGGTTTCTAAAACTCAACGCATAGTCCCTCTCCTGGTGCTCCGGTTTGACTTTCCGTCTGCTTTACTATCAACCTCCCAACTTGGAGAGACAGCCCCTTTAACCTCTTGGTTCGCACAGGTTGCCAATTTGGCAGAGGATGAAAGGGAAGAGGGAGAACCAATGAGAGAGTAGCTGTTAGGCATTTGGACGGGCACATATCACTGTAATTTCCCGGCAGCAAAAAGAATTAACCAAATTCTCAGCCACCCACCGGGAACCAATATAGGTCCTGAACCAAAATTTTGGACTTGCGGTCAGCTCACCAAAAACGAGTTGAAAAATGGAGCTCAGGGGCACAGCAATTCACAAACTGGCCGAGTAATAAAGGACAACTATCTTCCAAAAATCTGTTGAGGGAAGGCAACGAGGCGGACTTGAAAGCGAGGCAGAATAGCAGGAAACAGATTTCAAGAGGTACGTTGGAATCGCCTTTAAAGCACAGGAAGAGGGGCACAACTTCGACAATGATGCACTTGGCCAAAAAGGGCGTATGCGTTTTCTCCTGAATATATTCAGGAGAAAACACATACGCCCTTTTTGGCCAAGCAAGCAAGCGGGCAATGCAAATCTGCACTACAAAGAAGTATCACTTCCCACCGGTCAAAAGGGACATCCACAAAATGTGTAAGAACAAGAAAGGCAAGACAGGCCCTGGAGAACAGGGAGCCTTGTTATGCTGATGGGCGGGATGTAAATTGCCAACTGCCTCTCTGGAGGAGTGCATTCTGTTCCCTAAAACAAGTAAAGAACAGAGCTACAGAGCCAAGGGCACTACCAGTCTAGGGAATATACCTTGGGAAAACTGAAAATCAATAAGACAGAGCCAACCCAAAATTTAGGGCTGCACTGCATACAAGGACCTCAACTTGGATACACCTTAAGTATACCAGAAAATATAAACATGGTTCAAAAAATTCTGGTACTTACGTACGATGGAATATCCCTCAGCCATGAAATCAATGTCATAAGACCAGTAGCAGCAAAATGGGTGGATTCACGTACGATGATTCTAAGTGAAGTAAGTCACACAGAAAAAGAAACTTATCATAAGATATCACTTATGAAGATCCTGTAAACATGGCTACACTTGAACTGAGTTAGGAAAGAGAACAGTGTCTCACATTTAGAAAACACTCTTATACCTGCTTAAGGGGGAAGGAGAGGTGGGGTGATGCATAAAACCAGAGTTTGATATAAGCACAGGTACCGTTCCAAAAACCAACTATGGAATAGACAAGACCTACACCGTCCTCAGTGAAAGGGCTCAAAACCCCATATTTCCCGCAGAGGAAAGTATCTGACTAGTAAGAATCTTAAAACCTATGTATTGATATGTCTCCGTAAGGGAATCAAGTGTGTCTAGACTGGCATAAACATGGCAGCGAGAATCAGCTCAAACCCACTATAAAAAGGAATTTCAAAAACAAAACAAAAAAACTGGGAAATTCTTTACAATTCCTTCAGGGTCTCTGATGAAAGCTGGAATGACCCTATCTACAACGACAGCTGGATGTGGCATAAGGAGGGACACTTGGGACTGAGACGATTGGTGAGATTGGGTGAGCAAATGCAGACCCTTTAAAGCAATAATGCATGGCACCCATTTCATGGGTCCGAACTCTCCAGGTTGAAGGGAATATTACTACAGCTATAACATGTGCGGGAAACCTAGAGAACGGACACACTGTGAATACGAAAGGTTTCTAAAACTCAACGCATAGTCCCTCTCCTGGTGCTCCGGTTTGACTTTCCGTCTGCTTTACTATCAACCTCCCAACTTGGAGAGACAGCCCCTTTAACCTCTTGGTTCGCACAGGTTGCCAATTTGGCAGAGGATGAAAGGGAAGAGGGAGAACCAATGAGAGAGTAGCTGTTAGGCATTTGGACGGGCACATATCACTGTAATTTCCCGGCAGGAAAAAGAATTAACCAAATTCTCAGCCACCCACCGGGAACCAGTATAGGTCCTGAACCAAAATTTTGGACTTGCGGTCAGCTCTCCAAAAACGAGTTGAAAAATGGTGCTCAGCGACACAGCAATTCACAAACTGGCCGAGTAATAAAGGACACCTATCGTCCAAAAATCTGTTGACGGAAGGCAACGAGGCGGACTTGAAAGCGAGGCAGAATAGCAGGAAACAGATTTCAAGAGGTACGTTGGAATCGCCTTTAAAGCACAGGAAGAGGGGCACAACTTCGACAATGATGCACTTGGCCAAAAAGGGCGTATGCATTTTCTCCTGAATATATTCAGGAGAAAACGCATACGCCCTTTTTGGCCAAGCAAGCAAGCGGGCAATGCAAATCTGCACTACAAAGTAGTATCACTTCCCACCGGTCAAAAGGGACATCCACAAAATGTGTAAGAACAAGAAAGGCAAGACAGGCCCTGGAGAACAGGGAGCCTTGTTATGCTGATGGGCGGGATGTAAATTGCCAACTGCCTCTCTGGAGGAGTGCATTCTGTTCCCTAAAACAAGTAAAGAACAGAGCTACAGAGCCAAGGGCACTACCAGTCTAGGGAATATACCTTGGGAAAACTGAAAATCAATAAGACAGAGCCACCCAAAAATTTAGGGCTGCACTGCATACAAGGACCTCAACTTGGATACACCTTAAGTATCCCAGAAAATATAAACATGGTTCAAAAAATTGTGGTACTTACGTACGATGGAATATCCCTCAGCCATGAAATCAATGTCATAAGACCAGTAGCAGCAAAATGGGTGGATTCAGGTACGATGATTCTAAGTGAAATAAGTCACACAGAAAAAGAAACTTATCATAAGATATCACTTATGAAGATCCTGTAAACATGGCTACACTTGAACTGAGTTAGGAAAGAGAACAGTGTCTCACATTTAGAAAACACTCTTATACCTGCTTAAGGGGGAAGGAGAGGTGGGGTGATGCATAAAACCAGAGTTTGATATAAGCACAGGTACCGTTCCAAAAACCAACTATGGAATAGACAAGACCTACACCGTCCTCAGTGAAAGGGACTCAAAACCCCATATTTCCCGCAGAGGAAAGTATCTGACTAGTAAGAATCTTAAAACCTATGTATTGATATGTCTCCGTAAGGGAATCAAGTGTGTCTAGACTGGCATAAACATGGCAGCGAGAATCAGCTCAAACCCACTATAAAAAGGAATTTCAAAAACAAAACAAAAAAACTGGGAAATTCTTTACAATTCCTTCAGGGTCTCTGATGAAAGCTGGAATGACCCTATCTACAACGACAGCTGGATGTGGCATAAGGAGGGACACTTGGGACTGAGACGATTGGTGAGATTGGGTGAGCAAATGCAGATCCTTTAAAGCAATAATGCATGGCACCCATTCCATGGGTCCGAACTCTCCAGGTTGAAGGGAATATTACTACAGCTATAACATGTGCGGGAAACCTAGAGAACGGACACACTGTGAATACGAAAGGTTTCTAAAACTCAACGAATAGTCCCTCTCCTGGTGCTCCGGTTTGACTTTCCGTCTGCTTTGCTATCAACCTCCCAACTTGGAGAGACAGCCCCTTTAACCTCTTGGTTCGCACAGGTTGCCAATTTGGCAGAGGATGAAAGGGAAGAGGGAGAACCAATGAGAGAGTAGCTGTTAGGCATTTGGACGGGCACATATCACTGTAATTTCCCGGCAGGAAGAAGAATTAACCAAATTCTCAGCCACCCACTGGGAACCAGTATAGGTCCTGAACCAAAATTTTGGACTTGCGGTCAGCTCTCCAAAAACGAGTTGAAAAATGGAGCTCAGCGACACAGCAATTCACAAACTGGCTTAGTAATAAAGGACAACTATCGTCCAAAAATCTGTTGACGGAAGGCAACGAGGCGGACTTGAAAGCGAGGCAGAATAGCAGGAAACAGATTTCAAGAGGTACGTTGGAATCGCCTTTAAAGCACAGGAAGAGGGGCACAACTTCGACAATGATGCACTTGGCCACAAAGTGCGTATGCGTTTTCTCCTGAATATATTCAGGAGAAAACGCATACGCCCTTTGTGGCCAAGCAAGCAAGCGGGCAATGCAAATCTGCACTACAAAGAAGTATCACTTCCCACCAGTCAAAAGGGACATCCACAAAATGTGTAAGAACAAGAAAGGCAAGACAGGCCCTGGAGAACAGGGAGCCTTGTTATGCTGATGGGCGGGATGTAAATTGCCAACTGCCTCTCTGGAGGAGTGCATTCTGTTCCCTAAAACAAGTAAAGAACAGAGCTACAGAGCCAAGGGCACTACCAGTCTAGGGAATATACCTTGGGAAAACTGAAAATCAATAAGACAGAGCCACCCCAAAATTTAGGGCTGCACTGCATACAAGGACCTCAACTTGGATACACCTTAAGTATCCCAGAAAATATAAACATGGTTCAAAAAATTGTGGTACTTACGTACGATGGAATATCCCTCAGCCATGAAATCAATGTCATAAGACCAGTAGCAGCAAAATGGGTGGATTCAGGTACGATGATTCTAAGTGAAATAAGTCACACAGAAAAAGAAACTTATCATAAGATATCACTTATGAAGATCCTGTAAACATGGCTACACTTGAACTGAGTTAGGAAAGAGAACAGTGTCTCACATTTAGAAAACACTCTTATACCTGCTTAAGGGGGAAGGAGAGGTGGGGTGATGCATAAAACCAGAGTTTGATATAAGCACAGGTACCGTTCCAAAAACCAACTATGGAATAGACAAGACCTACACCGTCCTCAGTGAAAGGGACTCAAAACCCCATATTTCCCGCAGAGGAAAGTATCTGACTAGTAAGAATCTTAAAACCTATGTATTGATATGTCTCCGTAAGGGAATCAAGTGTGTTTAGACTGGCATAAACATGGCAGCGAGAATCAGCTCAAACCCACTATAAAAAGGAATTTCAAAAACAAAACAAAAAAACTGGGAAATTCTTTACAATTCCTTCAGGGTCTCTGATGAAAGCTGGAATGACCCTATCTACAACGACAGCTGGATGTGGCATAAGGAGGGACACTTGGGACTGAGACGATTGGTGAGATTGGGTGAGCAAATGCAGACCCTTTAAAGCAATAATGCATGGCACCCATTTCATGGGTCCGAACTCTCCAGGTTGAAGGGAATATTACTACAGCTATAACATGTGCGGGAAACCTAGGGAACGGACACACTGTGAATACGAAAGGTTTCTAAAACTCAACGCATAGTCCCTCTCCTGGTGCTCCGGTTTGACTTTCCGTCTGCTTTACTATCAACCTCCCAACTTGGAGAGACAGCCCCTTTAACCTCTTGGTTCGCACAGGTTGCCAATTTGGCAGAGGATGAAAGGGAAGAGGGAGAACCAATGAGAGAGTAGCTGTTAGGCATTTGGACGGGCACATATCACTGTAATTTCCCGGCAGCAAAAAGAATTAACCAAATTCTCAGCCACCCACCGGGAACCAATATAGGTCCTGAACCAAAATTTTGGACTTGCGGTCAGCTCACCAAAAACGAGTTGAAAAATGGAGCTCAGGGGCACAGCAATTCACAAACTGGCCGAGTAATAAAGGACAACTATCTTCCAAAAATCTGTTGAGGGAAGGCAACGAGGCGGACTTGAAAGCGAGGCAGAATAGCAGGAAACAGATTTCAAGAGGTACGTTGGAATCGCCTTTAAAGCACAGGAAGAGGGGCACAACTTCGACAATGATGCACTTGGCCAAAAAGGGCGTATGCGTTTTCTCCTGAATATATTCAGGAGAAAACACATACGCCCTTTTTGGCCAAGCAAGCAAGCGGGCAATGCAAATCTGCACTACAAAGAAGTATCACTTCCCACCGGTCAAAAGGGACATCCACAAAATGTGTAAGAACAAGAAAGGCAAGACAGGCCCTGGAGAACAGGGAGCCTTGTTATGCTGATGGGCGGGATGTAAATTGCCAACTGCCTCTCTGGAGGAGTGCATTCTGTTCCCTAAAACAAGTAAAGAACAGAGCTACAGAGCCAAGGGCACTACCAGTCTAGGGAATATACCTTGGGAAAACTGAAAATCAATAAGACAGAGCCAACCCAAAATTTAGGGCTGCACTGCATACAAGGACCTCAACTTGGATACACCTTAAGTATACCAGAAAATATAAACATGGTTCAAAAAATTCTGGTACTTACGTACGATGGAATATCCCTCAGCCATGAAATCAATGTCATAAGACCAGTAGCAGCAAAATGGGTGGATTCACGTACGATGATTCTAAGTGAAGTAAGTCACACAGAAAAAGAAACTTATCATAAGATATCACTTATGAAGATCCTGTAAACATGGCTACACTTGAACTGAGTTAGGAAAGAGAACAGTGTCTCACATTTAGAAAACACTCTTATACCTGCTTAAGGGGGAAGGAGAGGTGGGGTGATGCATAAAACCAGAGTTTGATATAAGCACAGGTACCGTTCCAAAAACCAACTATGGAATAGACAAGACCTACACCGTCCTCAGTGAAAGGGCTCAAAACCCCATATTTCCCGCAGAGGAAAGTATCTGACTAGTAAGAATCTTAAAACCTATGTATTGATATGTCTCCGTAAGGGAATCAAGTGTGTCTAGACTGGCATAAACATGGCAGCGAGAATCAGCTCAAACCCACTATAAAAAGGAATTTCAAAAACAAAACAAAAAAACTGGGAAATTCTTTACAATTCCTTCAGGGTCTCTGATGAAAGCTGGAATGACCCTATCTACAACGACAGCTGGATGTGGCATAAGGAGGGACACTTGGGACTGAGACGATTGGTGAGATTGGGTGAGCAAATGCAGACCCTTTAAAGCAATAATGCATGGCACCCATTTCATGGGTCCGAACTCTCCAGGTTGAAGGGAATATTACTACAGCTATAACATGTGCGGGAAACCTAGAGAACGGACACACTGTGAATACGAAAGGTTTCTAAAACTCAACGCATAGTCCCTCTCCTGGTGCTCCGGTTTGACTTTCCGTCTGCTTTACTATCAACCTCCCAACTTGGAGAGACAGCCCCTTTAACCTCTTGGTTCGCACAGGTTGCCAATTTGGCAGAGGATGAAAGGGAAGAGGGAGAACCAATGAGAGAGTAGCTGTTAGGCATTTGGACGGGCACATATCACTGTAATTTCCCGGCAGGAAAAAGAATTAACCAAATTCTCAGCCACCCACCGGGAACCAGTATAGGTCCTGAACCAAAATTTTGGACTTGCGGTCAGCTCTCCAAAAACGAGTTGAAAAATGGAGCTCAGCGACACAGCAATTCACAAACTGGCCGAGTAATAAAGGACACCTATCGTCCAAAAATCTGTTGACGGAAGGCAACGAGGCGGACTTGAAAGCGAGGCAGAATAGCAGGAAACAGATTTCAAGAGGTACGTTGGAATCGCCTTTAAAGCACAGGAAGAGGGGCACAACTTCGACAATGATGCACTTGGCCAAAAAGGGCGTATGCATTTTCTCCTGAATATATTCAGGAGAAAACGCATACGCCCTTTTTGGCCAAGCAAGCAAGCGGGCAATGCAAATCTGCACTACAAAGAAGTATCACTTCCCACCGGTCAAAAGGGACATCCACAAAATGTGTAAGAACAAGAAAGGCAAGACAGGCCCTGGAGAACAGGGAGCCTTGTTATGCTGATGGGCGGGATGTAAATTGCCAACTGCCTCTCTGGAGGAGTGCATTCTGTTCCCTAAAACAAGTAAAGAACAGAGCTACAGAGCCAAGGGCACTACCAGTCTAGGGAATATACCTTGGGAAAACTGAAAATCAATAAGACAGAGCCACCCAAAAATTTAGGGCTGCACTGCATACAAGGACCTCAACTTGGATACACCTTAAGTATCCCAGAAAATATAAACATGGTTCAAAAAATTGTGGTACTTACGTACGATGGAATATCCCTCAGCCATGAAATCAATGTCATAAGACCAGTAGCAGCAAAATGGGTGGATTCAGGTACGATGATTCTAAGTGAAATAAGTCACACAGAAAAAGAAACTTATCATAAGATATCACTTATGAAGATCCTGTAAACATGGCTACACTTGAACTGAGTTAGGAAAGAGAACAGTGTCTCACATTTAGAAAACACTCTTATACCTGCTTAAGGGGGAAGGAGAGGTGGGGTGATGCATAAAACCAGAGTTTGATATAAGCACAGGTACCGTTCCAAAAACCAACTATGGAATAGACAAGACCTACACCGTCCTCAGTGAAAGGGACTCAAAACCCCATATTTCCCGCAGAGGAAAGTATCTGACTAGTAAGAATCTTAAAACCTATGTATTGATATGTCTCCGTAAGGGAATCAAGTGTGTCTAGACTGGCATAAACATGGCAGCGAGAATCAGCTCAAACCCACTATAAAAAGGAATTTCAAAAACAAAACAAAAAAACTGGGAAATTCTTTACAATTCCTTCAGGGTCTCTGATGAAAGCTGGAATGACCCTATCTACAACGACAGCTGGATGTGGCATAAGGAGGGACACTTGGGACTGAGACGATTGTTGAGATTGGGTGAGCAAATGCAGATCCTTTAAAGCAATAATGCATGGCACCCATTCCATGGGTCCCAACTCTCCAGGTTGAAGGGAATATTACTACAGCTATAACATGTGCGGGAAACCTAGAGAACGGACACACTGTGAATACGAAAGGTTTCTAAAACTCAACGAATAGTCCCTCTCCTGGTGCTCCGGTTTGACTTTCCGTCTGCTTTACTATCAACCTCCCAACTTGGAGAGACAGCCCCTTTAACCTCTTGGTTCGCACAGGTTGCCAATTTGGCAGAGGATGAAAGGGAAGAGGGAGAACCAATGAGAGAGTAGCTGTTAGGCATTTGGACGGGCACATATCACTGTAATTTCCCGGCAGGAAGAAGAATTAACCAAATTCTCAGCCACCCACTGGGAACCAGTATAGGTCCTGAACCAAAATTTTGGACTTGCGGTCAGCTCTCCAAAAACGAGTTGAAAAATGGAGCTCAGCGACACAGCAATTCACAAACTGGCTGAGTAATAAAGGACACCTATCGTCCAAAAATCTGTTGACGGAAGGCAACGAGGCGGACTTGAAAGCGAGGCAGAATAGCAGGAAACAGATTTCAAGAGGTACGTTGGAATCGCCTTTAAAGCACAGGAAGAGGGGCACAACTTCGACAATGATGCACTTGGCCACAAAGGGCGTATGCGTTTTCTCCTGAATATATTCAGGAGAAAACGCATACGCCCCTTTTGGCCAAGCAAGCAAGCGGGCAATGCAAATCTGCACTACAAAGAAGTATCACTTCCCACCAGTCAAAAGGGACATCCACAAAATGTGTAAGAACAAGAAAGGCAAGACAGGCCCTGGAGAACAGGGAGCCTTGTTATGCTGATGGGCGGGATGTAAATTGCCAACTGCCTCTCTGGAGGAGTGCATTCTGTTCCCTAAAACAAGTAAAGAACAGAGCTACAGAGCCAAGGGCACTACCAGTCTAGGGAATATACCTTTGGAAAACTGAAAATCAATAAGACAGAGCCACCCCAAAATTTAGGGCTGCACTGCATACAAGGACCTCAACTTGGATACACCTTAAGTATCCCAGAAAATATAAACATGGTTCAAAAAATTGTGGTACTTACGTACGATGGAATATCCCTCAGCCATGAAATCAATGTCATAAGACCAGTAGCAGCAAAATGGGTGGATTCAGGTACGATGATTCTAAGTGAAATAAGTCACACAGAAAAAGAAACTTATCATAAGATATCACTTATGAAGATCCTGTAAACATGGCTACACTTGAACTGAGTTAGGAAAGAGAACAGTGTCTCACATTTAGAAAACACTCTTATACCTGCTTAAGGGGGAAGGAGAGGTGGGGTGATGCATAAAACCAGAGTTTGATATAAGCACAGGTACCGTTCCAAAAACCAACTATGGAATAGACAAGACCTACACCGTCCTCAGTGAAAGGGATTCAAAACCCCATATTTCCCGCAGAGGAAAGTATCTGACTAGTAAGAATCTTAAAACCTATGTATTGATATGTCTCCGTAAGGGAATCAAGTGTGTCTAGACTGGCATAAACATGGCAGCGAGAATCAGCTCAAACCCACTATAAAAAGGAATTTCAAAAACAAAACAAAAAAACTGGGAAATTCTTTACAATTCTTCAGGGTCTCTGATGAAAGCTGGAATGACCCTATCTACAACGACAGCTGGATGTGGCATAAGGAGGGACACTTGGGACTGAGACGATTGGTGAGATTGGGTGAGCAAATGCAGATCCTTTAAAGCAATAATGCATGGCACCCATTCCATGGGTCCGAACTCTCCAGGTTGAAGGGAATATTACTACAGCTATAACATGTGCGGGAAACCTAGAGAACGGACACACTGTGAATACGAAAGGTTTCTAAAACTCAACGAATAGTCCCTCTCCTGGTGCTCCGGTTTGACTTTCCGTCTGCTTTACTATCAACCTCCCAACTTGGAGAGACAGCCCCTTTAACCTCTTGGTTCGCACAGGTTGCCAATTTGGCAGAGGATGAAAGGGAAGAGGGAGAACCAATGAGAGAGTAGCTGTTAGGCATTTGGACGGGCACATATCACTGTAATTTCCCGGCAGGAAGAAGAATTAACCAAATTCTCAGCCACCCACTGGAACCAGTATAGGTCCTGAACCAAAATTTTGGACTTGCGGTCAGCTCTCCAAAAACGAGATGAAAAATGGAGCTCAGCGACACAGCAATTCACAAACTGGCTGAGTAATAAAGGACACCTATCGTCCAAAAATCTGTTGACGGAAGGCAACGAGGCGGACTTGAAAGCGAGGCAGAATAGCAGGAAACAGATTTCAAGAGGTACGTTGGAATCACCTTTAAAGCACAGGAAGAGGGGCACAACTTCGACAATGATGCACTTGGCCAAAAAGGGCGTATGCGTTTTCTCCTGAATATATTCAGGAGAAAACGCATACGCCCTTTTTGGCCAAGCAAGCAAGCGGGCAATGCAAATCTGCACTACAAAGAAGTATCACTTCCCACCAGTCAAAAGGGACATCCACAAAATGTGTAAGAACAAGAAAGGCAAGACAGGCCCTGGAGAACAGGGAGCCTTGTTATGCTGATGGGCGGGATGTAAATTGCCAACTGCCTCTCTGGAGGAGTGCATTCTGTTCCCTAAAACAAGTAAAGAACAGAGCTACAGAGCCAAGGGCACTACCAGTCTAGGGAATATACCTTTGGAAAACTGAAAATCAATAAGACAGAGCCACCCCAAAATTTAGGGCTGCACTGCATACAAGGACCTCAACTTGGATACACCTTAAGTATCCCAGAAAATATAAACATGGTTCAAAAAATTGTGGTACTTACGTACGATGGAATATCCCTCAGCCATGAAATCAATGTCATAAGACCAGTAGCAGCAAAATGGGTGGATTCAGGTACGATGATTCTAAGTGAAATAAGTCACACAGAAAAAGAAACTTATCATAAGATATCACTTATGAAGATCCAGAAAACATGGTTACACTTGAACTGAGTTAGGAAAGAGAACAGTGTCTCACATTTAGAAAACACTCTTATACCTGCTTAAGGGGGAAGGAGAGGTGGGGTGATGCATAAAACCAGAGTTTGATATAAGCACAGGTACCGTTCCAAAAACCAACTATGGAATAGACAAGACCTACACCGTCCTCAGTGAAAGGGACTCAAAACCCCATATTTCCCGCAGAGGAAAGTATCTGACTAGTAAGAATCTTAAAACCTATGTATTGATATGTCTCCGTAAGGGAATCAAGTGTGTCTAGACTGGCATAAACATGGCAGCGAGAATCAGCTCAAACCCACTATAAAAAGGAATTTCAAAAACAAAACAAAAAAACTGGGAAATTCTTTACAATTCCTTCAGGGTCTCTGATGAAAGCTGGAATGACCCTATCTACAACGACAGCTGGATGTGGCATAAGGAGGGACACTTGGGACTGAGACGATTGGTGAGATTGGGTGAGCAAATGCAGACGCTTTAAAGCAATAATGCATGGCACCCATTCCATGGGTCCGAACTCTCCAGGTTGAAGGGAATATTACTATAGCTATAACATGTGCGGGGAACCTAGAGAACGGACACAGTGTGAATACGAAAGGTTTCTAAAACTCAAAGAATAAACCCTCTCCTGGTGCTCCGGTTTGACTTTCCGGCTTCTTTACTATCATTCTCCGAAATTGGAGAGACAGCCCCTTTAGCCTCCTGGTTCGCACAGGTTGCCAATTTGGCAGAGGATGAAAGGGAAGAGGGAGAACCAATGAGAGAGTAGCTGTTAGGCATTTGGATGGTCACATATCACTGTAATTTCCCGGCAGGAAGAAGAATTAACCAAATTCTCAGCCACCCACCGGGAACCAGTATAGGTCCTGAACCAAAATTTTGGACTTGCGGTCAGCTCTCCAAAAACGAGTTGAAAAATGGAGCTCAGGGACACAGCAATTCACAAACTGGCCGAGTAATAAAGGACAACTATCGTCCAAAAATCTGTTCAGGGAAGGCAACGAGGCGGACTTGAAAGTGAGGCAGAATAGCAGGAAACAGATTTCAAGAGGTACGTTGGAATCGCCTTTAAAGCACAGGAAGAGGGGCACAACTTCGACAATGATGCACTTGGCCAAAAAGGGCGTATGCATTTTCTCCTGAATATATTCAGGAGAAAACGCATACGCCCTTTTTGGCCAAGCAAGCAAGCGGGCAATGCAAATCTGCACTACAAAGAAGTATCACTTCCCACCGGTCAAAAGGGACATCCACAAAATGTGTAAGAACAAGAAAGGCAAGACAGGCCCTGGAGAACAGGGAGCCTTGTTATGCTGATGGGCGGGATGTAAATTGCCAACTGCCTCTCTGGAGGAGTGCATTCTGTTCCCTAAAACAAGTAAAGAACAGAGCTACAGAGCCAAGGGCACTACCAGTCTAGGGAATATACCTTTGGAAAACTGAAAATCAATAAGACAGAGCCACCCCAAAATTTAGGGCTGCACTGCATACAAGGACCTCAACTTGGATACACCTTAAGTATCCCAGAAAATATAAACATGGTTCAAAAAATTGTGGTACTTACGTACGATGGAATATCCCTCAGCCATGAAATCAATGTCATAAGACCAGTAGCAGCAAAATGGGTGGATTCAGGTACGATGATTCTAAGTGAAATAAGTCACACAGAAAAAGAAACTTATCATAAGATATCACTTATGAAGATCCTGTAAACATGGCTACACTTGAACTGAGTTAGGAAAGAGAACAGTGTCTCACATTTAGAAAACACTCTTATACCTGCTTAAGGGGGAAGGAGAGGTGGGGTGATGCATAAAACCAGAGTTTGATATAAGCACAGGTACCGTTCCAAAAACCAACTATGGAATAGACAAGACCTACACCGTCCTCAGTGAAAGGGATTCAAAACCCCGTATTTCCCGCAGAGGAAAGTATCTGACTAGTAAGAATCTTAAAACCTATGTATTGATATGTCTCCGTAAGGGAATCAAGTGTGTCTAGACTGGCATAAACATGGCAGCGAGAATCAGCTCAAACCCACTATAAAAAGGAATTTCAAAAACAAAACAAAAAAACTGGGAAATTCTTTACAATTCTTCAGGGTCTCTGATGAAAGCTGGAATGACCCTATCTACAACGACAGCTGGATGTGGCATAAGGAGGGACACTTGGGACTGAGACGATTGGTGAGATTGGGTGAGCAAATGCAGATCCTTTAAAGCAATAATGCATGGCACCCATTCCATGGGTCCGAACTCTCCAGGTTGAAGGGAATATTACTACAGCTATAACATGTGCGGGAAACCTAGAGAACGGACACACTGTGAATACGAAAGGTTTCTAAAACTCAACGAATAGTCCCTCTCCTGGTGCTCCGGTTTGACTTTCCGTCTGCTTTACTATCAACCTCCCAACTTGGAGAGACAGCCCCTTTAACCTCTTGGTTCGCACAGGTTGCCAATTTGGCAGAGGATGAAAGGGAAGAGGGAGAACCAATGAGAGAGTAGCTGTTAGGCATTTGGACGGGCACATATCACTGTAATTTCCCGGCAGGAAGAAGAATTAACCAAATTCTCAACCACCCACCGGGAACCAGTATAGGTCCTGAACCAAAATTTTGGACTTGCGGTCAGCTCACCAAAAACGAGTTGAAAAATGGAGCTCAGGGGCACAGCAATTCATAAACTGGCCGAGTAATAAAGGACAACTATCGTCCAAAAATCTGTTGAGGGAAGGCAACGAGGCGGACTTGAAAGCGAGGCAGAATAGCAGGAAACAGATTTCAAGAGGTACGTTGGAATCGCCTTTAAAGCACAGGAAGAGGGGCACAACTTCGACAATGATGCACTTGGCCAAAAAGGGCGTATGCGTTTTCCCCTGAATATATTCAGGAGAAAACGCATACGCCCTTTTTGGCCAAGCAAGCAAGCGGGCAATGCAAATCTGCACTACAAAGAAGTATCACTTCCCACCGGTCAAAAGGGACATCCACAAAATGTGTAAGAACAAGAAAGGCAAGACAGGCCCTGGAGAACAGGGAGCCTTGTTATGCTGATGGGCGGGATGTAAATTGCCAACTGCCTCTCTGGAGGAGTGCATTCTGTTCCCTAAAACAAGTAAAGAACAGAGCTACAGAGCCAGGGGCACTACCAGTCTAGGGAATATACCTTGGGAAAACTGAAAATCAATAAGACAGAGCCACCCCAAAATTTAGGGCTGCACTGCATACAAGGACCTCAACTTGGATACACCTTAAGTATCCCAGAAAATATAAACATGGTTCAAAAAATTGTGGTACTTACGTACGATGGAATATCCCTCAGCCATGAAATCAATGTCATAAGACCAGTAGCAGCAAAATGGGTGGATTCAGGTACGATGATTCTAAGTGAAATAAGTCACACAGAAAAAGAAACTTATCATAAGATATCACTTATGAAGATCCTGTAAACATGGCTACACTTGAACTGAGTTAGGAAAGAGAACAGTGTCTCACATTTAGAAAACACTCTTATACCTGCTTAAGGGGGAAGGAGAGGTGGGGTGATGCATAAAACCAGAGTTTGATATAAGCACAGGTACCGTTCCAAAAACCAACTATGGAATAGACAAGACCTACACCGTCCTCAGTGAAAGGGACTCAAAACCCCATATTTCCCGCAGAGGAAAGTATCTGACTAGTAAGAATCTTAAAACCTATGTATTGATATGTCTCCGTAAGGGAATCAAGTGTGTCTAGACTGGCATAAACATGGCAGCGAGAATCAGCTCAAACCCACTATAAAAAGGAATTTCAAAAACAAAACAAAAAAACTGGGAAATTCTTTACAATTCCTTCAGGGTCTCTGATGAAAGCTGGAATGACCCTATCTACAACGACAGCTGGATGTGGCATAAGGAGGGACACTTGGGACTGAGACGATTGTTGAGATTGGGTGAGCAAATGCAGATCCTTTAAAGCAATAATGCATGGCACCCATTCCATGGGTCCCAACTCTCCAGGTTGAAGGGAATATTACTACAGCTATAACATGTGCGGGAAACCTAGAGAACGGACACACTGTGAATACGAAAGGTTTCTAAAACTCAACGAATAGTCCCTCTCCTGGTGCTCCGGTTTGACTTTCCGTCTGCTTTACTATCAACCTCCCAACTTGGAGAGACAGCCCCTTTAACCTCTTGGTTCGCACAGGTTGCCAATTTGGCAGAGGATGAAAGGGAAGAGGGAGAACCAATGAGAGAGTAGCTGTTAGGCATTTGGACGGGCACATATCACTGTAATTTCCCGGCAGGAAGAAGAATTAACCAAATTCTCAGCCACCCACTGGGAACCAGTATAGGTCCTGAACCAAAATTTTGGACTTGCGGTCAGCTCTCCAAAAACGAGTTGAAAAATGGAGCTCAGCGACACAGCAATTCACAAACTGGCTGAGTAATAAAGGACACCTATCGTCCAAAAATCTGTTGACGGAAGGCAACGAGGCGGACTTGAAAGCGAGGCAGAATAGCAGGAAACAGATTTCAAGAGGTACGTTGGAATCGCCTTTAAAGCACAGGAAGAGGGGCACAACTTCGACAATGATGCACTTGGCCACAAAGGGCGTATGCGTTTTCTCCTGAATATATTCAGGAGAAAACGCATACGCCCCTTTTGGCCAAGCAAGCAAGCGGGCAATGCAAATCTGCACTACAAAGAAGTATCACTTCCCACCAGTCAAAAGGGACATCCACAAAATGTGTAAGAACAAGAAAGGCAAGACAGGCCCTGGAGAACAGGGAGCCTTGTTATGCTGATGGGCGGGATGTAAATTGCCAACTGCCTCTCTGGAGGAGTGCATTCTGTTCCCTAAAACAAGTAAAGAACAGAGCTACAGAGCCAAGGGCACTACCAGTCTAGGGAATATACCTTTGGAAAACTGAAAATCAATAAGACAGAGCCACCCCAAAATTTAGGGCTGCACTGCATACAAGGACCTCAACTTGGATACACCTTAAGTATCCCAGAAAATATAAACATGGTTCAAAAAATTGTGGTACTTACGTACGATGGAATATCCCTCAGCCATGAAATCAATGTCATAAGACCAGTAGCAGCAAAATGGGTGGATTCAGGTACGATGATTCTAAGTGAAATAAGTCACACAGAAAAAGAAACTTATCATAAGATATCACTTATGAAGATCCTGTAAACATGGCTACACTTGAACTGAGTTAGGAAAGAGAACAGTGTCTCACATTTAGAAAACACTCTTATACCTGCTTAAGGGGGAAGGAGAGGTGGGGTGATGCATAAACCAGAGTTTGATATAAGCACAGGTACCGTTCCAAAAACCAACTATGGAATAGACAAGACCTACACCGTCCTCAGTGAAAGGGATTCAAAACCCCATATTTCCCGCAGAGGAAAGTATCTGACTAGTAAGAATCTTAAAACCTATGTATTGATATGTCTCCGTAAGGGAATCAAGTGTGTCTAGACTGGCATAAACATGGCAGCGAGAATCAGCTCAAACCCACTATAAAAAGGAATTTCAAAAACAAAACAAAAAAACTGGGAAATTCTTTACAATTCTTCAGGGTCTCTGATGAAAGCTGGAATGACCCTATCTACAACGACAGCTGGATGTGGCATAAGGAGGGACACTTGGGACTGAGACGATTGGTGAGATTGGGTGAGCAAATGCAGATCCTTTAAAGCAATAATGCATGGCACCCATTCCATGGGTCCGAACTCTCCAGGTTGAAGGGAATATTACTACAGCTATAACATGTGCGGGAAACCTAGAGAACGGACACACTGTGAATACGAAAGGTTTCTAAAACTCAACGAATAGTCCCTCTCCTGGTGCTCCGGTTTGACTTTCCGTCTGCTTTACTATCAACCTCCCAACTTGGAGAGACAGCCCCTTTAACCTCTTGGTTCGCACAGGTTGCCAATTTGGCAGAGGATGAAAGGGAAGAGGGAGAACCAATGAGAGAGTAGCTGTTAGGCATTTGGACGGGCACATATCACTGTAATTTCCCGGCAGGAAGAAGAATTAACCAAATTCTCAGCCACCCACTGGAACCAGTATAGGTCCTGAACCAAAATTTTGGACTTGCGGTCAGCTCTCCAAAAACGAGATGAAAAATGGAGCTCAGCGACACAGCAATTCACAAACTGGCTGAGTAATAAAGGACACCTATCGTCCAAAAATCTGTTGACGGAAGGCAACGAGGCGGACTTGAAAGCGAGGCAGAATAGCAGGAAACAGATTTCAAGAGGTACGTTGGAATCGCCTTTAAAGCACAGGAAGAGGGGCACAACTTCGACAATGATGCACTTGGCCAAAAAGGGCGTATGCGTTTTCTCCTGAATATATTCAGGAGAAAACGCATACACCCTTTTTGGCCAAGCAAGCAAGCGGGCAATGCAAATCTGCACTACAAAGAAGTATCACTTCCCACCAGTCAAAAGGGACATCCACAAAATGTGTAAGAACAAGAAAGGCAAGACAGGCCCTGGAGAACAGGGAGCCTTGTTATGCTGATGGGCGGGATGTAAATTGCCAACTGCCTCTCTGGAGGAGTGCATTCTGTTCCCTAAAACAAGTAAAGAACAGAGCTACAGAGCCAAGGGCACTACCAGTCTAGGGAATATACCTTTGGAAAACTGAAAATCAATAAGACAGAGCCACCCCAAAATTTAGGGCTGCACTGCATACAAGGACCTCAACTTGGATACACCTTAAGTATCCCAGAAAATATAAACATGGTTCAAAAAATTGTGGTACTTACGTACGATGGAATATCCCTCAGCCATGAAATCAATGTCATAAGACCAGTAGCAGCAAAATGGGTGGATTCAGGTACGATGATTCTAAGTGAAATAAGTCACACAGAAAAAGAAACTTATCATAAGATATCACTTATGAAGATCCAGAAAACATGGTTACACTTGAACTGAGTTAGGAAAGAGAACAGTGTCTCACATTTAGAAAACACTCTTATACCTGCTTAAGGGGGAAGGAGAGGTGGGGTGATGCATAAAACCAGAGTTTGATATAAGCACAGGTACCGTTCCAAAAACCAACTATGGAATAGACAAGACCTACACCGTCCTCAGTGAAAGGGACTCAAAACCCCATATTTCCCGCAGAGGAAAGTATCTGACTAGTAAGAATCTTAAAACCTATGTATTGATATGTCTCCGTAAGGGAATCAAGTGTGTCTAGACTGGCATAAACATGGCAGCGAGAATCAGCTCAAACCCACTATAAAAAGGAATTTCAAAAACAAAACAAAAAAACTGGGAAATTCTTTACAATTCCTTCAGGGTCTCTGATGAAAGCTGGAATGACCCTATCTACAACGACAGCTGGATGTGGCATAAGGAGGGACACTTGGGACTGAGACGATTGGTGAGATTGGGTGAGCAAATGCAGACGCTTTAAAGCAATAATGCATGGCACCCATTCCATGGGTCCGAACTCTCCAGGTTGAAGGGAATATTACTATAGCTATAACATGTGCGGGAAACCTAGAGAACGGACACAGTGTGAATACGAAAGGTTTCTAAAACTCAAAGAATAAACCCTCTCCTGGTGCTCCGGTTTGACTTTCCGGCTTCTTTACTATCATTCTCCGAAATTGGAGAGACAGCCCCTTTAGCCTCCTGGTTCGCACAGGTTGCCAATTTGGCAGAGGATGAAAGGGAAGAGGGAGAACCAATGAGAGAGTAGCTGTTAGGCATTTGGATGGTCACATATCACTGTAATTTCCCGGCAGGAAGAAGAATTAACCAAATTCTCAGCCACCCACCGGGAACCAGTATAGGTCCTGAACCAAAATTTTGGACTTGCGGTCAGCTCTCCAAAAACGAGTTGAAAAATGGAGCTCAGGGACACAGCAATTCACAAACTGGCCGAGTAATAAAGGACAACTATCGTCCAAAAATCTGTTCAGGGAAGGCAACGAGGCGGACTTGAAAGTGAGGCAGAATAGCAGGAAACAGATTTCAAGAGGTACGTTGGAATCGCCTTTAAAGCACAGGAAGAGGGGCACAACTTCGACAATGATGCACTTGGCCAAAAAGGGCGTATGCATTTTCTCCTGAATATATTCAGGAGAAAACGCATACGCCCTTTTTGGCCAAGCAAGCAAGCGGGCAATGCAAATCTGCACTACAAAGAAGTATCACTTCCCACCGGTCAAAAGGGACATCCACAAAATGTGTAAGAACAAGAAAGGCAAGACAGGCCCTGGAGAACAGGGAGCCTTGTTATGCTGATGGGCGGGATGTAAATTGCCAACTGCCTCTCTGGAGGAGTGCATTCTGTTCCCTAAAACAAGTAAAGAACAGAGCTACAGAGCCAAGGGCACTACCAGTCTAGGGAATATACCTTGGGAAAACTGAAAATCAATAAGACAGAGCCACCCCAAAATTTAGGGCTGCACTGCATACAAGGACCTCAACTTGGATACACCTTAAGTATCCCAGAAAATATAAACATGGTTCAAAAAATTGTGGTACTTACGTACGATGGAATATCCCTCAGCCATGAAATCAATGTCATATGACCAGTAGCAGCAAAATGGGTGGATTCAGGTACGATGATTCTAAGTGAAATAAGTCACACAGAAAAAGAAACTTATCATAAGATATCACTTATGAAGATCCTGTAAACATGGCTACACTTGAACTGAGTTAGGAAAGAGAACAGTGTCTCACATTTAGAAAACACTCTTATACCTGCTTAAGGGGGAAGGAGAGGTGGGGTGATGCATAAAACCAGAGTTTGATATAAGCACAGGTACCGTTCCAATAACCAACTATGGAATAGACAAGACCTACACCGTCCTCAGTGAAAGGGACTCAAAACCCCATATTTCCCACAGAGGAAAATATCTGACTAGTAAGAATCTTAAAACCTATGTATTGATATGTCTCCGTAAGGGAATCAAGTGTGTCTAGACTGGCATAAACATGGCAGAGAGAACCAGCTCAAACCCACTATAAAAAGGAATTTCAAAAACAAAACAAAAAAACTGGGAAATTCTTTACAATTCCTTCAGGGTCTCTGATGAAAGCTGGAATGACCCGATATACAACGACAGCTGGATGTGGCATAAGGAGGGACACTTGGGACTGAGACGATTGGTGAGATTGGGTGAGCAAATGCAGACCCTTTAAAGCAATAATGCATGGCACCCATTCCATGGGTCCGAACTCTCCAGGTTGAAGGGAATATTACTACAGCTATAACATGTGCGGGAAACCTAGAGAACGGACACACTGTGAATACGAAAGGTTTCTAAAACTCAAAGAATAGACCCTCTCCTGGTGCTCCGGTTTGACTTTCCGTCTGCTTTACTATCAACCTCCCAACTTGGAGAGACAGCCCCTTTAACCTCTTGGTTCGCACAGGTTGCCAATTTGGCAGAGGATGAAAGGGAAGAGGGAGAACCAATGAGAGAGTAGCTGTTAGGCATTTGGACGGGCACATATCACTGTAATTTCCCGGCAGGAAGAAGAATTAACCAAATTCTCAGCCACCCACCGGGAACCAGTATAGGTCCTGAACCAAAATTTTGGACTTGCGGTCAGCTCACCAAAAACGAGTTGAAAAATGGAGCTCAGGGGCACAGCAATTCACAAACTGGCCGAGTAATAAAGGACAACTATCGTCCAAAAATCTGTTGAGGGAAGGCAACGAGGCGGACTTGAAAGTGAGGCAGAATAGCAGGAAACAGACTTCAAGAGGTACGTTGGAATCGCCTTTAAAGCACAGGAAGAGGGGCACAACTTCGACAATGACGCACTTGGCCAAAAAGGGCGTATGCGTTTTCTCCTGAATATATTCAGGAGAAAACGCATACGCCCTTTTTGGCCAAGCAAGCAAGCGGGCAATGCAAATCTGCACTACAAAGAAGTATCACTTCCCACCGGTCAAAAGGGACATCCACAAAATGTGTAAGAACAAGAAAGGCAAGACAGGCCCTGGAGAACAGGGAGCCTTGTTATGCTGATGGGCGGGATGTAAATTGCCAACTGCCTCTCTGGAGGAGTGCATTCTGTTCCCTAAAACAAGTAAAGAACAGAGCTACAGAGCCAAGGGCACTACCAGTCTAGGGAATATACCTTGGGAAAACTGAAAATCAGTAAGACAGAGCCACCCCAAAATTTAGGGCTGCACTGCATACAAGGACCTCAACTTGGATACACCTTAAGTATCCCAGAAAATATAAACATGGTTCAAAAAATTGTGGTACTTACGTACGATGGAATATCCCTCAGCCATGAAATCAATGTCATAAGACCAGTAGCAGCAAAATGGGTGGATTCAGGTACGATGATTCTAAGTGAAATAAATCACACAGAAAAAGAAACTTATCATAAGATATCACTTATAAAGATCCTGTAAACATGGCTACACTTGAACTGAGTTAGGAAAGAGAACAGTGTCTCACATTTAGAAAACACTCTTATACCTGCTTAAGGGGGAAGGAGAGGTGGGGTGATGCATAAAACCAGAGTTTGATATAAGCACAGGTACCGTTCCAAAAACCAACTATGGAATAGACAAGACCTACACCGTCCTCAGCGAAAGGGACTCAAAACCCCATATTTCCCGCAGAGGAAAATATCTGACTAGTAAGAATCTTAAAACCTATGTATTGATATGTCTCCGTAAGGGAATCAAGTGTGTCTAGACTGGCATAAACATGGCAGCGAGAATCAGCTCAAACCCACTATAAAAAGGAATTTCAAAAACAAAACAAAAAAACTGGGAAATTCTTTACAATTCCTTCAGGGTCTCTGATGAAAGCTGGAATGACCCTATCTACAACGACAGCTGGATGTGGCATAAGGAGGGACACTTGGGACTGAGACGATTGGTGAGATTGGGTGAGCAAATGCAGACGCTTTAAAGCAATAATGCATGGCACCCATTCCATGGGTCCGAACTCTCCAGGTTGAAGGGAATATTACTATAGCTATAACATGTGCGGGAAACCTAGAGAACGGACACAGTGTGAATACGAAAGGTTTCTAAAACTCAAAGAATAAACCCTCTCCTGGTGCTCCGGTTTGACTTTCCGGCTTCTTTACTATCATTCTCCGAAATTGGAGAGACAGCCCCTTTAGCCTCCTGGTTCGCACAGGTTGCCAATTTGGCAGAGGATGAAAGGGAAGAGGGAGAACCAATGAGAGAGTAGCTGTTAGGCATTTGGACGGGCACATATCACTGTAATTTCCCGGCAGGAAGAAGAATTAACCAAATTCTCAGCCACCCACCGGGAACCAGTATAGGTCCTGAACCAAAATTTTGGACTTGCGGTCAGCTCACCAAAAACGAGTTGAAAAATGGAGCTCAGGGACACAGCAATTCACAAACTGGCCGAGTAATAAAGGACAACTATCGTCCAAAAATCTGTTCAGGGAAGGCAACGAGGCGGACTTGAAAGTGAGGCAGAATAGCAGGAAACAGATTTCAAGAGGTACGTTGGAATCGCCTTTAAAGCACAGGAAGAGGGGCACAACTTCGACAATGATGCACTTGGCGAAAAAGGGCGTATGCATTTTCTCCTGAATATATTCAGGAGAAAACGCATACGCCCTTTTTGGCCAAGCAAGCAAGCGGGCAATGCAAATCTGCACTACAAAGAAGTATCACTTCCCACCGGTCAAAAGGGACATCCACAAAATGTGTAAGAACAAGAAAGGCAAGACAGGCCCTGGAGAACAGGGAGCCTTGTTATGCTGATGGGCGGGATGTAAATTGCCAACTGCCTCTCTGGAGGAGTGCATTCTGTTCCCTAAAACAAGTAAAGAACAGAGCTACAGAGCCAAGGGCACTACCAGTCTAGGGAATATACCTTGGGAAAACTGAAAATCAATAAGACAGAGCCACCCCAAAATTTAGGGCTGCACTGCATACAAGGACCTCAACTTGGATACACCTTAAGTATCCCAGAAAATATAAACATGGTTCAAAAAATTGTGGTACTTACGTACGATGGAATATCCCTCAGCCATGAAATCAATGTCATAAGACCAGTAGCAGCAAAATGGGTGGATTCAGGTACGATGATTCTAAGTGAAATAAGTCACACAGAAAAAGAAACTTATCATAAGATATCACTTATGAAGATCCTGTAAACATGGCTACACTTGAACTGAGTTAGGAAAGAGAACAGTGTCTCACATTTAGAAAACACTCTTATACCTGCTTAAGGGGGAAGGAGAGGTGGGGTGATGCATAAAACCAGAGTTTGATATAAGCACAGGTACCGTTCCAATAACCAACTATGGAATAGACAAGACCTACACCGTCCTCAGTGAAAGGAACTCAAAACCCCATATTTCCCACAGAGGAAAATATCTGACTAGTAAGAATCTTAAAACCTATGTATTGATATGTCTCCGTAAGGGAATCAAGTGTGTCTAGACTGGCATAAACATGGCAGAGAGAATCAGCTCAAACCCACTATAAAAAGGAATTTCAAAAACAAAACAAAAAAACTGGGAAATTCTTTACAATTCCTTCAGGGTCTCTGATGAAAGCTGGAATGACCCGATATACAACGACAGCTGGATGTGGCATAAGGAGGGACACTTGGGACTGAGACGATTGGTGAGATTGGGTGAGCAAATGCAGACCCTTTAAAGCAATAATGCATGGCACCCATTCCATGGGTCCGAACTCTCCAGGTTGAAGGGAATATTACTACAGCTATAACATGTGCGGGAAACCTAGAGAACGGACACACTGTGAATACGAAAGGTTTCTAAAACTCAAAGAATAGACCCTCTCCTGGTGCTCCGGTTTGACTTTCTGTCTGCTTTACTATCAACCTCCCAACTTGGAGAGACAGCCCCTTTAACCTCTTGGTTCGCACAGGTTGCCAATTTGGCAGAGGATGAAAGGGAAGAGGGAGAACCAATGAGAGAGTAGCTGTTAGGCATTTGGACGGGCACATATCACTGTAATTTCCCGGCAGGAAGAAGAATTAACCAAATTCTCAGCCACCCACCGGGAACCAGTATAGGTCCTGAACCAAAATTTTGGACTTGCGGTCAGCTCACCAAAAACGAGTTGAAAAATGGAGCTCAGGGGCACAGCAATTCACAAACTGGCCGAGTAATAAAGGACAACTATCGTCCAAAAATCTGTTGAGGGAAGGCAACGAGGCGGACTTGAAAGTGAGGCAGAATAGCAGGAAACAGACTTCAAGAGGTACGTTGGAATCGCCTTTAAAGCACAGGAAGAGGGGCACAACTTCGACAATGACGCACTTGGCCAAAAAGGGCGTATGCGTTTTCTCCTGAATATATTCAGGAGAAAACGCATACGCCCTTTTTGGCCAAGCAAGCAAGCGGGCAATGCAAATCTGCACTACAAAGAAGTATCACTTCCCACCGGTCAAAAGGGACATCCACAAAATGTGTAAGAACAAGAAAGGCAAGACAGGCCCTGGAGAACAGGGAGCCTTGTTATGCTGATGGGCGGGATGTAAATTGCCAACTGCCTCTCTGGAGGAGTGCATTCTGTTCCCTAAAACAAGTAAAGAACAGAGCTACAGAGCCAAGGGCACTACCAGTCTAGGGAATATACCTTGGGAAAACTGAAAATCAATAAGACAGAGCCACCCCAAAATTTAGGGCTGCACTGCATACAAGGACCTCAACTTGGATACACCTTAAGTATCCCAGAAAATATAAACATGGTTCAAAAAATTGTGGTACTTACGTACGATGGAATATCCCTCAGCCATGAAATCAATGTCATAAGACCAGTAGCAGCAAAATGGGTGGATTCAGGTACGATGATTCTAAGTGAAATAAGTCACACAGAAAAAGAAACTTATCATAAGATATCACTTATGAAGATCCTGTAAACATGGCTACACTTGAACTGAGTTAGGAAAGAGAACAGTGTCTCACATTTAGAAAACACTCTTATACCTGCTTAAGGGGGAAGGAGAGGTGGGGTGATGCATAAAACCAGAGTTTGATATAAGCACAGGTACCGTTCCAAAAACCAACTATGGAATAGACAAGACCTACACCGTCCTCAGTGAAAGGGACTCAAAACCCCATATTTCCCGCAGAGGAAAGTATCTGACTAGTAAGAATCTTAAAACCTATGTATTGATATGTCTCCGTAAGGGAATCAAGTGTGTCTAGACTGGCATAAACATGGCAGCGAGAATCAGCTCAAACCCACTATAAAAAGGAATTTCAAAAACAAAACAAAAAAACTGGGAAATTCTTTACAATTCCTTCAGGGTCTCTGATGAAAGCTGGAATGACCCTATCTACAACGACAGCTGGATGTGGCATAAGGAGGGACACTTGGGACTGAGACGATTGTTGAGATTGGGTGAGCAAATGCAGATCCTTTAAAGCAATAATGCATGGCACCCATTCCATGTGTCCGAACTCTCCAGGTTGAAGGGAATATTACTACAGCTATAACATGTGCGGGAAACCTAGAGAACGGACACACTGTGAATACGAAAGGTTTCTAAAACTCAACGAATAGTCCCTCTCCTGGTGCTCCGGTTTGACTTTCCGTCTGCTTTACTATCAACCTCCCAACTTGGAGAGACAGCCCCTTTAACCTCTTGGTTCGCACAGGTTGCCAATTTGGCAGAGGATGAAAGGGAAGAGGGAGAACCAATGAGAGAGTAGCTGTTAGGCATTTGGACGGGCACATATCACTGTAATTTCCCGGCAGGAAGAAGAATTAACCAAATTCTCAGCCACCCACTGGGAACCAGTATAGGTCCTGAACCAAAATTTTGGACTTGCGGTCAGCTCTCCAAAAACGAGTTGAAAAATGGAGCTCAGCGACACAGCAATTCACAAACTGGCTGAGTAATAAAGGACACCTATCGTCCAAAAATCTGTTGACGGAAGGCAACGAGGCGGACTTGAAAGCGAGGCAGAATAGCAGGAAACAGATTTCAAGAGGTACGTTGGAATCGCCTTTAAAGCACAGGAAGAGGGGCACAACTTCGACAATGATGCACTTGGCCACAAAGGGCGTATGCGTTTTCTCCTGAATATATTCAGGAGAAAACGCATACGCCCCTTTTGGCCAAGCAAGCAAGCGGGCAATGCAAATCTGCACTACAAAGAAGTATCACTTCCCACCAGTCAAAAGGGACATCCACAAAATGTGTAAGAACAAGAAAGGCAAGACAGGCCC
Organism: Hyperoodon ampullatus; assembly: GCF_949752795.1. Taxonomy (NCBI): domain Eukaryota; kingdom Metazoa; phylum Chordata; class Mammalia; order Artiodactyla; family Ziphiidae; genus Hyperoodon; species Hyperoodon ampullatus. The sequence goes on from NW_027640750.1 coordinate 794,904, forward strand.
TGGAGAACAGGGAGCCTTGTTATGCTGATGGGCGGGATGTAAATTGCCAACTGCCTCTCTGGAGGAGTGCATTCTGTTCCCTAAAACAAGTAAAGAACAGAGCTACAGAGCCAAGGGCACTACCAGTCTAGGGAATATACCTTTGGAAAACTGAAAATCAATAAGACAGAGCCACCCCAAAATTTAGGGCTGCACTGCATACAAGGACCTCAACTTGGATACACCTTAAGTATCCCAGAAAATATAAACATGGTTCAAAAAATTGTGGTACTTACGTACGATGGAATATCCCTCAGCCATGAAATCAATGTCATAAGACCAGTAGCAGCAAAATGGGTGGATTCAGGTACGATGATTCTAAGTGAAATAAGTCACACAGAAAAAGAAACTTATCATAAGATATCACTTATGAAGATCCTGTAAACATGGCTACACTTGAACTGAGTTAGGAAAGAGAACAGTGTCTCACATTTAGAAAACACTCTTATACCTGCTTAAGGGGGAAGGAGAGGTGGGGTGATGCATAAAACCAGAGTTTGATATAAGCACAGGTACCGTTCCAAAAACCAACTATGGAATAGACAAGACCTACACCGTCCTCAGTGAAAGGGATTCAAAACCCCATATTTCCCGCAGAGGAAAGTATCTGACTAGTAAGAATCTTAAAACCTATGTATTGATATGTCTCCGTAAGGGAATCAAGTGTGTCTAGACTGGCATAAACATGGCAGCGAGAATCAGCTCAAACCCACTATAAAAAGGAATTTCAAAAACAAAACAAAAAAACTGGGAAATTCTTTACAATTCCTTCAGGGTCTCTGATGAAAGCTGGAATGACCCTATCTACAACGACAGCTGGATGTGGCATAAGGAGGGACACTTGGGACTGAGACGATTGGTGAGATTGGGTGAGCAAATGCAGACGCTTTAAAGCAATAATGCATGGCACCCATTCCATGGGTCCGAACTCTCCAGGTTGAAGGGAATATTACTATAGCTATAACATGTGCGGGAAACCTAGAGAACGGACACAGTGTGAATACGAAAGGTTTCTAAAACTCAAAGAATAAACCCTCTCCTGGTGCTCCGGTTTGACTTTCCGGCTTCTTTACTATCATTCTCCGAAATTGGAGAGACAGCCCCTTTAGCCTCCTGGTTCGCACAGGTTGCCAATTTGGCAGAGGATGAAAGGGAAGAGGGAGAACCAATGAGAGAGTAGCTGTTAGGCATTTGGACGGGCACATATCACTGTAATTTCCCGGCAGGAAGAAGAATTAACCAAATTCTCAGCCACCCACCGGGAACCAGTATAGGTCCTGAACCAAAATTTTGGACTTGCGGTCAGCTCACCAAAAACGAGTTGAAAAATGGAGCTCAGGGACACAGCAATTCACAAACTGGCCGAGTAATAAAGGACAACTATCGTCCAAAAATCTGTTCAGGGAAGGCAACGAGGCGGACTTGAAAGTGAGGCAGAATAGCAGGAAACAGATTTCAAGAGGTACGTTGGAATCGCCTTTAAAGCACAGGAAGAGGGGCACAACTTCGACAATGATGCACTTGGCCAAAAAGGGCGTATGCATTTTCTCCTGAATATATTCAGGAGAAAACGCATACGCCCTTTTTGGCCAAGCAAGCAAGCGGGCAATGCAAATCTGCACTACAAAGAAGTATCACTTCCCACCGGTCAAAAGGGACATCCACAAAATGTGTAAGAACAAGAAAGGCAAGACAGGCCCTGGAGAACAGGGAGCCTTGTTATGCTGATGGGCGGGATGTAAATTGCCAACTGCCTCTCTGGAGGAGTGCATTCTGTTCCCTAAAACAAGTAAAGAACAGAGCTACAGAGCCAAGGGCACTACCAGTCTAGGGAATATACCTTGGGAAAACTGAAAATCAATAAGACAGAGCCACCCCAAAATTTAGGGCTGCACTGCATACAAGGACCTCAACTTGGATACACCTTAAGTATCCCAGAAAATATAAACATGGTTCAAAAAATTGTGGTACTTACGTACGATGGAATATCCCTCAGCCATGAAATCAATGTCATAAGACCAGTAGCAGCAAAATGGGTGGATTCAGGTACGATGATTCTAAGTGAAATAAGTCACACAGAAAAAGAAACTTATCATAAGATATCACTTATGAAGATCCTGTAAACATGGCTACACTTGAACTGAGTTAGGAAAGAGAACAGTGTCTCACATTTAGAAAACACTCTTATACCTGCTTAAGGGGGAAGGAGAGGTGGGGTGATGCATAAAACCAGAGTTTGATATAAGCACAGGTACCGTTCCAAAAACCAACTATGGAATAGACAAGACCTACACCGTCCTCAGTGAAAGGAACTCAAAACCCCATATTTCCCACAGAGGAAAATATCTGACTAGTAAGAATCTTAAAACCTATGTATTGATATGTCTCCGTAAGGGAATCAAGTGTGTCTAGACTGGCATAAACATGGCAGAGAGAATCAGCTCAAACCCACTATAAAAAGGAATTTCAAAAACAAAACAAAAAAACTGGGAAATTCTTTACAATTCCTTCAGGGTCTCTGATGAAAGCTGGAATGACCCGATATACAACGACAGCTGGATGTGGCATAAGGAGGGACACTTGGGACTGAGACGATTGGTGAGATTGGGTGAGCAAATGCAGACCCTTTAAAGCAATAATGCATGGCACCCATTCCATGGGTCCGAACTCTCCAGGTTGAAGGGAATATTACTACAGCTATAACATGTGCGGGAAACCTAGAGAACGGACACACTGTGAATACGAAAGGTTTCTAAAACTCAAAGAATAGACCCTCTCCTGGTGCTCCGGTTTGACTTTCTGTCTGCTTTACTATCAACCTCCCAACTTGGAGAGACAGCCCCTTTAACCTCTTGGTTCGCACAGGTTGCCAATTTGGCAGAGGATGAAAGGGAAGAGGGAGAACCAATGAGAGAGTAGCTGTTAGGCATTTGGACGGGCACATATCACTGTAATTTCCCGGCAGGAAGAAGAATTAACCAAATTCTCAGCCACCCACCGGGAACCAGTATAGGTCCTGAACCAAAATTTTGGACTTGCGGTCAGCTCACCAAAAACGAGTTGAAAAATGGAGCTCAGGGGCACAGCAATTCACAAACTGGCCGAGTAATAAAGGACAACTATCGTCCAAAAATCTGTTGAGGGAAGGCAACGAGGCGGACTTGAAAGTGAGGCAGAATAGCAGGAAACAGACTTCAAGAGGTACGTTGGAATCGCCTTTAAAGCACAGGAAGAGGGGCACAACTTCGACAATGACGCACTTGGCCAAAAAGGGCGTATGCGTTTTCTCCTGAATATATTCAGGAGAAAACGCATACGCCCTTTTTGGCCAAGCAAGCAAGCGGGCAATGCAAATCTGCACTACAAAGAAGTATCACTTCCCACCGGTCAAAAGGGACATCCACAAAATGTGTAAGAACAAGAAAGGCAAGACAGGCCCTGGAGAACAGGGAGCCTTGTTATGCTGATGGGCGGGATGTAAATTGCCAACTGCCTCTCTGGAGGAGTGCATTCTGTTCCCTAAAACAAGTAAAGAACAGAGCTACAGAGCCAAGGGCACTACCAGTCTAGGGAATATACCTTGGGAAAACTGAAAATCAATAAGACAGAGCCACCCCAAAATTTAGGGCTGCACTGCATACAAGGACCTCAACTTGGATACACCTTAAGTATCCCAGAAAATATAAACATGGTTCAAAAAATTGTGGTACTTACGTACGATGGAATATCCCTCAGCCATGAAATCAATGTCATAAGACCAGTAGCAGCAAAATGGGTGGATTCAGGTACGATGATTCTAAGTGAAATAAGTCACACAGAAAAAGAAACTTATCATAAGATATCACTTATGAAGATCCTGTAAACATGGCTACACTTGAACTGAGTTAGGAAAGAGAACAGTGTCTCACATTTAGAAAACACTCTTATACCTGCTTAAGGGGGAAGGAGAGGTGGGGTGATGCATAAAACCAGAGTTTGATATAAGCACAGGTACCGTTCCAAAAACCAACTATGGAATAGACAAGACCTACACCGTCCTCAGTGAAAGGGACTCAAAACCCCATATTTCCCGCAGAGGAAAGTATCTGACTAGTAAGAATCTTAAAACCTATGTATTGATATGTCTCCGTAAGGGAATCAAGTGTGTCTAGACTGGCATAAACATGGCAGCGAGAATCAGCTCAAACCCACTATAAAAAGGAATTTCAAAAACAAAACAAAAAAACTGGGAAATTCTTTACAATTCCTTCAGGGTCTCTGATGAAAGCTGGAATGACCCTATCTACAACGACAGCTGGATGTGGCATAAGGAGGGACACTTGGGACTGAGACGATTGTTGAGATTGGGTGAGCAAATGCAGATCCTTTAAAGCAATAATGCATGGCACCCATTCCATGTGTCCGAACTCTCCAGGTTGAAGGGAATATTACTACAGCTATAACATGTGCGGGAAACCTAGAGAACGGACACACTGTGAATACGAAAGGTTTCTAAAACTCAACGAATAGTCCCTCTCCTGGTGCTCCGGTTTGACTTTCCGTCTGCTTTACTATCAACCTCCCAACTTGGAGAGACAGCCCCTTTAACCTCTTGGTTCGCACAGGTTGCCAATTTGGCAGAGGATGAAAGGGAAGAGGGAGAACCAATGAGAGAGTAGCTGTTAGGCATTTGGACGGGCACATATCACTGTAATTTCCCGGCAGGAAGAAGAATTAACCAAATTCTCAGCCACCCACTGGGAACCAGTATAGGTCCTGAACCAAAATTTTGGACTTGCGGTCAGCTCTCCAAAAACGAGTTGAAAAATGGAGCTCAGCGACACAGCAATTCACAAACTGGCTGAGTAATAAAGGACACCTATCGTCCAAAAATCTGTTGACGGAAGGCAACGAGGCGGACTTGAAAGCGAGGCAGAATAGCAGGAAACAGATTTCAAGAGGTACGTTGGAATCGCCTTTAAAGCACAGGAAGAGGGGCACAACTTCGACAATGATGCACTTGGCCACAAAGGGCGTATGCGTTTTCTCCTGAATATATTCAGGAGAAAACGCATACGCCCCTTTTGGCCAAGCAAGCAAGCGGGCAATGCAAATCTGCACTACAAAGAAGTATCACTTCCCACCAGTCAAAAGGGACATCCACAAAATGTGTAAGAACAAGAAAGGCAAGACAGGCCCTGGAGAACAGGGAGCCTTGTTATGCTGATGGGCGGGATGTAAATTGCCAACTGCCTCTCTGGAGGAGTGCATTCTGTTCCCTAAAACAAGTAAAGAACAGAGCTACAGAGCCAAGGGCACTACCAGTCTAGGGAATATACCTTTGGAAAACTGAAAATCAATAAGACAGAGCCACCCCAAAATTTAGGGCTGCACTGCATACAAGGACCTCAACTTGGATACACCTTAAGTATCCCAGAAAATATAAACATGGTTCAAAAAATTGTGGTACTTACGTACGATGGAATATCCCTCAGCCATGAAATCAATGTCATAAGACCAGTAGCAGCAAAATGGGTGGATTCAGGTACGATGATTCTAAGTGAAATAAGTCACACAGAAAAAGAAACTTATCATAAGATATCACTTATGAAGATCCTGTAAACATGGCTACACTTGAACTGAGTTAGGAAAGAGAACAGTGTCTCACATTTAGAAAACACTCTTATACCTGCTTAAGGGGGAAGGAGAGGTGGGGTGATGCATAAAACCAGAGTTTGATATAAGCACAGGTACCGTTCCAAAAACCAACTATGGAATAGACAAGACCTACACCGTCCTCAGTGAAAGGGATTCAAAACCCCATATTTCCCGCAGAGGAAAGTATCTGACTAGTAAGAATCTTAAAACCTATGTATTGATATGTCTCCGTAAGGGAATCAAGTGTGTCTAGACTGGCATAAACATGGCAGCGAGAATCAGCTCAAACCCACTATAAAAAGGAATTTCAAAAACAAAACAAAAAAACTGGGAAATTCTTTACAATTCTTCAGGGTCTCTGATGAAAGCTGGAATGACCCTATCTACAACGACAGCTGGATGTGGCATAAGGAGGGACACTTGGGACTGAGACGATTGGTGAGATTGGGTGAGCAAATGCAGATCCTTTAAAGCAATAATGCATGGCACCCATTCAATGGGTCCGAACTCTCCAGGTTGAAGGGAATATTACTACAGCTATAACATGTGCGGGAAACCTAGAGAACGGACACACTGTGAATACGAAAGGTTTCTAAAACTCAACGAATAGTCCCTCTCCTGGTGCTCCGGTTTGACTTTCCGTCTGCTTTACTATCAACCTCCCAACTTGGAGAGACAGCCCCTTTAACCTCTTGGTTCGCACAGGTTGCCAATTTGGCAGAGGATGAAAGGGAAGAGGGAGAACCAATGAGAGAGTAGCTGTTAGGCATTTGGACGGGCACATATCACTGTAATTTCCCGGCAGGAAGAAGAATTAACCAAATTCTCAGCCACCCACTGGAACCAGTATAGGTCCTGAACCAAAATTTTGGACTTGCGGTCAGCTCTCCAAAAACGAGATGAAAAATGGAGCTCAGCGACACAGCAATTCACAAACTGGCTGAGTAATAAAGGACACCTATCGTCCAAAAATCTGTTGACGGAAGGCAACGAGGCGGACTTGAAAGCGAGGCAGAATAGCAGGAAACAGATTTCAAGAGGTACGTTGGAATCGCCTTTAAAGCACAGGAAGAGGGGCACAACTTCGACAATGATGCACTTGGCCAAAAAGGGCGTATGCGTTTTCTCCTGAATATATTCAGGAGAAAACGCATACGCCCTTTTTGGCCAAGCAAGCAAGCGGGCAATGCAAATCTGCACTACAAAGAAGTATCACTTCCCACCAGTCAAAAGGGACATCCACAAAATGTGTAAGAACAAGAAAGGCAAGACAGGCCCTGGAGAACAGGGAGCCTTGTTATGCTGATGGGCGGGATGTAAATTGCCAACTGCCTCTCTGGAGGAGTGCATTCTGTTCCCTAAAACAAGTAAAGAACAGAGCTACAGAGCCAAGGGCACTACCAGTCTAGGGAATATACCTTTGGAAAACTGAAAATCAATAAGACAGAGCCACCCCAAAATTTAGGGCTGCACTGCATACAAGGACCTCAACTTGGATACACCTTAAGTATCCCAGAAAATATAAACATGGTTCAAAAAATTGTGGTACTTACGTACGATGGAATATCCCTCAGCCATGAAATCAATGTCATATGACCAGTAGCAGCAAAATGGGTGGATTCAGGTACGATGATTCTAAGTGAAATAAGTCACACAGAAAAAGAAACTTATCATAAGATATCACTTATGAAGATCCAGAAAACATGGTTACACTTGAACTGAGTTAGGAAAGAGAACAGTGTCTCACATTTAGAAAACACTCTTATACCTGCTTAAGGGGGAAGGAGAGGTGGGGTGATGCATAAAACCAGAGTTTGATATAAGCACAGGTACCGTTCCAAAAACCAACTATGGAATAGACAAGACCTACACCGTCCTCAGTGAAAGGGACTCAAAACCCCATATTTCCCGCAGAGGAAAGTATCTGACTAGTAAGAATCTTAAAACCTATGTATTGATATGTCTCCGTAAGGGAATCAAGTGTGTCTAGACTGGCATAAACATGGCAGAGAGAACCAGCTCAAACCCACTATAAAAAGGAATTTCAAAAACAAAACAAAAAAACTGGGAAATTCTTTACAATTCCTTCAGGGTCTCTGATGAAAGCTGGAATGACCCGATATACAACGACAGCTGGATGTGGCATAAGGAGGGACACTTGGGACTGAGACGATTGGTGAGATTGGGTGAGCAAATGCAGACCCTTTAAAGCAATAATGCATGGCACCCATTCCATGGGTCCGAACTCTCCAGGTTGAAGGGAATATTACTACAGCTATAACATGTGCGGGAAACCTAGAGAACGGAAACACTGTGAATACGAAAGCTTTCTAAAACTCAAAGAATAGACCCTCTCCTGGTGCTCCGGTTTGACTTTCCGTCTGCTTTACTATCAACCTCCCAACTTGGAGAGACAGCCCCTTTAACCTCTTGGTTCGCACAGGTTGCCAATTTGGCAGAGGATGAAAGGGAAGAGGGAGAACCAATGAGAGAGTAGCTGTTAGGCATTTGGACGGGCACATATCACTGTAATTTCCCGGCAGGAAGAAGAATTAACCAAATTCTCAGCCACCCACCGGGAACCAGTATAGGTCCTGAACCAAAATTTTGGACTTGCGGTCAGCTCACCAAAAACGAGTTGAAAAATGGAGCTCAGGGGCACAGCAATTCACAAACTGGCCGAGTAATAAAGGACAACTATCGTCCAAAAATCTGTTGAGGGAAGGCAACGAGGCGGACTTGAAAGTGAGGCAGAATAGCAGGAAACAGACTTCAAGAGGTACGTTGGAATCGCCTTTAAAGCACAGGAAGAGGGGCACAACTTCGACAATGACGCACTTGGCCAAAAAGGGCGTATGCGTTTTCTCCTGAATATATTCAGGAGAAAACGCATACGCCCTTTTTGGCCAAGCAAGCAAGCGGGCAATGCAAATCTGCACTACAAAGAAGTATCACTTCCCACCGGTCAAAAGGGACATCCACAAAATGTGTAAGAACAAGAAAGGCAAGACAGGCCCTGGAGAACAGGGAGCCTTGTTATGCTGATGGGCGGGATGTAAATTGCCAACTGCCTCTCTGGAGGAGTGCATTCTGTTCCCTAAAACAAGTAAAGAACAGAGCTACAGAGCCAAGGGCACTACCAGTCTAGGGAATATACCTTGGGAAAACTGAAAATCAGTAAGACAGAGCCACCCCAAAATTTAGGGCTACACTGCATACAAGGACCTCAACTTGGATACACCTTAAGTATCCCAGAAAATATAAACATGGTTCAAAAAATTGTGGTACTTACGTACGATGGAATATCCCTCAGCCATGAAATCAATGTCATAAGACCAGTAGCAGCAAAATGGGTGGATTCAGGTACGATGATTCTAAGTGAAATAAATCACACAGAAAAAGAAACTTATCATAAGATATCACTTATAAAGATCCTGTAAACATGGCTACACTTGAACTGAGTTAGGAAAGAGAACAGTGTCTCACATTTAGAAAACACTCTTATACCTGCTTAAGGGGGAAGGAGAGGTGGGGTGATGCATAAAACCAGAGTTTGATATAAGCACAGGTACCGTTCCAAAAACCAACTATGGAATAGACAAGACCTACACCGTCCTCAGCGAAAGGGACTCAAAACCCCATATTTCCCGCAGAGGAAAATATCTGACTAGTAAGAATCTTAAAACCTATGTATTGATATGTCTCCGTAAGGGAATCAAGTGTGTCTAGACTGGCATAAACATGGCAGCGAGAATCAGCTCAAACCCACTATAAAAAGGAATTTCAAAAACAAAACAAAAAAACTGGGAAATTCTTTACAATTCCTTCAGGGTCTCTGATGAAAGCTGGAATGACCCTATCTACAACGACAGCTGGATGTGGCATAAGGAGGGACACTTGGGACTGAGACGATTGGTGAGATTGGGTGAGCAAATGCAGACGCTTTAAAGCAATAATGCATGGCACCCATTCCATGGGTCCGAACTCTCCAGGTTGAAGGGAATATTACTATAGCTATAACATGTGCGGGAAACCTAGAGAACGGACACAGTGTGAATACGAAAGGTTTCTAAAACTCAAAGAATAAACCCTCTCCTGGTGCTCCGGTTTGACTTTCCGGCTTCTTTACTATCATTCTCCGAAATTGGAGAGACAGCCCCTTTAGCCTCCTGGTTCGCACAGGTTGCCAATTTGGCAGAGGATGAAAGGGAAGAGGGAGAACCAATGAGAGAGTAGCTGTTAGGCATTTGGACGGGCACATATCACTGTAATTTCCCGGCAGGAAGAAGAATTAACCAAATTCTCAGCCACCCACCGGGAACCAGTATAGGTCCTGAACCAAAATTTTGGACTTGCGGTCAGCTCACCAAAAACGAGTTGAAAAATGGAGCTCAGGGACACAGCAATTCACAAACTGGCCGAGTAATAAAGGACAACTATCGTCCAAAAATCTGTTCAGGGAAGGCAACGAGGCGGACTTGAAAGTGAGGCAGAATAGCAGGAAACAGATTTCAAGAGGTACGTTGGAATCGCCTTTAAAGCACAGGAAGAGGGGCACAACTTCGACAATGATGCACTTGGCCAAAAAGGGCGTATGCATTTTCTCCTGAATATATTCAGGAGAAAACGCATACGCCCTTTTTGGCCAAGCAAGCAAGCGGGCAATGCAAATCTGCACTACAAAGAAGTATCACTTCCCACCGGTCAAAAGGGACATCCACAAAATGTGTAAGAACAAGAAAGGCAAGACAGGCCCTGGAGAACAGGGAGCCTTGTTATGCTGATGGGCGGGATGTAAATTGCCAACTGCCTCTCTGGAGGAGTGCATTCTGTTCCCTAAAACAAGTAAAGAACAGAGCTACAGAGCCAAGGGCACTACCAGTCTAGGGAATATACCTTGGGAAAACTGAAAATCAATAAGACAGAGCCACCCCAAAATTTAGGGCTGCACTGCATACAAGGACCTCAACTTGGATACACCTTAAGTATCCCAGAAAATATAAACATGGTTCAAAAAATTGTGGTACTTACGTACGATGGAATATCCCTCAGCCATGAAATCAATGTCATAAGACCAGTAGCAGCAAAATGGGTGGATTCAGGTACGATGATTCTAAGTGAAATAAGTCACACAGAAAAAGAAACTTATCATAAGATATCACTTATGAAGATCCTGTAAACATGGCTACACTTGAACTGAGTTAGGAAAGAGAACAGTGTCTCACATTTAGAAAACACTCTTATACCTGCTTAAGGGGGAAGGAGAGGTGGGGTGATGCATAAAACCAGAGTTTGATATAAGCACAGGTACCGTTCCAATAACCAACTATGGAATAGACAAGACCTACACCGTCCTCAGTGAAAGGAACTCAAAACCCCATATTTCCCACAGAGGAAAATATCTGACTAGTAAGAATCTTAAAACCTATGTATTGATATGTCTCCGTAAGGGAATCAAGTGTGTCTAGACTGGCATAAACATGCCAGAGAAAATCAGCTCAAACCCACTATAAAAAGGAATTTCAAAAACAAAACAAAAAAACTGGGAAATTCTTTACAATTCCTTCAGGGTCTCTGATGAAAGCTGGAATGACCCGATATACAACGACAGCTGGATGTGGCATAAGGAGGGACACTTGGGACTGAGACGATTGGTGAGATTGGGTGAGCAAATGCAGACCCTTTAAAGCAATAATGCATGGCACCCATTCCATGGGTCCGAACTCTCCAGGTTGAAGGGAATATTACTACAGCTATAACATGTGCGGGAAACCTAGAGAACGGACACACTGTGAATACGAAAGGTTTCTAAAACTCAAAGAATAGACCCTCTCCTGGTGCTCCGGTTTGACTTTCTGTCTGCTTTACTATCAACCTCCCAACTTGGAGAGACAGCCCCTTTAACCTCTTGGTTCGCACAGGTTGCCAATTTGGCAGAGGATGAAAGGGAAGAGGGAGAACCAATGAGAGAGTAGCTGTTAGGCATTTGGACGGGCACATATCACTGTAATTTCCCGGCAGGAAGAAGAATTAACCAAATTCTCAGCCACCCACCGGGAACCAGTATAGGTCCTGAACCAAAATTTTGGACTTGCGGTCAGCTCACCAAAAACGAGTTGAAAAATGGAGCTCAGGGGCACAGCAATTCACAAACTGGCCGAGTAATAAAGGACAACTATCGTCCAAAAATCTGTTGAGGGAAGGCAACGAGGCGGACTTGAAAGTGAGGCAGAATAGCAGGAAACAGACTTCAAGAGGTACGTTGGAATCGCCTTTAAAGCACAGGAAGAGGGGCACAACTTCGACAATGACGCACTTGGCCAAAAAGGGCGTATGCGTTTTCTCCTGAATATATTCAGGAGAAAACGCATACGCCCTTTTTGGCCAAGCAAGCAAGCGGGCAATGCAAATCTGCACTACAAAGAAGTATCACTTCCCACCGGTCAAAAGGGACATCCACAAAATGTGTAAGAACAAGAAAGGCAAGACAGGCCCTGGAGAACAGGGAGCCTTGTTATGCTGATGGGCGGGATGTAAATTGCCAACTGCCTCTCTGGAGGAGTGCATTCTGTTCCCTAAAACAAGTAAAGAACAGAGCTACAGAGCCAAGGGCACTACCAGTCTAGGGAATATACCTTGGGAAAACTGAAAATCAGTAAGACAGAGCCACCCCAAAATTTAGGGCTGCACTGCATACAAGGACCTCAACTTGGATACACCTTAAGTATCCCAGAAAATATAAACATGGTTCAAAAAATTGTGGTACTTACGTACGATGGAATATCCCTCAGCCATGAAATCAATGTCATAAGACCAGTAGCAGCAAAATGGGTGGATTCAGGTACGAGGATTCTAAGTGAAATAAATCACACAGAAAAAGAAACTTATCATAAGATATCACTTATAAAGATCCTGTAAACATGGCTACACTTGAACTGAGTTAGGAAAGAGAACAGTGTCTCACATTTAGAAAACACTCTTATACCTGCTTAAGGGGGAAGGAGAGGTGGGGTGATGCATAAAACCAGAGTTTGATATAAGCACAGGTACCGTTCCAAAAACCAACTATGGAATAGACAAGACCTACACCGTCCTCAGCGAAAGGGACTCAAAACCCCATATTTCCCGCAGAGGAAAATATCTGACTAGTAAGAATCTTAAAACCTATGTATTGATATGTCTCCGTAAGGGAATCAAGTGTGTCTAGACTGGCATAAACATGGCAGCGAGAATCAGCTCAAACCCACTATAAAAAGGAATTTCAAAAACAAAACAAAAAAACTGGGAAATTCTTTACAATTCCTTCAGGGTCTCTGATGAAAGCTGGAATGACCCTATCTACAACGACAGCTGGATGTGGCATAAGGAGGGACACTTGGGACTGAGACGATTGGTGAGATTGGGTGAGCAAATGCAGACGCTTTAAAGCAATAATGCATGGCACCCATTCCATGGGTCCGAACTCTCCAGGTTGAAGGGAATATTACTATAGCTATAACATGTGCGGGAAACCTAGAGAACGGACACAGTGTGAATACGAAAGGTTTCTAAAACTCAAAGAATAAACCCTCTCCTGGTGCTCCGGTTTGACTTTCCGGCTTCTTTACTATCATTCTCCGAAATTGGAGAGACAGCCCCTTTAGCCTCCTGGTTCGCACAGGTTGCCAATTTGGCAGAGGATGAAAGGGAAGAGGGAGAACCAATGAGAGAGTAGCTGTTAGGCATTTGGACGGGCACATATCACTGTAATTTCCCGGCAGGAAGAAGAATTAACCAAATTCTCAGCCACCCACCGGGAACCAGTATAGGTCCTGAACCAAAATTTTGGACTTGCGGTCAGCTCTCCAAAAACGAGTTGAAAAATGGAGCTCAGGGACACAGCAATTCACAAACTGGCCGAGTAATAAAGGACAACTATCGTCCAAAAATCTGTTCAGGGAAGGCAACGAGGCGGACTTGAAAGTGAGGCAGAATAGCAGGAAACAGATTTCAAGAGGTACGTTGGAATCGCCTTTAAAGCACAGGAAGAGGGGCACAACTTCGACAATGATGCACTTGGCCAAAAAGGGCGTATGCATTTTCTCCTGAATATATTCAGGAGAAAACGCATACGCCCTTTTTGGCCAAGCAAGCAAGCGGGCAATGCAAATCTGCACTACAAAGAAGTATCACTTCCCACCGGTCAAAAGGGACATCCACAAAATGTGTAAGAACAAGAAAGGCAAGACAGGCCCTGGAGAACAGGGAGCCTTGTTATGCTGATGGGCGGGATGTAAATTGCCAACTGCCTCTCTGGAGGAGTGCATTCTGTTCCCTAAAACAAGTAAAGAACAGAGCTACAGAGCCAAGGGCACTACCAGTCTAGGGAATATACCTTGGGAAAACTGAAAATCAATAAGACAGAGCCACCCCAAAATTTAGGGCTGCACTGCATACAAGGACCTCAACTTGGATACACCTTAAGTATCCCAGAAAATATAAACATGGTTCAAAAAATTGTGGTACTTACGTACGATGGAATATCCCTCAGCCATGAAATCAATGTCATAAGACCAGTAGCAGCAAAATGGGTGGATTCAGGTACGATGATTCTAAGTGAAATAAGTCACACAGAAAAAGAAACTTATCATAAGATATCACTTATGAAGATCCTGTAAACATGGCTACACTTGAACTGAGTTAGGAAAGAGAACAGTGTCTCACATTTAGAAAACACTCTTATACCTGCTTAAGGGGGAAGGAGAGGTGGGGTGATGCATAAAACCAGAGTTTGATATAAGCACAGGTACCGTTCCAATAACCAACTATGGAATAGACAAGACCTACACCGTCCTCAGTGAAAGGAACTCAAAACCCCATATTTCCCACAGAGGAAAATATCTGACTAGTAAGAATCTTAAAACCTATGTATTGATATGTCTCCGTAAGGTAATCAAGTGTGTCTAGACTGGCATAAACATGCCAGAGAGAATCAGCTCAAACCCACTATAAAAAGGAATTTCAAAAACAAAACAAAAAAACTGGGAAATTCTTTACAATTCCTTCAGGGTCTCTGATGAAAGCTGGAATGACCCGATATACAACGACAGCTGGATGTGGCATAAGGAGGGACACTTGGGACTGAGACGATTGGTGAGATTGGGTGAGCAAATGCAGACCCTTTAAAGCAATAATGCATGGCACCCATTCCATGGGTCCGAACTCTCCAGGTTGAAGGGAATATTACTACAGCTATAACATGTGCGGGAAACCTAGAGAACGGACACACTGTGAATACGAAAGGTTTCTAAAACTCAAAGAATAGACCCTCTCCTGGTGCTCCGGTTTGACTTTCTGTCTGCTTTACTATCAACCTCCCAACTTGGAGAGACAGCCCCTTTAACCTCTTGGTTCGCACAGGTTGCCAATTTGGCAGAGGATGAAAGGGAAGAGGGAGAACCAATGAGAGAGTAGCTGTTAGGCATTTGGACGGGCACATATCACTGTAATTTCCCGGCAGGAAGAAGAATTAACCAAATTCTCAGCCACCCACCGGGAACCAGTATAGGTCCTGAACCAAAATTTTGGACTTGCGGTCAGCTCACCAAAAACGAGTTGAAAAATGGAGCTCAGGGGCACAGCAATTCACAAACTGGCCGAGTAATAAAGGACAACTATCGTCCAAAAATCTGTTGAGGGAAGGCAACGAGGCGGACTTGAAAGTGAGGCAGAATAGCAGGAAACAGACTTCAAGAGGTACGTTGGAATCGCCTTTAAAGCACAGGAAGAGGGGCACAACTTCGACAATGACGCACTTGGCCAAAAAGGGCGTATGCGTTTTCTCCTGAATATATTCAGGAGAAAACGCATACGCCCTTTTTGGCCAAGCAAGCAAGCGGGCAATGCAAATCTGCACTACAAAGAAGTATCACTTCCCACCGGTCAAAAGGGACATCCACAAAATGTGTAAGAACAAGAAAGGCAAGACAGGCCCTGGAGAACAGGGAGCCTTGTTATGCTGATGGGCGGGATGTAAATTGCCAACTGCCTCTCTGGAGGAGTGCATTCTGTTCCCTAAAACAAGTAAAGAACAGAGCTACAGAGCCAAGGGCACTACCAGTCTAGGGAATATACCTTGGGAAAACTGAAAATCAGTAAGACAGAGCCACCCCAAAATTTAGGGCTGCACTGCATACAAGGACCTCAACTTGGATACACCTTAAGTATCCCAGAAAATATAAACATGGTTCAAAAAATTGTGGTACTTACGTACGATGGAATATCCCTCAGCCATGAAATCAATGTCATAAGACCAGTAGCAGCAAAATGGGTGGATTCAGGTACGAGGATTCTAAGTGAAATAAATCACACAGAAAAAGAAACTTATCATAAGATATCACTTATAAAGATCCTGTAAACATGGCTACACTTGAACTGAGTTAGGAAAGAGAACAGTGTCTCACATTTAGAAAACACTCTTATACCTGCTTAAGGGGGAAGGAGAGGTGGGGTGATGCATAAAACCAGAGTTTGATATAAGCACAGGTACCGTTCCAAAAACCAACTATGGAATAGACAAGACCTACACAGTCCTCAGCGAAAGGGACTCAAAACCCCATATTTCCCGCAGAGGAAAATATCTGACTAGTAAGAATCTTAAAACCTATGTATTGATATGTCTCCGTAAGGGAATCAAGTGTGTCTAGACTGGCATAAACATGGCAGCGAGAATCAGCTCAAACCCACTATAAAAAGGAATTTCAAAAACAAAACAAAAAAACTGGGAAATTCTTTACAATTCCTTCAGGGTCTCTGATGAAAGCTGGAATGACCCTATCTACAACGACAGCTGGATGTGGCATAAGGAGGGACACTTGGGACTGAGACGATTGGTGAGATTGGGTGAGCAAATGCAGACGCTTTAAAGCAATAATGCATGGCACCCATTCCATGGGTCCGAACTCTCCAGGTTGAAGGGAATATTACTATAGCTATAACATGTGCGGGAAACCTAGAGAACGGACACAGTGTGAATACGAAAGGTTTCTAAAACTCAAAGAATAAACCCTCTCCTGGTGCTCCGGTTTGACTTTCCGGCTTCTTTACTATCATTCTCCGAAATTGGAGAGACAGCCCCTTTAGCCTCCTGGTTCGCACAGGTTGCCAATTTGGCAGAGGATGAAAGGGAAGAGGGAGAACCAATGAGAGAGTAGCTGTTAGGCATTTGGACGGGCACATATCACTGTAATTTCCCGGCAGGAAGAAGAATTAACCAAATTCTCAGCCACCCACCGGGAACCAGTATAGGTCCTGAACCAAAATTTTGGACTTGCGGTCAGCTCTCCAAAAACGAGTTGAAAAATGGAGCTCAGGGACACAGCAATTCACAAACTGGCCGAGTAATAAAGGACAACTATCGTCCAAAAATCTGTTCAGGGAAGGCAACGAGGCGGACTTGAAAGTGAGGCAGAATAGCAGGAAACAGATTTCAAGAGGTACGTTGGAATCGCCTTTAAAGCACAGGAAGAGGGGCACAACTTCGACAATGATGCACTTGGCCAAAAAGGGCGTATGCGTTTTCTCCTGAATATATTCAGGAGAAAACGCATACGCCCTTTTTGGCCAAGCAAGCAAGCGGGCAATGCAAATCTGCACTACAAAGAAGTATCACTTCCCACCGGTCAAAAGGGACATCCTCAAAATGTGTAAGAACAAGAAAGGCAAGACAGGCCCTGGAGAACAGGGAGCCTTGTTATGCTGATGGGCGGGATGTAAATTGCCAACTGCCTCTCTGGAGGAGTGCATTCTGTTCCCTAAAACAAGTAAAGAACAGAGCTACAGAGCCAAGGGCACTACCAGTCTAGGGAATATACCTTTGGAAAACTGAAAATCAATAAGACAGAGCCACCCAAAAATTTAGGGCTGCACTGCATACAAGGACCTCAACTTGGATACACCTTAAGTATCCCAGAAAATATAAACATGGTTCAAAAAATTGTGGTACTTACGTACGATGGAATATCCCTCAGCCATGAAATCAATGTCATAAGACCAGTAGCAGCAAAATGGGTGGATTCAGGTACGATGATTCTAAGTGAAATAAGTCACACAGAAAAAGAAACTTATCATAAGATATCACTTATGAAGATCCTGTAAACATGGCTACACTTGAACTGAGTTAGGAAAGAGAACAGTGTCTCACATTTAGAAAACACTCTTATACCTGCTTAAGGGGGAAGGAGAGGTGGGGTGATGCATAAAACCAGAGTTTGATATAAGCACAGGTACCGTTCCAATAACCAACTATGGAATAGACAAGACCTACACCGTCCTCAGTGAAAGGAACTCAAAACCCCATATTTCCCACAGAGGAAAATATCTGACTAGTAAGAATCTTAAAACCTATGTATTGATATGTCTCCGTAATGGAATCAAGTGTGTCTAGACTGGCATAAACATGCCAGAGAGAATCAGCTCAAACCCACTATAAAAAGGAATTTCAAAAACAAAACAAAAAAACTGGGAAATTCTTTACAATTCCTTCAGGGTCTCTGATGAAAGCTGGAATGACCCGATATACAACGACAGCTGGATGTGGCATAAGGAGGGACACTTGGGACTGAGACCATTGGTGAGATTGGGTGAGCAAATGCAGACCCTTTAAAGCAATAATGCATGGCACCCATTCCATGGGTCCGAACTCTCCAGGTTGAAGGGAATATTACTACAGCTATAACATGTGCGGGAAACCTAGAGAACGGACACACTGTGAATACGAAAGGTTTCTAAAACTCAAAGAATAGACCCTCTCCTGGTGCTCCGGTTTGACTTTCCGTCTGCTTTACTATCAACCTCCCAACTTGGAGAGACAGCCCCTTTAACCTCTTGGTTCGCACAGGTTGCCAATTTGGCAGAGGATGAAAGGGAAGAGGGAGAACCAATGAGAGAGTAGCTGTTAGGCATTTGGACGGGCACATATCACTGTAATTTCCCGGCAGGAAGAAGAATTAACCAAATTCTCAGCCACCCACCGGGAACCAGTATAGGTCCTGAACCAAAATTTTGGACTTGCGGTCAGCTCACCAAAAACGAGTTGAAAAATGGAGCTCAGGGGCACAGCAATTCACAAACTGGCCGAGTAATAAAGGACAACTATCGTCCAAAAATCTGTTGAGGGAAGGCAACGAGGCGGACTTGAAAGTGAGGCAGAATAGCAGGAAACAGATTTCAAGAGGTACGTTGGAATCGCCTTTAAAGCACAGGAAGAGGGGCACAACTTCGACAATGACGCACTTGGCCAAAAAGGGCGTATGCGTTTTCTCCTGAATATATTCAGGAGAAAACGCATACGCCCTTTTTGGCCAAGCAAGCAAGCGGGCAATGCAAATCTGCACTACAAAGAAGTATCACTTCCCACCGGTCAAAAGGGACATCCACAAAATGTGTAAGAACAAGAAAGGCAAGACAGGCCCTGGAGAACAGGGAGCCTTGTTATGCTGATGGGCGGGATGTAAATTGCCAACTGCCTCTCTGGAGGAGTGCATTCTGTTCCCTAAAACAAGTAAAGAACAGAGCTACAGAGCCAAGGGCACTACCAGTCTAGGGAATATACCTTGGGAAAACTGAAAATCAGTAAGACAGAGCCACCCCAAAATTTAGGGCTGCACTGCATACAAGGACCTCAACTTGGATACACCTTAAGTATCCCAGAAAATATAAACATGGTTCAAAAAATTGTGGTACTTACGTACGATGGAATATCCCTCAGCCATGAAATCAATGTCATAAGACCAGTAGCAGCAAAATGGGTGGATTCAGGTACGAGGATTCTAAGTGAAATAAATCACACAGAAAAAGAAACTTATCATAAGATATCACTTATAAAGATCCTGTAAACATGGCTACACTTGAACTGAGTTAGGAAAGAGAACAGTGTCTCACATTTAGAAAACACTCTTATACCTGCTTAAGGGGGAAGGAGAGGTGGGGTGATGCATAAAACCAGAGTTTGATATAAGCACAGGTACCGTTCCAAAAACCAACTATGGAATAGACAAGACCTACACCGTCCTCAGCGAAAGGGACTCAAAACCCCATATTTCCCGCAGAGGAAAATATCTGACTAGTAAGAATCTTAAAACCTATCTATTGATATGTCTCCGTAAGGGAATCAAGTGTGTCTAGACTGGCATAAACATGGCAGCGAGAATCAGCTCAAACCCACTATAAAAAGGAATTTCAAAAACAAAACAAAAAAACTGGGAAATTCTTTACAATTCCTTCAGGGTCTCTGATGAAAGCTGGAATGACCCTATCTACAACGACAGCTGGATGTGGCATAAGGAGGGACACTTGGGACTGAGACGATTGGTGAGATTGGGTGAGCAAATGCAGACCCTTTAAAGCAATAATGCATGGCACCCATTCCATGGGTCCCAACTCTCCAGGTTGAAGGGAATATTACTACAGCTATAACATGTGCGGGAAACCTAGAGAACGGACACACTGTGAATACGAAAGGTTTCTAAAACTCAACGAATAGTCCCTCTCCTGGTGCTCCGGTTTGACTTTCCGTCTGCTTTACTGTCAACCTCCCAACTTGGAGAGACAGCCCCTTTAACCTCTTGGTTCGCACAGGTTGCCAATTTGACAGAGGATGAAAGGGAAGAGGGAGAACCAATGAGAGAGTAGCTGTTAGGCATTTGGACGGGCACATATCACTGTAATTTCCCGGCAGGAAGAAATATTAACCAAATTCTCAGCCACCCACCGGGAACCAGTATAGGTCCTGAACCAAAATTTTGGACTTGCGGTCAGCTCACCAAAAACGAGTTGAAAAATGGAGCTCAGGGGCACAGCAATTCACAAACTGGCCGAGTAATAAAGGACAACTATCGTCCAAAAATCTGTTGAGGGAAGGCAACGAGGCGGACTTGAAAGCGAGGCAGAATAGCAGGAAACAGATTTCAAGAGGTACGTTGGAATCGCCTTTAAAGCACAGGAAGAGGGGCACAACTTCGACAATGACGCACTTGGCCAAAAAGGGCGTATGCGTTTTCTCCTGAATATATTCAGGAGAAAACGCATACGCCCTTTTTGGCCAAGCAAGCAAGCGGGCAATGCAAATCTGCACTACAAAGAAGTATCACTTCCCACCGGTCAAAAGGGACATCCACAAAATGTGTAAGAACAAGAAAGGCAAGACAGGCCCTGGAGAACAGGGAGCCTTGTTATGCTGATGGGCGGGATGTAAATTGCCAACTGCCTCTCTGGAGGAGTGCATTCTGTTCCCTAAAACAAGTAAAGAACAGAGCTACAGAGCCAAGGGCACTACCAGTCTAGGGAATATACCTTGGGAAAACTGAAAATCAATAAGACAGAGCCACCCCAAAATTTAGGGCTGCACTGCATACAAGGACCTCAACTTGGATACACCTTAAGTATCCCAGAAAATATAAACATGGTTCAAAAAATTGTGGTACTTACGTACGATGGAATATCCCTCAGCCATGAAATCAATGTCATAAGACCAGTAGCAGCAAAATGGGTGGATTCAGGTACGATGATTCTAAGTGAAATAAGTCACACAGAAAAATAAACTTATCATAAGATATCACTTATGAAGATCCTGTAAACATGGCTACACTTGAACTGAGTTAGGAAAGAGAACAGTGTCTCACATTTAGAAAACACTCTTATGCCTGCTTAAGGGGGAAGGAGAGGTGGGGTGATGCATAAAAGAAGAGTTTGATATAAGCACAGGTACCGTTCCAAAAACCAACTATGGAATAGACAAGACCTACACCTTCCTCAGTGAAAGGGACTCAAAACACCATATTTCCCGCAGAGGAATATATCTGACTAGTAAGAATCTTAAAACCTATGTATTGATATGTCTCCGTAAGGGAATCAAGTGTGTCTAGACTGGCATAAACATGGCAGCGAGAATCAGCTCAAACCCACTATAAAAAGGAATTTCAAAAACAAAACAAAATAACTGGGAAATTCTTTTCAATTCCTTCATGGTCTCTGATGAAACCTGGATAGACCCTATCTACAAGGACAGCTGGATGTGGCATAAGGAGGGACACTTGGGACTGAGACGATTGGTGAGATTGGGTGAGCAAATGCAAACCCTTTAAAGCACAAATGCCTGGCACCCATTCCATGGGTCCGAACTCTCCAGGTTGAAGGGAATATTACTACAGCTATAACATGTACGGGAAACCTAGAGAACAGACACACTGTGAATACGAAGGATTCTAAAACTCAACGAATAGTCCCTCTCCTGGGGCCCCGGTTTGACTTTCCATCTGCTTTACGATCAATCTCCCAACTTGGAGACACAGCCCCTTTAAACTCCTCGTTCACACAGGTTGCCAATTTGGCAGAAGATGAGAGGGAAGAGGGAGAACCAATGAGAGAGTAGCTGTTAGGCATTTGGACGGGCACATATCACTCTAACTTCCCGGCAGGAGGAAGAATTAACCAACGTCTCAGCCACCCACCGGGAACCAGCATAGGTCCTGAACCAAAATTTTGGACTTGCGGTCAGCTCATCAAAAACGAGTTGAAAAATGGAGCTCTCGCGCACAGCAATTCACAAACTGGCCGAGTAATAAAGGACAACTATCGTCCAAAATCTGATGAGGGAAGGCAACGAGGCGGACTTGAAAGCGAGGCAGAATAGCAGGAAATAGATTTCAAGAGGTACGTTGGAATCGCCTTTACAGCACAGGAAGAGGGGCACAACTTCGACAATGATGCACTTGGCCAAAAAGGGCGTATGCGTTTTCTCCTGAATATATTCAGGAGAAAACGCATACGCCCTTTTTGGCCAAGCAAGCAAGCGGGCAATGCTAATCTGCACTACAAAGAAGTATCACTTCCCACCAGTCAAGAGGGACATCCACAAAATGTGTAAAAACCAGAAAGGTAAGACAGGCCCTGGAGAACAGGGAGCCTTGTTATCCTGATGGGCGGATGTACACTGCCAACTGCCTCTCTGGAGGAGTGCATTGTGTTCCCTAAAACAAGTAAACAACAGAGCTACAGAGCCAAAGGCACTTCCAGTCTAGGGAATATACCTTGGGAAAACTGAAAATCAATAAGACAGAGTCACCCCAAAATTTAGGGCTGCAGTGCTTACAAGGACCTCAACTTGGGTACACCTTAAATATCCCAGGAAATATAAAAATGGTTCAAAAAATTGTGGTACTTACGTACGATGGAATATCCCTCAGCCATGAAATCTATGTCATAAGACCAGTAGCATCAAAATAGGTGGATTCAGGTTCGATGATTCTAAATGAATTAAGTCACACAGAAAAAGAAACTTATCATAAGATATCACTTATGAAGATCCTGTAAACATGGCTACACTTGAACTGAGTTAGGAAAGAGAACAGTGTCTCACATTTAGAAAACACTCTTATGCCTGCTTAAGGGGGAAGGAGATGTGGGGTAATGTATAAAACCAGAGTTTGATATAAGCACAGGTACCGTTCCAAAAACCAACTATGGAATAGACAAGACCTACACCTTCCTCAGTGAAAGGGACTCAAAACACCATATTTCCCGCAGAGGAATATATCTGACTAGTAAGAATCTTAAAACCTATGTATTGATATGTCTCCGTAAGGGAATCAAGTGTGTCTAGACTGGCATAAACTTGGCAGCGAGAATCAGCTCAAACCCACTATAAAAAGGAATATCAAAAACAAAACAAAAAACTGGAAAATTCTTAACAATTCCTTCAGGGTCTCTGATGAAACCTGGAAAGACCCTGTCTACAACGACAGCAGGATGTGGCATAAGTCTGGACACTTGGGACTGAGAGGATTGGTGAGATTGGGTGAGCAAATGCAGACCCTTTAAAGCACAAATGCCTGGCACCCATTCCATGGGTCACAACTCTCCAGGTTGAAGGGAATATTACTACAGCTATAACATGTACGGGAAACCTAGAGAACGGACCCACTGTGAATACGAAAGGATTCTAAAACTCAACGAATAGTCCCTCACCTGGTGCTCCGGTTTGAATTTCCATCTGCTTTACTATCAATCTCCCAACTTGGAGAGACAGCCCATTTAACCTCCTGGTTCGCACAGGTTTCCAATTTGGGAGAGGATGAAAGGGAAGAGGGAGAACCAGTTTGAGAGTAGCTGTTAGGCATTTGGACGGGCACATATCACTCTAACTTTCCAGCAGGAAGAAGAATTAACCAAAGACTCAGCCCCCCAACGGGAAACAGCATAGGTCCTGAACCAAAATTTTGGACTTGCGGTCAGCTCACAAAAAACGAGTTGAAAAATGGAGCTCAAGGGCACAGCAATTCACAAAATGGCAGAGTAATAAAGGACAACTATCGTCCAAAATGTGTTAAGGGAAGGCAACGAGGCAGACTTTAAAGCGAGGCAGAATAGCAGGAAATAGATTTCAAGAGGTACGTTGGAATCGCCTTTAAAGCACAGGAAGAGGGGCACAACTTCGACAATGATGCACTTGTCCAAAAAGGGCGTATGCGTTTTCTCCTGAATATATTCAGGAGAAAACGCATACACCCTTTTGGGCCAAGCAAGCAAGCAGGCAATGCTAATCTGCACTACAAAGAAGTATCACTTCCCACCGGTCAAAAGGGACATCCACAAAATGTGTAAAAACCAGAAAGGTAAGACAGGCACTGGAGAACAGGGAGCCTTGTTATGCTGATGGGCGGGATGTAAGTTGCCAACTGCCTCTCTGGAGGAGTGCATTGTGATCCCTAAAACAAGTAAACAACAGAGCTACAGAGCCAAGGGCACTTCCAGTCTAGGGAATATACATTGGGAAAACTGAAAATCAATAAGACAGAGCCACCCCAAAATTTATGTCTGCAGTGCTTACAAGGACCTCAACTTGGGTACACTTTAAATATCCCAGGAAATATAAAAATGATTCAAAAAATTGTGGTACTTAGGTACGATAGAATAACCTTCAGCCATGAAATCAATGTCATAAGACCAGTAATAGCAAAATGGGTGGATTCAGGTACGATGATTCTAAGTGAAATAAGTCACACAGAAAAAGAAACTTATCATAAGATATCACTTATGAAGATCCTGTAAACATGGCTACACTTGAACTGAGTTAGGAAAGAGAACAGTGTATCACATTTAGAAAACACTCTTATGCCTGCTTAAGGGGGAAGGAGAGGTGGGGTGATGCATAAAAGCAGAGTTTGATATAAGCACAGGTACCATTCCAAAAACCAACTATGGAATAGACAAGACCTACACTTTCCTCAGTGAAGGGGACCCGAGGCATCTGTGAGTAACCGTGAGCTGAGCCCGAGGCCAGCTGCTGCTGAACTTTTCCCACCCTTCCCTGGTAAAACACCTGAATATGTACAAGGGCTTGAAAGCCTAGAGGAAGGGCTGTGGAGCCACACCAGCGACAGCACGCAGGAAAACTTGGTGCCTGCAGGCCAGCCAGGATGGTCCTGGACCTGGGCGCTCTTCTGAAAACTTTCCATTGCCCTGCCTGAGATACCCCTCCTGTCCCGGCCCCCACTGCTTTTTTCCTTCCTCACCTCTGTCCGGAGAGAAATTCCAGCGGAAGGTATGGTTGACACATCCTCTTCTTTACAGGTGGAAGCCTGGCATCTCCTGCAGAAAGTCCAGCAGAGACCCACTCACACCGGGCCACCCACAAAGCCGTGGCCCCTCACTCCCTCCCACCAGCACAGCCCCGAGACTGCTGACGGGGCAGAGAATATGGAGTCAGGCACAGCTTCAGGGGCCATTGCTGCCTGCAGCGCTGTTTATATTGACCTCAACCCAGGCACACCAGGGGAGGGCCGGCCGGCAGGGTCAGGCTACCCATGTCAGCTAATCCTCAGCACTCAGGGAATCACATTGTTGAAAATGGACCTCGCTAAGGCAGAATAGAAGCCAAGGAATAGAAGGAAACAATGCCATTTGCAGCACCGTAGGTGTGTCTAGAGGTAATCACGTGACTTGTAGTAAGTCAGAAAGTGAAAGACACATATCGTATCATATCTCTTATAGGTGTGACCAAAAAATGGATACCAGGGCAGATATTTCCACGGAGAAGGGCTATCACAGATTCATTCAACAAACTTATGGTTCACCAATGGAAAGGTGTGAGGATTGGTTTCATTATGATATTGGGGTTAATAGACATATAAAAACACAGGTGACATATAGAATCACCAAAGACCTACAGAATACCAAAGGAAGACTACTCAACATTCTGTCATAAGGTACATGGGAAAAGGATCCCAGGAAGAACAGACATATTTATATGTGTAAAAGAACCACATCTTCCACACCTACAACGAGCCAAACATTGTAATCAAATTTGCTGTAATAAAAAATAAAAAATTAAATTAAAAACACGAACAAGAAGTAGTGAGACAAACTTGAGGGGCTTTCTCCTGGCACATTCCATTCTAAATTCCAATCTAGAACACGACTTCCATTGAGGCTCTGTTGCCCCTGACACCAGATTTGGTAAGGGAGAACTGCTGCCACCTTGTGGCCGTTTCACACAACAGCAGCTTTAATCCCAGTGCTAATGGTCAGTTGATAATCAAAATCATTGCAGGCCTGTAAATGACACCTGCCCTGAAAACAAATCCTGGGTTCATATATCGACCAAAAAATTCAAAGGACCTCCATATTTCAAAACGACAGTTTCCAAAGGCATATTTTACACACATTAGTCTTCTGCTTCTTTTTCTTTCTTTTTTTGTTAAAAAAACGGGAATGGCAAAAAGCATCCCTCAGAATGGGCGAAAATATTTGCAAATGAATCAATGGACAAAGGTTTAATCTCCAATATATATAAAGAGCTCATGCAGCTTAATATTAAAACAACAAAAAACCCAATACAAAAATGGGCCCAAGATCTAAAGAGACATTTCTTCAAAGAAGACACACAGATGGCCAAGACGCACATGAAAAGCTGCTCAACATCACTAATTATTAGAGAAATGCAAATCAAAACTACAATGAGGTATCACCTCACACCTGTTAGAATCGGCATCATCAGAAAATCTACAAACAACGAATTCTGGGGAGGGTGTGGACAAAAGGATCCCTCTTCCACTAGTGGTGGAAATGTAAATTGATACAGTCACGATGGAGAACAGTATGGAGTTTCCTTAAAAAAACTAGAAATAGAATTACCATATGATCCAGCAATCCCACTTCTGGGCATATACCCAGAGAAAACCATAAATCAAAAAGGCACATGCACCACAATGCTCATTTCAGCACTATTTACGATAGCCAGGTAATGGAAGCAACCTAAATACCCACAGACAGACGAATGGATAAAGATGTGGTACATATATAAAATGGAATATTACTCAGCCATAAGAAGGAATGAAACTGGGTCATTTGTAGAGACGTCGATGGATCTAGAGACTGTCATACAGAATGAAGTAAGTCAGAAAGAGAAAAACAAATATTGTATATTAATGCATATACGTGGAACCTAGAAAAGTGGTACAGATGAACTGCTTTGCAGGGAAGAAATAGAGACACAGAGGTAGAGAACACACGTATGGACACCAAGTGTGGGAAGCCACGGGGTGGTGGTGGTGGCATATGTTGAGAGATTGGGATTGACCTGTATACATGTATATGCATAAAATACATAACTAATAATAACCTGCTGTATAAAAATATAAATAAAATTAAATTTTAAAATTTAAAAAAATAAAATTTAAAAATAAAACAGAAAAAAGTTCTTCCCTTCACACAGATGTATTTATATGAATGAATTATTTCCATGCTTATATCAATAAATACATAAAAGAGGAATAAAATCTAACTTGAACCAAAAAAGGAAAAAAAACCTGAACCCACCAGTTATACAGAGGAAAACCCTATCAGGGAACTTGCTCCAGCGGTAAACAATTCTGAAATTGGTCATAGGTGGGGAATCATCACCCATACAGCCAGCAGCCCACCCCCCAAGCAAGGAGGGTCCTCATTGCAAAGCTGGGGGACGAAGCCAAGGCATCTGTGAGTAAACGTGAGCTGAGCCCCAGTCCTGCGGCAGCTGAACTCTTCCCACCCTTTCCAGGTAAAACACCTGAATATGTACAAGAACTTGCAAGCTTAGAGGAAGGGCTGTGGAGCCACACCAGCGACAGCACACAGGCCAACTTGGTGCCTGCAGGCCAGTCAGGATGGTCCTGGCCCCAGATGCTCTTCTGGAAGCTTTCCATTTCCCTGCCTGAGATACCCCTCCTGCCACGGCCCCCACTGCTTTTTTACTTCCTCACCTCTGCCTGGGGAGAAATTCCAGCGGCAGGTATCGGTGACACATCTTCTTCTTTAGCAGGTGGCAGCCTGACAACTCCTGCAGAAAGTCCAGCAGAGCCCCACTCACACCTGGCCACCCACAAAGCCACGGCCCCTCACTCCCTCCCACCAGCACAGCCCCGGCACTGCCTACGGGGCAGAGAATATGGCGTCAGTCACAGCTACAAGGGCTGTCGCTCACTGGAGAGCTGTTTATATTGCCCTCAACCCAGGCACACCTGTGGAGGGCTGGCAGGCAGTTTCAGGCTACCAAAATCAGCCAATCCTCACCCCTCAGGGGCTCACAGTTGCAGAAAATGAAACTTGCTAAACGGGCCAGGCCCTAGGAACAGGTGTGGGCTCTTGAGAGTCAGGATAGACAAGGGGCTGCAGCTGCGGCTTGTTTTCTTATCATTTTATCTGGTCCATGAGTGGAAAACAACTTCAAGAAGACACTATCCTAATGAGAGGAACCCAGGAGTCAGGGAGAGGAGTGATGGTGGGTGGAGACAGAGGCCTGGTGCCCTGGCTGCAGTGGAAGTGTCTGGAAGACCAGGCAGAAAGAGCCTGCAGAGAGTGATAGCCATGGTCACAGACCTGTCAGAGCTGCTGTTTGTTAGTTCAAGTCCTGCTCTGAGGTATTCTGTGTCAGCTGTGAGCGACAGGTGAGCTGGGGGTTCTCTGCAAGGTGGGCTATGTGCACAGTTCCTGTATGTCCAGCCCTGCTGGGGTACCTGCCAAGGGGAGCTCCGTATCCTGGGAAGGGCCTGAGTAGGAGAGCCCCATGGGCGGCTGGGTAGCTGCAGAGTTGAGCTCCATACCCTGGGAGGGACTTGACCACGAGAGCCCCGTGGGCTGTGGGGTAGGGGTGCAGCCCAGGTGAGCTCCATATCCTGGGATTGGCCTGACCATGAGAGCCCCATGGGCTGCTGGAGACCTGGAAAAGGATATCAGGACAGTCAGTGAAGCCACCGAGGATATACATCCAGTAGCTCCTATTTCCTACTCCCTGCTGGTCATTCTACCTTCCACCAGGCCATGGCATTCTGTATTAGACTTCAATGATGCCTTCTTCTGTATTCCATTCATCTCAGAGTCACAAGAATTTTTGGCTTGTGAGTGGCAGGACACAACATGCAACAAAAGCAATAATGCTGGGCCGTCCTGCCCCAATGGTTCAAAAATCCCCACACCATCATTGGGGAAATGTCCTCTAAAGACCTAAAAGTTCAACCTCTGTAAAAGGGAACCCTCCTTCAATATGCAGATGACATTCTGATCGCCAGGCCTACTAAAGACGCCTCTGAACTACCTAGCCAAGAAAGGATAGAAGGTGTCCAAGAAAAACGCTCAAATATCCCAGGCTAAGGTGACATGCCTGGGCTTCATTCTCACAGATATTCGGAGAAACGCATCCCAGGATAGGGAAGAAGCCATTTGCAGCCTTACCTCTTCTAAAACTAGAAGACAGCTTAGGGGTTCCTGGGGAGGCCAAGGTTTTCTGCATCTGGATCCCTAACTACAGTGTAATAGCTGGGCCTCTACATGAAACACTGACACGAAAAGATGATGATCCTTTTGAATAGAATCCAGAAGCAGCCTTTCAAGAATGGAAAGAGCAGTCAATACAGACCCTTGCCCAGGAACTCCCTAATTTAGCTAAACCCTTTGACCTTTACATACCCGGTCAAAGGTTAATCGCCCTTGGAGCCTTAGTGCAAAAACTGGGACCACTTGAAATGGAGCAACACAAGAATGCCCTTCAGGTATGATAAACTATGGTCACCAAGGGCTTTGCCCACCGACTCATCAGGCCAGGATACTGGGGTATCTAAAAAGCTGGAAATCAGCAGCCCACAAGGCCAGCTCCCTCCTAAGGGAAAAGGACCCCTCATGGTGATCTTAACCACCCATCATGCCCTGAAGTTGCAGGGGTCGCTCTGTGGACACACTGACCTCGAGTGAGGAAGCCCTCCAACTCCAACCTCCAGAGAGATAAACGGGGGCAACGGGCCCCCAAGATGACTCGTGTGACCATCACTTGACCTGGAGTTTCTCTCAGAAAACGACAAGACTGTGCCCCGAAAGAGCAGACTACTGCTTGCAGGACTTACTGCACCCAGAGGGGAGCTAATAAGCTTGGCGGGGGAAACGTATATCACGCTTTCACCATAGAAAACCCTACAGACACCGCGGTGATGGTGGCCAATATGACCGGCTGGACTGCTGGCTACTTCTAAAGGCCGTTGACTCAGTGGACGTCATGGTCCTGGATCACCACTGACCCTGGACTGTCTGGGAGTTGCGCGGGCAGGGCTCTGACACATGGTGCTGTTTGTACATTAATTCAGGGACCTAATTAAAGAAAGCACAGACTACTGGTCAGAGCATCTAGTCTGGCAAAAACTGTCAGCCTAAGGTCGCCGAACATATGTGGGGTGGGGTGAAACCTGCCACCGCAGCATCTCTGCGCCTCTCTTTCCTGGACCCTTAAAGGTCATTAGAATCTGTAACACTTCCAATGCTGGTGCTCAGGCGGACGAGAAGTGAGGCAGGAGGCCTTGGGACAATCAACCTCACCAGGAGGCTGGTGGGGAGACGTTTTGCCCCTCCCCCCATGTATCAGGGCTCCCACCACAGCATGAAGCAGTTACAAAAGAGGGGTCTGCACCCTCAACACCCCAAGAATAAGGAACGGAACAAAAAGCAGAGGAGGTGTTCGTCTCCGGCAACGTTCATTAAAAATTCCTGGGAGATAAAAAGAGAATCTGGGCAATAAAATAAAGTCTAACCTGTTTTTCCTTTGTGCTTTGTCTAATTTCACGTGCTCCTAGGGTTCCGCATGCAGAGGTCCCACACCCGGCACTTCAGACCCGATTTCCTAGTGCAGAATGGCTGGGTCGACACCTCAGCTAGCGGGGTCCCATGCAGACTCCGCGGCATAGAGCCTGAGCTGCAGCCAATGCAGCCCTCGAGAGCTCCATCACCTCCCTCCCACTGACGCTGCCGGGGACCCTACACAGCAGCCCAGCCCACAGCCCATGGGGGAGTGCACGCTCTCACCTCTCCATTCTGTTTTCAAAATAATGTTTCCTTTGCTTCTGAACCAAACTCAGTCTTGATCTGTTGGCTCCAATGACACTGGGCACGGGGACTCCTGTTGGGGTCCACTCTGGAGGATCAGTAACAGAAATTGAGAACATTGTAACTTCAATGAACAGATGTGTGAGCCAAACTGTAGTTAACATAGAGCAGTGTATAATGCTCGGGTAAAATAAGATGTTTCTAAGACTTACATTTGATATTTCCATCACTTTCCTATAAGCAAGTTCAGTGAAGACGTCTGTCTTATTTGTCAGGTCAACATTAGAGAAATGAAGTGATTTATTTCCATGGATGTACATCGAATACTCTTGGCTGAAGCTTCAATCTTGTTTTGAATGCTTTTCCATTGAAAATGATACCTCTCTTTCAGCTCCCCCATTTCTGCGAAGTATAAAACCTTATAATTTATTATTACCAAAGGGGAAAGGTAAGAGAAGGTATAAATTAACAGTTTGGGATTAACACATACACACTGCTATGTATAAAATAGATCATCAACAATGAACTACTGTATAGCACAGGGAACTACACTGAATATTTTGCAATAACCTATAAGGGGAAATAATCTGAAAAAGAATAGATATTTTTATTGACATCATCTATCAATGACAGATAAAATGTAACCTAAGCAAGGCCGATGGTGAGCGCTTCTGACCCTGAAGATTTCAGTCATCTAAAGTTTGGGCTCTGCCTATTTCCCAAGGCCCTTAAAGGACATACGTGTAGCCGTAGCTTAAAAATTCCCCAGTTTGGGGTTCGGGGAGGCACTGAATTGGAAAAATCCCTGGTGTTCTCCTTACATGCACGGGACCCTTCCTACAGCTAAAACATGCCTGTCACACCTAGAGGATGGTACACCGTTTGATCGGAAAGAGTTTGGAAAAGGCACCTCATCTCCTCATCGCCTGGTGCTCGGGTTCAACCCTCCAGCATCTTTCCTAACAATCTCCTCACTTGGGGATATCAGCACCGTCAACATCCTGTTGCACACAGTTTGGAATTTGTCCAGAGGATGAAGCGGAAGGATGAGAAAAATTTAGAGACAAGTCTTAGGTGTTCGGACAGGCACATGCCACTCTAATTTCCAATCCAGAAGACAAATTCATCAAAGGCTAGAATTGCCCATGGAAACAGAATAGGGCTAGAGGAAATCCCGCTGTTTTGTGTCCAGTTTCCAAAAACACAAGTTGAAAAATGGAACTCAGGGGCACTAAAATTCATGAAACTGCAGAGTTGAAAATATCTATCGTTGAAAAATGTCTTGAGGTAAGTCACAGAAAAGGAATTGTAAGCAAGGGAGAGTGGCAGGAAACAGATTTGAAGAGGTAGAAAGGACTCCCCATTAAAGCACAAGAAAAGGGGCTGAACATCGCCAATGATGCAGTTGGCCAAAAAGGGTGTATGTATTTTTTTCTGAATATATTCAAGTAAAGGCCATACACACTTTTTATCCAACCAAACAGGTGGGCACTGGAAATCAATATCACAAAATGTATCACTTCACATCAGTCAGAAGGGCCATCCACATAAAGTGTAAACACCAGAAATGCAGGACAGGGCGAGGAGAAAAGGGAGCCCTGTGAGGCTGATAGTGGAAATGTAATTTGCCAACGGCCACTCTGGAGAAGTGTATTGTGTTTGTAAAACATCTAAAAAATGAGCTACAGAGCATAGGGCACTTGCACTCATGGGCGTGTACCTTGGGAAAAACAAAAATCGACAGAAAACAGGCACCCGAACGTTTACCACCTCTCTGTTAAAAAGGGCCTCAACTTGGATATAACCTAAATGTCCCTGGAAGGATAAAATGGATAAAAGAGATGGGGTACTTATGTAGAGTGGAATATTACTCATCCAGAAATCAATGAAATAAGGCCAGTTGTAACAACTCTGGAGGAGTTACATACGATCATTCTAAGTGACATATGTCAGAAAGAAAAAGACACATATCATAAGATGTCACTTAAAGGTGGAATCAAAAATGGCTACACATGAAATAAATTACAAAACAGAAACATAGTCAAATATGTAGAAAATAGACATAAGGCTGCTAAATGGGAAAGGTGGGGAATGGTGAGGTATTATCCAGGAGGTTGAAATTAGCAAAGATACCATTCCAAGTACCAAATTGAATAACTGACAAGGCCTACACGGTACCTCAAAGAACTGCACTCAGCCCACTCAAGTCACTGGAAAATAATACATATGACTGGTAAGCATCTGAAAAAGAAGTTATTGTTGTCTCACAGTACATGAATCAAGTGGATGTACAGCAGCAAAAAACAGAGCTTTGAAAATCAGCTGTAACCAATATAAAAATAAATTTAAAACTATTTATAAAAACAGTGAGACAGGCAAAAATTCTTACAACTTTTGTTGAAGGGCTACGATGTAACATGGATTGAACTCATGTAGACCCACAGCAGGATGATTATATAAGGCTGGAATCTATGCACGCTAAGAGATGTTAGAGAGGCTGGGTGAGGAAATGCAGACCTTTTAAAGTAATACTGCCTGGTACCCATTCCATGGGTCCCAAATCTGCAGGTTCAAGGGAATCTTCTGACAGCGAAAACATGCCTGGGAAACCGAGATGAATGTACACCGTGTGCTCAGGAAAGGTGTCTAAAATGCACCTCATTTTTGATCTCCTGGTGCTGGGGTTCGCCATTCCAGCCACATTACTAACAATCTCCCCACTTGGAGAATCAGCACCTTTAACCTCCTGTTTCACACAGTTTGCAATTTGTGCAGAGGATAAATGGGAAGAGGGGGAACCAATGAGAGATTAGCTGTAGGACTTTTGACAGGCACATGTCACTCTAATTTCCCATTAGGAAGAAGAATTAACCAAAGGCTCAGCCTGCCTCCCCAGAACCAGAATAGGGCCAGAAGTAATCCAAATGTTTGGCGGCCAGCTCACAAAAAAAGCGAGTTGCAAAATGGAGCTCAGGAGCAGACAATTCAAAGACCTGCAAAGATATAAATGATAACCAACGTCCAAAAATATATTCAGGTAAGGTAACGAAGAGGATCTGAATGAGAGGCAGAATTGCAGGAAACAGATTTCAAAAGGTAGATTGTACTCACATTTAAAGCATATGAAAAGCAGCAGAATTTCTAAAATGATGCGGTTGGGCAAAAGGGTGTATGCGTTTTTTTCGTGAATATCTTCAGGAAAAAAACACATGCAGAGTTTTTGGCCAACCAAGCAAGAGGGAAATGCAAATCCGCACAACAAAGAAGTCTCAATTTCCACTGCTCAGAAAGGCCATCCAAAAAATGTGTACAAACCAGAAATGCAGGAGAGGCCATGGAAAACAGGGAGCCTAGTCACGCTGATGGGTGGGGTATAAATATCCAAGAGCCACTCTGAAGAAGTGTATGCTGTTTTTAAAACATCTAAAATACAAAGCCCCGGAGCAAGGGGACTTCAACTCATGGACATATAACTTGGGAAGACTAAATGTCAATAAGACACAGGCACCCCAAAGTTTAGGGCTGCTCTGCATACAAGAACCTCAACTTTGGTACACCTAAAATATCCCAGGAAGAAGAGAAATGCATAAAAAACTTGTGGTAATTTTGTACAACGGAATATCACTCAGACGTGAAATCAATGTATATAAGGCCAGTAGCAGCATAAAGAGTGGATTTAGGTATGATGATTTTAAGGGAAATTAGTCACGCAGAAAAAGAATCTTATCATAAGATATCACTTATAGAGGGAATGTCAATATCACAACACATGAACTGAATTAGGAAAGAGAACAGAGTCTCACATTTAGCAAAAATCTCTTATGCCTGCTTCAGGGGAAAGGAGAGGTGGGGTGATGCATAAAACCAGAGTTTGATATTAGCACAGGTACCATTCCATAAACCAAATACAGAATAGACAAGACCTACACCATCCTCAGTGAACGGGACTCAACACCCCTATGCCCCACAGAGGAATATATCTGACTACTAAGAATCTTAAAACCTATGTATTGATATGTCTCCGTAAGGGAATCAATTGTGTCTAGACTGGCATAAACACGTCAGTGAAAATCAGCTCAACCCCATTATAAAAATGAATTTCAAAAAAACCCCAAAAAACAGCGAAATTCTTACACAATTCCTTCAGGGTTTCTGATGAAACCTGGAATGACCCTATCTGCAAAGACAGCTGGATGAGACATAAGGCTGGACACTTGGGACTGAGAGGACTGGTGAGATTGGGAGAGAAAATGCAGACCCTTTAAAGTAGTAATGCATGCCACCATTCCATGTGTCCCAAATCTCCAGGTAGAAGGGTATATCACTACAATTATAACATGTATGGGAAACCTAGAAAATGGACACCCTGTGATGGCGAAAGGTTTCTAAAACTCTCCTAATTTTTCCTCTCCTTGTGCTCCACTTTGGCATTCCAACTGCTTTACTATCAATCTGCCAACTTAGGAGAGTCAGCCCCTATAACCTCCTGGTTCGCACAGTTTGCTAATTGTGCAGAGGATGAAAGGGAAGAGGGAGAACCAATCAGAGAGTAGATGTAGGCATTTGGACGGGCACATGTCACTCTAAGTTCCCGGCAGGAAGAAGAATTAACCAAAGCCTCAACCACCCACAGGGAACCAATATAGCGACCCCTGGAACCAGTATAGGTCCTGAAGCAAAATTGTGGATTTGCGGCCAGCTCACAAAGATGGGATTTGAAAATTGGAGCTCAGGGGCACAGCATTTCACAAACCTGCAGACTTATAAAGGACTACTCTCTTCCAAAAATCTGTTGAGGGAAGGCAATGAAGCGGACTTGAAAATGAGGCAGAATTGCACAAAACATATTTCAAGAGGTAAATTGGAATCGCCTTTAAAGCACAGGAAAAACATCCCAACTTGGACAGAGATGCACTTGGCCAAAAAGGGCGTATGCCTTTTCTCCTGAATATATTCAGAAGAAAACGCATACGCCCTTTTTGGCCAATCAAGCAAGCGCGCAATACAAATCCACACTACAAAGAATTGTCACTTACCACCGGTCAAAAGGGACATCCGAATATCTGTAAAATCCAGAAAGGAAAGAGAGAGATGGCAAGGGCATGAAGCAATGTGATCCCAATGGTCATGGAGGATTGTGATGACAAGCGCATGGAGAATTGTGATGACAAGATTATGTACCATTTTGTTGACAAAGGCAAGGAGCATTATGATGACAAGGTTCATGGAGCACTGTGATGAGAAGCATCACGGAGCATTGTGATTACAGGGGTCATGGAGCATTGGGATGACAAGCACATGGATCATTGTGATGACAATGGTCATGGAGCATTTTAATGACAAGAGTCCCGGATCATTGTGTTGTCAGGGTTCATGGAGCGTTGTGATGACAGTGGTCATGGAGCATTGTGATGACAGGGGTCATGGCGCATTGTGATGAGAAGGTCGTGGAGCATTGGGCTGAAAATGTCCATGGAGTACTGGGATGACAGGGGTCATGGAGCATTGTGATGACAAGGTACTGGAGCACTGTGATGAGAAGACCATGGAGCCTTGTGATGACAAGTCTCATGGAGCATTCTGATGAAAAGTGCCATGGAGCATTGTGATTACAGGGGTCTTGAAGCATTGTGATGACAAGGGCATGGAGCATTGGGATGAGAAGGCCATGGAGTGTTCTGATGACATGCATCATGGAGCTTTGTGAGGACAAGGGCATGGAGCACTGTGATTACAGCGGTCTTGGAGCACTGTGATGAAAAGGGCATGGATCATTGTGATGAAAAAGGCATGGAGCCTTGTCATGACAGGGTTCAAGGAGCAAACTGACAACAAGTGTCAGGGAGCATTGTGATGACAAGGGTATTGAGTATTGTGATGACAAAGGTCATGGAGCATTGTGATGAGAAGACGATGGATAATTGTGATGACGAGCGTCATGGGGCGTTGTGATGATAAGTGTTATGGAACATATTGATCTCAAGGATTTGGAGCATTGTGATGACAGAGGTCATGGAGCATTTTGGTTTCATTGTGATGACAATAGCCTGAAGCATTATGATGATGGGCATGGTGCATTGTGATGACAGGGTTCATGGAGCATTGAGATGAAAAGGGGCATGGAGCATTGCGATTACAGGAGTCTTGGAGCATTGTGATGACAAAGGCATGGAACATCGTGAATGAGAAGGCCATGGAGCATTTTGTTGACATGCATCATTGAGCTTTATGATGACAAGGGCATGGAGCATTGTGATTACAGGGGTCTTGGAGCATTGTGATGACAAGGGTCATGGAGCCTTGTGATGACAAGGCTGTGGAACATTGTGATGGCAGGGGTCATGGAGCATTGTTATGACAGGGGTAATGGAGCATTGTGATGACAAGGGCATGGAGCATTGGTCTGAAAAGTTTCATGGATTATTGTGATGAGAGGGGGCAAGGAGCATTGTGATGACAAGGGCATGGA
The DNA here is from genome assembly GCF_949752795.1 of Hyperoodon ampullatus. Lineage (NCBI taxonomy): Eukaryota > Metazoa > Chordata > Mammalia > Artiodactyla > Ziphiidae > Hyperoodon > Hyperoodon ampullatus. The sequence continues at coordinate 832,429 of NW_027640750.1, forward strand.
ACACTGTGATACATGGGTCATGGAGGATTGTAATGAGAAGCGCATGGAGCATTGTGATAAGAATGGCATCGAGCATTGTGATGAAAAGCATCATGGAGCCTGTGATGACAAGGGCATGGAACAATTTGATGAGAGGGTTCATGGAGCATTGTGATGACAATGGCATGCAGCATTGTGATGACAAGGGTCATTGAGCTTTGTGATGACAAAGGTCATGGAGCATTTTGATGACAGGGGGGCGGTGCATTCTGTTGTGAAGGGCAGGGAGCATTGTGATGACAGGGGTTATGGAACATTGTGATGTCAGGGGAATGGAGCATTGTGATGATAAAGGCATGTAGCATTGTTGTGACAAGGGTCATGGAATATTGTGATGACAGGGGTGAGGGAGTATTGTGTTGACCGGGGACATGGAGCATTTTGATGTCCAAGGCATGGAGCACTGTGATGGCAAGACCGTGGAGCATTGTGATGAGAAGACCATGGATAATTGTGATGAGGAGCATCATGGAACACTGTAAAGACAAGTGGTATGGAGCCTTGTGATGACAGGGGTCATGGAGCATTGTTATGACAGTGGTCATGGAGCATTGTGATGACAATGGTCATGGAGCATTTTGATGACAAGGGCATGGAGCATTGTGATGAAAAGACCATGGACAATTGTGATTACGAGTGTCATGGAGCACTGTAATGACAAGCAGTATGGAGCATTGTGATGACAGGGGTCATGGAGCATTGTGATGACTGGGGACATGGAGCATTGTGATGACCAGGGCATGGAGCATTGTGATGGCAAGACCGTGGAGCACTGTGATGAGAAGACCATGGATAATTGTGATAACGAACATCATGGAGCACTGTAATGACAAGGGGCATGGAGCATTGTGATGACAGGTGTCATGGAGCATTGTGATGACAGGGGTCATGGATCATTGAGATGACAAGGGTCACGGAGCATTCTAATGACAAACTTGTGGAGTATTGTGATGACAATGGCATGAAGCATTGTGATGAAAAGGGCATGGATCTTTGTGATGAAAAAGGCATGGAGACTTGTCATGACAGGGTTCAATGAGCATACTGATGACAAGTGTCAGGGAGCATTGTGATGACAAGTGTATTGAGAATTGTGATGACAAAGGTCATGGAGCATTGTGATGAGAAGTCCATGGATAATTGTGATGACCAGCGCCATGGGCGTTGTGATGACAAGTGTTATGGAACATTGTGATCACAAGGGTTTGGAGCATTGTGATGAGAGAGGTCATGGAGAATTTTGATTTCATTGTGATGACAATAGCATGAAGCATTATGATGATGGGCATGGTGCATTGTGATGACAGGGTTCATGGAGCATTGAGATGCAAAGAGGCATGGATCATTGTAATAACAAGGGTCTTGGAGCATTGTGATGACAAGGGCATGGAGTATTGTAATGAGAAGGCCATGGAGCATTCTGATGACATGCGTCAGGGAGCTTTGTGATGACATGGGCATGGAGCATTGTGATTACAGGGGTCTTGGAGCATTGTGATGACAAGGGTCATGGAGTCTTGTGATGACAATGCCGTAGAACATTGTGATGGCAGGGGTCATGGAGCATTGTTATGACAGGTGTAATGGAGCATTGTGATGACAAGGGCATGGAGCATTGGTCTGAAAAGTTTCATGGATTATTGTGATGAGAGTGAGCATGGAGCATTGTGATGACAAGGGCACGGAACACAGTGATACATGTGTCATGGAGGATTGCAATGACAAGGGCATGGAGCATTGTGATGACAAGCGTCATGGAGCTTTGTGATGACAACGGCATGGAGCAATGTGATGAGAGGTTTCATGGAGCTTTGTGATGACAATGGCATGGAGCATTGTGATTCCATGGGTCATGGAGCTTTGTGATGACATAGGCCATGGAGCATTTTGATGACAAGGGCGTGGTGCATTGTGATGAGAAGGGCAGGGAGAATTGTGATGACAGGGTCATGGAGCAATTGGATGAAAAGGGTCATGGAACATTTTGATGACAGTGTTTATGGAACATTGTGATGTTAGGGGTCATGGAGCATTGTGATGAAAAGGGTCATGGAGCATTGTGATGACAGAGGTTATGGAACATTGTGATGTCAGGGGTCATGGAGCATTGTGATGATAAGAGCATGTAGCATTGTTGTGACAAGGGTCATGGAACATTGGGATGACAGGGTGGAGGGAGTATTGTGTTGACTAGTGATGGAACATTGTGATATCAGTGGTGAGAGAGCATTTTGATGAGAGGTGCATGGAGCATTGTGATGACAAAGCTGTGGAGCATTGTGATGAGAAACTCAGGGCATATTGTGATGACATGGGTCATGGAACATTGTGATGACAAACGCATGGAGCATTGTGATGACAAAGTTTATGGAGCATTGTGATGACAACGATGTGGAGCATTGTGATGACAAGCGCATGGCACATTTGATGCCATGTGTCATGGAGTAATGTGCTGACAAAGGCATGGAGCATTGTGATGACAAGGGTCACCGAGCATTGTGATGAAATGTTCATGGAGTGTTGTGGTCACAAAGGTCACAGAGCCTTGTGATGACGAGGTCATGGACCATTGTGATGACAAAGGTCATGAAGCATTGTGATGACTGGAGTCACGGAGCATTGTGATGACAGGGGTCATAGAGCATTGTGATGAAAGGGCATGGAGCATTGTGATGACAGGGTCATGGAGCATTTTTCTGACAAGTTTCATGGATTATTGTGATGACAGTGGGCATGGCGCATTGTGATGACAAGGGCATGGAGCATTGTGATGAGAAGGTCATGGAGTATTGTGAAGAAGGGTGTCAGGGAGCATTGTGATGACATATGTCATGGTCTATTGCAATGACAATGGAATGTAGCATTGTGATGCCAAGTGTCATGGAGGATTGTGATGACAAAGGTAATGGAGCATTTTGATGACAAGGGCTTGGAGCATTGTGATGACAAGGGTCATGGAGCATTGTGATAACAAGGGCCATTGAGAATTTTGATGACATGTTCATGAAGCATTGTGATGACAATCACATGGAGCTTGCTATGACAGGGGTCATGGAGCATTGCGATGACAAGTGCATAGAGAATTGTGATGATAAATCATGTAACACTGTGAGGAGAAGTATCATGGAGCATAGTGATGCCAAGAACGTGGAGAATTGTGATGACAGGGGACATGGAGCATTGTGATGACCAGGGCATGGAGCATTGTGATGGCAAGACCGTGGAGCACTGTGATGAGAAGACCATGGATAATTGTGATGACGAGCGTCATGGAGCACTGTAATGACAAGGGGTATAGAGCATTGTGATGACAGTGGTCATGGAGCATTGTGATGACCGGGGACATGGAGCATTGTGATGACTGGGGACATGGAGCATTGTGATGACCAGGGCATGGAGCCTTGTGATGGCAAGGTCGTGGAGCACTGTGATGAGAAGATCATGGATAATTGTGATGACGAGGGTCATGGAGCACTGTAATGACAAGGGGTATAGAGCATTGTGATGACAGTGGTCATGGAGCATTGTGATGACCGGGGACATGGAGCATTGTGATGCCCAAGGCATGGAGCACTGTGATGACAAGACCGTGGAGCATTGTGATGAGAAGACCATGGATAATTGTGATGAGGAGCGTCATGGAGCACTGTAATGACAAGTGGTATGGAGCCTTGTGATGACAGGGCTCATGGAGCATTGTTATGACAGTGGTCATGGAGCATTGTGATGACAAGGGTCAAGGAGCATTTTGATGACAATGGCGTTGAGCATTGTGATGAGAAGACCATGGACAATTGTGATTACGAGTGTCATGGAGCACTGTAATGACAAGCAGTATGGAGCATTGTGATGACAGGGGTCATGGAGCATTGTGTTGACTGGGGACATGGAGCATTGTGATGACCAGGGCATGGAGCATTGTGATGGCAAGACCGTGGAGCACTGTGATGAGAAGACCATGGATAATTGTGATAACGAACATCATGGAGCACTGTAATGACAAGGGGCATGGAGCATTGTGATGACAGGTGTCATGGAGCATTGTGATGACAGGGCCCATGGATCATTGAGATGAAAAGTGTCACGGAGCATTCTAATGACAAGCTTGTGGAGTATTGTAATGACAATGGCATGGAGCATTGTGATGAAAAGGGCATGGATCATTGTGATGAAAAAGGCATGGAGACTTGTCATGACAGGGTTCAATGAGCATACTGATGACAAGTATCAGGGAGCATTGTGATGACAAGTGTATTGAGAATTGTGATGACAAAGGTCATGGAGCATTGTGATGAGAAGTCCATGGATAATTGTGATGACCAGCGTCATGGGGCGTTGTGATGACAAGTGTTATGGAACATTGTGATCACAAGGGTTTGGAGCATTGTGATGAGAGAGGTCATGGAGAATTTTGATTTCATTGTGATGACAATAGCATGAAGCATTATGATGATGGGCATGGTGCATTGTGATGACAGGGTTCATGGAGCATTGAGATGCAAAGAGGCATGGATCATTGTAATAACAAGGGTCTTGGAGCATTGTGATGACAAGGGCATGGAGTATTGTGATGAGAAGGCCATGGAGCATTCTGATGACATGCGTCAGGGAGCTTTGTGATGACATGGGCATGGAGCATTGTGATTACAGGGGTCTTGGAGCATTGTGATGACAAGGGCCATGGAGTCTTGTGATGACAAGGCCGTAGAACATTGTGATGGCAGGGGTCATGGAGCATTGTTATGACAGGTGTAATGGAGCATTGTGATGACAAGGGCATGGAGCATTGGTCTGAAAAGTTTCATGGATTATTGTGATGAGAGTGAGCATGGAGCATTGTGATGACAAGGGCATGGAACACAGTGATACATGTGTCATGGAGGATTGCAATGACAAGGGCATGGAGCATTGTGATGACAAGCGTCATGGAGCTTTGTGATGACAATGGCATGGAGCAATGTGATGAGAGGTTTCATGGAGCTTTGTGATGACAATGGCATGGAGCATTGTGATTCCAAGGGTCATGGAGCTTTGTGATGACATAGGTCATGGAGCATTTTGATGACAAGAGCGTGGTGCATTGTGATGAGAAGGGCAGGGAGCATTGTGATGACAGGGTTATGGAGCAATTGGATGAAAAGGGTCATGGAACATTTTGATGACAGTGTTTATGGAACTTTGTGATGTTATGGGTCATGGAGCATTGTGATGAAAAGGGTCATGGAGCATTGTGATGATAAGAGCATGTAGCATTGTTGTGACAAAGGTCATGGAACATTGGGATGACAGGGTGGAGGGAGTATTGTGTTGACTAGTGGTGGAACACTGTGATATCAGTGGTGAGAGAGCATTTTGATGAGAGGTGCATGGAGCATTGTGATGACAAGGCTGTGGAGCATTGTGATGAGAAACGCAGGGCACATTGTGATGACATGGGTCATGGATCATTGTGCTGACAAACGCATGGAGCATTGTGATGACAAGTTTTGTGGAGCATTGTGATGACAGCGATGTGGAGCATTGTGATGACAAGCGCATGGCACATTTGATGCCATGTGTCATGGAGTAATGTGCTGACAAAGGCATGGAGCATTGTGATGACAAGGGTAACCGAGCATTGTGATGAAATGTTCATGGAGTGTTGTGGTCACCAAGGTCACAGAGTCTTGTGATGACGAGGGCATGGACCATTGTGATGACAAAGGTCATGAAGCATTGTGATAATTGGAGTCACAGAGCATTGTGATGACAGGGGTCATAGAGCATTGTGATGAAAGGGCATGGAGCCTTGTGATGACAGGGTCATGGAGCATTTTTCTGACAAGTTTCATGGATTATTGTGATGACAGTGGGCATGGCGCATTGTGATGACAAGGGCATGGAGCATTGTGATGAGAAGGTCATGGAGTATTGTGAAGAAGGGTGTCAGGGAGCATTGTGATGACATATGTCATGGTCTATTGCAATGACAATGGAATGTAGCATTGTGATGCCAAGTGTCATGGAGGATTGTGATGACAAAGGTAATGGAGCATTTTGATGACAAGGGCTTGGAGCATTGTGATGACAAGGGTCATGGCGCATTGTAATAACAAGGGCCATTGAGAATTTTGATGACATGTTCATGAAGCATTGTGATGACAATCACATGGAGCTTGCTATGACAGGGGTCATGGAGCATTACGATGACAAGTGCATAGAGAATTGTTATGACAAAACATGTAACACTGTGATGAGAAGTATCATGGAGCATAGTGATGCCAAGAACGTGGAGAATTGTGATGACAGGGGACATGGAGCATTGTGATGACCAGGGCATGGAGCATTGTGATGGCAAGACCGTGGAGCATTGTGATGAGAAGACCATGGATAATTGTGATGACGAGCGTCATGGAGCACTGTAATGACAAGGGGTATGGAGCATTGTGATGACAGGGGTCATGGAGCATTGTGATGACTGGGGACATGGAGCATCGTGATGACCAAGGCATGGAGCATTGTGATGGCAAGACTGTGGAGCATTGTGATGAGAAGACCATGGATAATTGTCATGACGAGCGTCATGGAACACTGTAATGACAAGGGGTATGGAGCATTGTGATGACAGGGGTCATGGAGCATTCTGAAGACAATGATCATGGAGCATTCTGATGACAAGCTTGTGGAGTATTGTGATGACAATGACCTGGATCGTTGTGATGAAAAGGGCATGGAGCATTCTGATGAAAAAAGCATGGAGCCTTTTCATGACTGTGTTCAAGGAGTATTCTGACGACAAGTGTCAGGGAGCATTGTGATGACAAGTGTATTGAGAATTGTGATGACAAAGGTCATGGAGCATTGTGACGACAAGTGCATGGAGTATTGTCATGACAGTCATCATGGAGTGTTGTGATGACAAGTGTTATGGAACATTGTGATCACAAGGGGTTGGAGCATTGTGATGACAGAGGTCATGGACCATTTTGATTTCAAGGAGCATGGAGCATTGTGATGACAAGGGCATGGAGCAATGTGATCCCAAGGTTCATGGAGGATTGTGATGAAAATGGTAATGGAGTATTGTGATGACAAGCTCATGGAGCATTGTGATGACAAGGTCATGTAGGATTTTGATGACACAGGCATGGAGAATTGTGATGATAAGGGTCATGGAGCACTGTGATGATAAGCGTCATGGAGCATTGTGATTACAGGGGTCATGGAGCATTGGGATGACAAGGGCATGGATCATTGTGATGACAAGTGTCATGGAGCATTGGGCTGAAAATGTTCATGGAGCATTGTGATGACAAGGGAATGGAGCATTGTGATGACAAGAGTCCCGGATCATTGTGTTGTCAGGGGTCATGGAGTGTTGTGATGACAGTGGTCATGGAGGACTGTGATGATATGGGTCATGGAGCATTGTGATGAGAAGGTCATGAAGCATTGGGCTGAAAATGTTCATGGAGTATTGTGATGACAGGGGTCATGGAGCATTGTAATGAGAAGGGAATTGAGCACTGTGATGACAAGGTCCTGGAGCATTGTGATGGGAAGTCCATGGAGCCTTGTGATGACAATTCTCATGGAACATTCTGATGAAAAGGGGCATGGAGCATTGTGATTACAGGGGTCTTGGAGCATTGTGATGAGAAGGCCATGGAGCATTCTGATGACATGCGTCATGGAGCTTTGTGCTGACAAGGGCATGGAGTATTGTGATGAAAATGGCATGGATCATTGTTATGAAAAAGGCATGGAGCCTTGTCATGACAGGGTTCAAGGAGCATACTGACGACAAGTGTCACGGAGCATTGTGATGACAAGTGTATTGAGCATTGTGATGACAAAGTTCATGGAGCATTGTGATGAGAAGACCATGGATAATTGTGATGATGAGCGTCATGGGGTGTTGTGATGATAAGTTTTATGGAACACTGTGATCACAAGGTTTCGGAGCATTGTGATGACAGAGGTCATGGAGCATTTTGATTTCATTGTGATGACAATAGCCTGAAGCATTATGGTGATGGGCATGGTGCATTGTGATGACAGGGTTCATGGAGCATTGAGATGAAAAGGGGCATGGAGCATTGTGATTACAGGGGTCTTGGAGCATTGTGATGACAAGGGCAAGGAGCATTGTGATGAGAAGGCCATGGAGCATTCTGATGACATGCGTCATTGAGCTTTGTGATGACAAGGGCATGGAGCATTGTGATTACAGGGGTCTTGGAGCATTGTGATGACAAGGGTCATGGAGCCTTGTGATGACAATGGTGTGGAACATTGTGATGGCAGTGGTCATGGAGCATTGTTATGACAGGGGTAATGGAGCATTGTGATGAGAAGGGCATGGAGCATTGGTCTGAAAAGTTTCATGGATTATTGTGATGAGAGTGGGCATGGAGCATTGTGATGACAAGGTCACGGAACACTGTGATCCATGGGTCATGGAGGATTGTAATGACAAGGGCATGGAGCATTGTGATGAGAAGGGCATCGAACATTGTTTTGACAAGCGTCATGGAGCTTTGTGATGACAAGGGCATGGAACAATGTGATGAGAGGGTTCATGGAACACTGTGATTCCAAGGGTTATGGAGCTTTGTGATGACAAAAGTCATGGAGCATTTTGATGTCAACGGCGTGGTGCATTGTGATGAGAAGGGCAGGGAGCATTTTGATGACAGGGTCATGCAGCAATTTGATGAAAAGTGTAATGGAACATTTTGATGACAGGGGTTATAGAACATTGTGATGTCAGGGGTCATGGAGCTTTGGGGTGAAAAGGGTCATGGAGCATTTTGATGACAGGGGTTATGGAACATTGTGATGTCAGGGGTCATGGAACATTGTGATGATAAGGGGATGTAGCATTGTGATGACAGGGGTCATGCAACATTGTGATTACAGGGGTGAGGGAGTATTGTGATGACTAGTGATGGAACATTGTGATATCTCTGTTGAGAGAGCATTTTGATGAGAAGTGCATGGAGCATTGTGATTACAAGGTTTATGGAGCATTACGATGACAAGGTTGTGGACCGTTGTGATGAAAATCACGGGGCACATTGTGATGACAAGGGTCATGGAGCATTGTTCTGACAAAGGCATGGAGCATTGTGATGACAAGGGTCACGGAGTATTGTGATGAAAAGTTCATGGAGTATTGTGGTTACAAAGGTCACAGAGCCTTGTGATGATGTGGGCATGGAACACTGTGATGACAAATGTTATGAAGCATTGTGATGACTGGAGTCACAGAGCATTGTGATGACAGGGGTCATGGAGCATTGTGATGACAAGGGCATGGAGCATTGTGATGACAGGGGCATGGAGCATTGGTCTGACAAGTTTAATAGATTATTGTGATGACAGTGGGCATGGGGCATTGTGATGACAAGGGCATGGGGCATTGTGATGAGAAGGTCATGGAGTATTGTGAAGACAAGTGTCAGGGAGCATTGTGATGACATATGTCATGGTCCATTGCGATGACAATGGCATGGAGCATTGTGATGCCAAATGTAATGGAGGATTGTGATGACAAATATAATGGAGCATTGTGATGACTAGGGCTTGGAGCATTATGATGACAAGTGCCATTGAAAATTTTCATGACAAGGTCGTGAAGCATTGTGATGACAAGGTGCTGGAGCATTGTGATGAGAAAACCATGGAGCCTTGTGAGACAAGTCTCATGGAGCATACTGATGAAAAGGGGCATGGAGCATTGTGATTAGAGTGTCTTGGAAAATTGTGATGACAAGGGCATGGAGCATTGTGATGAGAAGGCCAAGGAGCAGTCTGATGACATGCGTCATTGAGCTTTGTGATGACAAGGGCATGGAGCATTGTAATTACAGGTGTCTTGTAGCATTGTGATGAAAAAGGCATGGATCATTGTGATGAAAAAGGCATGGAGCCTTGTCATGACAGAGTTCAAGGAGCATACAGAGAACAAGTGTCTGGGAGCATTTTGATGACAAGTGTATTGAGCACTGTGATGACAAAGGTCATGGAGCATTGTGATGAGAAGACCATAGATAATTGTGATGACGAGCATCATGGGGCATTGTGATGACAGGTGTTATGGAATATTGTGATCACAAGGGTTTGGAGCAGTGTTATGACAGAGGTCATGGAGAATTTTGATTTCATTGTGATGACAATAGCCTGAAGCATTATGATGATGGTCATGGTGCATTGTGATGACAGGGTTCATGGATCATTGAGATAAAAAGGGACATGGAGCATTGTGATTACAGGGGTCTTGGAGCATTGTGATGAGAAGGGTCATGGAGCCTTGTGATGACAAGGCCATGGAACATCTTGATGGCAGGGGTCATGGAGCATTGTTATCACAGGGGTAATGGAGCATTGTGATGGCAAGGGCATGGAGCATTGTGATGACATGCATCATGGAGCTTTGTGATGACAAGGGCATGTAGCACTGTGATTACAGGGGTCTTGGAGCATTGTGATGACAAGGGTCATGGAGCCATGTGATGACAAGGCCGTGGAACGTTGTGATGGCAGGGGTCATGGAGCATTGTTATGACAGGGGTAATGGAGCATTGTGATGACAAGGGCATGGAACATTTGTCTGAAAAGTTTCATGGATTATTGTGATGAGAGTGGGCATGGAGCATTTTGATGAAAAGGGCATGGAACACAGTGATACATGGGTCATGGAGGATTGTAATGACAAGGGCATGGAGCATTGTGCTGAGAAAGGCATAGAGCATTGTGATGACAAGGGTCAAAGAGCATTGTGATGAAAAGTTCATGAAGCATTGTGGTTAAAAAGGTCACAGAGACTGTTGATGACAAGGGCATGGACCATTGTGATGACAAAGGTCATGAAGCCTTGTGATGACTGGAGTCACGGAGCATTGTGATGACAGGGGTCATGGAGCATTGTGATAACAAGGGCATGGGGCATTGTGATGACAAGGGCATGGAGCATTGGTCTAATAAGTTTCATGGCTTATTGCGATGACAGTTGGAATGGCGCATTGTGATGACAAGGGCATGGAGCATTGTGATGACCAGGTCATTCATTATTGTGAAGACAGGTGTCAGGGAGCATTGTGATGACATATGTAATGGCCCATTGTGATGACAATGCCATGGAGCATTGTGATGCCAAGTGTCATGGAGGATTCTGATGACAAAGGTAATGGAGCATTGTGATGACAATGGCTTGGAGCATTGTGATGACAAGGGTCAGGGAGCATTGTGCTGACAAGTGCATGGAAAATTGTGATGACAAGGGACATGGAGCATTCTGATGACAAGCTTGTGGAATATTTTGATGACAATGACATGGAGCATTGTGATGAAAACGGCATGGTGCATTTTGATGAAAAAGGCATGGAGCCTTTTTGTGACAGGGTTCAAGGAGCATTCTGATGACAAGTGTCAGGGAGCATTGTGATGACAAGTGTATCGAGAATTGTGATGACAAAGGTCATGGAGCATTGTGATGAAAAGGGCATGGAGTATTGTGATGACAGGCATCATGGAGCATTGTGATGACAAGTGTTATGGACCATTGTGATCACAAGGGTTTGGAGCATTGTGATGACAGAGGTCATGGATCATTTTGATTTCAAGGAGCATGGAGCATTGTGATGACAAGGGCATGGAGCAATGTGATCCCAAGGTTCATGGACGATTGTGATGGCAATGGTAATGGAGTATTGTGATGACAAGTGCATAGAACATTGTAATGACAAGTCATGTAGCATTTTGCTGACAAAGGCATGGAGCATTGTGATGACAGGTGTCATGGAGCACTGTGATGACAAGCGTCACGGAGCATTGTGATTACAGGGGTCATGGAGCATTGGGATGACAAGGGCATGCATCATTGTGATGACAAGTGTCATGGAGCATTGGGCTGAAAATGTTCATGGAGTATTGTGATGACAGGGGTCATGGAGCATTGTGATGACTAGGGAATGGAACATTGTGATGACAAGAGTCCCGGATCATTGTGTTGTCAGGTGATATTGAGCGTTGTGATGACTGCGGTCATGGAGCATTGTGATGATATTGGTCATGGAGCATTGTGATGAGAAGGTCATGGAACATTGGGCTGAAAATGTTCATGGAGTATTGTGATGACAGGGGTCATGGAGCATTGTGATGATAAGGGAATGGAGCATTTTGATGACAATGTCCTGGAGCATTGTGATGAGAAGACCATGGAGCCTTGTGATGACAAGTCTCATGGAGCATTCTGATGAAAAGGGGCATGGACCATTGTGATTACAGGGGTCTTGGAGCATTGTGATGACAAGGGCATGGAGCATTGTGATGAGAAGGCCATTGAGCATTCTGATGACATGCATCATGGAGCTTGGTGATGACAAGGGCATGGAGCATTGTGATTAAAGGGGTCTTGGCGCATTGTGATGAAAATGGCATGGATAATTGTGATGAAAAAGGCATGGAGCCTTGTCATGAAAGGGTTCAGGGAGCATACTGATGGCAAGAGTCAGGGAGAATTGTGATGACATGTGTATTGCGCATTGTGATGACAAATGTCATGGGGCATTGTGATGAGAAGTCCATGGATAATTGTGATGAGTAGCGTCATGGGGTATTGTGATGACAAGTGTTATGGAACATTGTGATCACAAGGGTTTGGAGCATTGTGATGACAGAGGTCATGGAGCATTTTGATTTCATTGTGATGACAAGAGCATGAAGCATTATGATGATGGGCATGGTGCATTGTGATGACAGGGTTCATGGAGCATTGTGATGAAAGGTGGCATGGAGCTTTGGTCTGACAAGTTTCATGGATTATTTTGATGACAGTGGGCATGGCACATTGTGATGACAAGGGCATGGAGCATTGTGATGACAAGGTCATGGAGTATTGTGAAGACAGGTGTCAGGGAGCATTGTGATGACATATGTCATGTTCCATTGTGATGACAATAGCACGGAGCATTGTGATGCCAAGTGTCATGGAGGATTGTTGTGACAAAGGTAAAGGAGCATTGTGATGATAAGCGCATGGAGCATTGAGATGACAAGGGCCATTGATAATTTTAATGTCCATGTCCTGAAACATTGTGATGACAAGCGCATGGAGCTTCCTATGACAGGGGTCATGGAGCATTGCGATGACAAGTGCATGGAGTATTGTTATGACAAGAGCATATAACATTGTGATGAGAAGTGCCATGGAGCATTGTGATGACAAGGACGTGGAGAATTGTGAGGACAAGGGACATTGAGCTTTGAGATGACCAGGGCATGGAGCATTGTGATGGCAAAACCGTGGAGCATTGTGATGAGAAGACCATGGGTAATTGTGATGACGAGCATCATGGAGCACTGTAATGACAAGGGGCATGAAGCATTGTGATGATAGGTGTCAGGGAGCATTGTGATGACAAGGGCATGGAGCATTGTGATGACAAGGGTACGGAACATTGTGATGAAAAGTGCCATTGAGAATTTAGATGATAAAGTCGTGAAGCATTGTGATGACAAACACTTGGAGCTTGCTATGACAGGGGTCATGGAACATTGCAATGACAAGTGCATGGAGAATTGTGATGAAACGAGCATGTAACTTTGTGAAGAGAAGTGTCATGTAGCATTGTGATGACAAGTACGTGGAGAATTGTTATGACAAGGGACATGGAGCATTGTGATAACCAGGGAATGGAGCATTGTGATGACAGGGGTCATGGAGCATTATTATGACAAGGGCCATGGTGCATTCTGATATAAGATATCACTTATGAAGGGACTGTAAACCTGGCTACATATGAACTGAATTAGGAAAGAGAACAGAGTCTCAGATTTAGAAAACACTCTTATGCTTGCTTAAGGGGGAAGGATAGGTGGGGAGACACACAAAACCAGAGTTTGATATTAACACAGGTACCGTTCCATAATCCAAATACAGAAGAGACAAGCCCGACTCCTTCCTCAGTGAATGGGACTCAACAGCCCTATTCCCCACAGAGAAATATATCTGACTAGTAAGGATCTTAAAACCTATGTATTGATATGTCTCCATAAGGGAACCAAGTGTGTCTAGAATGACATAAACACGGCAGTGAGAATCAGCTCAAACCCACTATAAAAAGGAATTTCAAAACAAAACAAAGAAACAGTGAAATTCTTACACAACACCTTCAGGGGTTCTGATGAAACTTGGAATGACCCTATCTACAACAACAGCTGGATGTGGCATAAGGCTGTTCACCTGGGACTGAGAGGATTGGTGAGATTGGGTGAGAAAATGCAGATGCTTTAAAGCAATAATGCCTGCCACTGATTCCATGGTTCCCAACTCTCCAGGTAGAAGGGAATATCACTACAGTTATAACATGTATGGGAAACCTAGAGAATGGACACCCTCTGATGGTGAAAGGTTTCTAAAACTCTACTAATTTTTTTCTCTCCATGTGCTGCAGCTTGACATTCCAACTGCTTTAATATCAATCTCCCAACTTGGAGAGTCAGCCCCTATAACATCCTGGTTCGCACAGTTGGCACATTGTGCAGAGGATATAAGGGAAGAGGGAGAACCAATGAGAGAGTAGCTGTAGGCATTTGGACGGCCACATGTCACTCTAATTTCCCGTCATGAAGAAGAATTAACCAAACTCTCAGCCTGCCCCACCCCCATAACTAGTATAGGTCCTGAAGCAAAATTGTGGGTTTAAGGTCAGCTCACAAAAACACAAGTTGAAAAATGGAGCTCAGGGGCACAGCAATTCACTAACTTGCAGAGTTATACAGGACTACTCTCTTCGAAAAATCTGTTGAGGAAAAGCCATGAGGCGGACTTGAAAATGAGGGACATTTGCACGAAACAGATTTCCAGAAGTACATTGGAATCGCCTTTAAACACAGGGAAAGCATCACAACTTCGACAATTAGGGAATTGTCCATAAAGGGCGCATGTGTTTTCTCCTGAATATATTCAGGAGAAAACGCATACACCCATTTTAGCCAACCAAGCAACCGCACAATGCAAATCTGCACTACAAAGAAGTATCACTTCCCACCAGTCAAAAGGGATATCTGTAAAATGTGTAAAAACCAGAAAGGCAAGAGGGGCTCTAGAGAACAGGGAGCCTTGTTATGCTGATGGGTGGGATGCAGATTGCCAACAGCCACTCTGGAGGAGTGCATTGTGTTCCCTAAAAGAATTAAACAACAGAGCTTCACAACCAAAGGCACTTCCAGTCATGGGAATATACCTTGGGGAAATTGAAAATCAATAAGACACAGCCAACCCAAAATATAGGGCAGCACTGCTTACAAGAACCTCGACTTCGGGACACCTTAAATATCCCAGTAAAGACAAAAATAGTAAAGAAATTGTGGTACATACGTACGATGGAATATCCCTCAGCCATGAAATCAATGTGATAAGGCAAGTAGCAGCATAATGAGTGGATTCATGTACGATGATTCTAACTGAAATAAGTCACACAGAAAAAGAAACTTATCATAAGATATCACTTATGAAGGTCTTGTAAACATGTCTACACATGAACTGAATTAGGAAAGAGAAGAGTCTCACATTTAGAAAACACTCTTATGCCTGCTCAAGAGGAAAGGAGAGGTGGGGTGATGCATAAAACCAGAGTTTGATATTAGCACAGGTACGGTTGCATAATCCAAATACAAAATAGACAAGACCTACTCTTTCCTCACTGAACGGGGCTCAACACCCCTATTCCCCGCAGAGTAGTATATCTGACTAGTAAGAATCTTAAAACCTATGTATTGATATGTCTCCATAAGGTAACTAAGTATGTCTAGAATGACATAAACACGGCAGAGAGAATCAGCTCAAACCCACTATAAAAATGAATTTCAAAACAAAACAAATAAACAGTGAAATTCTTACATAATACCTTCAGGGGTTCTGATGAAACTTAGAATGACCCTATCTACAACGACAGCTGGATGTGGCATAAGGCTGGTCACTTGGGACTGAGAGGATTGGTGAGATTGGGTGAGAAAATGCAGACCGTTTAAAGCAATAATACCTGGCACCCATTCCATGGGTCCCAACTCTCCAGGTAGAAGGGAATATCACTACAGTTATAACATGTATGGGAAACCTAGAGAATGGACACCATCTGATGGTGAAAGGTTTCTAAAACTCTACTAATTTTTTTATCTCCTTGTGCACCAGTTTGACATTCCAACTGCTTTAGTATCAATCTCCCAAATTGGAGAGTCAGCACCTATAACCTCCTGGTTCGCACAGTTGGCACATGGTGTAGAGGATATAAGGGAAGAGGGAGAAACAATTAGAGAGTAGCTGTAAACATTTGGATGGTCACATGTCACTCTAAATTCCCGTCACAAAGAAGAATTAACAAACTCTGAGCCAGCCCCCCCAATGGAACCAGTATAGGTCCTGAAGCAAAATTGTGGATTGGCAGTCAGCTCAAAAAAACGCGAGTTGAAAAATGGAGCTCAGGGGCACAGCAATTCACTAACTTGCAGAGTTATAAACGACTACTCTCTTCCAAAAATCTGTTGAGAGAAAGCCATGAGGTGGATTTGAAAATGAGGCAGAAGGGCACGAAACAGATTTCCAGAAGTACATTGGAATCGCCTTTAAACACAGGAAAAGCATCACAACTTCGACAATTATGGAATTGTCCATAAAGGGCACATGCGTTTTCTCCTGAATATATTCAGGAGAAAACGCATACGCCAATTTTGGCCAACCAAGCAACCGCACAATGCAAATCTGCACTACAAAGAAGTATCACTTCCAACTGGTCAAAAGGGATATCCGTAAAATGTGTAAAAACAAGAAAGGCAAGACAGGATCTGGAGAACAGTGAGCCTTGTTATACGGATGGGTGGGATGTAAATTGCCAACAGCCACTCTGGAGGAGTGCATAGTGTTCCCAAAAAGAAGTAAACAACAGTGCTTCACAACCTAAGGCACGTCCAGTCACGGGAATATACCTTGGGAAAATTGAAAATCAATAAGACACAGCCACCCCAAAATTTATGGCAGCACTGCTTACAAGAACCTCGACTTCGGGACACCTTATAAATACCAGGAAAGACAAAAATGGTAAAGAAATTGTGGTACATACGTATGATGGAATATCCCTCAGCCATGAAGTCAATGTCATAAGGCCAGTAGCAGCATAATGACGGGATTCATGTACGATGATTCTAACTGAAATAAGTCACACAGAAAAATAAACTTATCATAAGATATCACTTATGAAGGGTATATAAACATGGCTACACATGGAATGAATTAGGAAAAGGAACAGAGTCTCATATTTAGAAAACACTCTTATGCATGCTTAAGGGGAAAGCAGAGGTGGGGTGATGAATAAACCCAGAGTTTGATATTAGCACAGGTACGGTTCCATAATCCAAATACAGAATAGACAAGACCTACTACTTCCTCTGTGAACGGGACTCAAAACCCCATATTTCCCGCAGAAGAATATATCTTACTAGTAAGAATCTTAAAACCTATGTATTGATATGTCTCCGTAAGGGAATCAAGTGTGTCTAGACTGGCATAAACATGGCAGCGAGAATCAGATCAAACCCAATAGAAAAGGAAATTCAAAAACAAAAAAAAAAACTGGGAAATTCTTTACAATTCCTTCAGGGTCTCTGATGAAACCTGGAATGACCCTATCTACAACGACACCGGGATGTGGCATAAGGCTGGACACTTAGGACTGAGAGGGTTGGTGAGAGAGGGTGAGCAAATGCAGACCCTTTAAAACAATAAAATGTGGCACCCATTCCATGGGTCTCAACTCTCCAGGTTGAAGGAACTATTACTACAGCTAAAACATGTACGGAAAACCTAGAGAACGGACACACTGTGAATACGAAAGGTTTCTAAACCTCAAAGAATAGTCCCTCTCCTGGTGCTCCGGTTTCACTTTACAACTGCTTTATTGTCAGTCTTCCAACTTGAAGAGACAGCCACTTTAACATGCTGGTTCGAACAGGTTGCCAATTTGGCAGAGGATGAAAGGGAAGAGGAAGAACCAATGAGAGAGTAGCTGTTAGGGATTTGGACGGGCACATGTCACTCTAATTTCCCGGGAGGAAGAAGAATTAACAAAAGTCTCAGCCACCCACCGGGAACCAGTATAGGTACTGAACCAAAATTTTGGACTTGCGTTCAGCTCACAAAAAAACGAGTTGAAAAATGCAGCTCAGGGGCACAGCAATTTAAAAACTGGCAGAGTAATAAAGGACAACTATCGTCCAAAAATCTGTTGAGGGAAGGAAACGAGGCGGATTTGAAAGGCAGGCAGAATAGCAGGAAACAGATTTCAAGAGGTACGTTGGAATCGCCTTTAAAGCACAGGAACAGGGGCAAAACTTTGACAATAATGCACTTGGCCAAAAAGGGCGTATGCCTTTTCTCCTGAATATATTCAGGAGAAAACGCATACGCCCTTCTTAGCCAAGCAAGTAAGCGGGCAATGCAAATCTGCACTACAAAGAAGTATCACTTCCCACTGGTCAAAAGGGACAGCAACAAAATGTGTAAAATCCAGAAACGCAAGACAGGCCTGGAGAACAGGGAGCCTTGTTATGGTGTTGGGCGAGATAAAAACTGTCAAGTGCTTCTCTGGAGGAATGCATTGTGTGGCCTAAAACAAGTAAACAACAGAGCTACAGAGCCAAGGGCACTTCCAGTCTAGGGAATATACCTTGGGAAAACTGAAAATCAATAAGAAAGAGCCACCTCAAAATTTAGGGCTGCACTGCTTACAAGAACCTCAACTTGGGTACACATTAAATATCCCAGGAAATATAAAAATGGTTCAAAATATTGTGGTACTTACGTACGATGGAATATCCCTCAACCATGAAATAAAAGTCATAAGACCAGTAGCAGCAAAATGAGTGGATTCAGGTACGATGATTCTAAGTGAAATAAGTCACACAGAAAAAGAAACTTATCATAAGATATCACTTATGAAGATCCTGTAAACATGGCTACACTTGAACTGAGTTAGGAAAGAGAACAGTGTCTCACATTTAGAAAACACTCTTATGCCTGCTTAAGGGGGAAGGAGAGGTGGGGTGATGCATAAAACCAGAGTTTGATATAAGCACAGGTACCGTTCCAAAAACCAAGTATGGAATAGACAAGACCTACACCTTCCTCAGTGAAAGGGACTCAAAACCCCGTATTTCCCGCAGAGCCATATATCTGACTAGTAAGAATCTTAAAAACTCTGTATTGATATGTCTCCGTAAGGGAATCAAGTGTGTCTAGACTGGCATAAACATGGCAGCGAGAATCAGCTCAAACCCACTATAAAAAGGAATTTCAAAAACAAAACAAAAAAACTGGGAAATTCTTTACAATTCCTTCAGGGTCTCTGATGAAACCTGGAATGACCCTATCTACAATGACAGCTGGATGTGGCATAAGGAGGGACACTTGGTACTGAGAGGATTGGTGAGATTGGGTAAGCAAATGCAGACCCTTTAAAGCACAAATGCCTGGCACCCATTCCATGGGTCCCAACTCTCCAGCTTGAAGGGAATATTACTACAGCTATAACATATACGGGAAACCTAGAGAACGGACACACTGTGAATACGAAAGGTTTCTAAAACTCAACGAATAGTCCCTCTCCTGGTGCTCTGGTTTGACTTTCCATCTGCTTTACTATCAACCTCCCAACTTGGAGAGACAGCCCATTTAACCTCCTGATTCGCACAGGTAGACAATTTGGCAGAGGATGAAAGGGAAGAGGAAGAACCAATGAGAGGGTAGCTGTTAGGCATTAGGACGGGCACATATCACTCTAACTTCCCGGCAGGAAGAAGAATTAACCAAAGTCTCAGCCCCCCACCGGGAACCAGCATAGGTCCTGAAACAAATTGTAGGACTTGCGGTCAGCTCACAAAAAACGAGTTGATAAATGGAGCTCAGGGGCACAGCAATTCACAAACTGGCCGAGTAATAAAGGACAACTATCGTCCAAAAATCTGTTGAGGGAAGGCAACGAGGCGGACTTGAAAGCGAGGCAGAATAGCAGGAAACAGATTTCAAGAGGTACGTTGGAATCGCCTTTAAAGCACAGGAAGAGGGGCACAACTTCGACAATGATGCCCTTGGCCAAAAAGGGCGTATGCGTATTCTCCTGAATATATTCAGGAGAAAACGCATACGCCCTTTTTGGCCAAGCAAGCAAGCGCGCAATGCAAATCTGCACTACAAAGAAGTATCACTTCCCACGGGTCGAAAGGGACATCCACAAAATGTGTAAAAACCAGAAAGGCAAGACAGGCCCTGGAGAACAGGGAGCATTGTTATGCTGATGGGCGGGATGTAAATTGCCAACTGCCTCTCTGGAGGAGTGCATTGTGTTTCCTAAATCAAGTAAACAACAGAGCTACAGAGCCAAGGGCACTTCCAGTCTAGGGAACATACCTTGGGAAAACAGGAAATCAATAAGAGAGAGCCACCCCAAAATTTAGGGCTGCACTGCTTACAAGGACCTCAACTTGGGTACACCTTAAATATCCCAGGAAGTATAAAAATGGTTCAAAAAATTGTGGTACTTACGTATGATGGAATATCCGTCAGCCATGAAATCAATGTCATAAGACCAGTAGCAGCAAAATGGGTGGATTCAGGTACGATGATTCTAAGTGAAATGAGTCACACAGAAAAAGAAACTTATCATAAGATATCACTTATGAAGATCCTGTAAACATGGCTACACTTGAACTGAGTTAGGAAAGAGAACAGTGTCTCACATTTAGAAAACACTCTTATGCCTGATTAAGGAGGAAGGAGAGGTGGGGAGATGCATAAAACCAGAGTTTGATATAAGCACAGGTACCGTTCCAAAAACCAACTATGGAATAGACAAGACCTACACCTTCCTCAGTGAAAGGGACTCAAAACCCCATATTTCCCGCAGAGGAATATATCTGACTAGTAAGAATCTTAAAACCTATGTATTGATATGTCTCCATAAGGGAATCAAGTGTGTCTAGACTGGCATAAACATGGCAGCGAGAATCAGCTCAAACCCACTATAAAAAGGAATTTCAAAAACAAAACAGAAAAACTGGGAAATTCTTTACAATTCCTTCAGGGTCTCTGATGAAACCTGGAATGACCCTATCTACAATGACAGCTGGATGTGGCATAAGGAGGGACACTTGGGACTGAGAGGATTGGTGAGATTGGGTGAGCAAATGCAGACCCTTTAAAGCAATAATGCATGGCAACCTTTCCATGGGTCCCAGCTCTCCAGGTTGAAGGGAATATTACTACAGTTATAACATGTACGGGAAACCTAGAGAACAGACACACTGTGAATACGAAAGGTTTCTAAAACTCAACGAATAGTCCCTCTCCTGGTGCTCCGGTTTGACTTTCCATCTGCTTTACTATCAACCTCATACCTTAGAGAGACAGCCCCTTTAACCTCCTGGTTCGCACAGGTTTCCAATTTGGCAGAGGATGAAAGGAAAGAGGGAGAACCAATGAGAGAGTAGCTGTTAGGCATTTGGACGGGCACATAACACTCTAACTTCCCGGCAGTTAGAAGTAGTAACCAAAGTCTCAGCCCCCCACCGGGAACCAGCATAGGTCCTGAACCAAAATGTTGGACTTGCGGTCAGCTCACTAAAAACGAGTTGAAAAATGGAGCTCAGGTGCAGAGCAATTCACAAACTGGCCGAGTAATAAAGGACAACTATCGTCCAAAAATCTGTTGAGGGAAGGCAACGAGGCGGACCTGAAAGCGAGGCAGAAGAGCAGGAAACAGATTTCAAGAGGTACGTTGGAATCGCCTTTAAAGCACAGGAAGAGGGGCACAACTTCGACAATGATGCACTTGGCCAAAAAGGGCGTATGCGTTTTCTCCTGAATATATTCAGGAGAAAACGCATACGCCCTTTTTGGCCAAGCAAGCAAGCAGGCAATGCAAATCTGCACTACAAAGAAGTATCACTTCCTACAGGTCAAAAGGGACTTCCACAAAATATGTAAAAACCAGAAAGGCAAGACAGGCCCTGGAGAAGAGGAAGCCTTGTTATGCTGATGGGCGGGATGTAAATTGCCAACTGCCTCTCTGGAGGAGTACATTTTGTTCCCTAAAACAAGTAAAGAACAGAGCTACAGAACCAAGGGCACTTCCAGTCTAGGGAATATACCTTGGGAAAACTAAAAATCAATAAGACAGAGCCACCCCAAAACTTAGGGCTGCACTGCTTACAAGGACCTCAACTTGGGTACACCTTAAATATCCCAGGAAATATAAAAATGGTTCAAAAAATTGTGGTACTTACGTACGATGGAATATCCCTCAGCCATGAAATCAATGTCATAAGACCAGTAGCAGCAAAATGGGTGGATTCAGCTACGATGATTCTAAGTGAAATAAGTCACACAGAAAAAGAAACTTATCATAAGATATCACTTATGAAGATCCTGTAAACATGGCTACACTTGAACTGAGTTAGGAAAGAGAACAGTGTCTCACATTTAGAAAACACTCTTATGCCTGCTTAAGGGGGAAAGAGAGGTGGGGTGATGCATAAAAACAGAGTTTGATATAAGCACAGGTACCGTTCCAAAAACCAAGTATGAAATAGACAAGACCTACACCTTCCTCAGTGAAAGGCACTCAAAACACCATATTTCCCGCAGAGGAATATATCTGACCAGTAAGAATCTTAAAACCTATGTATTGTTATGTCTCCATAAGGGAATCAAGTGTGTCTAGACTGGCATAATCATGGCAGCGAGAATCAGATCAAACACACTATAAAAAGGAATTTCACAAACAAAACAAAAAAACTGGGAAATGCTTTACAATTCTTTCAGGGTCTCTGATGAAACCTGGAATGACCCTATCTACAATGACAGCTGGATGTGGCATAAGGCTGGACACTTGGGACTGAGACGATTGGTGAGATTGGGTGAGCAAATGCAGACCCTTTAAAGCAATAATGCATGGCACCCAATCCATGGGTCCCAACTCTCCAGGTTGAAGGGAATATTACTACAGTTATAACATGTACGGGAAACCTAGAGTACGGACACACTGTGAATACGAAAGGTTTCTAAAACTCAACGAATAGTCCCTCTCCTGGTGCTCCGGTTTGACTTTCCATCTGCTTTACTATCAAACTCCCAACTTGGAGAGACATCCCCTTTAACCTCCTGGTTCGCACAGGTTTCCAATTTGGCAGAGGATGAAAGGGAAGAGGCAGAACCAATGAGAGAGTAGCTGTTAGGCATTTGGACGGGCACATAACACTCTAATTTCCCGGCAGGAAGAAGAATTAACTAAAGTCTCAGTGACCCACCGGGAACCAGCATAGGTCCTGAACCAAAATGTTGGACTTGCGGTCAGGTCACAAAAAACGAGTTGAAAAATCGAGCTCAGGGGCACAGCAATTCACAAAATGGCCGAGTAATAAAGGACAACTATCGTCCAAAAATCTGTTGAGGGAAGGCAACGAGGCATACTTGAAAGCGAAGCAGAATAGCAGGAAACAGATGTCAAGAGGTACGTTGGAATCGCCTTTAAAGCACAGGAAGAGGGACACAACTTCGACAATGATGCACTTGGCCAAAAAGGGCGTATGCGTTTTCTTCTGAATATATTCAGGAGAAAACGCATACGCCCTTCTTGGCCAAGCAAGCAAGCGGGCAATGCAAATCTGCACTACAAATAATTATCACTTCCCACGGGTTGAAAGGGACATCCACAAAATGTGTAAAAACCAGAAAGGCAAGACAGGCCCTGGAGAACAGGGTGCCTTGTTATGCTGATGGGCGGGATGTAAATTGCCAACTGCCTCTCTGGAGGAGTGCATTGTGTTCCCTAAAACAAGTAAAGAACAGAGCTACAGAGCCAAGGTCACTTCCAGTCTTCGGAATATACCTTGGGAAAACTGAAAATCAATAAGAGAGAGCCACCCCAAAATTTAGGGCTGCACTGCTTACAAGGACCTCAACTTGGGTACACCTTAAATATCCCAGGAAGTATAAAAATGGTTCAAAAAATTGTGGTACTTACGTATGATGGAATATCCGTCAGCCATGAAATCAATGTCATAAGACCAGTAGCAGCAAAATGGGTGGATTCAGGTACGATGATTCTAAGTGAAATGAGTCACACAGAAAAAGAAACTTATCATAAGATATCACTTATGAAGATCCTGTAAACATGGCTACACTTGAACTGAGTTAGGAAAGAGAACAGTGTCTCACATTTAGAAAACACTCTTATGCCTGATTAAGGAGGAAGGAGAGGTGGGGAGATGCATAAAACCAGAGTTTGATATAAGCACAGGTACCGTTCCAAAAACCAACTATGGAATAGACAAGACCTACACCTTCCTCAGTGAAAGGGACTCAAAACCCCATATTTCCCGCAGAGGAATATATCTGACTAGTAAGAATCTTAAAACCTATGTATTGATATGTCTCCATAAGGGAATCAAGTGTGTCTAGACTGGCATAAACATGGCAGCGAGAATCAGCTCAAACCCACTATAAAAAGGAATTTCAAAAACAAAACAAAAAAACTGGGAAATTCTTTACAATTCCTTCAGGGTCTCTGATGAAACCTGGAATGACCCTATCTACAATGACAGCTGGATGTGGCATAAGGAGGGACACTTGGGACTGAGAGGATTGGTGAGATTGGGTGAGCAAATGCAGACCCTTTAAAGCAATAATGCATGGCAACCTTTCCATGGGTCCCAACTCTCCAGGTTGAAGGGAATATTACTACAGTTATAACATGTACGGGAAACCTAGAGAACAGACACACTGTGAATACGAAAGGTTTCTAAAACTCAACGAATAGTCCCTCTCCTGGTGCTCCGGTTTGACTTTCCGTCTGCTGTACTATCAACCTCATACCTTAGAGAGACAGCCCCTTTAACCTCCTGGTTCGCACAGGTTTCCAATTTGGCAGAGGATGAAAGGAAAGAGGGAGAACCAATGAGAGAGTAGCTGTTAGGCATTTGGACGGGCACATAACACTCTAACTTCCCGGCAGTTAGAAGTAGTAACCAAAGTCTCAGCCCCCCACCGGGAACCAGCATAGGTCCTGAACCAAAATGTTGGACTTGCGGTCAGCTCACTAAAAACGAGTTGAAAAATGGAGCTCAGGTGCAGAGCAATTCACAAACTGGCCGAGTAATAAAGGACAACTATCGTCCAAAAATCTGTTGAGGGAAGGCAACGAGGCGGACCTGAAAGCGAGGCAGAAGAGCAGGAAACAGATTTCAAGAGGTACGTTGGAATCGTCTTTGAAGCACAGGAAGAGGGGCACAACTTCGACAATGATGCACTTGGCCAAAAAGGGCGTATGCGTTTTCTCCTGAATATATTCAGGAGAAAACGCATACGCCCTTTTTGGCCAAGCAAGCAAGCAGGCAATGCAAATCTGCACTACAATGAAGTATCACTTCCCACAGGTCAAAAGGGACTTCCACAAAATATGTAAAAATCAGAAAGGCAAGACAGGCCCTGGAGAAGAAGAAGCCTTGTTATGCTGATGGGCGGGATGTAAATTGCCAACTGCCTCTCTGGAGGAGTACATTGTGTTCCCTAAAACAAGTAAACAACAGAGCTACAGAGCCAAGGGCACTTCCAGTCTAGGGAATATACCTTGGGAAAACTGAAAATCAATAAGACAGAGCCACCCCAAAACTTAGGGCTGCACTGCTTACAAGGACCTCAACTTGGGTACACCTTAAATATCCCAGGAAATATAAAAATGGTTCAAAAAATTGTGGTACTTACGTACGATGGAATATCCCTCAGCCATGAAATCAATGTCATAAGACCAGTAGCAGCAAAATGGGTGGATTCAGCTACGATGATTCTAAGTGAAATAAGTCACACAGAAAAAGAAACTTATCATAAGATATCACTTATGAAGATCCTGTAAACATGGCTACACTTGAACTGAGTTAGGAAAGAGAACAGTGTCTCACATTTAGAAAACACTCTTATGCCTGCTTAAGGGGGAAAGAGAGGTGGGGTGATGCATAAAAACAGAGTTTGATATAAGCACAGGTACCGTTCCAAAAACCAAGTATGGAATAGACAAGACCTACACCTTCCTCAGTGAAAGGCACTCAAAACACCATATTTCCCGCAGAGGAATATATCTGACCAGTAAGAATCTTAAAACCTATGTATTGTTATGTCTCCATAAGGGAATCAAGTGTGTCTAGACTGGCATAATCATGGCAGCGAGAATCAGATCAAACACACAATAAAAAGGAATTTCACAAACAAAACAAAAAAACTGGGAAATGGTTTACAATTCTTTCAGGGTCTCTGATGAAACCTGGAATGACCCTATCTACAATGACAGCTGGATGTGGCATAAGGCTGGACACTTGGGACTGAGACGATTGGTGAGATTGGGTGAGCAAATGCAGACCCTTTAAAGCAATAATGCATGGCACCAAATCCATGGGTCCCACCTCTCCAGGTTGAAGGGAATATTACTACAGTTATAACATGTACGGGAAACCTAGAGTACGGACACACTGTGAATACGAAAGGTTTCTAAAACTCAACGAATAGTCCCTCTCCTGGTGCTCCGGTTTGACTTTCCATCTGCTTTACTATCAATCTCCCAACTTGGAGAGACATCCCCTTTAACCTCCTGGTTCGCACAGGTTTCCAATTTGGCAGAGGATGAAAGGGAAGAGGCAGAACCAATGAGAGAGTAGCTGTTAGGCATTTGGACGGGCACATATCACTCTAATTTCCCGGCAGGAAGAAGAATTAACTAAAGTCTCAGTGACCCACCGGGAACCAGCATAGGTCCTGAACCAAAATGTTGGACTTGCGGTCAGGTCACAAAAAACGAGTTGAAAAATGGAGCTCTGGGGCACAGCAATTCACAAAATGGCCGAGTAATAAAGGACAACTATCGTCCAAAAATCTGTTGAGGGAAGGCAACGAGGCAGACTTGAAAGCGAAGCAGAATAGCAGGAAACAGATTTCAAGATGTACGTTGGAATCACCTTTAAAGCACAGGAAGAGGGGCACAACTTCGACAATGATGCACTTGGCCAAAAAGGGCGTATGCGTTTTCTTCTGAATATATTCAGGAGAAAACGCATACGCCCTTTTTGGCCAAGCAAGCAAGCGGGCAATGCAAATGTGCACTACAAATAAGTATCACTTCCCACGGGTTGAAATGGACATCCACAAAATGTGTAAAAACCAGAAAGGCAAGACAGGCCCTGGAGAACAGGGAGCCTTGTTATGCTGATGGGTGGGATGTAAATTGCCAACTGCCTCTCTGGAGGAGTGCATTGTGTTCCCTAAAACAAGTAAACAACAGAGCTACAGAGCCAAGGGCACTTCCAGTCTAGGGAATATACCTTGGGAAAACTGAAAATCAATAAAACAGAGCCACCCCAAAATTTAGGGCTGCACTGCTTACAAGGACCTCAACTTGGGTACACCTTAAATATCCCAGGAAATATAAAAATGGTTCAAAAAATTGTGGTACTAACGTACGATGGAATATCCCTCAGCCATGAAATCAATGTCATAAGATCAGTAGCAGCAAAATGGGTGGATTCAGCTACGATGATTCTAAGTGAAATAAGTCACACAGATAAAGAAACTTATCATAAGATATCACTTATGAAGATCCTGTAAACATGGCGACACTTGAACTGAGTTAGGAAAGAGAACAGTGTCTCACATTTAGAAAACACTCTTATGCCTGCTTAAGGGTGAAAGAGAGGTGAGGTGATGCATAAAAACAGAGTTTGATATAAGCACACGTACCGTTCTAAAAACCAACTATGGAATAGACAAGACCTACACCTTCCTCAGTGAAAGGGACTTAAAACACCATATTTCCCACAGAGGAATATATCTGACTAGTGAGAATCTTAAAACCTATGTATTGATATGTCTCCGTAAGGGAATCAAGTGTGTCTAGACTGGCATAATCATGGCAGCGAGAATCAGCTCAAACACATTATAAAAAGGAATTTCAAAAACAAAACAAAAAAACTGGGAAATTCTTTACAATTCCTTCAGGGTCTCTGATGAAACCTGGAATGACCCTATCTACAATGACAGCTGGATGTGGCATAAGGCTGGACACTTGGGACTGAGACGATTGGTGAGATTGGGTGAGCAAATGCAGACGCTTTAAAGCAATAATGCATGGCACCCAATCCATGTGTCCCAACTCTCCAGGTTGAAGGGAATATTACTACAGTTATAACATGTACGGGAAACCTAGAGTACGGACACACAGTGAATATGAAAGGTTTCTAAAACTCAACGAATAGTCCCTCTCCTGGTGCTCCGGTTTGACTTTCCATCTGCTTTACTATCAACCTCCCAACTTGGAGAGACATCCCCTTTAACCTCCTGGTTCGCACAGGTTTCCAATTTGGCAGAGGATGAAATGGAAGAGGGAGAACCAATGAGAGAGTAGCTGTTAGGCATTTGGACGGGCATATATCACTCTAATTTCACGGCAGGAAGAAGAATTAACCAAACTCCCAGCCACCCACCGGGAACCAGCATAGGTCCTGAACCAAAATGTTGGACTTGCGGTCAGCTCACAAAAAACGAGTTGAAAAATGGAGCTCAGGGGCACAGCAATTCACAAAATGGCCGAGTAATAAAGGACAACTATCGTCCAAAAATCTGTTGAGGGAAGGCAACGAGGCAGACTTGAAAGCGAAGCAGAATAGCAGGAAACAGATTTCAAGATGTACGTTGGAATCGCCTTTAAAGCACAGGAAGAGGGGCACAACTTCGACAATGATGCACTTGGCCAAAAAGGGCGTATGCGTTTTCTTCTGAATATATTCAGGAGAAAACGCATACGCCCTTTTTGGCCAAGCAAGCAAGCGGGCAATGCAAATCTGCACTACAAATAAGTATCACTTCCCACGGGTTGAAATGGACATCCACAAAATGTGTAAAAACCAGAAAGGCAAGACAGGCCCTGGAGAACAGGGAGCCTTGTTATGCTGATGGGCGGGATGTAAATTGCCAACTGCCTGTCTGGAGGAGTGCATTTTGTTCCCTAAAACAAGTAAAGAACAGAGCTACAGAGCCAATGGCACTTCCAGTCTACGGAATATACCTTGGGAAAACTGAAAATCAATAAGACAGAGCCACCTCAAAATTTAGGGCTGCACTGCTTACAAGGACCTCAACTTGGGTACACCTTAAATATCCCAGGAAATATTAAAATGGTTCTAAAAATTGTGGTACTTACGTAGGATGGAATATCCCTCAGCCATGAAATCAATGTCATAAGACCAGTAGCAGCAAAATGGGTGGATTCAGGTACGATGATTCTAAGTGAAATGAGTCACACAGAAAAAGAAACTTATCATAAGATATCACTTATGAAGATCCTGTAAACATGGCTACACTTGAACTGAGTTAGGAAAGATAACAGTGTCTCACATTTAGAAAACACTCTTATGCCTGCTTAAGGGGGAAGGAGAGGTAGGGTGATGCATAAAAGCAGAGTTTGATATAAGCACAGGTACCGTTCCAAAAACCAACTATGGAATAGACAAGACCTACACCTTCCTCAGTGAAAGGGACTCAAAACCCCATATTTCCCGCAGAGGAATATATCTGTCTAGTAAGAATCTTAAAACCTATGTATTGATATGTCTCCATAAGGGAATCAAGTGTGTCTAGACTGGCATAAACATGGCAGCGAGAATCAGCTCAAACCCTCTCTAAAAAGGAATTTCAAAAACAAAACAAAAAAACTGGGAAATTCTTTACAATTCCTTCAGGGTCTCTGATGAAACTTGGAATGACATTGCATACAACGACAGCTGGATGTGGCATAAGGCTGGACACTTGGGACTGAGAGGATTGGTGAGATTGGGTGAGCAAATGCAGACTCTTTAAAGCACAAATGCCTGGCAACCATTTCATGGGTCCCAACTCTCCAGGTTGAATGGAATATTACTACAGTTATAACATGTACGGGAAACCTAGAGAACGGACACACTGTGAATACGAAAGGTTTCTAAAACTCAACGAATAGTCCCTCTCCTGGTGCTCCGGTTTGACTTTCCATCTGCTTTACTATCAACCTCCCAACATGGAGAGACATCCCCTTTAACCTCCTGGTTCGCACAGGTTGCCAATTTGGCAGAGGATGAAAGCGAAGATGGAGAACCAATGAGAGAGTAGCTGTTAGGCATTTGGATGGGCACATATCACCGTAATTTCCCGGCAGGAAGAAGAATTAACCAAAGACACAGCAACCCTCCGGGAACCAGAATAGGTCCTGAACCAAAATTTCGCACTTGCGGTCACCTCACCAAAAACGAGTTGAAAAATGGAGCTCAGGGGCACAGCAATTCACAAACTGGCCGAGTAATAAAGGACAACTATCGTCCAAAAATCTGTTGAGGGAAGGCAACGAGGCGGACTTGAAAGCGAGGCAGAATAGCAGGAAACAGATTTCAAGAGGTACGTTAGAATCGCCTTTAAAGCTCAGGAAGAGGGGCACAAGTTCGACAATGATGCACTTGGCCAAAAAGGGCGTATGCGTTTTCTCCTGAATATGTTCAGGAGAAAACGCATACGCCCTTTTTGCCCAAGCAAGCAAGCGGGAAATGCAAATCTGCACTACAAAGAAGTATCACTTCCCACCGGTCAAAAGGGACATCCACAAAATGTGTAAAAACCAGAAAGGCAAGACAGGCCCTGGAGAACAGGGAGCCTTGTTGTGCTGATGGGCAGCATGAAAATTGCCAACTGCCTCTCTGGAGGAGTACATTGTGTTCCCTAAAACAAGTAAAGAACAGAGCTACAGAACCAAGGGCACTTCCAGTCTAGGGAGTATACCTTGGGAAAACTGAAAATCAATAAGACAGAGACACCCCAAAATTTAGGGCTGCACGGCTTACAAGGACCTCAACCTGGGTACACCTTAAATATCCCAGGAAATATAAAAATGGTTCAAAAAATTGTGGTACTTACGTACGATGGAATATCCCTCAGCCATGAAATCAATGTCATAATACCAGTAGCAGCAAAATGGGTGGATTCAGGTACGATGATTCTAAGTGAAATAAGTCACACAGAAAAAGAAACTTTTCATAAGATATCACTTATGAAGATCCAGTAAACATGGGTACACTTGAACTGAGTTAGGAAAGAGAACAGTGTCTCACATTTAGAAAAAACTCTTATGCCTGCTAAGGGGGGAAGGAGAGGTGGGGTGATGCATAAAACGAGAGTTTGATATAAGCACACGTACCGTTCCAAAAACAAACTATGGAATAGACAAGACCTACACCTTTCTCAGTGAAAGGGACTCAAAACACCATATTTCCCACAGAGGAATATATCTGACTAGTAAGAATCTTAAAACCTATGTATTGATATGTCTCCGTAAGGGAAACAAGTGTGTCTAGACTGGCATAAACATGGCAGCAAGAATCAGCTCAAACCCACTATAAAAAGGAATTTCAAAAACAAAACAAAAAAACTGGGAAATTCTTTACAATTCCTTCAGGGTCTCTGATGAAACCTGGAATGACCGTAACTACAATGACAGCTGGATGTGGCATAAGGAGGGACACTTGTGACTGAGACGATTGGTGAGATTGGGTGAGCAAATGCAGACCCTTTAAAGCACAAATGCCTGGCACCCATTCCAGGGTCCCAACTCTCCAGGTTGAAGGGAATATTACTACAGCAATAACATGTACGGGAAACCTAGAAAACGGAAACACTGTGAATACGAAAGGTTTCTAAAACTCAACGAATAGTCCCTCTCCTGGTGCTCCGGTTTGACTTTACATGTGCTCTACTATCAACCTCCCAAATTGGAGAGACAGCCCCTTTAACCTCCTGGTTCGCACAGGTTGCCAATTTGGCAGAGGATGAAAGGGAAGAGGGAGAACCAATGAGAAAGTAGCTGTTAGGCATTTCGACGGGCACATATCACTGTAACTTCCCGGCAGGAAGAAGAATTAACCAAAGTCTCAGGCACACACCGGGAACCAGTATAGGTCCTGAACCAAAATTTGGGACTTGCGGTCAGCTCACCAAAAACGAGTTGAAAAATGGAACTCAGGGTCACAGCAATTCACAAACTGGCCAAGTAATAAAGGACAACTATCGTCCAAAAATATGTTGAGGGAAGGCAACGAGGCGGACTTGAAAGCGAGGCTGAATAGCAGGAAACAGATTTCAAGAGGTACGTTGGAATCGCCTTTAAAGCACAGGAAGAGGGGCACAACTTCGACAATGATGCACTTGGCCAAAAAGGGCGTATGCGTTTTCTCCTGAATATATTCAGGAGAAAACGCATACGCCCTTTTTGGCCAAGCAGGCAAGCGGGCAATGCAAATCTGCACTACAAAGAAGTATCACTTCCCACAAGTCAATATGGACATCCACAAAATGTGGAAAAACCAGAACGAAAGACAGGCCCTGGAGAACAGGGAGCCTTGTTATGCTGATGGGCGGGATGTAAATTGCCAACTGCCTCTCTGGAGGAGTGCATTGTGTTCCCTAAAACAAGTAAACAACAGAGCTACAGAGCCAAGGGCACTTAAAGTCTAGGGAATATACCTTGGGAAAACTGAAAATGAATAAGACAGAGCCACCCCATAATTTAGGGCTGCACTGCTTACAAGGACCTCAACTTGGATACACCTTAAGTATCCCAGGAAATATAAAAATGGTTCAAAAAATTGTGGTACTTACGTATGATGGAATATCCCTCAGCCATGAAATCAATGTCATAAGACCAGTAGCAGCAAAATGGGTGGATTCAGGTACGATGATTCTAAGTGAAATAAGTCACACAGAAAAAGAAACTTATCATAAGATATCACTTATGAAGATCCTATAAACATGGCTACACTTGAACTGAGATAGGAAAGAGAACAGTGTCTCATATTTAGAAAACACTCTTATGCCTGCTTAAGGGGGAAGGAGAGGTGGGGTGATGCATAAAACCAGAGTTTGATATAAGCACAGGTACCGTTCCAAAAACCAACTATGGAATAGACAAGACCTACACATTCCTCAGTGAAAGGGACTGAAAACACCATATTTCCCGCAGAGGAATATATCTGACTAGTAAGAATCTTAAAACCTATGTATTGATATGTCTCCGTAAGGGAATCAAGTGTGTCTAGACCGGCATAAACATGGCAGCGAGAATCAGCTCAAACCCAGTATAAAAAGGAATTTCAAAAACAAAACAAAAAAAAACTGGGAAATTCTTTACAATTCCTTCAGGGTCTCTGATGAAACCTGGAATGACCCTATCTACAACGACAGCTGGATGTGGCATAAGGACGGACACTTGGGATTGAGACGATTGGTGAGATTGGGTGAGCAAATGCAGACCCTTTAAAGCACAAA
This sequence comes from Hyperoodon ampullatus, assembly GCF_949752795.1. Classification (NCBI taxonomy): domain Eukaryota; kingdom Metazoa; phylum Chordata; class Mammalia; order Artiodactyla; family Ziphiidae; genus Hyperoodon; species Hyperoodon ampullatus. The sequence continues at coordinate 865,883 of NW_027640750.1, forward strand.
TGCCTGGCACCCATTCCATGGGTCCCAACTCTCCAGGTTGAAGGGAATATTACTACAGCAATAACATGTACGGGAAACCTAGAGAACGGACACACTGTGAATACGAAAGGTTTCTAAAACTCAACGAATAGTCCCTCTCCTGGTGCTCCGGTTTGACTTTACATCTGCTTTACTATCAACTTCCCAACTAGGAGAGACAGCCCTTTAACCTCCTGGTTCGCACAGGTTGCCAATTTGGCAGAGGATGAAAGGGAAGAGGGCGAACCAATGAGAGAGTAGCTGTTAGGCATTTTGACGGGCATATATCACTGTAACTTCCCGGCAGGAAGAAGAATTAACCAAAGTGTCAGCCACCCACCGGGAACCAGTATAGGTCCTGAACCAAAATTTTGGACTTGCGGTCAGCTCACCAAAAACGAGTTGAAAATTGGAGCTCAGAGGCACAGCAATTCACAAACTGGCCAAGTAATAAAGGACAACTATCGTCCAAATATCTGTTGAGGGAAGGCAACGAGGTGGACTTGAAAGCGAGGCAGAATAGCAGGAAACAGATTTCAAGAGGTACGTTGGAATCGCCTTTAAAGCACAGGAAGAGGGGCACAACTTCGACAATGATGCTCTTGGCCAAAAAGGGCATATGCGTTTTCTCCTGAATATATTCAGGAGAAAACGCATATGCCCTTTTTGGCCAAGCAAGCAAGCGGGCAATGCAAATCTGCACTAAAAAGAAGTATCACTTCCCACCGGTCAAAAGGGACATCCACAAAATGTGTAAAAACCAGAAAGGAAAGACAGGCCCTGTAGAACAGGGAGCCTTGTTATGCTGATGGGCGGGATATAAATTGCCAACTGCCTCTCTGGAGGAGTGCACTGTGTTTACTAAAACAAGTAAAGAACAGAGCTACAGAGCCAAGGGCACTTCCAGTCTAGGGAATATACCTTGGGAAAACTGAAAATCAATAAGACAGAGCCACCCCAATATTTAGGGCTGCAGTGCTTACAAGGACCTCAACTTGGGTACACCTTAAGTATCCCAGGAAATATAAAAATGGTTCAAAAAATTGTGGTACTTACGTACGATGGAATATCCCTCAGCCATGAAATCAATGTCATAACACCAGTAGCAGCAAAATGGGTGGATTCCGGTACGATGATTCTAAGTGAAATAAGTCACACAGAAAAAGAAACTTATCATAAGATATCACTTATGAAGATCCTGTAAACATGGCTACACTTGATCTGAGTTAGGAAAGAGAACAGTGTCTCACATTTAGAAAACACTCTTATGCCTGCTTAAGGGGGAAGGAGAGGTGGGGTGATGCATAAAACCAGAGTTTGATATAAGCACAGGTACCGTTCCAAAAACCAACTATGGAATAGACAAGACCTACACCTTCCTCAGTGAAAGGGACTCAAAACCCCATATTTCCCGCAGAGGAATATATCTGACTAGTAAGAATCTTAAAACCTATGTATTGATATGTCTCCGTAAGGGAATCAAGTGTGTCTAGACTGGCATAAACATGGCAGCGAGAATCAGCTCAAACCTACTCTAAAAAGGAATTTCAAAAACAAAACAAAAAAACTGGGAAATTCTTTCCAATTCCTTCAGGGTCTCTGATGAAACCTGGAATGACCCTATCTACAACGACAGCGGGATGTGGCATAAGGAGGGACACTTGGGACTGAGACGATTTGTGAGATTGGGTGAGCAAATGCAGACCCTTTAAAGCACAAATGCCTGGCACCCATTCAATGGGTCCCAACTCTCCAGGTTGAAGGGAATATTACTACAGCTATAACATGTATGGGAAACCTAGAGAACGGACACACTGTGAATACAAAAGGTTTCTAAAATTCAACGAATAGTCCCTCTCCTGGTGCTCTGGTTTGACTTTCCATCTGCTTTACTATCAACCTCCCAACTTGGAGAGACAGCCCCTTTAACCTCCTGGTTTGCACAGGTTGCCAATTTGGCAGAGGATGAAAGGGAATAGGGAGAACCAATGAGAGAGTAGCTGTTAGGCATTTGGACGGGCACATATCACTCTAACTTCACGGCAGGAAGAAGAATTAACCAACGTCTCAGCCTCCCACCGGGAACCAGTATAGGTCCTGAACCAAAATTTTGGACTTGCGGTCAGCTCAGAGAAAACGAGTTGAAAAATGGAGCTCAGGGGCCCAGCAATTCACAAACTGGCCGAGTAATAAAGGACAACTATCGTCCAAAAATCTGTTGAGGGAAGGCAACGAGGCGGACTTGGAAGCGAGGCAGAATAGCAGGAAACAGATTTTAAGAGGTACCTTGGAATCGCCTTTAAAGCACAGGAAGAGTGGCACAACTTCGACAATGATGCACTTGCCCAAAAAGGGCGTATGCATTTTCTCCTGAATATATTCAGGAGAAAACGCATACGCCCTTTTTGGCCAATCAAGCAAGCGGGCAATGCAAATCTGCACTAAAAAGAAGTATCACTTCCCACCGGTCAAAAGGGACATCCACAAAATGTGTAAAAACCAGAAAGGCAAGACAGGCCCTGGAGAACATGCAGCCTTGTTATGCTGATGGGAGACATGTAAATTGCCAACTGCCTCTCTGGAGGAGTGCATTGTGTTTCCTAAAACAAGTAAACAACCGAGCTACAGAGCCAAGGGCACTTCCAGTCTAGGGAATATACCTTGGGAAAACTGAAAATCAATAAGACAGAGCCACCCCAAAATTTAGGGCTGCACTGCTTACAAGGACCTCAACTTGGGTACACCTTAAATATCCCAGGAAATATAAAAATCGTTCAAAAAATTGTGGTACTTACGTAGGATGGAATATCCCTCAGCCATGAAATCAATGTCATAAGACCAGTAGCAGCAAAATGGGTGGATTCAGCTACGATGATTCTAAGTGAAATAAGTCACACAGAAAAAGAAACTTATCATAAGATATCACTTATGAAGATCCTGTAAACATGGCTACACTTGAACTGAGTTAGGAAAGAGAACAGTGTCTCACATTTAGAAAACACTCTTATGCCTGCTTAAGGGGGAAGGAGAGGTGGGGTGATGCATAAAACCAGAGTTTGATATAAGCACAGGTACCGTTCCAAAAACCAACTATGGAATAGACAAGACCTACACCTTCCTCAGTGAAAGGGACTCAAAACCCCATATTTCCCGCAGAGGAATATATCTGACTAGTAAGAATCTTAAAACCTATGTATTGATATGTCTCCGTAAGGGAATCAAGTGTGTCTAGACTGGCATAAACATGGCAGCGAGAATCAGCTCAAACCCCCTATAAAAAGGAATTTCAAAAACAAAACAAAAAAACTGGGAAATTCTTTACAATTCCTTCAGGGTCTCTGATGAAACCTGGAATGACCATATCTACAACGACAGCTGGATGTGGCATAAGGTTGGACACTTGGGACTGAGAGGATTGGTGAGATTGGGTGAGCAAATGCAGACCCTTTAAAGCAATAATGCATGGCACCCATTCCATGGGTCCCAACTCTCCAGGTTGAAGGGAATATTACTACAGCTATAACATGTACGGGAAACCTAGACAACGGACACACTGTGAATACGAAAGGTTTCTAAAACTCAACGAATAGTCCGTCTCCTGGTGCTCCGGTTTGACTTTACACCTGCTTTACTATCATCCTCCCAACTTGGAGAGACAGCCCCTTTAACCTCCTGGTTCGCACAGGTTGCCAATTTGGCAGAGGATGAAAGGGAAGAGGGAGAACCAATGAGAGAGTAGCTGTTAGGCATTTGAACGGGCACATATCACTGTAATTTCCCGGCAGGAAGAAGAATTAACCAAAGTCTAAGCCCCCCACCGGAAACCAGCATAGGTCCTGAACCAAAATTTCGGACTTGCGGTCAGCTCACCAAAAACGAGTTGGAAATTGGAGCTCAGGGGCACAGCAATTCACAAACTGGCCGAGTAATAAAGGACAACTATCGTCCAAAAATCTGTTGAGGGAAGGCAACGAGGCGGATTTGAAAGCGAGGCAGAATAGCAGGAAACAGATATCAAGAGGTACGTTGGAATCACCTTTAAAGCACAGGAAGAGGGGCATAACTTCGACAATGATGCACTTGGCCAAAAAGGGCGTATGTGTTTTCTCCTGAATATAATCAGCAGAAAACGCATACACCCTTTTTGCCCAAGCAAGCAAGCGGGCAATGCAAATCTGCACTACAAAGAAGTATCACTTCCCACCGGTCCAAAGGGACATCCACAAAATGTGTAAAAACCAGAAAGGGAAGACAGGCCCCGGAGAACAGGGAGACTTGTAATGCTGTTGGGCGGGATGTAAATTGCCAACTGCCTGTCTGGAGGAGTGCATTGTGTTCCCTAAAACAAGTAAAGAACAGAGCTACAGAGCCAAGGGCACTTCCAGTCTAGGGAATATACCTTGGGAAAACTGAAAATCAATAAGGCAGAGCCAACCCAAAATTTAGGGCTGCAATGCTTACAAGGACCTCAACTTGGGTACACCTTAAATATCCCAGGAAATATAAAAATGGTTCAAAAAATTGTGGTACTTACGTATGATGGAATTTCCCTCAGCCATGAAGTCAATGTCATAAGACCAGTAGCAGCAAAATGGGTGGATTCAGGTACGATGATTCTAAGTGAAATAAGTCACACAGAAAAAGAAACTTAGCATAAGATATCACTTATGAAGATCCTGTAAACATGGCTACACTTGAACTGAGTTAGGAAAGAGAACAGTGTCTCACATTTAGAAAACACTCTTATACCTGATTAAGGGGGAAGGAGAGGTGGGGTGATGCATAAAACCAGAGTTTGATATAAGCACAGGTACCGTTCCAAAAACCAACTATGGAAGAGACAAGACCTAAACCTTCCTCAGTGAAAGGGACTCAAAACCCCATATTTCCCACAGAGGAATATATCTGACTAGAAAGAATCTTAATACCTATGTGTTGATATGTCTCCGTAAGGGAATCAAGTGTGTCTAGACTGGCATAAACATGGCAGCGAGAATCAGCTCAAACCCACTATAAAAAGGAATTTCAAAAACAAAACAATAAAAATGGGAAATTCTTTACAATTCCTTCAGGGTCTCTGATGAAACCTGGAATGACCCTATATACAACGAAAGCTGGATGTGGCATAAGTAGGGACACTTGGGACTGAGACGATTGGTGAGATTGGGTGAGCAAATGCAGACCCTTTAAAGCAAAAATGCCTGGCAACCATTCCATGGGTCCCAACTCTCCAGGTTGAAGGGAATATTACTACAGCTATACACGTACAGGAAACCTAGAGAACGGACACACTGTGAATACGAAAGGTTTCTAAAACTCAACGAATAGTCCCTCTCCTAGTGATCCGGTTTGACTTTCCATCTGCTTTACTATCAACCTCCCAACTTGGAGAGACAAACCTTTTAACCTCCTGGTTCGCACAGGTTGCCAATTTGGCAGAGGATGAAAGTGAACAGGGAGAACCAATGAGAGAGTAGCTGTTAGGCATTTGGACGGGCACATATCACTGTAATTTCCCGGCAGGAAGAAGAATTAACCAAAGTCTCAGCCACCCACCGGGAACCAGTATAGGTCCTGAACCAAAATTTTGGACTTGCGGTCAGCTCACCAAAAACGAGTTGAAAAATGGAGCTCAGGGGCACAGCAATTCACAAACTGGCCGAGTAATAAAGGAAAACTATCGTCCAAAAATCTGTTGAGGGAAGGCAACGAGGCGGACTTGAAAGCGAGGCAGAATAGCAGGAAACAGATTACAAGAGGTACGTTGGAATCGCCTTTAAAGCACAGGAAGAGGGGCACAACTTCGACAATGATGCACTTGGCCAAAAAGGGCGTATGCGTTTTCTCCTGAATATATTCAGGAGAAAACGCATACGCCCTTTTTGGCCAAGCAAGCAAGCGGGCAATGCAAATCTGCACTAAAAAGAAGTATCACTTCCCACCGGTCAAAAGGGACATCCACAAAATGTGTAAAAACCAGAAAGGCAAGACAGGCCCTGGAGAACAGGGAGCCTTGTTATGCTGATGGGCGGGATGTAAATTGCCAACTGCCTCTCTGGAGGAGTGCATTGTGTTCCCTAAAACAAGTAAACAACAGAGCTACAGAGCCAAGGGCACTTCCAGTCTTGGGAATACACCTTGGGAAAACTGAAAATCAAAAAGACACAGCCACCCCAAAATTTAGGGCTGCACTGCTTACAAGTACCTCAACTTGGGTACACCTTAAATATCCCAGGAAATATAAAAATGGTTCAAAAAATTGTGGTACTTGCATACGATGGAATATCCTTCAGCCATGAAATCAATGTCATAAGACCAGTAGCAGCAAAATGGGTGGATTCAGGTACGATGATTCTAAGTGAAATAAGTCACACAGAAAAAGAAACTTATCATAAGATATCACTTATGAAGATCCTGTAAACATGGCTACACTTGAACTGAGTTAGGAAAGAGAACAGTGTCTCACATTTAGAAAACACTCTTATGCCTGCTTAAGGGGGAAGGAGAGGTGGGGTGATGCATAAAACCAGAGTTTGATATAAGCACAGGTACCGTTCCAAAAACCAACTATGGAATAGACAAGACCTACACCTTCCTCAGTGAAAGGGACTCAAAACCCCATATTTCCCGCAGAGGAATATATCTGACTAGTAAGAGTCTTAAAACCTATGTATTGATATGTCTCCGTAAGGGAATCAAGTGTGTCTAGACTGGCATAAACATGGCAGCGAGAATCAGCTCAAACCCACTCTAAAAAGGAATTTCAAAAACAAAACAAAAAAACTGGGAAATTCTTTACAATTCCTTCAGGGTCTCTGATGAAACCTGGAATGACCCTATCTACAACGACAGCTGGATGTGGCATAAGGAGGGACACTTGGGACTGAGAGGATTGGTGAGATTGGGTGAGCAAATGCAGACCCTTTAAAGCACAAATGCCTGGCACCCATTCCATGGGTCCCAACTCTCCAGGTTGAAGGGAATATTACTACAGCTATAACATGTACGGGAAACCAAGAGAACGGACACACTGTGAATACCAAAGGTTTCCAAAACTCAACGAATAGTCCCTCTCCTGGTGCTCCGGTTTGACTTTCCATCTGCTTTACTATCAACCTCCCAACTTGGAGAGACAGCACCTTTAACCTCCTGGTTCGCACAGGTTGCCAATTTGGCAGAGGATGAAAGGGAAGAGGGAGAACCAATGAGAGAGTAGCTGTTAGGCATTTGGACGGGCACATATCACTGTAATTTCCCGGCAGGAAGAAGAATTAACCAAAGTCTCAGCCACCCACCGGGAACCAGTATAGGTCCTGAACCAAAATTTTGGACTTGCGGTCAGCTCACCAAAAACGAGTTGAAAAATGGAGCTCAGGGGCAGAGCAATTCACAAACTGGCCGAGTAATAAAGGACAACTATCGTCCAAAAATCTGTTGAGGAAAGGCAACGAGGCGGACCTGAAAGCGAGGCAGACTAGCAGGAAACAGATTTCAAGAGGTATGTTGGAATCACCTTTAAAGCACAGGAAGAGGGGCACAACTTCGACAATGATGCACTTGGCCAAAAAGGGCGTATGCGTTTTCTCCTGAATATATTCAGGAGAAAATGCATACGCCCTTTTTAGCCAAGCAAGCAAGCGGGCAATGCAAATCTGCACTACAAAGAAGTATCACTTCCCACTGGTCAAAAGGGACATCCACAAAATGTGTAAAAACCAGAAAGGCAAGACAGGCCCTGGAGAACAGGGAGCCTTGTTATGCTGATGGGCGGGATGTAAATTGCCAACTGCCTCTCTGGAAGAGTGCACTGTGTTCCCTAAAACAAGTAATGAACAGAGCTACAGAGCCAAGGGCACTTCCAGTCTAGGGAATATACCTCGGGAAAACTGAAAATCAATAAGACAGAGCCACCCCAAAATTTAGGGCTGCACTGCTTACAAGGACCTAAACTTGGATACACCTTAAGTATCCCAGGAAATATAAAAATGGTTCAAAAAATTGTTGTACTTACATACGATGGAATATCCCTCAGCCATGAAATCAATGTCATAAGACCAGTAGCAGCAAAATGGGTGGATTCAGGTACGATGATTCTAAGTGAAATAAGTCACACAGAAAAAGAAACTTATCATAAGATATCACTTATGAAGACCCTATAAACATGGCTACACTTGAACTGAGTTAGGAAATAGAACAGTGTCTCATATTTAGAAAACACTCTTATGCCTGCTTAATGGGGAAGGAGAGGTGGGGTGATGCATAAAACCGGAGTTTGATATAAGCACAGGTACCGTTCCAAAAACCAACTATGGAATAGACAAGACCTACACCTTCCTCAGTGAAAGGGACTCAAAACCCCATATTTCCCGCAGAGGAATATATCTGACTAGTAAGAATCTTAAAACCTATGTATTGATATGTCTCCGTAAGGGAATCAAATGTGTCTAGACTGGCATAAACATGGCAGCGAGAATCAGCTCAAGCCCACTATAAAAAGGAATTTCAAAAACAAAACAAAAAAACTGGGAAATTCTTTACAATTCCTTCAGGGTCTCTGATGAAATCTGGAATGACCCTATCTACAGCGACAGCTGGATGTGGCATAAGGCTGGACACGTGTGACTGAGAGAATTGGTGAGATTGGGTGAGCAAATGCAGACCCTTCAAAGCAATAATGCATGGCACCCATTCCATGGGTCCCAACTCTCCAGGTTGAAGGGAATATTACTACAGCTATAACATGTACGGGAAAACTAGAGAACGGACACACTGTGAATACGAAAGGTTTCTAAAACTCAACGAATAGTCCCTCTCCTGGTGCTCCGGTTTGACTTTACATCTGCTTTACTATCAACCTCCCAACTTGGAGAGACAGCCCCTTTAACCTCCTGGTTCTCACAGGATGCCAATTTGGCAGAGGATGAAAGGGAAGAGGGAGAACCAATGAGAGAGTAGCTGTTAGACATTTGGACGAGCACATATCACTGTAATTTCCCGGCAGGAAGAAGAATTAACCAAAGTCTCAGCCACCCACCGGGAACCAGTATAGTTCCTGAACCAAAATTTTGGACTTGCGGTCAGCTCACCAAAAACGAGTTGAAAAATGGAGCTCAGGGGCAGAGCAATTCACAAACTGGCCGAGTAATAAAAGAAAACTATCGTCCAAAAATCTGTTGAGGGAAGGCAACGAGGTGGACTTGAAAGCGAGGCAGAATAGCAGGAAACAGATTTCAAGAGGTACGTTGGAATTACCTTTAAAGCACAGGAAGAGGGGCACAACTTCGACAATGATGCACTTGGCCAAAAAGGGCGTATGCGTTTTCTCCTGAGTATATTCAGGAGAAAACGCCTACGCCCTTTTTGGCCAAGCAAGCAAGCGGGCAATGCAAATCTGCACTACAAAGAAGTATCACTTCCCACCGGTCAAAAGGGATATCGACAAAATGTGTAAAAACCAGAAAGGCAAGACATGCCCTGGAGAACAGGGATCCTTGTTATGCTGATGGGCGGGAAGTAAATTGCCAACTGCCTCTCTGGAGGAGTGCATTGCTGTTCCCTAAAACAAGTAAAGAACAGAGCTACAGAGCCAAGGGCACTTCCAGTCTACGGAATATACCTTGGGAAAAATGAAAATCAATAAGACAGAGCCACCCCAAAATTTAGGGCTGCACTGCTTACAAGGACCTCAACTTGGATACACCTTAAGTATCCCAGGAAATATAAAAATGGTTCAAAAAATTGTGGTACTTACGTACGATGGAATATCCCTCAGCCATGAAATCAATGTCATAAGACCAGTAGCAGCAAAATGGGTGGATTCAGGTACGATGATTCTAAGTGAAATAAGTCACACAGAAAAAGAAACTTATCATAAGATATCACTTATGAAGATCCTATAAATATGGCTACACTTGAACTGAGTTAGGAAAGAGAACAGTGTCTCATATTTAGAAAACACTCTCATGCCTGCTTAAGGGGGAAGGAGAGGTGGGGTGATGCATAAAACCAGAGTTTGATATAAGCAAAGGTACCGTTCCAAAAACCAACTATGGAATAGCCAAGACCTACCCCTTCCTCAGTGAAAGAGACTCAAAACACCATATTTCCCACAGAGGAATATATCTGACTAGTAAGAATCTTAAAACCTATGTATTGATGTGTCTCAGTAAGGGAAACAAGTGTGTCTAGACTGGCATAAACATGGCAGCGAGAATCAGCTCAAGCCCACTATAAAAAGGAATTTCAAAAACAAAACAAAAAAACTGGGAAATTCTTTACAATTCCTTCAGGGGCCCTGATGAAACCTGGAATGACCCTATCTACAACGACAGCTGGATGTGGCATAAGGAGGGACACTTGGGACTGAGACGATTGGTGAGATTGGGTGAGCAAATGCAGACCCTTTAAATCACAAATGCCTGGCACCCATTCCATGGGCCCCAACTCTCCAGGTTGAAGTGAATATTACTCCAGCTATAACATGTACGGGAAACCTAGAGAACGCACACACTGTGAATACGAAAGGTTTCTACAACTCAACGAATAGTCCCTCACCTGGTGTTCCGCTTTGACTTTCCATCTGCTTTACTATCAACCTCCCAACTTGGAGAGACAGCCCCTTTAACCTCCTGGTTCGCACAGGTTGCCAATTTGGCAGAGGATGAAAGGGAAGAGGGAGAACCAATGAGAGAGTAGCTGTTAGGCATTTGGACGGGCACATATCACTGTAATTTCCCGGCAGGAAGAAGAATTAACCAAAGTCTCAGCCACCCACCGGGAACCAGTATAGGTCCTGAACCAAAATTTTGGACTTGCGGTCAGCTCACCAAAAACGATTTGAAAAATGGAGCTCAGGGGCACAGCAATTCACAAACTGGCCGAGTAATAAAGGACAACTATCGTCCAAAAATCTGTTGAGGGAAGGCAACGAGGCGGACTTGAAAGCGAGGCAGAATAGCAGGAAACAGATTTCAAGAGGTACGTTGGAATCGCCTTTAAAGCACAGGAAGAAGGACACAACTTCGACAATGATGCACTTGGCCAAAAAGTGCGTATGCGTTTTCTCCTGAATATATTCAGGAAAAAACGCATACGCCCTTTTTGCCCAAGCAAGCAAGCGGGCAATGCAAATCTGCACTACAAAGAAGTATCACTTCCCACCGGTCAAAAGGGACATCCACAAAATGTGTAAAAACCAGAAAGGAAAGACAGGCCCTGGAGAACAGGGAGCCTTGTTATGCTGATGGGCGGGATGCAAATTGCCAACTGCCTCTCTGGAGGAGTGCATTGTGTTCCCTAAAACAAGTAAAGAACAGAGCTACAGAACCAAGGGCACTTCCAATCTAGGGAATATACCTTGGGAAATCTGAAAATCAATAAGACAGAGACACCCCAAAATTTAGGGCTGCACTGCTTACAAGGACCTCAACTTGGGTACACCTTAAATATCCCAGGAAATATAAAAATGGTTCAAAAAATTGTGGTACTTACGTACGATGGAATATCCCTCAGCCATGAAATCAATGTCATAAGACCAGTAGCAGCAAAATGGGTGAATTAAGGTACGATGATTCTAAGTGAAATAAGTCACACAGAAAAAGAAACTTATCATAAGATATCCCTTATGAAGAACCTATAAACTTGGCTACACTTGAACTGAGTTAGGAAAGAGAACAGTGTCTCATATTTAGAAAACACTCTTATGCCTGCTTAAGGGGGAAGGAGAGGTGGGGTGATGCATAAAACCAGAGTTTGATATAAGCCCAAGTACCGTTCCAAAAACCAACTATGGAATAGACAAGACCTACACCTTCCTCAGTGATAGGGACTCAAAACACCATATTTCCCGCAGAGGAATATATCTGACTAGTAAGAATCTTAAAACCTATGTATTGATATGTCTCCGTAAGGGAATCAAGTGTGTCTAGACTGGCATAAACATGGCAGCGAGAATCAGCTAAAACCCACTATAAAAAGGAATTTCAAAACAAAACAAAAAAACTGGGAAATTCTTTACAATTCCTTCAGGGTCTCTGATGAAATCTGGAATGACCCTATATACAACGACAGCTGGATGTGTCATAAGGAGGGACACTTGGGACTGAGACGATTGGTGAGATTGGGTGAGCAAATGCAGCCCCTTTAAATCACAAATGCTTGGCACCCATTCCATGAGTCCCAACTCTCCAGGTTGAGGGGAATATTACTACAGCTATAACATGTACGGGAAACCTAGAGAACGGACACACTGTGAATACGAAAGGTTTCTAAAACTCAACGAATAGTCCCTATCCTGGTGTTCCGGTTTGACTTTCCATCTGCTTTACTATCAACTTCCCAACTTGGAGAGACAGCCCCTTTAACCTCCTGGTTCGCACAGGTTGCCAATTTGGCAGAGGATGAAAGGGAAGAGGGAGAACCAATGAGAGAGTAGCTGTTAGGCATTTGGACGGGCACATATCACTGTAATTTCCCGGCAGGAAGAAGAATTAACCAAAGTCTCAGCCACCCACTGGGAACCAGTATAGGTCCTGAACCAAAATTTTGGACTTGCGGTCAGCTCACCAAAAACGAGTTGAAAAATGGAGCTCAGGGGCAGAGCAATTCACAAACTGGCCGAGTAATAAAGGACAACTATCGTCCAAAAATCTGTTGAGGAAAGGCAACGAGGCGGACTTGAAAGCGAGGCAGAATAGCAGGAAACAGATTTCAATAGGTACGTTGGAATCGCCTTTAAGGCACAGGAAGAGGGGCACAACTTCGTCAATGATGCACTTGGCCAAAAAGGGCGTATGCGTTTTCTCCTGAATATATTCAGGAGAAAACGTATACGCCCTTTTTGGCCAAGCAAGCAAGCGGGCAATGCAAATCTGCACTACAAAGAAGTATCACTTCCCACGGGTCAAAAGGGACATCCACAAAATGTGTAAAAACCAGAAAGGCAAGACAGGCCCTGGAGAACAGGGAGCCTTGTTATGCTGATGGGAGGGATGTAAATTGCCAACTGCCTCTCTGGAGGAATGCATTGTGTGCCCTAATACAAGTAAAGAACAGAGCTACAGAGCCAAGGGCACTTCCAGTCTAGGGAATAAACCTTGGGAAAACGGAAAATCAATAAGACAGAGCCACCCCAACATTTAGGGCTGCACTGCTTACAAGGACCTCAACTTGGATACACATTAAGTATCCCAGGAAATATAAAAATGGTTCTAAAAATTGTGGTACTTACGTACGATGGAATATCCCTCAGCCATGAAATCAATATCATAAGACCAGTAGCAGCAAAATAGGTGGATTCAGGTACGATGATTCTAAGTGAAATAAGTCACACAGAAAAAGAAACTTATCATAAGATATCACTTATGAAGATCCTGTAAACATGGCTACACTTGAACTGAGTTAGGAAAGAGAACAGTGTCTCACATTTAGAAAACACTCTTATGCCTGCTTAAGGGGGAAGGAGAGGTGGGGTGATGCATAAAACGAGAGTTTGATATAAGCACAGGTACCGTTCCAAAAACCAACTATGGAATAGACAAGACCTACACCTTCCTCAGTGATAGGGACTCAAAACACCATATTTCCCGCAGAGGAATATATCTGACTAGTAAGAATATTAAAAACTATGTATTGATATGTCTCCGTAAGGGAAACAATTGTGTCTAGACTGGCATAAACATGGCAGCGAGAATCAGCTCAAACCCACTATAAAAAGGAATTTCAAAAACAAAACAAAAAAACTGGGAAATTCTTTCAATTCCTTCAGGGTATCTGATGAAACCTGGAATGACCCTATCTACAACGACAGCTGGATGTGGCATAAGGCTGGACACTTGGGACTGAGAGAATTGGTGAGTTTGGGTGAGCAAATGCAGACCCTTTAAATCACAAATGCCTGGCACCCATTCCATGGGCCCCAACTCTCCAGGTTGAAGGGAATATTACTCCAGCTATAACATGTACGGGAAACCTAGAGAACGGACACACTATGAATACGAAAGGTTTCTAAAACTCAACGAATATTCCCTCTCCTGGTGCTCCGGTTTGACTTTCCATCTGCTTTACTATCAACCTCCCAACTCGGAGAGACAGCCCCTTTAACCTCCTGCTTCACACACGTTGCCAATTTGGCAGAGGATGAAAGTGAAGAGGGAGAACCAATGAGAGAGTAGCTGTTAGGCATTTGGACGGGCACATATCACTGTAATTTCCCGGCAGGAAGAAGAATTAACCAAAGTCTCAGCCACCCACCGGGAACCAGTATAGGTCCTGAACCAAAATTTTGGACTTGCGGTCAGCTCACCAAAAACGAGTTGAAAAATGGAGCTCAGGGGCACAGCAATTCACAAACTGGCCGAGTAATAAAGGACAACTATCGTCCAAAAATCTGTTGAGGGAAGGCAACGACGCGGACTTGAAAGCGAGGCAAAATAGCAGGAAAAAGATTTCAAGAGGTACGTTGGAATCGCCTTTAAAGCACAGGAAGAGGGGCACAACTTCGACAATGACGCACTTGGCCAAAAAGGGCGTATGCGTTTTCTCCTGAATATATTCAGGAGAAAACGCATACGCCCTTTTTGGCCAAGCAAGCAAGCGGGCAATGCAAATCTGCACTACAAAGAAGTATCACTTCCCACCGGTCAAAAGGGACATCCTCAAAATGTGTAAAAACCAGAAAGGCAAGACAGGCCCTGGAGAACAGGGAGCCTTGTTATGCTGATGGGCGGGATGTAAATTGCCAACTGCCTCTCTGGAGGAGTGCATTGTGTTCCCTAAAACAAGTAAACAACAGAGCTACAGAGCCAAGGGAACTTCCAGTCTAGGGAATATACCTTGGGAAAACTGAAAATCAATAAGACAGAGAGACCCCAAAATTTAGGGCTGCACTGCTTACAAGGACCACAACTTGGATACACATTAAGTATCCCAGGAAATATAAAAATGGTTCAAAAAATTGTGGTACTTACATACGATGGAATATCCCTCAACCATGAAATCAATGTCATAAGACCAGTAGCAGCAAAATGGGTGGATTCAGGTACGATGATTCTAAGTGAAATAAGTTACACAGAAAAAGAAACTTATCATAAGATATCACTTATGAAGATCCTATAAACATGGCGACACTTGAACTGAGTTAGGAAAGAGAACAGTGTCTCATATTTAGAAAACACTCTTATGCCTGCTTAAGGGGGAAGGAGAGGTGGGGTGATGCATAAAACCAGAGTTTGATACAAGCACAGGTACCGTTCCAAAAACCAACTATGGAATAGACAAGACCTACACCTTCCTCAGTGAAAGGGACTCAAAACACCATATTTCCCGCAGAGGAATATATCTGACTAGTAAGAATATTAAAACCTATGTATTGATATTTCTCCATAAGGGAAACAAGTGTGTCTAGACTGGCATAAACGTGGCAGCGAGAATCAGCTCAAACCCACTATAAAAAGGAATTTAAAAAACAAAACAAAAAAACTGGGAAATTCTTTACAATTCCTTCACGGTATCTGATGAAACCTGGAATGACCCTATCTACAACGACAGCTGGATGTGGCATAAGGCTGGACACTTGGGACTGAGAGAATTGGTGAGATTGGGTGAGCAAATGCAGACCCTTCAAATCACAAATGCCTGGCACCCATTCCATGGGCCCCAACTCTCCAGGTTGAAGGGAATATTACTCCAGCTATAACATGTACGGGAAACCTAGAGAACGGACACACTGTGAATACGAAAGGTTTCTAAAACTCAACGAATAGTCCCTCTCCTGGTGCTCCGGTTTGACTTTCCATCTGCTTTACTATCAACCTCCCAACTCGGAGAGACAGACCCTTTAACCTCCTGCTTCACACACGTTGTCAATTTGGCAGAGGATGAAAGTGAAGAGGGAGAACCAATGAGAGAGTAGCTGTTAGGCATTTGGACGGGCACATATCACTGTAATTTCCCAGCAGGAAGAAGAATTAACCAAAGTCTCAGCCACCCACCGGGAACCAGTATAGGTCCTGAACCAAAATTTTGGACTTGCGGTCAGCTCACCAAAAACGAGTTGAAAAATGGAGCTCAGGGGCACAGCAATTCACAAACTGGCCGAGTAATAAAGGACAACTATCGTCCAAAAATCTATTGAGGGAAGGCAGCGAGGCGGACTTGAAAGCGAGGCAGAATAGCAGGAAACAGATTTCAAGAGGTACGTTGGAATCGCCTTTAAAGCACAGGAAGAAAGGCACAACTTCGACAATGATGCCCTTGGCCAAAAAGGGCGTATGCGTTTTCTCCTGAATATATTCAGGAGAAAACGCATACGCCCTTTTTGGCCAAGCAAGCAAGCGGGCAATGCAAATCTGCACTACAAAGAAGTATCACTTCCCACCGGTCAAAAGGGACATCCACAAAATGTGTAAAAACCAGAAAGGCAAGGCAGGCCCTGGAGAACAGGGAGCCTTGTTATGCTGATGGGCGGGATGTATATTGCCAACTGCCTCTCTGGAGGAGTGCATTGTGTTCCCTAAAACAAGTAAAGAACAGAGCTACAGAGCCAAGGGCACTTCCAGTCTAGGGAATATACCTTGGGAAAACTGAAAATCAATAATACAGAGCCACCCCAAAATTAGGGCTGCACTGCTTACAAAGACCTCAACTTGGATACACCTTAAGTATCCCAGGAAATATAAAAATGGTTCAAAAAATTGTGGTACTTACGTACGATGGAATATCCCTCAGCCATGAAATCAATGCCATAAGACCAGTAGCAGCAAAATGGTTGGATTCAGGTGATGATTCTAAGTGAAATAAGTCACACAGAAAAAGAAACTTATCATAAGATATCACTTATGAAGATCCTGTAAACATGGCTACAATTGAACTGAGTTAGGAAATAGAACAGTGTCTCTCATTTAGAAAACACTCTTATTCCTGCTTATGGGGGAAGGAGAGGTGGGGTGATGCATACAACCAGAGTTTGATATAAGCACACGTACCGTTCCAAAAACCAACTATGGAATAGACAAGACCTACACCTTCCTCAGTGAAAGGGACTCAAAACACCATATTTCCCGCAGAGGAATATATCTGACTAGTAAGAATCTTAAAACCTATGTATTGATATGTCTCCATAAGGGAATCAAGTGTGTCTAGACTGGCATAAACATGGCAGCGAGAATCAGCTCAAACCCACTATAAAAAGGAATTTCAAAAAGAAAACCAAAAAACTGGGAAATTCTTTACAATTCCTTCAGGGTCTCTGATGAAACCGGAATGACCCTATCTACAACGACAGCTGGATGTGGCATAAGGCTGGACACTTGGGACTGAGACGATTGGTGAGATTGGGTGAGCAAATGCAGACCCTTTAAAGCAATAATGCATGGCACACATTCCATGGGTCCCAACTCTCCAGGTTGAAGGGAATATTACTACAGATATAACATGTACGGGAAACCTAGAGAACGGACACACTGTGAATACGAAAGGTTTCTAAAACTCAACGAATAGTCCCTGTCCTGGTGCTCCGGTTTGACTTTCCATCTGCTTTACTATCAACCTCCCAACTTGGAGAGACAGCCCCTTTAACCTCCTGGTTCGCACAGGTTGCCAATTTGGCAGAGGATGAAAGGGAAGAGGGAGAACCAATGAGAGAATAGCTGTTAGGCATTTGGACGGGCATATATCACTCTAATTTCCCGGCAGGAAGAAGAATTAACCAAAGTCTCAGCCCCCCACCGGAAACCAGCATAGGTCCTGAACCAAAATTTTGGACTTGCGGTCAGCTCACCAAAAACGAGTTAAAAAATGGAGCTCAGGGGCACAGCAATTCACAAACTGGCCGAGTAATAAAGGAAAACTATCGTCCAAAAATCTGTTGAGAGAAGGCAACGAGGCGGACTTGAAAGCAAGGCAGAATAGCAGGAAACAGATTTCAAGAGGTACGTTGGAATCGCCTTTAAAGCACAGGAAGAGGGGCACAACTTCGACAATGATGCACTTGGCCAAAAAGGGCGTATGCGTTTTCTCCTGAATATATTCAGGAGAAAACGCATACGCACATTTTGGCCAAGCAAGCAGGCGGGTAATGCAAATCTGCACTACAAAGAAGTATCACTTCCCACCAGTCAAAAGGGACATCCACAAAATATGTAAAAGCCAGAAAGGCAAGACAGGCCCTGGAGAACAGGGAGCCTTGTTATGCTGATGGGCGGGATGTAAATTGCCAACTGCCTCTCTGGAGGAGTACATTGTGTTCCCTAAAACAAGTAAAGAACAGAGCTACAGAGCCAAGGGCACTTCCAGTCTAGGGAATATACTTTGGGGAAACTGAAAATCAATAAAACAGACCCACGCCAAAATTTAGGGCTGCACTGCTAACAAGGACCTCAACTTGGGTGCACCTTAAATATCCCAGGAAATATAAAAATGGTTCAAAAAATTGTGGTACCTACGTATGATGAAATATCCCTCAGCCATGAAATCAATGTCATAAGACCAGTAGCAGCAAAATGGGTGGATTCAGGTACGATGATTCTAAGTGAAATAAGTCACACAGAAAAAGAAACTTATCATAAGATATCACTTATGAAGATCGTATAAACATGGCTACACTTGAACTGAGTTAGGAAAGAGAACAGTGTCTCATATTTAGAAAACACTCTTATGCCTGCTTAAGGGGGAAGGAGAGGTGGGGTGATGCATAAAACCAGAGTTTGATATAAGCACAGGTACCGTTCCAAAAACCAACTATGGAATAGACAAGACCTACACCTTCCTCAGTGAAAGGGACTCAAAACACCATATTTCCCGCAGAGGAATATATCTGACTAGTAAGAATCTTAAAACTTATGTATTGATATGTCTCCGTAAGGGAATCAAGTGTGTCTAGACTGGCATAAACATGGCAGCGAGAATCAGCTCAAGCCCACTATAAAAAGGAATTTCAAAAACAAAACAAAAAAACTGGGAAATTCTTTACAATTCCTTCAGGGTCCCTGATTAAACCTGGAACGACCCTAACTACAACGACAGTTGGATGTGGCATAAGGAGGGGCACTTGGGACTGAGAGGATTGGTGAGATTGGGTGAGCAAATGCAGACCCTTTAAATCACAAATGCCTGGCACCCATTCCATGGGCGCCAACTCTCCAGGTTGAAGGGAATATTACTCCAGCTATAACATGTATGGGAAACCTAGAGAACGGACACACTGTGAATACGAAAGGTTTGTAAAACTCAACGAATTGTCCCTCTCCTGGTGCTCTGGTTTGTCTTTCCATCTGCTTTACTATCAACCTCCCAACTTGGAGAGACAGCCCCTTTAACCTCCTGGTTCACACAGGTTTCCAATTTGGCAGAGGATGAAATGGAAGAGGGAGAACCAATGAGAGAGTAGCTGTTAGGCATTTGGTCGGGCACATATCACTGTAATTTCCCGGCAGAAAAAAGAATTAACCAAAGTCTCAGCCCCCCACCGGGAAGCAGTATAGGTCCTGAACCAACATTTTGGACTTGCTGTCAGCTCACAAAAAACGAGTTGAAAAATGGAGCTCAGGGGCACAGCAATTCACAAACGGGCCGAGTAATAAAGGACAACTATCGTCCTAAAAATCTGTTGAGGGAAGGCAACGAGGCGGACTTGAATGCGAGGCAGAATAGCAGGAAACAGATTTCAAGAGGTATGTTGGAATCGCCTTTAAAGCACAGGAAGAGGGGCACAACTTCGACAATGATGCACTTGGCCAAAAAGGGCGTATGCGTTTTCTCCTGAATATATTCAGGGGAAAACGCATACGCCCTTTGTGGCCAAGCAAGCATGCGGGCAATGCAAATCTGCACTACAAAGCAGTATCACTTCTCACCGGTCAAAAGGGACATCCACAAAATGTGTAAAAACCAGAAAGGCAAGACAGGCCCTGGAGAACAGGGAGCCTTTTTATGCTGATGGGCGGGATGTAAATTGCCAACTGCCTCTCTGGAGGAGTACATTGTGTTCCCTAAAACAAGTAAAGAACAGAGCTACAGAGCCAAGGGCACTTCCAGTCTAGGGAATATACCTCGGGAAAACTGAAAATCAATAAGACAGAGCCACCCCAAAACTTAGGGCTGCACTGCTTACAAGGACCTCAACTTGGGTACACCTTAAATATCCCAGGAAATATAAAACTGGTTCAAAAAATTGTGGTACTTACGTACGATGGAATATCCCTCAGCCATGAAATCAATGTCATAAGACCAGTAACAGCAAAATGGGTGGATTCTGGTACGATGATTCTAAGTGAAATAAGTCACACAGAAAAAGAAACTTATCATAAGATATCACTTATGAAGATCCTGTAAACATGGCTACACTTGAACTGACTTAGGAAAGAGAACATTGTCTCACATTTAGAAAACACTCTTATGTCTGCTTAAGGGGGAAGGAGAGGTGGTGTGATGAATAAAACCAGAGTTTGATATAAGCACAGGTACCGTTCCAAAAACCAACTATGGAATAGACAAGACATACACCTTCCTCAGTGAAAGGGACTCAAAACCCCATATTTCCCACAGAGGAATATATCTGTCTAGTAAGAATTTTAAAACCTATGTATTGATATGTCACCGTAAGGGAATCAAGTGTGCCTAGACTGGCATAAACATGGCAGCGAGAATCAGCTCAACCCCACTATAAAAAGGAATTTCAAAAACAAAACAAAAAAATTGGGAAATTCTTTACAATTCCTTCAGGGTCTCTGATGAAACCTGGAATGACCCTATCTACAATGACAGCTGGATGTGGCATAAGGAGGGACACTTGGGACTGAGACGATTGGTGAGATTGGGAGTGCAAATGCAGACCCTTCAAAGAACAAATGCCTGGCACCCATTACATGGGTCCCAACTCTCCAGGTTGAAGGAAATATTACTACAGCTATAACATGTACGGGAAACCTAGAGAACGGACCCACTGTGAATACGAAAGGTTTTTAAAACTCAACGAATAGGTTATCTCCTGGTGCTCCGGTTTGATTTTCCATCTGCTTTACTATCAACCTCCCAACTTGGAGAGACAGCCCCTTTAACCTCCTGGTTCGCACAGGTTGCCAATTTGGCAGAGGATGAAAGGGAACAGGGAGAACCAATGAGAGAGTAGCTGTTAGGCATTTGGACGGGCACATATCACTCCAACTTCCCGGCAGGAAAAAGAATTAACCAAAGTCTCAGCCCCCCACCGGGAACCAGCATAGGTCCTGAACCAAAATGTTGGACTTGCGGTCAGCTCACCAAAATCGAGTTGAAAAATGGAGCTCAGGGGCACAGCAATTCACAAACTGGCCGAGTAATAAAGGACAACTATCATCCAAAAATCTGTTGAGGGAAGGCAACGTGGCAGATTTGAAAGCGAGGCAGGATAGCAGGAAACAGATTTCAAGAGGTACGTTGGAATCGCCTTCAAAGCACACAAGAGGGGCACAACTTCGACAATGATGCAATTGGCCAAAAAGTGTGTATGCGTTTTCTCCTGAA
The DNA here is from genome assembly GCF_949752795.1 of Hyperoodon ampullatus. Taxonomy (NCBI): domain Eukaryota; kingdom Metazoa; phylum Chordata; class Mammalia; order Artiodactyla; family Ziphiidae; genus Hyperoodon; species Hyperoodon ampullatus. The sequence continues at coordinate 887,399 of NW_027640750.1, forward strand.
TATATTCAGGAGAAAACGCATACGCCCTTTTTGGCCAAACAAGCAAGCGGGAAATGCAAATCTGCACTACAAAGAAGTATCACTTCCCACCTGTCAAAAGGGACATCCACAAAATGTGTAAAAACCAGAAAGGCAAGGGAGGCCCTGGAGAACAGGGAGCCTTGTTATGCTGATTGGCCGGGATGTAAATTGCCAACTGCCTCTCTGGAGGAGTGTATTGTGTTCCCTAAAACAAGTAAAGAACAGAGCTACAGAGCCAAGGGCACTTCCAGTCTAGGGAATATACCTTGGGAAAATTGAAAATCAATAAGACAGAGCCACCCCAAAATTTAGGGCTGCACTGCTTACAAGGACCTCAACTTGGGTACACCTTACATATCACAGGAAATATAAAAATGGTTCAAAAAATTGTGGTACTTATGTACGATGGAATATCCCTCAGCCATGAAATCAATGTCATAAGACCAGTAGCAGCAAAATGGGTGGATTCAGGTACGATGATTCTAAGTGAAATAAGTCACACAGAAAAAGAAACTTATCATAAGATATAACATATGAAGATCCTGTAAACATGGCTACACTTGAACTGAGTTAGGAAAGAGAGCTGTGTCTCACATTTAGAAAACACCCTTATGCCTGCTTAAGGGGGAAGGAGAGGTGGGGTGTTGCATAAAACCAGAGATTGATATAAGCACAGGTACTGTTCCAAAAACCAACTATGGAATAGACAAGACCTACACTTTCCTCAGTGAAAGGGATTCAAAACCCCATATTTCCCGCAGAGGAATATATCTGACTAGTAAGAATCTTAAAACCTATGTATTGATATGTCTCCGAAAGGGAATCAAGTGTGTCTAGACTGGCATAAACATGGCAGCGAGAATCAGCTCAAACCCACTATAAAAAGGAATTGCAAAAACAAAACAAAAAAACTGGGAAATTCTTTGCAATTCGTTCAGGGTCTCTGATGAAACCTGGAATGACCCTATCTACAATGACAGCTGGATGTGGCATAAGGAGGGAAACTTGGTACTGAGAGGATTGGTGAGATTGGGTGAGCAAATGGAGACCCTTTAAAGCAATAATGCATGGCACCCATTCCATGGGTCCGAACTCTCCAGGTTGAAGGGAATATTACTACAGATATAACATGTATGGGAAACCAAGAGAACGGACACACTGTGAATAAGAAAGGTTTCTAAAACTCAATGAATAGTCCCTCTCCTGGTGCTCTGGTTTCACTTTCCATCTTCTTTACTATCAACCTCCCAACTTGGAGAGACAGCCCCTTTAACTTCCTGGTTCTCACAGGATTCCACTTTGGCAGAGGATGAAAGGGAAGAGGGAGAACCAATGAGAGAGTAGCTGTTAGGCATTTGAACGGGCACATATCACTGTAATTTCCCGGCAGGAAGAAGAATTAACCAAACTCTCAGCCCCCCACCGGGAACCAGCATAGGTCCTGTACCAAAATTTTGGACTTGCGGTCAGCTCACCAAAAACGAGTTGAAAAATGGAGCTCAGGGCTACAGCAATTCACAAACTGGCTGAGTAATAAAGGACAACTATCGTCCAAAAATCTGTTGAGGGAAGGCAACTAGGCGGACTTGAAAGCGAGGCAGAATAGCAGGAAACAGATTTCAAGAGGTACGTTGGAATCGCCTTTAAGCACAGGAAGAGGGGCACAACTTCGACAATGATGCACTTGGCCAAAAAGGGCGTATGCGTTTTCTCCTGAATATATTCAGGAGAAAACGCATACGCCCTTTTTGGCCAAGCAAGCAAGCGGGCAATGCAAATCTGCACTACAAAGAAGTATCACTTCCCACCGGTCAAAAGGGACATCCACAAAATGTGTAAAAACCAGAAAGACAAGACAGGCCCTTGAGAACAGGGAGCCTTGTTATGCTGATGGGCGGGATGTAAATTGCCAACTGCCTCTCTGGAGGAGTACATTGTGTTCCCTAAAACAAGTAAAGAACAGAGCTACAGAGCCAAGGGCACTTCCAGTCTAGGGAATATACCTTGGGAAAACTGAAAATCAAAAAGACACAACCACCCCAAAATTTAGGGCTGCACTGCTTACAAGGACCTCAACTTGGGTACACCTTAAATATCCCAGGAAATATAAAAATGGTTCAAAAAATTGTGGTACTTACGTACGATGGAATATCCCTCAGCCATGAAATCAATGTCATAAGACCAGTAGCAGCAAAATGGGTGGATTCAGGTACGATGATTCTAAGTGAAATAAGTCACACAGAAAAAGAAACTTATCATAAGATATCACTTATGAAGATCCTGTAAACATGGCTACACTTGAACTGAGTTAGGAAAGAGAATAGTGTCTCACATTTAGAAAACACTCTTATGCCTGCTTAAGGGGGAAGGAGAGGTGGGGTGATGCATAAAACCAGAGTTTGATATAAGCACAGGTACCGTTCCAAAAACCAACTATGGAATAGACAAGGCCTACACCTTCCTCAGTGAAAGGGACTCAAAACCCCATATTTCCCGCAGAGGAATATATCTGACTAGTAAGAATCTTAAAACCTATGTATTGATATGTCTCCGTAAGGGAATCAAGTGTGTCTAGACTGGCATAAACATGGCAGCGAGAATCAGCTCAAACCCACTATAAAAAGGAATTTCAAAAACAAAACAAAAAAAACTGGGTAATTCTTTACAATTCCTTCAGCGTCTCTGATGAAACCTGTAATGACCCTATCTTCAATGACAGCTAGATGTGGCATATGGCTGGACATTTGGGACTGAGAGGATTGGTGAGATTGGGTGAGCAAATGCAGACCCTTTAAAGCAATAATGCATGGCACCCATTCCATGGGTCCCAACTCTCCAGGTTGAAGGGAATATTACTACAGTTATAACATGTACGGGAAACCTAGAGAACGGACACACTGTGAATACGAAAGGTTTCAAAACTCAACGAATAGTCCCTCTCCTAGTGCTCCGGTTTGACTTTCCATCTGCTTTACTATCAACCTCCCAACTTGGAGAGACAGCCCCTTTAACCTCCTGGTTCTCACAGGATTCCACTTTGGCAGAGGATGAAAGGGAAGAGGGAGAACCAATGAGAGAGTAGCTGTTAGGCATTTGAACGGGCACATATCACTGTAATTTCCCGGCAGGAAGAAGAATTAACCAAACTCTCAGCCCCCCACCGGGAACCAGCATAGGTCCTGTACCAAAATTTTGGACTTGCGGTCAGCTCACCAAAAACGAGTTGAAAAATGGAGCTCAGGGCTACAGCAATTCACAAACTGGCTGAGTAATAAAGGACAACTATCGTCCAAAAATCTGTTGAGGGAAGGCAACTAGGCGGACTTGAAAGCGAGGCAGAATAGCAGGAAACAGATTTCAAGAGGTACGTTGGAATCGCCTTTAAGCACAGGAAGAGGGGCACAACTTCGACAATGATGCACTTGGCCAAAAAGGGCGTATGCGTTTTCTCCTGAATATATTCAGGAGAAAACGCATACGCCCTTTTTGGCCAAGCAAGCAAGCGGGCAATGCAAATCTGCACTACAAAGAAGTATCACTTCCCACCGGTCAAAAGGGACATCCACAAAATGTGTAAAAACCAGAAAGACAAGACAGGCCCTTGAGAACAGGGAGCCTTGTTATGCTGATGGGCGGGATGTAAATTGCCAACTGCCTCTCTGCAGGAGTACATTGTGTTCCCTAAAACAAGTAAAGAACAGAGCTACAGAGCCAAGGGCACTTCCAGTCTAGGGAATATACCTTGGGAAAACTGAAAATCAAAAAGACACATCCACCCCAAAATTTAGGGCTGCACTGCTTACAAGGACCTCAACTTGGGTACACCTTAAATATCCCAGGAAATATAAAATTGGTTCAAAAAATTGTGGTACTTACGTACGATGGAATATCCCTCAGCCATGAAATCAATGTCATAAGACCAGTAGCAGCAAAATGGGTGGATTCAGGTACGATGATTCTAAGTGAAATAAGTCACACAGAAAAAGAAACTTATCATAAGTTTTTACTTATGAAGATCCTGTAAACATGGCTACACTTGAACTGAGTTAGGAAAGAGAACAGTGTCTCACATTTAGAAAACACTCTTATGCCTGCTTAAGGGGGAAGGAGAGTTGGGGTGATGCATAAAACCAGAGTTTGATATAAGCACAGGTACCGTTCCAAAAACCAACTATGGAATAGACAAGACCTACACCTTCCTCAGTGAAAGGGACTCAAACCCCCATATTTCCCGCAGAGGAATATATCTGACTAGTAAGAATCTTAAAACCTATGTATTGATATGTCTCCATAAGGGAATCAAGTGTGTCTAGACTGGCATAAACATGGCAGCGAGAATCAGCTCAAACCCACTATAAAAATGAATTTCAGAAACAAAACAAAAAAACTGGGAAATTCTTTACAATTCCTTCAGGGTCTCTGATGAAACCTGGAATAACCCTATCTACAATGACAGCTGGATGTGGCATAAGGCTGGACACTTGGGACTGAGAGGATTGGTGAGATTGGGTGAGCAAATGCAGACCCTTTAAAGCAATAATGCATGGCACACATTCCATGGGTCCCAACTCTCCAGGTTGAAGGGAATATTACTACAGTTATAACATGTACGGGAAACCTAGATAACGGACACACTGTGAATACGAAAGGTTTCTAAAACTCAACGAATAGTCCCTCTCCTGGTGCTACTGTTTGACTTTCCATCTGCTTTACTATCAACCTCCCAACCTGGAGAGACAGCCCCTTTAACCTCCTGGTTCTCACAGGTTGCCAATTTGGCAGAGGATGAAAGGGAAGAGGGAGAACCAATGAGAGAGTAGCTGTTAGGCATTTGGACGGGCATATATCACTCTAATTTCCCGGCAGGAAGAAGAATTAAGCAAAGTCTCAGCCCCCCACTGGCAACCAGCATAGGTCCAGAACCAAAATTTTGGACATGCGGTCAGCTCACAAAAAACGAGTTGAAAAATGGAGCTCAGGGGCACAGCAATTCACAAACTGGCCGAGTAATAAAGGACAACTATCGTCCAAAAATCTGTTGAGGGAAGGCAACGAGGCGGACTTGAAAGCGAGGCAGAATAGCAGGAAACAGATTTCAAGAGGTACGTTGGAATCCCCTTTAAAGCACTGGAAGAGGGGCACAACTTCGACAATGGTGCACTTGGCCAAAAAGTGCGTATGCGTTTTCTACTGAATATATTCAGGAGAAAACGCATACGCCCTTTTTGGCCAAGCAAGCAAGCGCCAATGCAAATCTGCACTACAAAGAAGTATCACCTCCCACCAGTCAAAAGGGACATCCACAAATGTGTAAAAACCAGAAAGGCAAGACAGGCCTTGGAGTACAGGGAGCCTTTTTATGCTGACGGGCGGGATGTAAATTGCCAACTGCCTCTCTGGAGGAGTGCATTGTGTTCCCTAAAACAAGTAAACAACAGAGCTACAGAGCCAAGGGCACTTCCAGTCTAGGGAATATACCTTGGGAAACCTGAAAATCAATAAGACAGAGCCACCCCAAAATTTAGGGCTGCACTGCTTACAAGGACCTCAACTTGGGTACACCTTAAATATCCCAGGAAATATAAAAATGGTTCAAAAATTGTGGTAGTTACGTACGATGGAATATACCTCAGCCATGATATCAATGTCATAAGACCAGTAGCAACAAAATGGGTGGATTCAGGTATGATGATTCTAAGTGAAATAAGTCACACAGAAAAAGAAACTTATCATAAGATATCACTTATGAAGATCCTGTAAACATGGCTACATTTGAACTGAGTTAGGAAAGAGAACAGTGTCTCACATTTAGAAAACACTCTTATGCCTGCTTAAGGGGGAAGGAGAGGTGGGGTGATGCATAAAACCAGAGTTTGATATAAGCACAGGTACCTTTCCAAAAACCAACTATGGAATAGACAAGATCTACACCTTCCTCAGTGAAAGGGATTCAAAACCCCATATTTCCCGCAGAGGAATATATCTGACTAGTAAGAATCTTAAAACCTATGTATTGATATGTCTCCGTAAGGGAATCAAGTGTGTCTAGACTGGCATAAACATGGCAGCGAGAATCAGCTCAAACCCACGATAAAAAGGATTTTCAAAAACAAAACAAAAAAACTGGGAAATTCTTTACAATTCCTTCAGGGTCTCTGATGAAACCTGGAATGACCCTATCTACAACGACAGCTGGATGTGGCATAAGGTTGGACACTTGGGACTGAGAGGATTGGTGAGATTGGGTGAGCAAATGCAGACCCTTTAAAGCAATAATGCATGGCACCCATTCCATGGGTCCCAACTCTCCAGGTTGAAGGGAATATTACTACAGCTATAACATGTACGGGAAACCTAGACAACGGACACACTGTGAATACGAAAGGTTTCTAAAACTCAACGAATAGTCCGTCTCCTGGTGCTCCGGTTTGACTTTACACCTGCTTTACTATCATCCTCCCAACTTGGAGAGACAGCCCCTTTAACCTCCTGGTTCGCACAGGTTGCCAATTTGTCAGAGGATGAAAGGGAAGAGGGAGAACCAAAGAGAGAGTAGCTGTTAGGCATTTGGACGGGCACATATCACTGTAATTTCCCGGCAGGAAAAAGAATTAACCAAAGTCTCAGCCACCCACCGGGAACCAGTATAGGTCCTGAACCAAAATTTTGGACTTGCGGTCAGCTCACCAAAAACGAGTTGAAAAAAGAGCTCAGGGTCACAGCAATGCACAAACTGGCAGAGTAATAAAGGACAACTATCGTCCAAAAATCTGTTGAGGGAAGGCAATGAGGCGGACTTGAAAGCGAGGCAGAATAGCAGGAAACAGATTTCAAGAGGTACGTTGGAATCGCCTTTAAAGCACAGGAAGAGGGGCACAACTTCGACAATGATGCACTTGGCCAAAAAGGGCGTATGCGTTTTTTCCTGAATATATTCAGGAGAAAACGCATACGCCCTTTTTGGCCAAGCAAGCAAGCGGGCAAGGCAAATCTGCACTACAAAGAAGTATCACTTCCCACCGGTCAAAAGGGACATCCACAAAATGTGTAAAATCCAGAAAGGCAAGACAGGCACTGGAGAACAGGGAGCCTTGTTATGCTGATGGGCGGGATGTAAATTGCCAACTGCCTCTCTGGAGGAGTGCATTGTGTTCCCTAAAACAAGTAAAGAACAGAGCTACAGAGCCAAGGGCACTTCCAGTCTAGGGAATATACCTTGGGAAAACTGAAAATCAATAAGACAGAGCTACCCGAAAATTTAGGGCTGCACTGCTTACAAGGACCTCAACTTTGGTACACCTTAAATATCCCAGGAAATATAAAAATGGTTCAAAAAATTGTGGTTCTTACGTATGATGGAATATCCCTCAGGCATGAAATCAATGTCATAACACCAGTAGCAGCAAAAGGGGTGGATTCAGGTACGATGATTCTAAGTGAAATAAGTCACACAGAAAAAGAAACTTATCATAAGATATCACTTATGAAGATCCTGTAAACATGGCTACACTTGAACTAAGTTAGGAAAGAGAACAGTGTCTCGCATTTAGAAAAAACTCTTATGCCTGCTTAAGGGGGAAGGAGAGGTGGGGTGATGCATAAAACCAGAGTTTGATAAAAGCACAGGTACTGTTCCAAAAACCAACTATGGAATAGACAAGACCTACACCTTCCTCAGTGAAAGGGACTCAAAACCCCATATTTCCCGCAGAGGAATATATCTGACTAGTAAGAATCTTAAAACCTATGTATTGATATGTCTCCGTAAGGGAATCAAGTGTGTCTAGACTGGCATAAACATGGCAGCGAGAATCAGCTCAAACCCACTATAAAAAGGAATTTCAAAAACAAAACAAAAAAACTGGGAAATTCTTTACAATTCCTTCAGGGTCTCTGATGAAACCTGGAATGACCTTATGTACTACGACAGCTGGATGAGGCATAAGGCTAGACACTTGGGACTGAGAGGACTGGTGAGATTGGGTGAGCAAATGCAGACCCTTTAAAGCACAAATGCCTGGCACCCATTCCATGGGTCCCAACTCTCCAGGATGAAGGGAATATTACTACAGCTATAACATGTACGGGAAACCTAGAGAACGGACACACTGTGAATACGAAAGGTTTCTAAAACTCAACGAATAGTCCCTCTTCTGGTGCTCCGGTTTGACTTTCCACCTGCTTTAGTATCAACCTCCCAACTTGGAGAGACAGCCCCTTTAACCTCCTGGTTCGCACAGGTTGCCAATTAGGCAGAGGATGAAAGAGAAGAGGGAGAACCAATGAGAGAGTAGCTGTTAGGCATTTGGACGGGCACATATCACTGTAATTTCCCAGCAGGAAGAAGAATTAACCAAAGTCTCAGCCACCCACCGGGAACCAGCATAGGTCCTGAACCAAAATTTTGGACTTGCGGTCAGCTCACCAAAAACGAGTTGAAAAATGGAGCTCAGGGGCACAGCAATTCACAAACTGGCCAAGTAATAAAGGACAACTATCGTCCAAAAATCTGTTGAGGGAAGGCAACGAGGCGGACTTGAAAGCGAGGCAGAATAGCAGGAAACAGATTTCAAGAGGTACGTTGGAATCACCTTTAAAGCACAGGAAGAGAGGCACAACTTCGACAATGATGCACTTGGCCAAAAAGGGCGTATGCGTTTTCTCCTGAATATATTCAGGAGAAAACGCATACGCCCTTTTTGGCCAAGCAAGCAAGCGGGCAATGCAAATCTGCACTAGAAAGAAGTATCACTTCCCACCGGTCAAAAGGGACATCCACAAAATGTGTAAAAACCAGAAAGGCAAGACAGGCCCTGGAGAACAGGGAGCCTTGTTATGCTGATGGGCGGGATGTAAATTGCCAACTGCCTCTCTGGAGGAGTACATTGTGTTCCCTAAAGCAAGTAAAGAACAGAGCTACAGCGCCAAGGGCACTTCCAGTCTAGGGAATATACCTTGGGAAAACTGAAGATCAATAAAACAGAGCCACCCCAAAATTTAGGGCTGCACTGCTTACAAGGACCTCAACTTGGGTACACCTTAAATATCCCAGGAAATATAAAAATGGTTCAAAAAATTGTGGTACTTACGTACGATGGAATATCCCTCGGCCATGAAATCAATGTCATAAGACCAGTAGCAGCAAAATGGGTGGATTCAGGTACGATGATTCTAAGTGAAATAAGTCACAGAGAAAAAGAAACTTATCATAAGATATCACTTATGAAGATCCTGTAAACATGGCTACACTTGAACTGAGTTAGGAAAGAGAACAGTGTCTCACATTTAGAAAACACTCTTATGCCTGCTTAAGGGGGAAGGAGAGGTGGGGTGATGCATAAAACCAGAGTTTGATATAAGCACAGGTACCATTCCAAAAACCAACTATGGAATAGACAAGACCTACACCTTCCTCAGTGAAAGGGACTCAAAACCCCATATTTGCCGCAGAGGAATATATCTGACTAGTAAGAATCTTAAAACCTATGTATTGATATGTCTCCGTAAGGGAATCAAGTGTGTCTAGACTGGCATAAACATGACAGCGAGAATCAGCTCAAACCCACTATAAAAAGGAATTTCAAAAACAAAACAAAAAAACTGGGAAATTCTTTACAATTCCTTCAGGGTCTCTGATGAAACCTGGAAAGACCCTATCTACAACGACAGCTGGATGTGGCATAAGGCTGGACACTTGGGACTGAGAGGATTGGTGAGATTGGGTGAACACATGCAGACCTTTTAAAGGAATAATGCATGGCACCCATTCCATGGGTCCCAACTCTCCAGGTTGAAGGGAATATTACTACAGTTATAACGTGTACGGGAAACCTAGAGAACGGACACACTGTGAATACGAAAGGTTTCTAAAACTCAACGAATAGTCCCTCTCCTGGTTCTCCAGTTTGACTTTCCATCTGCTTTACTATCAACCTCCCAACTTGGAGAGACAGCCCCTTTAACCTCCTCGTTCGCACAGGTTGCCAATTTGTCAGAGGATGAAAGGGAAGAGGGAGAACCAATGAGAGAGTAGCTGTTAGGCATTTGGACGGGCACATATCACTGTAATTTCCCGGCAAGAAGAAGAATTAACCAAAGTCTCAGCCCCACACCGGGAACCAGCATAGGTCCTGAACCAAAATTTTGGACTTGCGGTCAGCTCACCTAAAACGAGTTGAAAAATGGAGCTCAGGGGCACAGCAATTCACAAACTGGCCGAGTAATAAAGGACAACTATCTTCCAAAAATCTGTTGAGGGAAGGCAACGAGGCGGACTTGAAAGCGAGGCAGAATAGCAGGAAACAGATTTCAAGAGGTATGTTGGAATCGCCTTTAAAGCACAGGAAGAGGGGCACAACTTCGACAATGATGCACTTGGCCAAATGGGGCGTATGCGTTTTCTCCTGAATATATTCAGGAGAAAACGCATACGCCCTTTTTGGCCAAGCAAGCAAGTGGGCAATGCAAATCTGCACTACAAAGAAGTATCACTTCCCACCGGTCAAAAGGGACATCCACAAAATGTGTAAAAACCGGAAAGGCAAGACAGGCCCTGGAGAACAGGGAGCCTTGTTATGCTGATGGGCGGGATGTAAATTGCCAACTGCCTCTCTGGAGGAGTGCATTGTGTTCCCTAAAACAAGTAAACAACAGAGCTACAGAGTCAAGGGCACTTCCAGTCTAGGGAATATACCTTGGGAAAACTGAAAATCTAAAAGACACAGCCACCCCAAAATTTAGGGCTGCACTGCTTACAAGGACCTCAAATTGGGTACACCATAAATATCCCAGGAAATATAAAAATGGTTCAAAAAATTGTGGTACTTACGTACGATGGAATATCCCTCAGCCATGAAATCAATGTCATAAGACCAGTAGCAGCAAAATGGGTGGATTCAGGTACGATGACTCTAAGTGAAATAAGTCACACAGAAAAAGAAACTTATCATAAGATATCACTTATGAAGATCCTGTAAACATGGCTACACTTGAACTGAGTTAGGAAAGAGAACAGTGTCTCACATTTAGAAAACACTATTATGCCTGCTTAAGGGGGAAGGAGAGGTGGGGTGATGCATAAAACCAGAGTTTGATATAAGCACAGGTACCATTCCAAAAACCAACTATGGAATAGACAAGACCTACACCTTCCTCAGTAAAACGGACTCAAAACCCCATATTTGCCGCAGAGGAATATATGTGACTAGTAGGAATCTTAAAACCTATGTATTGATATGTCTCCGTAAGGGAATCAAGTGTGTGTAGACTGGCATAAACATGGCAGCGAGAATCAGCTCAAACCAACTATAAAAAGGAATTTCAAAAACAAAACAAAACAACTGGGAAATTCTTTACAATTCCTTCAGCGTCTCTGATGAAACCTGGAATGACCCTATCTACAATGACAGCTGGATGTGGCATAAGGCTGGACACTTTGGACTGAGAGGATTGGTGAGATTGGGTGAACAAATGCAGACCCTTTAAAGCAATAATACATGGCACCCATTCCATGGGTCCCAACTCTCCAGGTTGAAGGGAATATTACTATAGTTATAACATGTACGGGAATCCTAGAGAACGGACACACTGTGAATACGAAAGGTTTCTAAAACTCAACGAATAGTCTCTCTCCTGGTGCTCCGGTTTCACTTTCCATCTGCTCTACTATCAACCTCCCAACTTGGAGAGACAGCCCCTTTAACCTCCTGGTTCGCACAGGTTGCCAATTTGGCAGAGGATGAAAGGGAAGAGGGAGAACCAATGAGAGAGTAGCTGTTAGGCATTTGGACGGGCACATATCACTGTAATTTCCCGGCAGGAAGAAGAATTAACCAAAGTCTCAGCCACCCACCGGGAACCAGTATAGGTCCTGAACCAAAATTTTGGACTTGCGGTCAGCTCACCTAAAACGAGTTGAAAAATGGAGCTCAGGGGCACAGCAATTCACAAACTGGCCGAGTAATAAAGGACAACTATCGTCCAAAAATCTGTTGAGGGAAGGCAACGAGGTGGACTTGAAAGCGAGGCAGAATAGCAGGAAACAGATTTCAAGAGGTATGTTGGAATCGCCTTTAAAGCACAGGAAGAGGGGCACAACTTCGACAATGATGCACTTGGCCAAATGGGGCGTATGCGTTTTCTCCTGAATATATTCAGGAGAAAACGCATACGCCCTTTTTGGCCAAGCAAGCAAGCGGGCAATGCAAATCTGCACTACAAAGAAGTATCACTTCCCACCGGTCAAAAGGGACATCCACAAAATGTGTAAAAACCGGAAAGGCAAGACAGGCCCTGGAGAACAGGGAGCCTTGTTATGCTGATGGGCGGGATGTAAATTGCCAACTGCCTCTCTGGAGGAGTACATTGTGTTCCCTAAAACAAGTAAAGAACAGAGCTACAGAGCCAAGGGCACTTCCAGTCTAGGGAATATACCTTGTGAAAACTGAAAATCAATAAGACAGAGCCACCCCAAATTTAGGGCTGCACTGCTTACAAGGACCTCAACTTGGGTACACCTTTAATATCCCAGGAAATATAAAAATGGTTCAAAAAATTGTGGTACTTACGTACGATGGAATATCCCTCAGCCATGAAATCAATGTCATAAGACCAGTAGCAGCAAAATGGGTGGATTCAGGTACGATGATTCTAAGTGAAATAAGTCACACAGAAAAAGAAACTTATCATAAGATATCACTTATGAAGATCCTGTAAACATGGCTACAATTGAACTGAGTTAGGAAAGAGAACAGTGTCTCACATTGAGAAAACACTCTTATGCCTGCTTAAGGGGGAAGGAGAGGTCGGGTGATGCATAAAACCAGAGTTTGATATAAGCACAGGTACCGTTCCAAAAACCAACTATGGAATAGACAAGACCTACACCTTCCTCAGTGAAAGGGACTCAAAACACCATATTTCCCGCAGAGGAATATATCTGACTAGTAAGAATCTTAAAACCTATGTATTCATATGTCTCCGTAAGGGTATCAAGTGTGTCTAGACTGGGATAAATATGGCAGCGAGAATCAGCTCAAACCCACTATAAAAAGGAATTTCAAAAATAAAGCAAAAAAACTGGGAAATTCTTTACAATTCCTTCAGGGTCTCTGATGAAACCTGAAATGACCCTATCTACAATGACAGCTGGATGTGGCATAAGGCTGGACACTTGGGACTGAGAGGATTGGTGAGATTGGGTGAGCAAATGCAGACCCTTTAAAGCAATAATGCATGGCACACATTCCATGGGTCCCAACTCTCCAGGTTGAAGGGAATATTACTACAGATATAACATGTACGGGAATCCTAGAGAACGGACACACTGTGAATATGAAAGGTCTCTAAAACTCAACGAATAGTCCCTCTCCTGGTGCTCCGGTTTGACTTTCCATCTGCTTTATTATCAACCTCCCAACTTGGAGAGACAGCCCCTTTAACCTCCTGGTTCGCACAGGTTGCCAATTTGGCAGAGGATGAAAGGGAAGAGGGAGAACCAAAGAGAGAGTAGCTGTTAGGCATTTGGACGGGCACATATCACTGTAATTTCTAGGGAGGAAGAAGAATTAACCAAAGTCTCAGCCACCCACCGGGAATCAGTATAGATCCTGAACCAAAATTTTGGACTTGCGGTCAGATCACCAAAAACGAGTTGAAAAATGGAGCTCAGGGGCACAGCAATTCACAAACTGGCCGAGTAATAAAGGACAACTATCGTCCAAAAATCTGTTGAGGGAAGGCAACGAGGAGGAATTGAAAGCGAGGCAGAATAGCAGGAAACAGATTTCAAGAGGTACGTTGGAATCGCCTTTAAAGCACAGGAAGAGGGGCACAACTTCGACAATGATGCACTTGGCCAAAAAGGGAGTATGCGTTTTCTCTTGAATATATTCAGGAGAAAACGCATACGCCCTTTTTGGCCAAGCAAGCAAGCGGGCAATGCAAATCTGCACTACAAAGAAGTATCACTTCCCACCGGTCAAAAGGGACATCCACAAAATGTGTAAAAACCAGAAAGGCAAGACAGGCCCTGGAGAACAGGGAGCCTTGTTATGCTGATGGGCGGGATGTAAATTGCCAACTGCCTCTCTGGAGGAGTACATTGTGTTCCCTAAAACAAGTAAAGAACAGAGCTACAGAGCCACGGGCACTTCCAGTCTAGGGAATATTCTTTGGGAAAACTGAAAATCAATAAGACAGAGCCACCCCAAATTTTAGGGCTGCACTGCTTACAAGGACCTCAACTTGGATACACCTTAAATATCCCAGGAAATATAAAAATGGTTCAAAAAATTGTGGTACTTATGTACGATGGAATATCCCTCAGCCATGAAATCAATGTCATAAGACCAGTAGCAGTAAAATGGGTGGATTCAGGTACGATGATTCTAAGTGAAATAAGTCACAGAGAAAAAGAAACTTATCATAAGATATCACTTATGAAGATCCTGTAAACATGGCTACACTTGAACTGAGTTAGGAAAGAGAACAGTGTCTCACATTTAGAAAACACTCTTATGCCTGCTTAAGGGGGAAGCAGAGGTGGGGTGATGCATAAAACCAGAGTTTGATATAAGCACAGGTACCGTTCCAAAAACCAACTATGGAATAGACAAGACCTACACCTTCCTCAGTGAAAGGGACTCAAAACACCATATTTCCCGCAGAGGAATATATCTGACTAGTAAGAATCTTAAAACCTATGTATTGATATGTCTCCGTAAGGGAATCAAGTGTGTCTAGACTGGCTTAAACATGGCAGCGAGAATCAGCTCAAACCCACTATAAAAAGGAATTTAAAAAACAAAACAAAAAAACTGGGAAATTCTTTACAATTCCTTCAGGGTCTCTGATGAAACCTGGAATGACCCTATCTACAAAGACAGCTGGATATGCCATAAGGCTGGACACTTGGGACTGAGAGGATTGGTGAGATTGGGTGAGCAAATGCAGACCCTTTAAAGCAATAATGCATGGCACCCATTCCATGGGTCCCAACTCTCCAGGTGGAAGGGAATATTACTACAGTTATAACATGTACGGGAAACCGAGAGAACGGACACACTGTGAATACGAAAGGTTTCTAAAACTCAACGAATAGTCCCTCTCCTGGTGCTCCGGTTTGACTTTCCACCTGCTTTACTATCAACCTCCGAACTTGGAGAGACAGCCCCTTTAACCTCCTGGTTCTCACAGGTTGCCAATTTGGCAGAGGATGAAAGGGAAGACTGAGAACCAATGAGAGAGTAGCTGTTAGGCATTTGGACGGGCACATATCACTGTAATTTCCCGGCAGGAAGAAGAATTAACCAAAGTCTCAGCCACCCACCGGGAACCAGTATAGGTCCTGAACCAAAATTTTGGACTTGCGGTCAGCTCACCTAAAACGAGTTGAAAAATGGAGCTCAGGGGCACAGCAATTCACAAACTGGCAGAGTAATAAAGGACAACTATCGTCCAAAAATCTGTTGAGGGAAGGCAACGAGGCGGACTTGAAAGCGAGGCAGAATAGCAGGAAACAGATTTCAAGAGGTACGTTGGAATCACCTTTAAAGCACAGGAAGAGGGGCACAACTTCGACAATGATGCACTTGGCCAAAAAGGGCGTATGCGTTTTCTCCTGAATATATTCAGGAGAAAACGCATACGCCCTTTTTGGCCAAGCAAGCAAGCGGGCAATGCAAATCTGCACTACAAAGAAGTATCACTTCCCACCGGTCAAAAGGGACATCCACAAAATGTGTAAAAACCAGAAAGGCAAGACAGGCCCTGGAGAACAGGGCGCCTTGTTATGCTGATGGGCGGGATGTAAATTGCCAACTGCCTCTCTGGAGGAGTGCACTGTATTCCCTAAAACAAGTAAACAACAGAGCTACAGAGCCAAGGGCACTTCCAGTCTAGGGAATATACCTTGGGAAAACTGAAAATCAAAAAGACACAGCCACCCCAAAATTTAGGTCTGCACTGCTTACAAGGACCTCAACTTGGGTACACCTTAAATATCCCAGGAAATATAAAAATGCTTCAAAAAATTGTGGTACTTATGTACGATGGAATATCCCTCAGCCATGAAATCAATGTCATAAGACCAGTAGCAGCAAAATGGGTGGATTCAGGTACGATGATTCTAAGTGAAATAAGTCACAGAGAAAAAGAAACTTATCATAAGATATCACTTATGAAGATCCTGTAAACATGGCTACACTTGAACTGAGTTAGGAAAGAGAACAGTGTCTCACATTTAGAAAAAACTCTTATGCCTGCTTAAGGGGGAAGGAGAGGTGAGGTGATGCATAAAACCAGAGTTTGATATAAGCACAGGTACCGTTCCAAAAACCAACTATAGAATAGACAAGACCTACACCTTCCTCAGTGAAAGGGACTCAAAACACCATATTTCCCGCAGACGAATATATCTGACTAGTAAGAATCTTAAAACCTATGTATTCATATGTCACTGTAAGGGAATCAAGTGTGTCTAGACTGGCATAAACATGGCAGCGAGAATCAGCTCAAACCCACTATAAAAAGGAATCTCAAAACCATAACAAAACAACGGGGAAATTCTTTACAATTCCTTCAGGGTCTCTGATGAAACCTGGAATGACTCTATCTACAACGACAACTGGATGTGGCATAAGGCTGGACACTTGGGACTGAGAGGATTGGTGAGATTGGGTGAACAAAAGCAGACCCTTTAAAGCAATAATGCATGGCACTCATTTCAAGGGTCCCAACTCTCCAGGTTGAAGGGAATATTACTACAGTTATAACATGTACGGGAAACCTAGAGAACAGACACACTGTGAATACGAAAGGTTTCTAAAACTCAACGAATAGTCCCTCTCCTGGTTCTCCAGTTTGACTTTCCATCTGCTTTACTATCAACCTCCCAAGTTGGAGAGACAGCCCCTTTAACCTCCTGGTTCGCACAGGTTGCCAATTTGGCAGAGGATGAAAGGGAAGAGGGAGAACCAATGAGAGAGTACCTGATAGGCATTTGGACGGGCACATATCACTGTAATTTCCCGGCAGGAAGAAGAATTAACCAAAGTCTCAGCCACCTACCGGGAACCAGTATAGGTCCTGAACCAAAATTTTGGACTTGCGGTCAGCTCACCAAAAACGAGTTGAAAAATGGAGCTCAGGGGCACAGCAATTCAAAAACTGGCCCAGTAATAAAGGACAACTATCATCCAAAAATCTGTTGAGGGAAGGCAACGAGACAGACTTGAAAGCGAGGCAGAATAGCAGGAAACAGATTTCAAGATGTACGTTGGAATCGCCTTTAAAGCACAGGAAGAGGGGCACAACTTCGACAATGATGCACTTGGCCAAAAAGGGCGTATGCGTTTTCTCCTGAATATATTCAGGAGAAAACGCATACGCCCTTTTTGGCCAAGCAAGCAAGCGGGCAATGCAAATCTGCACTACAAAGAAGTATCACTTCCCACCGGTCAAAAGGGACATCCACAAAATGTGTAAAAACCAGAAAGGCAAGACAGGCCCTGGAGAACAGGGAGCCTTGTTATGCTGATGGGCGGGATGTAAATGGCCAACTGCCTCTCTGGAGGAGTGCATTGTGTTCCCTAAAACAAGTAAACAACAGAGCTACAGAGCCAAGGGCACTTCCAGTCTAGGGAATATACCTTGGGAAAACTGAAAATCAATAAGACAGAGCCACCCCAAAATTTAGGGCTGCACTGCTTACAAGGACCTCCACTTGGGTACACCTTAAATATCCCAGGAAATATAAAAATGGTTCAAAAAATTGTGGTACTTATGTACGATGGAATATCCCTCAGCCATGAAATCAATGTCATAAGACCAGTAGCAGCAAAATGGGTGGATTCAGGTACGATGATTCTAAGTGAAATAAGTCACAGAGAAAAAGAAACTTATCATAAGATATCACTTATGAAGATCCTGTAAACATGGCTACACTTGAACTGAGTTAGGAAAGAGAACAGTGTCTCACATTTAGAAAACACACTTATGCCTGCTTAAGGGGGAAGCAGAGGTGGGGTGATGCATAAAACCAGAGTTTGATATAAGCACAGGTACCGTTCCAAAAACCAACTATGGAATAGACAAGACCTACACCTTCCTCAGTGAAAGGGACTCAAAACCCCATATTTCCCGCAGAGGAATATATCTGACTAGTAAGAATCTTAAAACCTATGTATTGATATGTCTCCGTAAGCGAATCAAGTGTGTCTAGACTGGCTTATACATGGCAGCGAGAATCAGCTCAAACCCACTATAAAAAGGAATTTCAAAAACAAAACAAAAAAACTGGGAAATTCTTTACAATTCCTTCAGTGTCAATGATGAAACCTGGAATGTCCCTATCTACAACGACAGCTGGATATGGCATAAGGCTGGACACTTGGGACTGAGAGGATTGGTGAGATTGGGTGAGCAAATGCAGACCCTTTAAAGCAATAATGCATGGCACCCATTCCATGGGTCCCAACTCTCCAGGTTGAAGGGAATATTACTACAGTTATAACATGTACGGGAAACCGAGAGAACGGACACACTGTGAATACGAAAGGTTTCTAAAACTCAACGAATAGTCCCTCTCCTGGTGCTCCGGTTTGACTTTCCACCTGCTTTACTATCAACCTCCGAACTTGGAGTGACAGCCCCTTTAACCTCCTGGTTCTCACAGGTTGCCAATTTGGCAGAGGATGAAAGGGAAGAGGGAGAACCAATGAGAGACTAGCTGTTAGGCATTTGGACGGGCACATAACACTGTAATTTCCCGGCAGGAAGAAGAATTAACCAAAGTCTCAGCCACCTACCGGGAACCAGTATAGGTCCTGAACCAAAATTTTGGACTTGCGGTCAGCTCACCAAAAACGAGTTGAAAAATGGAGCTCAGGGGCACAGCAATTCAAAAACTGGCCCAGTAATAAAGGACAACTATCATCCAAAAATCAGTTGAGGGAAGGCAACGAGACAGACTTGAAAGCGAGGCAGAATAGCAGGAAACAGATTTCAAGAGGTACGTTGGAATCGCCTTTAAAGCACAGGAAGAGGGGCACAACTTCGACAATGATGCACTTGGCCAAAAAGGGCGTATGCGTTTTCTCCTGAATATATTCAGGAGAAAACGCATACGCCCTTTTTGGCCAAGCAAGCAAGCGGGCAATGCAAATCTGCACTACAAAGAAGTATCACTTCCCACCGGTCAAAAGGGACATCCACAAAATGTGTAAAAACCAGAAAGGCAAGACAGGCCCTGGAGAACAGGGAGCCTTGTTATGCTGATGGGCGGGATGTAAATTGCCAACTGCCTCTCTGGAGGAGTGCATTGTGTTCCCTAAAACAAGTAAACAACAGAGCTACAGAGCCACGGGCACTTCCAGTCTAGGGAATATACCTTGGGAAAACTGAAAATCAAAAAGACACAGCCACCCCAAAATTTAGGTCTGCACTGCTTACAAGGACCTCAACTTGGGTACACCTTAAATATCCCAGGAAATATAAACATGCTTCAAAAAATTGTGGTACTTATGTACGATGGAATATCCCTCAGCCATGAAATCAATGTCATAAGACCAGTAGCAGCAAAATTGGTGGATTCAGGTACGATGATTCTAAGTGAAATAAGTCACAGAGAAAAAGAAACTTATCATAAGATATCACTTATGAAGATCCTGTAAACATGGCTACACTTGAACTGAGTTAGGAAAGAGAACAGTGTCTCACATTTAGAAAACACTCTTATGCCTGCTTAAGGGGGTAGGAGAGGTGAGGTGATGCATAAAACCAGAGTTTGATATAAGCACAGGTACCGTTCCAAAAACCAACTATAGAATAGACAAGACCTACACCTTCCTCAGTGAAAGGGACTCAAAACACCATATTTCCCGCAGAGGAATATATCTGACTAGTAAGAATCTTAAAACCTATGTATTCATATGTCTCTGTAAGGGAATCAAGTGTGTCTAGACTGGCATAAACATGGCAGCGAGAATCAGCTCAAACCCACTATAAAAAGGAATTTCAAAACCAAAACAAAACAACGGGGAAATTCTTTACAATTCCTTCAGGGTCTCTGATGAAACCTGGAATGACTCTATCTACAACGACAGCTGGATGTGGCATAAGGCTGGACACTTGGGACTGAGAGGATTGGTGAGATTGGGTGAGCAAATGCAGACCCTTTAAAGCAATAATGCATGGCACCCATTCCATGGGTCCCAACTCTCCAGGTTGAAGGGAATATTACTACAGCTATAACATGTACGGGAAACCTAGAGAACGGAAAAACTCTGAATACGAATGGTTTCTAAAACTCAATGAATAGTCCCTCTCCTGGTGCTCCGGTTTGACTTTCCATCTGCTTTATTATCAACCTCCCAACTTGGAGAGACAGCCCCTTTAACCTCCTGGTTCACACAGGTTGCCAATTTGGCAGAGGATGAAAGGGAAGAGGGAGAACCAATGAGAGAGTAGCTGTTAGGCATTTGGACGGGCACATATCACTGTAATTTACCGGCAGGAAGAAGAATTAACCAAAGTCTCAGCCACCCACCGGGAACCAGTATAGGTCCTGAACCAAAATTTTGGACTTGCGGTCAGCTCACCTAAAACGAGTTGAAAAATGGAGCTCAGGGGCACAGCAATTCACAAACTGGCCGAGTAATAAAGGACAACTATCGTCCAAAAATCTGTTGAGGGAAGGCAACGAGGCGGACTTGAAAGCGAGGCAGAATAGCAGGAAACCGATTTCAAGAGGTACTTTGGAATCGCCTTTAAAGAACAGGAAGAGGGGCACAACTTCGGCAATGATGCACTTGGCCAAAAAGGGCGTAGGCGTTTTCTCCTGAATATATTCAGGAGAAAACGCATACGCCCTTTTTGGCCAAGCAAGCAAGCGGGCAATGCAAATCTGCACTACAAAGAAGTATCACTTCCCACCGGTCAAAAGGGACATCCACAAAATGTGTAAAAACCAGAAAGGCAAGACAGGCCCTGGAGAACAGGGAGCCTTGTTATGCTGATGGGCGGGATGTAAATTGCCAACTGCCTCTCTGGAGGAGTGCACTGTGTTCCCTAAAACAAGTAAACAACAGAGCTACAGAGCCAAGGGCACTTCCAGTCTAGGGAATATACCTTGGGAAAACTGAAAATCAATAAGACAGAGCCACCCCAAAATTTAGGGCTGCACTGCTTACAAGGACCTCAACTTGGGTACACCTTAAATATCCCAGGAAATATAAAAATGGTTCAAAAAATTGTGGTACTTACGTACGATGGAATATACCTCAGCCATGAAATCAATGACATAATACCAGTAGCAGTAAAATGGGTGGATTCAGGTACGATGATTCTAAGTGAAATAAGTCACAGAGAAAAGGAAACTTATCATAAGATATCACTTATGAAGATCCTGTAAACATGGCTACACTTGAACTGAGTTAGGAAAGAGAACAGTGTCTCACATTTAGAAAACACTCTTATGCCTGCTTAAGGGGGAAGGAGAGGTGGGGTGATGCATAAAACCAGAGGTTGATATAAGCACAGGTACCGTTCCAAAAACCAACTATGGAATAGACAAGACCTACACCTTCCTCAGTGAAAGGGACTCAAAACCCCATATTTCCCGCAGAGGAATATATCTGACTAGTAATAATCTTAAAACCTATGGATTGATATGTCTCCGTAAGGGAATCAAGTGTGTCTAGACTGGCATAAACATGGCAGCGAGAATCAGCTCAAACCCACTATAAAAAGGAATTTCAAAAACAAAACAAAAAAACTGGGAAATTCTTTACAATTCCTGCAGGGTCTCTGATGAAACCTGGAATGACCCTATCTACAACGACAGCTGGATGTGGCATAAGGCTGGACACTTGGGACTGAGAGGATTGGTGAGATTGGGTGAACAAATGCAGACCCTTTAAAGCAATAATGCATGGCACCCATTCCATGGGTCCCAACTCTCCAGGTTGAAGGGAATATTACTACAGTTATAACATGTACGGGAAACCTAGAGAACGGACACACTGTGAATACGAAAGGTTTCTAAAACTCAACGAATAGTCCCTCTCCTGGTGCTCCGGTTTGACTTTCCATCTGCTTTACTATCAACCTCCCAACTTGGAGAGACAGCCCCTTTAACCTCCTGGTTCGCACAGGTTGCCAATTTGGCAGAGGATGAAAGGGAAGAGGGAGAACCAATGAGAGAGTACCTGATGGGCATATGGACGGGCACATATCACTGTAATTTCCCGGCAGGAAGAAGAATTAACCAAAGTCTCAGCCACCTACCGGGAACCAGTATAGGTCCTGAACCAAAATTTTGGACTTGCGGTCAGCTCACCAAAAACGAGTTGAAAAATGGAGCTCAGGGGCACAGCAATTCAAAAACTGGCCCAGTAATAAAGGACAACTATCATCCAAAAATCTGTTGAGTGAAGGCAACGAGACAGACTTGAAAGCGAGGCAGAATAGCAGGAAACAGATTTCAAGAGGTACGTTGGAATCGCCTTTAAAGCACAGGAAGAGGGGCACAACTTCGACAATGATGCACTTGGCCAAAAAGGGCGTATGCGTTTTCTCCTGAATATATTCAGGAGAAAACGCATACGCCCTTTTTGGCCAAGCAAGCAAGCGGGCAATGCAAATCTGCACTACAAAGAAGTATCACTTCCCACCGGTCAAAAGGGACATCCACAAAATGTGTAAAAACCAGAAAGGCAAGACAGGCCCTGGAGAACAGGGAGCCTTGTTATGCTGATGGGCGGGATGTAAATTGCCAACTCCCTCTCTGGAGGAGTGCATTGTGTTCCCTAAAACAAGTAAACAACAGAGCTACAGAGCCAAGGGCACTTCCAGTCTAGGGAATATACCTTGGGAAAACTGAAAATCAATAAGACAGAGCCACCCCAAAATTTAGGGCTGCACTGCTTACAAGGACCTCAACTTGGGTACACCTTAAATATCCCAGGAAATATAAAAATGGTTCAAAAAATTGTGGTACTTACGTACGATGGAATATCCCTCAGCCATGAAATCAATGTCATAAGACCAGTAGCAGCAAAATGGGTGGATTCAGGTACGATGATTCTAAGTGAAATAAGTCACAGAGAAAAAGAAACTTATCATAAGATATCACTTATGAAGATCCTGTAAACATGGCTACACTTGAACTGAGTTAGGAAAGAGAACAGTGTCTCACATTTAGAAAACACACTTATGCCTGCTTAAGGGGGAAGCAGAGGTGGGGTGATGCATAAAACCAGAGTTTGATATAAGCACAGGTACCGTTCCAAAAACCAACTATGGAATAGACAAGACCTACACCTTCCTCAGTGAAAGGGACTCAAAACACCATATTTCCCGCAGAGGAATATATCTGACTAGTAAGAATCTTAAAACCTATGTATTGATATGTCTCCGTAAGCGAATCAAGTGTGTCTAGACTGGCTTATACATGGCAGCGAGAATCAGCTCAAACCCACTATAAAAAGGAATTTCAAAAACAAAACAAAAAAACTGGGAAATTCTTTACAATTCCTTCAGTGTCAATGATGAAACCTGGAATGTCCCTATCTACAACGACAGCTGGATATGGCATAAGGCTGGACACTTGGGACTGAGAGGATTGGTGAGATTGGGTGAGCAAATGCAGACCCTTTAAAGCAATAATGCATGGCACCCATTCCATGGGTCCCAACTCTCCAGGTTGAAGGGAATATTACTACAGTTATAACATGTACGGGAAACCGAGAGAACGGACACACTGTGAATACGAAAGGTTTCTAAAACTCAACGAATAGTCCCTCTCCTGGTGCTCCGGTTTGACTTTCCACCTGCTCTACTATCAACCTCCCAACTTGGAGAGACAGCCCCTTTAACCTCCTGGTTCGCACAGGTTGCCAATTTGGCAGAGGATGAAAGGGAAGAGGGAGAACCAATGAGAGAGTAGCTGTTAGGCATTTGGACGGGCACATATCACTGTAATTTCCCGGCAGGAAGAAGAATTAACCAAAGTCTCAGCCACCCACCGGGAACCAGTATAGGTCCTGAACCAAAATTTTGGACTTGCGGTCAGCTCACCTAAAACGAGTTGAAAAATGGAGCTCAGGGGCACAGCAATTCACAAACTGGCCGAGTAATAAAGGACAACTATCGTCCAAAAATCTGTTGAGGGAAGGCAACGAGGTGGACTTGAAAGCGAGGCAGAATAGCAGGAAACAGATTTCAAGAGGTATGTTGGAATCGCCTTTAAAGCACAGGAAGAGGGGCACAACTTCGACAATGATGCACTTGGCCAAATGGGGCGTATGCGTTTTCTCCTGAATATATTCAGGAGAAAACGCATACGCCCTTTTTGGCCAAGCAAGCAAGCGGGCAATGCAAATCTGCACTACAAAGAAGTATCACTTCCCACCGGTCAAAAGGGACATCCACAAAATGTGTAAAAACCGGAAAGGCAAGACAGGCCCTGGAGAACAGGGAGCCTTGTTATGCTGATGGGCGGGATGTAAATTGCCAACTGCCTCTCTGGAGGAGTACATTGTGTTCCCTAAAACAAGTAAAGAACAGAGCTACAGAGCCAAGGGCACTTCCAGTCTAGGGAATATACCTTGTGAAAACTGAAAATCAATAAGACAGAGCCACCCCAAATTTAGGGCTGCACTGCTTACAAGGACCTCAACTTGGGTACACCTTTAATATCCCAGGAAATATAAAAATGGTTCAAAAAATTGTGGTACTTACGTACGATGGAATATCCCTCAGCCATGAAATCAATGTCATAAGACCAGTAGCAGCAAAATGGGTGGATTCAGGTACGATGATTCTAAGTGAAATAAGTCACACAGAAAAAGAAACTTATCATAAGATATCACTTATGAAGATCCTGTAAACATGGCTACAATTGAACTGAGTTAGGAAAGAGAACAGTGTCTCACATTGAGAAAACACTCTTATGCCTGCTTAAGGGGGAAGGAGAGGTGGGGTGATGCATAAAACCAGAGTTTGATATAAGCACAGGTACCGTTCCAAAAACCAACTATGGAATAGACAAGACCTACACCTTCCTCAGTGAAAGGGACTCAAAACACCATATTTCCCGCAGAGGAATATATCTGACTAGTAAGAATCTTAAAACCTATGTATTCATATGTCTCCGTAAGGGTATCAAGTGTGTCTAGACTGGGATAAATATGGCAGCGAGAATCAGCTCAAACCCACTATAAAAAGGAATTTCAAAAATAAAGCAAAAAAACTGGGAAATTCTTTACAATTCCTTCAGGGTCTCTGATGAAACCTGAAATGACCCTATCTACAATGACAGCTGGATGTGGCATAAGGCTGGACACTTGGGACTGAGAGGATTGGTGAGATTGGGTGAGCAAATGCAGACCCTTTAAAGCAATAATGCATGGCACACATTCCATGGGTCCCAACTCTCCAGGTTGAAGGGAATATTACTACAGATATAACATGTACGGGAATCCTAGAGAACGGACACACTGTGAATATGAAAGGTCTCTAAAACTCAACGAATAGTCCCTCTCCTGGTGCTCCGGTTTGACTTTCCATCTGCTTTATTATCAACCTCCCAACTTGGAGAGACAGCCCCTTTAACCTCCTGGTTCGCACAGGTTGCCAATTTGGCAGAGGATGAAAGGGAAGAGGGAGAACCAAAGAGAGAGTAGCTGTTAGGCATTTGGACGGGCACATATCACTGTAATTTCTAGGGAGGAAGAAGAATTAACCAAAGTCTCAGCCACCCACCGGGAATCAGTATAGATCCTGAACCAAAATTTTGGACTTGCGGTCAGATCACCAAAAACGAGTTGAAAAATGGAGCTCAGGGGCACAGCAATTCACAAACTGGCCGAGTAATAAAGGACAACTATCGTCCAAAAATCTGTTGAGGGAAGGCAACGAGGAGGACTTGAAAGCGAGGCAGAATAGCAGGAAACAGATTTCAAGAGGTACGTTGGAATCGCCTTTAAAGCACAGGAAGAGGGGCACAACTTCGACAATGATGCACTTGGCCAAAAAGGGCGTATGCGTTTTCTCTTGAATATATTCAGGAGAAAACGCATACGCCCTTTTTGGCCAAGCAAGCAAGCGGGCAATGCAAATCTGCACTACAAAGAAGTATCACTTCCCACCGGTCAAAAGGGACATCCACAAAATGTGTAAAAACCAGAAAGGCAAGACAGGCCCTGGAGAACAGGGAGCCTTGTTATGCTGATGGGCGGGATGTAAATTGCCAACTGCCTCTCTGGAGGAGTACATTGTGTTCCCTAAAACAAGTAAAGAACAGAGCTACAGAGCCACGGGCACTTCCAGTCTAGGGAATATTCTTTGGGAAAACTGAAAATCAATAAGACAGAGCCACCCCAAATTTTAGGGCTGCACTGCTTACAAGGACCTCAACTTGGATACACCTTAAATATCCCAGGAAATATAAAAATGGTTCAAAAAATTGTGGTACTTATGTACGATGGAATATCCCTCAGCCATGAAATCAATGTCATAAGACCAGTAGCAGTAAAATGGGTGGATTCAGGTACGATGATTCTAAGTGAAATAAGTCACAGAGAAAAAGAAACTTATCATAAGATATCACTTATGAAGATCCTGTAAACATGGCTACACTTGAACTGAGTTAGGAAAGAGAACAGTGTCTCACATTTAGAAAACACTCTTATGCCTGCTTAAGGGGGAAGCAGAGGTGGGGTGATGCATAAAACCAGAGTTTGATATAAGCACAGGTACCGTTCCAAAAACCAACTATGGAATAGACAAGACCTACACCTTCCTCAGTGAAAGGGACTCAAAACCCCATATTTCCCGCAGAGGAATATATCTGACTAGTAAGAATCTTAAAACCTATGTATTGATATGTTTCCGTAAGGGAATCATGTGTGTCTAGACTGGCTTAAACATGGCAGCGAGAATCAGCTCAAACCCACTATAAAAAGGAATTTAAAAAACAAAACAAAAAAACTGGGAAATTCTTTACAATTCCTTCAGGGTCTCTGATGAAACCTGGAATGACCCTATCTACAAAGACAGCTGGATATGCCATAAGGCTGGACACTTGGGACTGAGAGGATTGGTGAGATTGGGTGAGCAAATGCAGACCCTTTAAAGCAATAATGCATGGCACCCATTCCATGGGTCCCAACTCTCCAGGTGGAAGGGAATATTACTACAGTTATAACATGTACGGGAAACCGAGAGAACGGACACACTGTGAATACGAAAGGTTTCTAAAACTCAACGAATAGTCCCTCTCCTGGTGCTCCGGTTTGACTTTCCACCTGCTTTACTATCAACCTCCGAACTTGGAGAGACAGCCCCTTTAACCTCCTGGTTCTCACAGGTTGCCAATTTGGCAGAGGATGAAAGGGAAGACTGAGAACCAATGAGAGAGTAGCTGTTAGGCATTTGGACGGGCACATATCACTGTAATTTCCCGGCAGGAAGAAGAATTAACCAAAGTCTCAGCCACCCACCGGGAACCAGTATAGGTCCTGAACCAAAATTTTGGACTTGCGGTCAGCTCACCTAAAACGAGTTGAAAAATGGAGCTCAGGGGCACAGCAATTCACAAACTGGCAGAGTAATAAAGGACAACTATCGTCCAAAAATCTGTTGAGGGAAGGCAACGAGGCGGACTTGAAAGCGAGGCAGAATAGCAGGAAACAGATTTCAAGAGGTACGTTGGAATCACCTTTAAAGCACAGGAAGAGGGGCACAACTTCGACAATGATGCACTTGGCCAAAAAGGGCGTATGCGTTTTCTCCTGAATATATTCAGGAGAAAACGCATACGCCCTTTTTGGCCAAGCAAGCAAGCGGGCAATGCAAATCTGCACTACAAAGAAGTATCACTTCCCACCGGTCAAAAGGGACATCCACAAAATGTGTAAAAACCAGAAAGGCAAGACAGGCCCTGGAGAACAGGGCGCCTTGTTATGCTGATGGGCGGGATGTAAATTGCCAACTGCCTCTCTGGAGGAGTGCACTGTATTCCCTAAAACAAGTAAACAACAGAGCTACAGAGCCAAGGGCACTTCCAGTCTAGGGAATATACCTTGGGAAAACTGAAAATCAAAAAGACACAGCCACCCCAAAATTTAGGTCTGCACTGCTTACAAGGACCTCAACTTGGGTACACCTTAAATATCCCAGGAAATATAAAAATGCTTCAAAAAATTGTGGTACTTATGTACGATGGAATATCCCTCAGCCATGAAATTAATGTCATAAGACCAGTAGCAGCAAAATGGGTGGATTCAGGTACGATGATTCTAAGTGAAATAAGTCACAGAGAAAAAGAAACTTATCATAAGATATCACTTATGAAGATCCTGTAAACATGGCTACACTTGAACTGAGTTAGGAAAGAGAACAGTGTCTCACATTTAGAAAAAACTCTTATGCCTGCTTAAGGGGGAAGGAGAGGTGAGGTGATGCATAAAACCAGAGTTTGATATAAGCACAGGTACCGTTCCAAAAACCAACTATAGAATAGACAAGACCTACACCTTCCTCAGTGAAAGGGACTCAAAACACCATATTTCCCGCAGACGAATATATCTGACTAGTAAGAATCTTAAAACCTATGTATTCATATGTCACTGTAAGGGAATCAAGTGTGTCTAGACTGGCATAAACATGGCAGCGAGAATCAGCTCAAACCCACTATAAAAAGGAATCTCAAAACCATAACAAAACAACGGGGAAATTCTTTACAATTCCTTCAGGGTCTCTGATGAAACCTGGAATGACTCTATCTACAACGACAACTGGATGTGGCATAAGGCTGGACACTTGGGACTGAGAGGATTGGTGAGATTGGGTGAACAAAAGCAGACCCTTTAAAGCAATAATGCATGGCACTCATTTCAAGGGTCCCAACTCTCCAGGTTGAAGGGAATATTACTACAGTTATAACATGTACGGGAAACCTAGAGAACAGACACACTGTGAATACGAAAGGTTTCTAAAACTCAACGAATAGTCCCTCTCCTGGTTCTCCAGTTTGACTTTCCATCTGCTTTACTATCAACCTCCCAAGTTGGAGAGACAGCCCCTTTAACCTCCTGGTTCGCACAGGTTGCCAATTTGGCAGAGGATGAAAGGGAAGAGGGAGAACCAATGAGAGAGTACCTGATAGGCATTTGGACGGGCACATATCACTGTAATTTCCCGGCAGGAAGAAGAATTAACCAAAGTCTCAGCCACCTACCGGGAACCAGTATAGGTCCTGAACCAAAATTTTGGACTTGCGGTCAGCTCACCAAAAACGAGTTGAAAAATGGAGCTCAGGGGCACAGCAATTCAAAAACTGGCCCAGTAATAAAGGACAACTATCATCCAAAAATCTGTTGAGGGAAGGCAACGAGACAGACTTGAAAGCGAGGCAGAATAGCAGGAAACAGATTTCAAGATGTACGTTGGAATCGCCTTTAAAGCACAGGAAGAGGGGCACAACTTCGACAATGATGCACTTGGCCAAAAAGGGCGTATGCGTTTTCTCCTGAATATATTCAGGAGAAAACGCATACGCCCTTTTTGGCCAAGCAAGCAAGCGGGCAATGCAAATCTGCACTACAAAGAAGTATCACTTCCCACCGGTCAAAAGGGACATCCACAAAATGTGTAAAAACCAGAAAGGCAAGACAGGCCCTGGAGAACAGGGAGCCTTGTTATGCTGATGGGCGGGATGTAAATGGCCAACTGCCTCTCTGGAGGAGTGCATTGTGTTCCCTAAAACAAGTAAACAACAGAGCTACAGAGCCAAGGGCACTTCCAGTCTAGGGAATATACCTTGGGAAAACTGAAAATCAATAAGACAGAGCCACCCCAAAATTTAGGGCTGCACTGCTTACAAGGACCTCAACTTGGGTACACCTTAAATATCCCAGGAAATATAAAAATGGTTCAAAAAATTGTGGTACTTATGTACGATGGAATATCCCTCAGCCATGAAATCAATGTCATAAGACCAGTAGCAGCAAAATGGGTGGATTCAGGTACGATGATTCTAAGTGAAATAAGTCACAGAGAAAAAGAAACTTATCATAAGATATCACTTATGAAGATCCTGTAAACATGGCTACACTTGAACTGAGTTAGGAAAGAGAACAGTGTCTCACATTTAGAAAACACACTTATGCCTGCTTAAGGGGGAAGCAGAGGTGGGGTGATGCATAAAACCAGAGTTTGATATAAGCACAGGTACCGTTCCAAAAACCAACTATGGAATAGACAAGACCTACACCTTCCTCAGTGAAAGGGACTCAAAACCCCATATTTCCCGCAGAGGAATATATCTGACTAGTAAGAATCTTAAAACCTATGTATTGATATGTCTCCGTAAGCGAATCAAGTGTGTCTAGACTGGCTTATACATGGCAGCGAGAATCAGCTCAAACCCACTATAAAAAGGAATTTCAAAAACAAAACAAAAAAACTGGGAAATTCTTTACAATTCCTTCAGTGTCAATGATGAAACCTGGAATGTCCCTATCTACAACGACAGCTGGATATGGCATAAGGCTGGACACTTGGGACTGAGAGGATTGGTGAGATTGGGTGAGCAAATGCAGACCCTTTAAAGCAATAATGCATGGCACCCATTCCATGGGTCCCAACTCTCCAGGTTGAAGGGAATATTACTACAGTTATAACATGTACGGGAAACCGAGAGAACGGACACACTGTGAATACGAAAGGTTTCTAAAACTCAACGAATAGTCCCTCTCCTGGTGCTCCGGTTTGACTTTCCACCTGCTTTACTATCAACCTCCGAACTTGGAGTGACAGGCCCTTTAACCTCCTGGTTCTCACAGGTTGCCAATTTGGCAGAGGATGAAAGGGAAGAGGGAGAACCAATGAGAGACTAGCTGTTAGGCATTTGGACGGGCACATAACACTGTAATTTCCCGGCAGGAAGAAGAATTAACCAAAGTCTCAGCCACCTACCGGGAACCAGTATAGGTCCTGAACCAAAATTTTGGACTTGCGGTCAGCTCACCAAAAACGAGTTGAAAAATGGAGCTCAGGGGCACAGCAATTCAAAAACTGGCCCAGTAATAAAGGACAACTATCATCCAAAAATCAGTTGAGGGAAGGCAACGAGACAGACTTGAAAGCGAGGCAGAATAGCAGGAAACAGATTTCAAGAGGTACGTTGGAATCGCCTTTAAAGCACAGGAAGAGGGGCACAACTTCGACAATGATGCACTTGGCCAAAAAGGGCGTATGCGTTTTCTCCTGAATATATTCAGGAGAAAACGCATACGCCCTTTTTGGCCAAGCAAGCAAGCGGGCAATGCAAATCTGCACTACAAAGAAGTATCACTTCCCACCGGTCAAAAGGGACATCCACAAAATGTGTAAAAACCAGAAAGGCAAGACAGGCCCTGGAGAACAGGGAGCCTTGTTATGCTGATGGGCGGGATGTAAATTGCCAACTGCCTCTCTGGAGGAGTGCATTGTGTTCCCTAAAACAAGTAAACAACAGAGCTACAGAGCCACGGGCACTTCCAGTCTAGGGAATATACCTTGGGAAAACTGAAAATCAAAAAGACACAGCCACCCCAAAATTTAGGTCTGCACTGCTTACAAGGACCTCAACTTGGGTACACCTTAAATATCCCAGGAAATATAAACATGCTTCAAAAAATTGTGGTACTTATGTACGATGGAATATCCCTCAGCCATGAAATCAATGTCATAAGACCAGTAGCAGCAAAATTGGTGGATTCAGGTACGATGATTCTAAGTGAAATAAGTCACAGAGAAAAAGAAACTTATCATAAGATATCACTTATGAAGATCCTGTAAACATGGCTACACTTGAACTGAGTTAGGAAAGAGAACAGTGTCTCACATTTAGAAAACACTCTTATGCCTGCTTAAGGGGGTAGGAGAGGTGAGGTGATGCATAAAACCAGAGTTTGATATAAGCACAGGTACCGTTCCAAAAACCAACTATAGAATAGACAAGACCTACACCTTCCTCAGTGAAAGGGACTCAAAACACCATATTTCCCGCAGAGGAATATATCTGACTAGTAAGAATCTTAAAACCTATGTATTCATATGTCTCTGTAAGGGAATCAAGTGTGTCTAGACTGGCATAAACATGGCAGCGAGAATCAGCTCAAACCCACTATAAAAAGGAATTTCAAAACCAAAACAAAACAACGGGGAAATTCTTTACAATTCCTTCAGGGTCTCTGATGAAACCTGGAATGACTCTATCTACAACGACAGCTGGATGTGGCATAAGGCTGGACACTTGGGACTGAGAGGATTGGTGAGATTGGGTGAGCAAATGCAGACCCTTTAAAGCAATAATGCATGGCACCCATTCCATGGGTCCCAACTCTCCAGGTTGAAGGGAATATTACTACAGCTATAACATGTACGGGAAACCTAGAGAACGGAAAAACTCTGAATACGAATGGTTTCTAAAACTCAATGAATAGTCCCTCTCCTGGTGCTCCGGTTTGACTTTCCATCTGCTTTATTATCAACCTCCCAACTTGGAGAGACAGCCCCTTTAACCTCCTGGTTCACACAGGTTGCCAATTTGGCAGAGGATGAAAGGGAAGAGGGAGAACCAATGAGAGAGTAGCTGTTAGGCATTTGGACGGGCACATATCACTGTAATTTACCGGCAGGAAGAAGAATTAACCAAAGTCTCAGCCACCCACCGGGAACCAGTATAGGTCCTGAACCAAAATTTTGGACTTGCGGTCAGCTCACCTAAAACGAGTTGAAAAATGGAGCTCAGGGGCACAGCAATTCACAAACTGGCCGAGTAATAAAGGACAACTATCGTCCAAAAATCTGTTGAGGGAAGGCAACGAGGCGGACTTGAAAGCGAGGCAGAATAGCAGGAAACCGATTTCAAGAGGTACTTTGGAATCGCCTTTAAAGAACAGGAAGAGGGGCACAACTTCGGCAATGATGCACTTGGCCAAAAAGGGCGTAGGCGTTTTCTCCTGAATATATTCAGGAGAAAACGCATACGCCCTTTTTGGCCAAGCAAGCAAGCGGGCAATGCAAATCTGCACTACAAAGAAGTATCACTTCCCACCGGTCAAAAGGGACATCCACAAAATGTGTAAAAACCAGAAAGGCAAGACAGGCCCTGGAGAACAGGGAGCCTTGTTATGCTGATGGGCGGGATGTAAATTGCCAACTGCCTCTCTGGAGGAGTGCACTGTGTTCCCTAAAACAAGTAAACAACAGAGCTACAGAGCCAAGGGCACTTCCAGTCTAGGGAATATACCTTGGGAAAACTGAAAATCAATAAGACAGAGCCACCCCAAAATTTAGGGCTGCACTGCTTACAAGGACCTCAACTTGGGTACACCTTAAATATCCCAGGAAATATAAAAATGGTTCAAAAAATTGTGGTACTTACGTACGATGGAATATACCTCAGCCATGAAATCAATGACATAATACCAGTAGCAGTAAAATGGGTGGATTCAGGTACGATGATTCTAAGTGAAATAAGTCACAGAGAAAAGGAAACTTATCATAAGATATCACTTATGAAGATCCTGTAAACATGGCTACACTTGAACTGAGTTAGGAAAGAGAACAGTGTCTCACATTTAGAAAACACTCTTATGCCTGCTTAAGGGGGAAGGAGAGGTGGGGTGATGCATAAAACCAGAGGTTGATATAAGCACAGGTACCGTTCCAAAAACCAACTATGGAATAGACAAGACCTACACCTTCCTCAGTGAAAGGGACTCAAAACCCCATATTTCCCGCAGAGGAATATATCTGACTAGTAATAATCTTAAAACCTATGGATTGATATGTCTCCGTAAGGGAATCAAGTGTGTCTAGACTGGCATAAACATGGCAGCGAGAATCAGCTCAAACCCACTATAAAAAGGAATTTCAAAAACAAAACAAAAAAACTGGGAAATTCTTTACAATTCCTGCAGGGTCTCTGATGAAACCTGGAATGACCCTATCTACAACGACAGCTGGATGTGGCATAAGGCTGGACACTTGGGACTGAGAGGATTGGTGAGATTGGGTGAACAAATGCAGACCCTTTAAAGCAATAATGCATGGCACCCATTCCATGGGTCCCAACTCTCCAGGTTGAAGGGAATATTACTACAGTTATAACATGTACGGGAAACCTAGAGAACGGACACACTGTGAATACGAAAGGTTTCTAAAACTCAACGAATAGTCCCTCTCCTGGTGCTCCGGTTTGACTTTCCATCTGCTTTACTATCAACCTCCCAACTTGGAGAGACAGCCCCTTTAACCTCCTGGTTCGCACAGGTTGCCAATTTGGCAGAGGATGAAAGGGAAGAGGGAGAACCAATGAGAGAGTACCTGATGGGCATATGGACGGGCACATATCACTGTAATTTCCCGGCAGGAAGAAGAATTAACCAAAGTCTCAGCCACCTACCGGGAACCAGTATAGGTCCTGAACCAAAATTTTGGACTTGCGGT
Organism: Hyperoodon ampullatus; assembly: GCF_949752795.1. NCBI lineage: Eukaryota > Metazoa > Chordata > Mammalia > Artiodactyla > Ziphiidae > Hyperoodon > Hyperoodon ampullatus. Next base: position 921,920 of record NW_027640750.1, read on the forward strand.
CAGCTCACCAAAAACGAGTTGAAAAATGGAGCTCAGGGGCACAGCAATTCAAAAACTGGCCCAGTAATAAAGGACAACTATCATCCAAAAATCTGTTGAGTGAAGGCAACGAGACAGACTTGAAAGCGAGGCAGAATAGCAGGAAACAGATTTCAAGAGGTACGTTGGAATCGCCTTTAAAGCACAGGAAGAGGGGCACAACTTCGACAATGATGCACTTGGCCAAAAAGGGCGTATGCGTTTTCTCCTGAATATATTCAGGAGAAAACGCATACGCCCTTTTTGGCCAAGCAAGCAAGCGGGCAATGCAAATCTGCACTACAAAGAAGTATCACTTCCCACCGGTCAAAAGGGACATCCACAAAATGTGTAAAAACCAGAAAGGCAAGACAGGCCCTGGAGAACAGGGAGCCTTGTTATGCTGATGGGCGGGATGTAAATTGCCAACTCCCTCTCTGGAGGAGTGCATTGTGTTCCCTAAAACAAGTAAACAACAGAGCTACAGAGCCAAGGGCACTTCCAGTCTAGGGAATATACCTTGGGAAAACTGAAAATCAATAAGACAGAGCCACCCCAAAATTTAGGGCTGCACTGCTTACAAGGACCTCAACTTGGGTACACCTTAAATATCCCAGGAAATATAAAAATGGTTCAAAAAATTGTGGTACTTACGTACGATGGAATATCCCTCAGCCATGAAATCAATGTCATAAGACCAGTAGCAGCAAAATGGGTGGATTCAGGTACGATGATTCTAAGTGAAATAAGTCACAGAGAAAAAGAAACTTATCATAAGATATCACTTATGAAGATCCTGTAAACATGGCTACACTTGAACTGAGTTAGGAAAGAGAACAGTGTCTCACATTTAGAAAACACACTTATGCCTGCTTAAGGGGGAAGCAGAGGTGGGGTGATGCATAAAACCAGAGTTTGATATAAGCACAGGTACCGTTCCAAAAACCAACTATGGAATAGACAAGACCTACACCTTCCTCAGTGAAAGGGACTCAAAACACCATATTTCCCGCAGAGGAATATATCTGACTAGTAAGAATCTTAAAACCTATGTATTGATATGTCTCCGTAAGCGAATCAAGTGTGTCTAGACTGGCTTATACATGGCAGCGAGAATCAGCTCAAACCCACTATAAAAAGGAATTTCAAAAACAAAACAAAAAAACTGGGAAATTCTTTACAATTCCTTCAGTGTCAATGATGAAACCTGGAATGTCCCTATCTACAACGACAGCTGGATATGGCATAAGGCTGGACACTTGGGACTGAGAGGATTGGTGAGATTGGGTGAGCAAATGCAGACCCTTTAAAGCAATAATGCATGGCACCCATTCCATGGGTCCCAACTCTCCAGGTTGAAGGGAATATTACTACAGTTATAACATGTACGGGAAACCGAGAGAACGGACACACTGTGAATACGAAAGGTTTCTAAAACTCAACGAATAGTCCCTCTCCTGGTGCTCCGGTTTGACTTTCCACCTGCTTTACTATCAACCTCCGAACTTGGAGTGACAGCCCCTTTAACCTCCTGGTTCTCACAGGTTGCCAATTTGGCAGAGGATGAAAGGGAAGAGGGAGAACCAATGAGAGAGTAGCTGTTAGGCATTTGGACGGGCACATAACACTGTAATTTCCCGGCAGGAAGAAGAATTAACCAAAGTCTCAGCCACCTACCGGGAACCAGTATAGGTCCTGAACCAAAATTTTGGACTTGCGGTCAGCTCACCAAAAACGAGTTGAAAAATGGAGCTCAGGGGCACAGCAATTCAAAAACTGGCCCAGTAATAAAGGACAACTATCATCCAAAAATCAGTTGAGGGAAGGCAACGAGACAGACTTGAAAGCGAGGCAGAATAGCAGGAAACAGATTTCAAGAGGTACGTTGGAATCGCCTTTAAAGCACAGGAAGAGGGGCACAACTTCGACAATGATGCACTTGGCCAAAAAGGGCGTATGCGTTTTCTCCTGAATATATTCAGGAGAAAACGCATACGCCCTTTTTGGCCAAGCAAGCAAGCGGGCAATGCAAATCTGCACTACAAAGAAGTATCACTTCCCACCGGTCAAAAGGGACATCCACAAAATGTGTAAAAACCAGAAAGGCAAGACAGGCCCTGGAGAACAGGGAGCCTTGTTATGCTGATGGGCGGGATGTAAATTGCCAACTGCCTCTCTGGAGGAGTGCATTGTGTTCCCTAAAACAAGTAAACAACAGAGCTACAGAGCCACGGGCATTTCCAGTCTAGGGAATATACCTTGGGAAAACTGAAAATCAAAAAGACACAGCCACCCCAAAATTTAGGTCTGCACTGCTTACAAGGACCTCAACTTGGGTACACCTTAAATATCCCAGGAAATATAAACATGCTTCAAAAAATTGTGGTACTTATGTACGATGGAATATCCCTCAGCCATGAAATCAATGTCATAAGACCAGTAGCAGCAAAATTGGTGGATTCAGGTACGATGATTCTAAGTGAAATAAGTCACAGAGAAAAAGAAACTTATCATAAGATATCACTTATGAAGATCCTGTAAACATGGCTACACTTGAACTGAGTTAGGAAAGAGAACAGTGTCTCACATTTAGAAAACACTCTTATGCCTGCTTAAGGGGGTAGGAGAGGTGAGGTGATGCATAAAACCAGAGTTTGATATAAGCACAGGTACCGTTCCAAAAACCAACTATAGAATAGACAAGACCTACACCTTCCTCAGTGAAAGGGACTCAAAACACCATATTTCCCGCAGAGGAATATATCTGACTAGTAAGAATCTTAAAACCTATGTATTCATATGTCTCTGTAAGGGAATCAAGTGTGTCTAGACTGGCATAAACATGGCAGCGAGAATCAGCTCAAACCCACTATAAAAAGGAATTTCAAAACCAAAACAAAACAACGGGGAAATTCTTTACAATTCCTTCAGGGTCTCTGATGAAACCTGGAATGACTCTATCTACAACGACAGCTGGATGTGGCATAAGGCTGGACACTTGGGACTGAGAGGATTGGTGAGATTGGGTGAGCAAATGCAGACCCTTTAAAGCAATAATGCATGGCACCCATTCCATGGGTCCCAACTCTCCAGGTTGAAGGGAATATTACTACAGCTATAACATGTACGGGAAACCTAGAGAACGGAAAAACTGTGAATACGAATGGTTTCTAAAACTCAATGAATAGTCCCTCTCCTGGTGCTCCGGTTTGACTTTCCATCTGCTTTATTATCAACCTCCCAACTTGGAGAGACAGCCCCTTTAACCTCCTGGTTCGCACAGGTTTCCAATTTGGCAGAGGATGAAAGGAAAGAGGGAGAACCAATGAGAGAGTAGCTGTTAGGCATTTGGACGGGCACATAACACTCTAACTTCCCGGCAGTTAGAAGTAGTAACCAAAGTCTCAGCCCCCCACCGGGAACCAGCATAGGTCCTGAACCAAAATGTTGGACTTGCGGTCAGGTCACAAAAAACGAGTTGAAAAATGGAGCTCTGGGGCACAGCAATTCACAAAATGGCCGAGTAATAAAGGACAACTATCGTCCAAAAATCTGTTGAGGGAAGGCAACGAGGCAGACTTGAAAGCGAAGCAGAATAGCAGGAAACAGATTTCAAGATGTACGTTGGAATCACCTTTAAAGCACAGGAAGAGGGGCACAACTTCGACAATGATGCACTTGGCCAAAAAGGGCGTATGCGTTTTCTTCTGAATATATTCAGGAGAAAACGCATACGCCCTTTTTGGCCAAGCAAGCAAGCGGGCAATGCAAATGTGCACTACAAATAAGTATCACTTCCCACGGGTTGAAATGGACATCCACAAAATGTGTAAAAACCAGAAAGGCAAGACAGGCCCTGGAGAACAGGGAGCCTTGTTATGCTGATGGGCGGGATGTAAATTGCCAACTGCCTCTCTGGAGGAGTGCATTGTGTTCCCTAAAACAAGTAAACAACAGAGCTACAGAGCCAAGGGCACTTCCAGTCTAGGGAATATACCTTGGGAAAACTGAAAATCAATAAAACAGAGCCACCCCAAAATTTAGGGCTGCACTGCTTACAAGGACCTCAACTTGGGTACACCTTAAATATCCCAGGAAATATAAAAATGGTTCAAAAAATTGTGGTACTAACGTACGATGGAATATCCCTCAGCCATGAAATCAATGTCATAAGATCAGTAGCAGCAAAATGGGTGGATTCAGCTACGATGATTCTAAGTGAAATAAGTCACACAGAAAAAGAAACTTATCATAAGATATCACTTATGAAGATCCTGTAAACATGGCGACACTTGAACTGAGTTAGGAAAGAGAACAGTGTCTCATATTTAGAAAACACTCTTATGCCTGCTTAAGGGTGAAAGAGAGGTGGGGTGATGCATAAAAACAGAGTTTGATATAAGCACACGTACCGTTCTAAAAACCAACTATGGAATAGACAAGACCTACACCTTCCTCAGTGAAAGGGACTTAAAACACCATATTTCCCACAGAGGAATATATCTGACTAGTGAGAATCTTAAAACCTATGTATTGATATGTCTCCGTAAGGGAATCAAGTGTGTCTAGACTGGCATAATCATGGCAGCGAGAATCAGCTCAAACACATTATAAAAAGGAATTTCAAAAACAAAACAAAAAAACTGGGAAATTCTTTACAATTCCTTCAGGGTCTCGGATGAAACCTGGAATGACCCTATCTACAATGACAGCTGGATGTGGCATAAGGCTGGACACTTGGGACTGAGACGATTGGTGAGATTCGGTCAGCAAATGCAGACGCTTTAAAGCAATAATGCATGGCACCCAATCCATGTGTCCCAACTCTCCAGGTTGAAGGGAATATTACTACAGTTATAACATGTACGGGAAACCTAGAGTACGGACACACAGTGAATATGAAAGGTTTCTAAAACTCAACGAATAGTCCCTCTCCTGGTGCTCCGGTTTGACTTTCCATCTGCTTTACTATCAACCTCCCAACTTGGAGAGACATCCCCTTTAACCTCCTGGTTCGCACAGGTTTCCAATTTGGCAGAGGATGAAATGGAAGAGGGAGAACCAATGAGAGAGTAGCTGTTAGGCATTTGGACGGGCATATATCACTCTAATTTCACGGCAGGAAGAAGAATTAACCAAACTCCCAGCCACCCACCGGGAACCAGCATAGGTCCTGAACCAAAATGTTGGACTTGCGGTCAGCTCACAAAAAACGAGTTGAAAAATGGAGCTCAGGGGCACAGCAATTCACAAAATGGCCGAGTAATAAAGGACAACTATCGTCCAAAAATCTGTTGAGGGAAGGCAACGAGGCAGACTTGAAAGTGAGGCAGAATAGCAGGAAACAGATTTCAAGATGTACGTTGGAATCGCCTTTAAAGCACAGGAAGAGGGGCACAACTTCGACAATGATGCACTTGGCCAAAAAGGGCGTATGCGTTTTCTTCTGAATATATTCAGGAGAAAACGCATACGCCCTTTTTGGCCAAGCAAGCAAGCGGGCAATGCAAATCTGCACTACAAATAAGTATCACTTCCCACGGGTTGAAATGGACATCCACAAAATGTGTAAAAACCAGAAAGGCAAGACAGGCCCTGGAGAACAGGGAGCCTTGTTATGCTGATGGGCGGGATGTAAATTGCCAACTGCCTCTCTGGAGGAGTGCATTTTGTTCCCTAAAACAAGTAAAGAACAGAGCTACAGAGCCAATGGCACTTCCAGTCTACGGAATATACCTTGGGAAAACTGAAAATCAATAAGACAGAGCCACCTCAAAATTTAGGGCTGCACTGCTTACAAGGACCTCAACTTGGGTACACCTTAAATATCCCAGGAAATATTAAAATGGTTCTAAAAATTGTGGTACTTACGTAGGATGGAATATCCCTCAGCCATGAAATCAATGTCATAAGACCAGTAGCAGCAAAATGGGTGGATTCAGGTACGATGATTCTAAGTGAAATGAGTCACACAGAAAAAGAAACTTATCATAAGATATCACTTATGAAGATCCTGTAAACATGGCTACACTTGAACTGAGTTAGGAAAGATAACAGTGTCTCACATTTAGAAAACACTCTTATGCCTGCTTAAGGGGGAAGGAGAGGTAGGGTGATGCATAAAAGCAGAGTTTGATATAAGCACAGGTACCCTTCCAAAAACCAACTATGGAATAGACAAGACCTACACCTTCCTCAGTGAAAGGGACTCAAAACCCCATATTTCCCGCAGAGGAATATATCTGTCTAGTAAGAATCTTAAAACCTATGTATTGATATGTCTCCATAAGGGAATCAAGTGTGTCTAGACTGGCATAAACATGGCAGCGAGAATCAGCTCAAACCCTCTCTAAAAAGGAATTTCAAAAACAAAACAAAAAAACTGGGAAATTCTTTACAATTCCTTCAGGGTCTCTGATGAAACCTGGAATGACATTGCATACAACGACAGCTGGATGTGGCATAAGGCTGGACACTTGGGACTGAGAGGATTGGTGAGATTGGGTGAGCAAATGCAGACTCTTTAAAGCACAAATGCCTGGCAACCATTTCATGGGTCCCAACTCTCCAGGTTGAATGGAATATTACTACAGTTATAACATGTACGGGAAACCTAGAGAACGGACACACTGTGAATACGAAAGGTTTCTAAAACTCAACGAATAGTCCCTCTCCTGGTGCTCCGGTTTGACTTTCCATCTGCTTTACTATCAACCTCCCAACATGGAGAGACATCCCCTTTAACCTCCTGGTTCGCACAGGTTGCCAATTTGGCAGAGGATGAAAGCGAAGATGGAGAACCAATGAGAGAGTAGCTGTTAGGCATTTGGATGGGCACATATCACCGTAATTTCCCGGCAGGAAGAAGAATTAACCAAAGACACAGCAACCCTCCGGGAACCAGAATAGGTCCTGAACCAAAATTTCGCACTTGCGGTCACCTCACCAAAAACGAGTTGAAAAATGGAGCTCAGGGGCACAGCAATTCACAAACTGGCCGAGTAATAAAGGACAACTATCGTCCAAAAATCTGTTGAGGGAAGGCAACGAGGCGGACTTGAAAGCGAGGCAGAATAGCAGGAAACAGATTTCAAGAGGTACGTTAGAATCGCCTTTAAAGCTCAGGAAGAGGGGCACAAGTTCGACAATGATGCACTTGGCCAAAAAGGGCGTATGCGTTTTCTCCTGAATATGTTCAGGAGAAAACGCATACGCCCTTTTTGCCCAAGCAAGCAAGCGGGAAATGCAAATCTGCACTACAAAGAAGTATCACTTCCCACCGGTCAAAAGGGACATCCACAAAATGTGTAAAAACCAGAAAGGCAAGACAGGCCCTGGAGAACAGGGAGCCTTGTTGTGCTGATGGGCAGCATGAAAATTGCCAACTGCCTCTCTGGAGGAGTACATTGTGTTCCCTAAAACAAGTAAAGAACAGAGCTACAGAACCAAGGGCACTTCCAGTCTAGGGAGTATACCTTGGGAAAACTGAAAATCAATAAGACAGAGACACCCCAAAATTTAGGGCTGCACGGCTTACAAGGACCTCAACCTGGGTACACCTTAAATATCCCAGGAAATATAAAAATGGTTCAAAAAATTGTGGTACTTACGTACGATGGAATATCCCTCAGCCATTAAATCAATGTCATAAGACCAGTAGCAGCAAAATGGGTGGATTGATGTACGATGATTCTAAGTGAAATAAGTCACACAGAAAAAGATACTTATCATAAGATATCACTTATGAAGATCCTGTAAACATGGCTACACTTGAACTGAGTTAGGAAAGAGAACAGTGTCTCACATTTAGAAAAAAACTCTTATGCCTGCTTAAGGGGTAAGGGGAGGTGGGGTGATGCATAAAACCAGAGTTTGATATAAGCACACGTATCGTTCCAAAAACAAACTATGGAATAGACAAGACCTTCACCTTCCTCAGTGAAAGGGACTCAAAACACCATATTTCCCGCAGAGGAATATATCTGACTAATAAGAATCTTAAAACCTATGTATTGATATGTCTCCGTAAGGGAATCAAGTGTGTCTAGACTGGCATAAACATGGCAGCGAGAATCAGCTCAAACCCACTCTAAAAAGGAATTTCAAAAACAAAACAAAAAAACTGGGAAATTCTTTACAATTCCTTCAGGGTCTCTGATGAAACCTGGAACGACCCTATCTACAACGACAGCTGGATGTGGCATAAGGAGGGACACTTGGGACTGAGACGATTGGTGAGATTCGGTGAGCAAATGCAGACCCTTTAAAGCACAAATGCCTGGCACCCATTCCATGGGTCCCAACTCTCCTGGTTGAAGGGAATATTACTACAGCTATAACATGTACGGGAAACCTAGAAAACGGACACACTGTGAATACGAAAGGTTTCTAAAACTCAACGAATAGTCCCTCTCCTGGTGCTCCGGTTTGACTTTACATCTACTTTACTATCAAATTCCCAACTTGGAGAGACAGCCCCTTTAACCTCCTGGTTCGCACAGGTTTCCAATTTGGCAGGGGATGAAAGGGCAGAGGGAGAACCAATGAGAGAGTAGCTGTTAGGCATTTCGACGGGCACATATCACTGTAATTTCCCGGAAGGAAGAAGAATTAACCAAAGTCTCAGCCACCCCCCGGGAACCAGTATAGGTCCTGAACCAAAATTTTGGACTTGCCGTCAGCTCACCAAAAACGATTTGAAAAATGGAGCTCAGGGGCACAGCAATTCACAAACTGGCCGAGTAATAAAGGACAACTATCGTCCAAAAATCTGTTCAGGAAAGGCAACGAGGCGGACTTGAAAGCGAGGCAGAATAGCAGGAAACAGATTTCAAGAGTTACGTTGGAATCGCGTTTAAAGCACAGGAAGAGGGGCACAACTTCGACAATGATGCACTTGGCCAAAAAGGGCGTATGCATTTTCTCCTGAATATATTCAGGAGAAAACGCATACGCCCTTTTTGGCCAAGCAAGCAAGCGGGCAATGCAAATCTGCACGACAAAGAAGTATCACTTCCCACCGGTCAAAAGGGACATCCACAAAATATGTAAAAACCAGAAAGGCAAGACAGGCCCTGGAGAACAGGGAGCCTTGTTATGCTGATGGGCGGGATGTAAATTGCCAACTGCCTCTCTGGAGGAGTGCATTGTGTTCCCTAAAAGAAGTAAACAACAGAGCTACAGAGCCAAGGGCACTTCCAGTCTAGGGAATATACCTTGGGAAAACTGAAAATCAATAAGACAGAGCCACTCCAAAATTTAGGGCTGCACTGCTTACAAGGACCTCAACTTGGGTACACCTTAAATATACCAGGAAATATAAAAATGGTTCAAAAAATTGTGGTACTTACGTACGATGGAATATCCCTCAGCCATGAAATCAATGTCATAATACCAGTAGCAGCAAAATGGGTGGATTCAGCTACGATGATTCTAAGTGAAATAAGTCACACAGAAAAAGAAACTTTTCATAAGATATCACTTATGAAGATCCAGTAAACATGGGTACACTTGAACTGAGTTAGGAAAGAGAACAGTGTCTCACATTTAGAAAAAACTCTTATGCCTGCTAAGGGGGGAAGGAGAGGTGGGGTGATGCATAAAACGAGAGTTTGATATAAGCACACGTACCGTTCCAAAAACAAACTATGGAATAGACAAGACCTACACCTTTCTCAGTGAAAGGGACTCAAAACACCATATTTCCCACAGAGGAATATATATGACTAGTAAGAATCTTAAAACCTATGTATTGATATGTCTCCGTAAGGGAAACAAGTGTGTCTAGACTGGCATAAACATGGCAGCAAGAATCAGCTCAAACCCACTATAAAAAGGAATTTCAAAAACAAAACAAAAAAACTGGGAAATTCTTTACAATTCCTTCAGGGTCTCTGATGAAACCTGGAATGACCGTAACTACAATGACAGCTGGATGTGGCATAAGGAGGGACACTTGTGACTGAGACGATTGGTGAGATTGGGTGAGCAAATGCAGACCCTTTAAAGCACAAATGCCTGGCACCCATTCCAGGGTCCCAACTCTCCAGGTTGAAGGGAATATTACTACAGCAATAACATGTACGGGAAACCTAGAAAACGGAAACACTGTGAATACGAAATGTTTCTAAAACTCAACGAATAGTCCCTCTCCTGGTGCTCCGGTTTGACTTTACATGTGCTCTACTATCAACCTCCCAAATTGGAGAGACAGCCCCTTTAACCTCCTGGTTCGCACAGGTTGCCAATTTGGCAGAGGATGAAAGGGAAGAGGGAGAACCAATGAGAAAGTAGCTGTTAGGCATTTCGACGGGCACATATCACTGTAACTTCCCGGCAGGAAGAAGAATTAACCAAAGTCTCAGGCACACACCGGGAACCAGTATAGGTCCTGAACCAAAATTTGGGACTTGCGGTCAGCTCACCAAAAACGAGTTGAAAAATGGAACTCAGGGTCACAGCAATTCACAAACTGGCCAAGTAATAAAGGACAACTATCGTCCAAAAATATGTTGAGGGAAGGCAACGAGGCGGACTTGAAAGCGAGGCTGAATAGCAGGAAACAGATTTCAAGAGGTACGTTGGAATCGCCTTTAAAGCACAGGAAGAGGGGCACAACTTCGACAATGATGCACTTGGCCAAAAAGGGCGTATGCGTTTTCTCCTGAATATATTCAGGAGAAAACGCATACGCCCTTTTTGGCCAAGCAGGCAAGCGGGCAATGCAAATCTGCACAACAAAGAAGTATCACTTCCCACAAGTCAATATGGACATCCACAAAATGTGGAAAAACCAGAACGAAAGACAGGCCCTGGAGAACAGGGAGCCTTGTTATGCTGATGGGCGGGATGTAAATTGCCAACTGCCTCTCTGGAGGAGTGCATTGTGTTCCCTAAAACAAGTAAACAACAGAGCTACAGAGCCAAGGGCACTTAAAGTCTAGGGAATATACCTTGGGAAAACTGAAAATGAATAAGACAGAGCCACCCCATAATTTAGGGCTGCACTGCTTACAAGGACCTCAACTTGGATACACCTTAAGTATCCCAGGAAATATAAAAATGGTTCAAAAAATTGTGGTACTTACGTATGATGGAATATCCCTCAGCCATGAAATCAATGTCATAAGACCAGTTGCAGCAAAATGGGTGGATTCAGGTACGATGATTCTAAGTGAAATAAGTCACACAGAAAAAGAAACTTATCATAAGTTATCACTTATGAAGATCCTATAAACATGGCTACACTTGAACTGAGATAGGAAAGAGAACAGTGTCTCATATTTAGAAAACACTCTTATGCCTGCTTAAGGGGGAAGGAGAGGTGGGGTGATGCATAAAACCAGAGTTTGATATAAGCACAGGTACCGTTCCAAAAACCAACTATGGAATAGACAAGACCTACACATTCCTCAGTGAAAGGGACTGAAAACACCATATTTCCCGCAGAGGAATATATCTGACTAGTAATAATCTTAAAACCTATGGATTGATATGTCTCCGTAAGGGAATCAAGTGTGTCTAGACCGGCATAAACATGGCAGCGAGAATCAGCTCAAACCCAGTATAAAAAGGAATTTCAAAAACAAAACAAAAAAAAACTGGGAAATTCTTTACAATTCCTTCAGGGTCTCTGATGAAACCTGGAATGACCCTATCTACAACGACAGCTGGATGTGGCATAAGGACGGACACTTGGGATTGAGACGATTGGTGAGATTGGGTGAGCAAATGCAGACCCTTTAAAGCACAAATGCCTGGCACCCATTCCATGGGTCCCAACTCTCCAGGTTGAAGGGAATATTACTACAGCAATAACATGTACGGGAAACCTAGAGAACGGACACACTGTGAATACGAAAGGTTTCTAAAACTCAACGAATAGTCCCTCTCCTGGTGCTCCGGTTTGACTTTACATCTGCTTTACTATCAACTTCCCAACTAGGAGAGACAGCCCTTTAACCTCCTGGTTCGCACAGGTTGCCAATTTGGCAGAGGATGAAAGGGAAGAGGGCGAACCAATGAGAGAGTAGCTGTTAGGCATTTTGACGGGCATATATCACTGTAACTTCCCGGCAGGAAGAAGAATTAACCAAAGTGTCAGCCACCCACCGGGAACCAGTATAGGTCCTGAACCAAAATTTTGGACTTGCGGTCAGCTCACCAAAAACGAGTTGAAAATTGGAGCTCAGAGGCACAGCAATTCACAAACTGGCCAAGTAATAAAGGACAACTATCGTCCAAATATCTGTTGAGGGAAGGCAACGAGGTGGACTTGAAAGCGAGGCAGAATAGCAGGAAACAGATTTCAAGAGGTACGTTGGAATCGCCTTTAAAGCACAGGAAGAGGGGCACAACTTCGACAATGATGCTCTTGGCCAAAAAGGGCATATGCGTTTTCTCCTGAATATATTCAGGAGAAAATGCATACGCCCTTTTTGGCCAAGCAAGCAAGCGGGCAATGCAAATCTGCACTACAAAGGAGTATCACTTCCCACCGGTCAAAAGGGACATCCACAAAATGTGTAAAAACCAGAAAGGAAAGACAGGCCCTGTAGAACAGGGAGCCTTGTTATGCTGATGGGCGGGATATAAATTGCCAACTGCCTCTCTGGAGGAGTGCACTGTGTTTACTAAAACAAGTAAAGAACAGAGCTACAGAGCCAAGGGCACTTCCAGTCTAGGGAATATACCTTGGGAAAACTGAAAATCAATAAGACAGAGCCACCCCAATATTTAGGGCTGCACTGCTTACAAGGACCTCAACTTGGGTACACCTTAAGTATCCCAGGAAATATAAAAATGGTTCAAAAAATTGTGGTACTTACGTACGATGGAATATCCCTCAGCCATGAAATCAATGTCATAACACCAGTAGCAGCAAAATGGGTGGATTCCGGTACGATGATTCTAAGTGAAATAAGTCACACAGAAAAAGAAACTTATCATAAGATATCACTTATGAAGATCCTGTAAACATGGCTACACGTGATCTGAGTTAGGAAAGAGAACAGTGTCTCACATTTAGAAAACACTCTTATGCCTGCTTAAGGGGGAAGGAGAGGTGGGGTGATGCATAAAACCAGAGTTTGATATAAGCACAGGTACCGTTCCAAAAACCAACTATGGAATAGACAAGACCTACACCTTCCTCAGTGAAAGGGACTCAAAACCCCATATTTCCCGCAGAGGAATATATCTGACTAGTAAGAATCTTAAAACCTATGTATTGATATGTCTCCGTAAGGGAATCAAGTGTGTCTAGACTGGCATAAACATGGCAGCGAGAATCAGCTCAAACCCACTCTAAAAAGGAATTTCAAAAACAAAACAAAAAAACTGGGAAATTCTTTACAATTCCTTCAGGGTCTCTGATGAAACCTGGAATGACCCTATCTACAACGACAGCGGGATGTGGCATAAGGAGGGACACTTGGGACTGAGACGATTTGTGAGATTGGGTGAGCAAATGCAGACCCTTTAAAGCACAAATGCCTGGCACCCATTCAATGGGTCCCAACTCTCCAGGTTGAAGGGAATATTACTACAGCTATAACATGTATGGGAAACCTAGAGAACGGACACACTGTGAATACAAAAGGTTTCTAAAATTCAACGAATAGTCCCTCTCCTGGTGCTCTGGTTTGACTTTCCATCTGCTTTACTATCAACCTCCCAACTTGGAGAGACAGCCCCTTTAACCTCCTGGTTTGCACAGGTTGCCAATTTGGCAGAGGATGAAAGGGAATAGGGAGAACCAATGAGAGAGTAGCTGTTAGGCATTTGGACGGGCACATATCACTCTAACTTCACGGCAGGAAGAAGAATTAACCAACGTCTCAGCCTCCCACCGGGAACCAGTATAGGTCCTGAACCAAAATTTTGGACTTGCGGTCAGCTCAGAGAAAACGAGTTGAAAAATGGAGCTCAGGGGCCCAGCAATTCACAAACTGGCCGAGTAATAAAGGACAACTATCGTCCAAAAATCTGTTGAGGGATGGCAACGAGGCGGACTTGGAAGCGAGGCAGAATAGCAGGAAACAGATTTTAAGAGGTACCTTGGAATCGCCTTTAAAGCACAGGAAGAGTGGCACAACTTCGACAATGATGCACTTGCCCAAAAAGGGCGTATGCATTTTCTCCTGAATATATTCAGGAGAAAACGCATACGCCCTTTTTGGCCAATCAAGCAAGCGGGCAATGCAAATCTGCACTACAAAGAAGTATCACTTCCCACCGGTCAAAAGGGACATCCACAAAATGTGTAAAAACCAGAAAGGCAAGACAGGCCCTGGAGAACATGCAGCCTTGTTATGCTGATGGGAGACATGTAAATTGCCAACTGCCTCTCTGGAGGAGTGCATTGTGTTTCCTAAAACAAGTAAACAACCGAGCTACAGAGCCAAGGGCACTTCCAGTCTAGGGAATATACCTTGGGAAAACTGAAAATCAATAAGACAGAGCCACCCCAAAATTTAGGGCTGCACTGCTTACAAGGACCTCAACTTGGGTACACCTTAAATATCCCAGGAAATATAAAAATCGTTCAAAAAATTGTGGTACTTACGTAGGATGGAATATCCCTCAGCCATGAAATCAATGTCATAAGACCAGTAGCAGCAAAATGGGTGGATTCAGCTACGATGATTCTAAGTGAAATAAGTCACACAGAAAAAGAAACTTATCATAAGATATCACTTATGAAGATCCTGTAAACATGGCTACACTTGAACTGAGTTAGGAAAGAGAACAGTGTCTCACATTTAGAAAACACTCTTATGCCTGCTTAAGGGGGAAGGAGAGGTGGGGTGATGCATAAAACCAGAGTTTGATATAAGCACAGGTACCGTTCCAAAAACCAACTATGGAATAGACAAGACCTACACCTTCCTCAGTGAAAGGGACTCAAAACCCCATATTTCCCGCAGAGGAATATATCTGACTAGTAAGAATCTTAAAACCTATGTATTGATATGTCTCCGTAAGGGAATCAAGTGTGTCTAGACTGGCATAAACATGGCAGCGAGAATCAGCTCAAACCCCCTATAAAAAGGAATTTCAAAAACAAAACAAAAAAACTGGGAAATTCTTTACAATTCCTTCAGGGTCTCTGATGAAACCTGGAATGACCATATCTACAACGACAGCTGGATGTGGCATAAGTTTGGACACTTGGGACTGAGAGGATTGGTGAGATTGGGTGAGCAAATGCAGACCCTTTAAAGCAATAATGCATGGCACCCATTCCATGGGTCCCAACTCTCCAGGTTGAAGGGAATATTACTACAGCTATAACATGTACGGGAAACCTAGACAACGGACACACTGTGAATACGAAAGGTTTCTAAAACTCAACGAATAGTCCGTCTCCTGGTGCTCCGGTTTGACTTTACACCTGCTTTACTATCATCCTCCCAACTTGGAGAGACAGCCCCTTTAACCTCCTGGTTCGCACAGGTTGCCAATTTGGCAGAGGATGAAAGGGAAGAGGGAGAACCAATGAGAGAGTAGCTGTTAGGCATTTGAACGGGCACATATCACTGTAATTTCCCGGCAGGAAGAAGAATTAACCAAAGTCTAAGCCCCCCACCGGAAACCAGCATAGGTCCTGAACCAAAATTTCGGACTTGCGGTCAGCTCACCAAAAACGAGTTGGAAATTGGAGCTCAGGGGCACAGCAATTCACAAACTGGCCGAGTAATAAAGGACAACTATCGTCCAAAAATCTGTTGAGGGAAGGCAACGAGGCGGATTTGAAAGCGAGGCAGAATAGCAGGAAACAGATATCAAGAGGTACGTTGGAATCACCTTTAAAGCACAGGAAGAGGGGCATAACTTCGACAATGATGCACTTGGCCAAAAAGGGCGTATGTGTTTTCTCCTGAATATAATCAGCAGAAAACGCATACGCCCTTTTTGCCCAAGCAAGCAAGCGGGCAATGCAAATCTGCACTACAAAGAAGTATCACTTCCCACCGGTCCAAAGGGACATCCACAAAATGTGTAAAAACCAGAAAGGGAAGACAGGCCCCGGAGAACAGGGAGACTTGTAATGCTGTTGGGCGGGATGTAAATTGCCAACTGCCTGTCTGGAGGAGTGCATTGTGTTCCCTAAAACAAGTAAAGAACAGAGCTACAGAGCCAAGGGCACTTCCAGTCTAGGGAATATACCTTGGGAAAACTGAAAATCAATAAGGCAGAGCCAACCCAAAATTTAGGGCTGCAATGCTTACAAGGACCTCAACTTGGGTACACCTTAAATATCCCAGGAAATATAAAAATGGTTCAAAAAATTGTGGTACTTACGTATGATGGAATTTCCCTCAGCCATGAAGTCAAGGTCATAAGACCAGTAGCAGCAAAATGGGTGGATTCAGGTACGATGATTCTAAGTGAAATAAGTCACACAGAAAAAGAAACTTAGCATAAGATATCACTTATGAAGATCCTGTAAACATGGCTACACTTGAACTGAGTTAGGAAAGAGAACAGTGTCTCACATTTAGAAAACACTCTTATACCTGATTAAGGGGGAAGGAGAGGTGGGGTGATGCATAAAACCAGAGTTTGATATAAGCACAGGTACCGTTCCAAAAACCAACTATGGAAGAGACAAGACCTAAACCTTCCTCAGTGAAAGGGACTCAAAACCCCATATTTCCCACAGAGGAATATATCTGACTAGAAAGAATCTTAATACCTATGTGTTGATATGTCTCCGTAAGGGAATCAAGTGTGTCTAGACTGGCATAAACATGGCAGCGAGAATCAGCTCAAACCCACTATAAAAAGGAATTTCAAAAACAAAACAATAAAAATGGGAAATTCTTTACAATTCCTTCAGGGTCTCTGATGAAACCTGGAATGACCCTATATACAACGAAAGCTGGATGTGGCATAAGTAGGGACACTTGGGACTGAGACGATTGGTGAGATTGGGTGAGCAAATGCAGACCCTTTAAAGCACAAATGCCTGGCACCCATTCCATGGGTCCCAACTCTCCAGGTTGAAGGGAATATTACTACAGCTATACACGTACAGGAAACCTAGAGAACGGACACACTGTGAATACGAAAGGTTTCTAAAACTCAACGAATAGTCCCTCTCCTAGTGATCCGGTTTGACTTTCCATCTGCTTTACTATCAACCTCCCAAATTGGAGAGACAAACCTTTTAACCTCCTGGTTCGCACAGGTTGCCAATTTGGCAGAGGATGAAAGTGAACAGGGAGAACCAATGAGAGAGTAGCTGTTAGGCATTTGGACGGGCACATATCACTGTAATTTCCCGGCAGGAAGAAGAATTAACCAAAGTCTCAGCCACCCACCGGGAACCAGTATAGGTCCTGAACCAAAATTTTGGACTTGCGGTCAGCTCACCAAAAACGAGTTGAAAAATGGAGCTCAGGGGCACAGCAATTCACAAACTGGCCGAGTAATAAAGGAAAACTATCGTCCAAAAATCTGTTGAGGGAAGGCAACGAGGCGGACTTGAAAGCGAGGCAGAATAGCAGGAAACAGATTACAAGAGGTACGTTGGAATCGCCTTTAAAGCACAGGAAGAGGGGCACAACTTCGACAATGATGCACTTGGGCAAAAAGGGCGTATGCGTTTTCTCCTGAATATATTCAGGAGAAAACGCATACGCCCTTTTTGGCCAAGCAAGCAAGCGGGCAATGCAAATCTGCACTAAAAAGAAGTATCACTTCCCACCGGTCAAAAGGGACATCCACAAAATGTGTAAAAACCAGAAAGGCAAGACAGGCCCTGGAGAACAGGGAGCCTTGTTATGCTGATGGGCGGGATGTAAATTGCCAACTGCCTCTCTGGAGGAGTACATTGTGTTTCCTAAAACAAGTAAAGAACAGAGCTACAGAGCCAAGGGCACTTCCAGTCTAGGGAATATACCTTGGAAAAACTGAAAATCAATAAGACAGAGCCACCCCAAAATTTAGGGCTGCACTGCTTACAAGGACCTCAACTTGGGTACACCTTAAATATCCCAGGAAATATAAAAATGGTTCAAAAAATTGTGGTACTTGCATACGATGGAATATCCTTCAGCCATGAAATCAATGTCATAAGACCAGTAGCAGCAAAATGGGTGGATTCAGGTACGATGATTCTAAGTGAAATAAGTCACACAGAAAAAGAAACTTATCATAAGATATCACTTATGAAGATCCTGTAAACATGGCTACACTTGAACTGAGTTAGGAAAGAGAACAGTGTCTCACATTTAGAAAACACTCTTATGCCTGCTTAAGGGGGAAGGAGAGGTGGGGTGATGCATAAAACCAGAGTTTGATATAAGCACAGGTACCGTTCCAAAAACCAACTATGGAATAGACAAGACCTACACCTTCCTCAGTGAAAGGGACTCAAAACCCCATATTTCCCGCAGAGGAATATATCTGACTAGTAAGAGTCTTAAAACCTATGTATTGATATGTCTCCGTAAGGGAATCAAGTGTGTCTAGACTGGCATAAACATGGCAGCGAGAATCAGCTCAAACCCACTCTAAAAAGGAATTTCAAAAACAAAACAAAAAAACTGGGAAATTCTTTACAATTCCTTCAGGGTCTCTGATGAAAGCTGGAATGACCCTATCTACAACGACAGCTGGATGTGGCATAAGGAGGGACACTTGGGACTGAGAGGATTGGTGAGATTGGGTGAGCAAATGCAGACCCTTTAAAGCACAAATGCCTGGCACCCATTCCATGGGTCCCAACTCTCCAGGTTGAAGGGAATATTACTACAGCTATAACATGTACGGGAAACCAAGAGAACGGACACACTGTGAATACCAAAGGTTTCCAAAACTCAACGAATAGTCCCTCTCCTGGTGCTCCGGTTTGACTTTCCATCTGCTTTACTATCAACCTCCCAACTTGGAGAGACAGCGCCTTTAACCTCCTGGTTCGCACAGGTTGCCAATTTGGCAGAGGATGAAAGGGAAGAGGGAGAACCAATGAGAGAGTAGCTGTTAGGCATTTGGACGGGCACATATCACTGTAATTTCCCGGCAGGAAGAAGAATTAACCAAAGTCTCAGCCACCCACCGGGAACCAGTATAGGTCCTGAACCAAAATTTTGGACTTGCGGTCAGCTCACCAAAAACGAGTTGAAAAATGGAGCTCAGGGGCAGAGCAATTCACAAACTGGCCGAGTAATAAAGGACAACTATCGTCCAAAAATCTGTTGAGGAAAGGCAACGAGGCGGACCTGAAAGCGAGGCAGACTAGCAGGAAACAGATTTCAAGAGGTATGTTGGAATCACCTTTAAAGCACAGGAAGAGGGGCACAACTTCGACAATGATGCACTTGGCCAAAAAGGGCGTATGCGTTTTCTCCTGAATATATTCAGGAGAAAATGCATACGCCCTTTTTAGCCAAGCAAGCAAGCGGGCAATGCAAATCTGCACTACAAAGAAGTATCACTTCCCACTGGTCAAAAGGGACATCCACAAAATGTGTAAAAACCAGAAAGGCAAGACAGGCCCTGGAGAACAGGGAGCCTTGTTATGCTGATGGGCGGGATGTAAATTGCCAACTGCCTCTCTGGAAGAGTGCACTGTGTTCCCTAAAACAAGTAATGAACAGAGCTACAGAGCCAAGGGCACTTCCAGTCTAGGGAATATACCTCGGGAAAACTGAAAATCAATAAGACAGAGCCACCCCAAAATTTAGGGCTGCACTGCTTACAAGGACCTAAACTTGGATACACCTTAAGTATCCCAGGAAATATAAAAATGGTTCAAAAAATTGTTGTACTTACCTACGATGGAATATCCCTCAGCCATGAAATCAATGTCATAAGACCAGTAGCAGCAAAATGGGTGGATTCAGGTACGATGATTCTAAGTGAAATAAGTCACACAGAAAAAGAAACTTATCATAAGATATCACTTATGAAGACCCTATAAACATGGCTACACTTGAACTGAGTTAGGAAAGAGAACAGTGTCTCATATTTAGAAAACACTCTTATGCCTGCTTAATGGGGAAGGAGAGGTGGGGTGATGCATAAAACCGGAGTTTGATATAAGCACAGGTACCGTTCCAAAAACCAACTATGGAATAGACAAGACCTACACCTTCCTCAGTGAAAGGGACTCAAAACCCCATATTTCCCGCAGAGGAATATATCTGACTAGTAAGAATCTTAAAACCTATGTATTGATATGTCTCCGTAAGGGAATCAAATGTGTCTAGACTGGCATAAACATGGCAGCGAGAATCAGCTCAAGCCCACTATAAAAAGGAATTTCAAAAACAAAACAAAAAAACTGGGAAATTCTTTACAATTCCTTCAGGGTCTCTGATGAAATCTGGAATGACCCTATCTACAGCGACAGCTGGATGTGGCATAAGGCTGGACACGTGTGACTGAGAGAATTGGTGAGATTGGGTGAGCAAATGCAGACCCTTCAAAGCAATAATGCATGGCACCCATTCCATGGGTCCCAACTCTCCAGGTTGAAGGGAATATTACTACAGCTATAACATGTACGGGAAAACTAGAGAACGGACACACTGTGAATACGAAAGGTTTCTAAAACTCAACGAATAGTCCCTCTCCTGGTGCTCCGGTTTGACTTTACATCTGCTTTACTATCAACCTCCCAACTTGGAGAGACAGCCCCTTTAACCTCCTGGTTCTCACAGGATGCCAATTTGGCAGAGGATGAAAGGGAAGAGGGAGAACCAATGAGAGAGTAGCTGATAGACATTTGGACCAGCACATATCACTGTAATTTCCCGGCAGGAAGAAGAATTAACCAAAGTCTCAGCCACCCACCGGGAACCAGTATAGTTCCTGAACCAAAATTTTGGACTTGCGGTCAGCTCACCAAAAACGAGTTGAAAAATGGAGCTCAGGGGCAGAGCAATTCACAAACTGGCCGAGTAATAAAAGAAAACTATCGTCCAAAAATCTGTTGAGGGAAGGCAACGAGGTGGACTTGAAAGCGAGGCAGAATAGCAGGAAACAGATTTCAAGAGGTACGTTGGAATTACCTTTAAAGCACAGGAAGAGGGGCACAACTTCGACAATGATGCACTTGGCCAAAAAGGGCGTATGCGTTTTCTCCTGAGTATATTCAGGAGAAAACGCCTACGCCCTTTTTGGCCAAGCAAGCAAGCGGGCAATGCAAATCTGCACTACAAAGAAGTATCACTTCCCACCGGTCAAAAGGGATATCGACAAAATGTGTAAAAACCAGAAAGGCAAGACATGCCCTGGAGAACAGGGATCCTTGTTATGCTGATGGGCGGGAAGTAAATTGCCAACTGCCTCTCTGGAGGAGTGCATTGTGTTCCCTAAAACAAGTAAAGAACAGAGCTACAGAGCCAAGGGCACTTCCAGTCTACGGAATATACCTTGGGAAAAATGAAAATCAATAAGACAGAGCCACCCCAAAATTTAGGGCTGCACTGCTTACAAGGACCTCAACTTGGATACACCTTAAGTATCCCAGGAAATATAAAAATGGTTCAAAAAATTGTGGTACTTACGTACGATGGAATATCCCTCAGCCATGAAATCAATGTCATAAGACCAGTAGCAGCAAAATGGGTGGATTCAGGTACGATGATTCTAAGTGAAATAAGTCACACAGAAAAAGAAACTTATCATAAGATATCACTTATGAAGATCCTATAAATATGGCTACACTTGAACTGAGTTAGGAAAGAGAACAGTGTCTCATATTTAGAAAACACTCTCATGCCTGCTTAAGGGGGAAGGAGAGGTGGGGTGATGCATAAAACCAGAGTTTGATATAAGCAAAGGTACCGTTCCAAAAACCAACTATGGAATAGCCAAGACCTACCCCTTCCTCAGTGAAAGAGACTCAAAACACCATATTTCCCACAGAGGAATATATCTGACTAGTAAGAATCTTAAAACCTATGTATTGATGTGTCTCAGTAAGGGAAACAAGTGTGTCTAGACTGGCATAAACATGGCAGCGAGAATCAGCTCAAGCCCACTATAAAAAGGAATTTCAAAAACAAAACAAAAAAACTGGGAAATTCTTTACAATTCCTTCAGGGTCCCTGATGAAACCTGGAATGACCCTATCTACAACGACAGCTGGATGTGGCATAAGGAGGGACACTTGGGACTGAGACGATTGGTGAGATTGGGTGAGCAAATGCAGACCCTTTAAATCACAAATGCCTGGCACCCATTCCATGGGCCCCAACTCTCCAGGTTGAAGTGAATATTACTCCAGCTATAACATGTACGGGAAACCTAGAGAACGCACACACTGTGAATACGAAAGGTTTCTACAACTCAACGAATAGTCCCTCACCTGGTGTTCCGCTTTGACTTTCCATCTGCTTTACTATCAACCTCCCAACTTGGAGAGACAGCCCCTTTAACCTCCTGGTTCGCACAGGTTGCCAATTTGGCAGAGGATGAAAGGGAAGAGGGAGAACCAATGAGAGAGTAGCTGTTAGGCATTTGGACGGGCACATATCACTCTAATTTCCCGGCAGGAAGAAGAATTAAACAAAGTCTCAGCCACCCACCGGGAACCAGTATAGGTCCTGAACCAAAATTTTGGACTTGCGGTCAGCTCACCAAAAACGATTTGAAAAATGGAGCTCAGGGGCACAGCAATTCACAAACTGGCCGAGTAATAAAGGACAACTATCGTCCAAAAATCTGTTGAGGGAAGGCAACGAGGCGGACTTGAAAGCGAGGCAGAATAGCAGGAAACAGATTTCAAGAGGTACGTTGGAATCGCCTTTAAAGCACAGGAAGAAGGACACAACTTCGACAATGATGCACTTGGCCAAAAAGTGCGTATGCGTTTTCTCCTGAATATATTCAGGAAAAAACGCATACGCCCTTTTTGCCCAAGCAAGCAAGCGGGCAATGCAAATCTGCACTACAAAGAAGTATCACTTCCCACCGGTCAAAAGGGACATCCACAAAATGTGTAAAAACCAGAAAGGAAAGACAGGCCCTGGAGAACAGGGAGCCTTGTTATGCTGATGGGCGGGATGCAAATTGCCAACTGCCTCTCTGGAGGAGTGCATTGTGTTCCCTAAAACAAGTAAAGAACAAAGCTACAGAACCAAGGGCACTTCCAATCTAGGGAATATACCTTGGGAAATCTGAAAATCAATAAGACAGAGACACCCCAAAATTTAGGGCTGCACTGCTTACAAGGACCTCAACTTGGGTACACCTTAAATATCCCAGGAAATATAAAAATGGTTCAAAAAATTGTGGTACTTACGTACGATGGAATATCCCTCAGCCATGAAATCAATGTCATAAGACCAGTAGCAGCAAAATGGGTGAATTAAGGTACGATGATTCTAAGTGAAATAAGTCACACAGAAAAAGAAACTTATCATAAGATATCCCTTATGAAGACCCTATAAACTTGGCTACACTTGAACTGAGTTAGGAAAGAGAACAGTGTCTCATATTTAGAAAACACTCTTATGCCTGCTTAAGGGGGAAGGAGAGGTGGGGTGATGCATAAAACCAGAGTTTGATATAAGCCCAAGTACCGTTCCAAAAACCAACTATGGAATAGACAACACCTACACCTTCCTCAGTGATAGGGACTCAAAACACCATATTTCCCGCAGAGGAATATATCTGACTAGTAAGAATCTTAAAACCTATGTATTGATATGTCTCCGTAAGGGAATCAAGTGTGTCTAGACTGGCATAAACATGGCAGCGAGAATCAGCTAAAACCCACTATAAAAAGGAATTTCAAAACAAAACAAAAAAACTGGGAAATTCTTTACAATTCCTTCAGGGTCTCTGATGAAATCTGGAATGACCCTATATACAACGACAGCTGGATGTGTCATAAGGAGGGACACTTGGGACTGAGACGATTGGTGAGATTGGGTGAGCAAATGCAGCCCCTTTAAATCACAAATGCTTGGCACCCATTCCATGAGTCCCAACTCTCCAGGTTGAGGGGAATATTACTACAGCTATAACATGTACGGGAAACCTAGAGAACGGACACACTGTGAATACGAAAGGTTTCTAAAACTCAACGAATAGTCCCTATCCTGGTGTTCCGGTTTGACTTTCCATCTGCTTTACTATCAACTTCCCAACTTGGAGAGACAGCCCCTTTAACCTCCTGGTTCGCACAGGTTGCCAATTTGGCAGAGGATGAAAGGGAAGAGGGAGAACCAATGAGAGAGTAGCTGTTAGGCATTTGGACGGGCACATATCACTGTAATTTCCCGGCAGGAAGAAGAATTAACCAAAGTCTCAGCCACCCACTGGGAACCAGTATAGGTCCTGAACCAAAATTTTGGACTTGCAGTCAGCTCACCAAAAACGAGTTGAAAAATGGAGCTCAGGGGCAGAGCAATTCACAAACTGGCCGAGTAATAAAGGACAACTATCGTCCAAAAATCTGTTGAGGAAAGGCAACGAGGCGGACTTGAAAGCGAGGCAGAATAGCAGGAAACAGATTTCAATAGGTACGTTGGAATCGCCTTTAAGGCACAGGAAGAGGGGCACAACTTCGTCAATGATGCACTTGGCCAAAAAGGCCGTATGCGTTTTCTCCTGAATATATTCAGGAGAAAACGTATACGCCCTTTTTGGCCAAGCAAGCAAGCGGGCAATGCAAATCGGCACTACAAAGAAGTATCACTTCCCACGGGTCAAAAGGGACATCCACAAAATGTGTAAAAACCAGAAAGGCAAGACAGGCCCTGGAGAACAGGGAGCCTTGCTATGCTGATGGGAGGGATGTAAATTGCCAACTGCCTCTCTGGAGGAATGCATTGTGTGCCCTAATACAAGTAAAGAACAGAGCTACAGAGCCAAGGGCACTTCCAGTCTAGGGAATAAACCTTGGGAAAACGGAAAATCAATAAGACAGAGCCACCCCAACATTTAGGGCTGCACTGCTTACAAGGACCTCAACTTGGATACACATTAAGTATCCCAGGAAATATAAAAATGGTTCTAAAAATTGTGGTACTTACGTACGATGGAATATCCCTCAGCCATGAAATCAATATCATAAGACCAGTAGCAGCAAAATAGGTGGATTCAGGTACGATGATTCTAAGTGAAATAAGTCACACAGAAAAAGAAACTTATCATAAGATATCACTTATGAAGATCCTGTAAACATGGCTACACTTGAACTGAGTTAGGAAAGAGAACAGTGTCTCACATTTAGAAAACACTCTTATGCCTGCTTAAGGGGGAAGGAGAGGTGGGGTGATGCATAAAACCAGAGTTTGATATAAGCACAGGTACCGTTCCAAAAACCAACTATGGAATAGACAAGACCTACACCTTCCTCAGTGATAGGGACTCAAAACACCATATTTCCCGCAGAGGAATATATCTGACTAGTAAGAATATTAAAAACTATGTATTGATATGTCTCCGTAAGGGAAACAATTGTGTCTAGACTGGCATAAACATGGCAGCGAGAATCAGCTCAAACCCACTATAAAAAGGAATTTCAAAAACAAAACAAAAAAACTGGGAAATTCTTTACAATTCCTTCAGGGTATCTGATGAAACCTGGAATGACCCTATCTACAACGACAGCTGGATGTGGCATAAGGCTGGACACTTGGGACTGAGAGAATTGGTGAGTTTGGGTGAGCAAATGCAGACCCTTTAAATCACAAATGCCTGGCACCCATTCCATGGGCCCCAACTCTCCAGGTTGAAGGGAATATTACTCCAGCTATAACATGTACGGGAAACCTAGAGAACGGACACACTATGAATATGAAAGGTTTCTAAAACTCAACGAATATTCCCTCTCCTGGTGCTCCGGTTTGACTTTCCATCTGCTTTACTATCAACCTCCCAACTCGGAGAGACAGCCCCTTTAACCTCCTGCTTCACACACGTTGCCAATTTGGCAGAGGATGAAAGTGAAGAGGGAGAACCAATGAGAGAGTAGCTGTTAGGCATTTGGACGGGCACATATCACTGTAATTTCCCGGCAGGAAGAAGAATTAACCAAAGTCTCAGCCACCCACCGGGAACCAGTATAGGTCCTGAACCAAAATTTTGGACTTGCGGTCAGCTCACCAAAAACGAGTTGAAAAATGGAGCTCAGGGGCACAGCAATTCACAAACTGGCCGAGTAATAAAGGACAACTATCGTCCAAAAATCTGTTGAGGGAAGGCAACGACGCGGACTTGAAAGAGAGGCAAAATAGCAGGAAAAAGATTTCAAGAGGTACGTTGGAATCGGCCTTAAAGCACAGGAAGAGGGGCACAACTTCCACAATGATGCCCTAGGCCAAAAGGGCGTATGCGTTTTCTCCTGAATATATTCAGGAGAAAACATACGCCCTTTTTGGCCAAGCAAGCAAGCGGGCAATGCAAATCTGCACTACAAAGAAGTATCACTTCCCACAGGTCAAAAGGGACATCCACAAAATGTGTAAAAACCAGAAAGGCAAGACAGGCACTGGAGAACGGGGAGCCTTGTTATGCTGATGGGCGGGATGTAAATTGCCAACTGCCTCTCTGGAGTAATGCATTGTGTTCCCTAAAAGAAGTAAAGAACAGAGCTACAGAGCCAAGGGCACTTCCAGTCTAGGGAATATACCTTGGGAAATCTGAAAATCAATAATACAGAGCCACCCCAAAATAAGGGCTGCACTGCTTACAAAGACCTCAACTTGGATACACCTTAAGTATCCCAGGAAATATAAAAATGGTTCAAAAAATTGTGGTACTTACGTACGATGGAATATCCCTCAGCCATGAAATCAATGTCATAAGACCAGTAGCAGCAAAATGGGTGGATTCAGGTACGATGATTCTAAGTGAAATAAGTCACACAGAAAAAGAAACTTATCATAAAATATCACTTATGAAGATCCTATAAACATGGCTACACTTGAACTGAGTTAGGAAAGAGAACAGTGTCTCATATTTAGAAAACACTCTTATACCTGCTTAAGGGGGAAGGAGAGGTGGGGTGATGCATAAAACGAGAGTTTGATATAAGCACACGTACCGTTCCAAAAACCAACTATGGAATAGACAAGACCTACACCTTCCTCAGTGAAAGGGACTCAAAACCCCAATTTCCCGCAGAGGAATATATCTGACTAGTAAGAATCTTAAAACCTATGTATTGATATGTCTGTGTAAGGGAAACAAGTGTGTCTAGACAGGCATAAACATAGCAGCGAGAATCAGCTCAAACCCACTATAAAAAGGAATTTCAAAAACAAAACAAAAAAACTGGGAAATTCTTTACAATTCCTTCAGGGTCTCTGATGAAACCTGGAATGACCCTATCTACAGCGACAGCTGGATGTGGCATAAGGAGGGACACTTGGGACAGAGACGATTGGTGAGATTGGGTGAGCAAATGCACACCCTTTAAATCACAAATGCCTGGCACCCATTCCATGGGCCCCAACTCTCCTGGTTGAAGGGAATATTACTACAGCTATAACATGTACGGGAAACCTAGAGAACGTACACACTGTGAATACGAAAGGTTTCTAAAACTCAACGAATAGTCCCTCTCCTGGTGCTCCGGTTTAACTTTTCATCTGCTTTACTATCAACCTCCCATCTTGGAGAGACAGCCCCTTTGTCCTCCTGGTTCACACAGGTTGCCAATTTCGCAGAGGATGAAAGGGAAGAGGGAGAACCAATGAGAGAGTAGCTGTTAGGCATTTGGACGGGCACATATCACTGTAATTTCCCGGCAGGAAGAAGAATTAAACAAAGTCTCAGACACCCACCGGGAACCAGTATAGGTCCTGAACCAAAATTTTGGACTTGCGGTCAGCTCACCAAAAACGAGTTGAAAAATGGAGCTCAGGGGAACAGCAATTCACAAACTGGCCGAGTAATAAAAGACAACTATCGTCCAAAAATCTGTTGAGCGAGGGCAACGAGGCGGACTTGAAAGCAAGGCAGAATAGCAGGAAACAGATTTCAAGAGGTACGTTGGAATCGCCTTTAAAGCACAGGAAGAGGGGCACAACTTCGACAATGATGCACTTGGCCAAAAAGGGCGTATGCGTTTTCTCCTGAATATATTCAGGAGAAAACGCATACGCCCTTTTTGGCCAAGCAAGCAAGCGGGCAATGCAAATCTGCACTACAAAGAAGTATCACTTCCCACCGGTCAAAAGGGACATCCTCAAAATGTGTAAAAACCAGAAAGGCAAGACAGGCCCTGGAGAACAGGGAGCCTTGTTATGCTGATGGGCGGGATGTAAATTGCCAACTGCCTCTCTGGAGGAGTGCATTGTGTTCCCTAAAACAAGTAAACAACAGAGCTACAGAGCCAAGGGAACTTCCAGTCTAGGGAATATACCTTGGGAAAACTGAAAATCAATAAGACAGAGAGACCCCAAAATTTAGGGCTGCACTGCTTAAAAGGACCACAACTTGGATACACATTAAGTATCCCAGGAAATATAAAAATGGTTCAAAAAATTGTGGTACTTACATACGATGGAATATCCCTCAACCATGAAATCAATGTCATAAGACCAGTAGCAGCAAAATGGGTGGATTCAGGTACGATGATTCTAAGTGAAATAAGTTACACAGAAAAAGAAACTTATCATAAGATATCACTTATGAAGATCCTATAAACATGGCGACACTTGAACTGAGTTAGGAAAGAGAACAGTGTCTCATATTTAGAAAACACTCTTATGCCTGCTTAAGGGGGAAGGAGAGGTGCGGTGATGCATAAAACCAGAGTTTGATACAAGCACAGGTACCGTTCCAAAAACCAACTATGGAATAGACAAGACCTACACCTTCCTCAGTGAAAGGGACTCAAAACACCATATTTCCCGCAGAGGAATATATCTGACTAGTAAGAATATTAAAACCTATGTATTGATATTTCTCCATAAGGGAAACAAGTGTGTCTAGACTGGCATAAACGTGGCAGCGAGAATCAGCTCAAACCCACTATAAAAAGGAATTTAAAAAACAAAACAAAAAAACTGGGAAATTCTTTACAATTCCTTCACGGTATCTGATGAAACCTGGAATGACCCTATCTACAACGACAGCTGGATGTGGCATAAGGCTGGACACTTGGGACTGAGAGAATTGGTGAGATTGGGTGAGCAAATGCAGACCCTTCAAATCACAAATGCCTGGCACCCATTCCATGGGCCCCAACTCTCCAGGTTGAAGGGAATATTACTCCAGCTATAACATGTACGGGAAACCTAGAGAACGGACACACTGTGAATACGAAAGGTTTCTAAAACTCAACGAATAGTCCCTCTCCTGGTGCTCCGGTTTGACTTTCCATCTGCTTTACTATCAACCTCCCAACTCGGAGAGACAGACCCTTTAACCTCCTGCTTCACACACGTTGCCAATTTGGCAGAGGATGAAAGTGAAGAGGGAGAACCAATGAGAGAGTAGCTGTTAGGCATTTGGACGGGCACATATCACTGTAATTTCCCAGCAGGAAGAAGAATTAACCAAAGTCTCAGCCACCCACCGGGAACCAGTATAGGTCCTGAACCAAAATTTTGGACTTGCGGTCAGCTCACCAAAAACGAGTTGAAAAATGGAGCTCAGGGGCACAGCAATTCACAAACTGGCCGAGTAATAAAGGACAACTATCGTCCAAAAATCTATTGAGGGAAGGCAGCGAGGCGGACTTGAAAGCGAGGCAGAATAGCAGGAAACAGATTTCAAGAGGTACGTTGGAATCGCCTTTAAAGCACAGGAAGAAAGGCACAACTTCGACAATGATGCCCTTGGCCAAAAAGGGCGTATGCGTTTTCTCCTGAATATATTCAGGAGAAAACGCATACGCCCTTTTTGGCCAAGCAAGCAAGCGGGCAATGCAAATCTGCACTACAAAGAAGTATCACTTCCCACCGGTCAAAAGGGACATCCACAAAATGTGTAAAAACCAGAAAGGCAAGGCAGGCCCTGGAGAACAGGGAGCCTTGTTATGCTGATGGGCGGGATGTATATTGCCAACTGCCTATCTGGAGGAGTGCATTGTGTTCCCTAAAACAAGTAAAGAACAGAGCTACAGAGCCAAGGGCACTTCCAGTCTAGGGAATATACCTTGGGAAAACTGAAAATCAATAATACAGAGCCACCCCAAAATTAGGGCTGCACTGCTTACAAAGACCTCAACTTGG
Source organism: Hyperoodon ampullatus (assembly GCF_949752795.1). NCBI lineage: Eukaryota > Metazoa > Chordata > Mammalia > Artiodactyla > Ziphiidae > Hyperoodon > Hyperoodon ampullatus. Next base: position 952,090 of record NW_027640750.1, read on the forward strand.
ATACACCTTAAGTATCCCAGGAAATATAAAAATGGTTCAAAAAATTGTGGTACTTACGTACGATGGAATATCCCTCAGCCATGAAATCAATGCCATAAGACCAGTAGCAGCAAAATGGGTGGATTCAGGTACGATGATTCTAAGTGAAATAAGTCACACAGAAAAAGAAACTTATCATAAGATATCACTTATGAAGATCCTGTAAACATGGCTACAATTGAACTGAGTTAGGAAATAGAACAGTGTCTCTCATTTAGAAAACACTCTTATGCCTGCTTATGGGGGAAGGAGAGGTGGGGTGATGCATACAACCAGAGTTTGATATAAGCACACGTACCGTTCCAAAAACCAACTATGGAATAGACAAGACCTACACCTTCCTCAGTGAAAGGGACTCAAAACACCATATTTCCCGCAGAGGAATATATCTGACTAGTAAGAATCTTAAAACCTATGTATTGATATGTCTCCATAAGGGAATCAAGTGTGTCTAGACTGGCATAAACATGGCAGCGAGAATCAGCTCAAACCCACTATAAAAAGGAATTTCAAAAAGAAATCCAAAAAACTGGGAAATTCTTTACAATTCCTTCAGGGTCTCTGATGAAACCGGAATGACCCTATCTACAACGACAGCTGGATGTGGCATAAGGCTGGACACTTGGGACTGAGACGATTGGTGAGATTGGGTGAGCAAATGCAGACCCTTTAAAGCAATAATGCATGGCACACATTCCATGGGTCCCAACTCTCCAGGTTGAAGGGAATATTACTACAGATATAACATGTACGGGAAACCTAGAGAACGGACACACTGTGAATACGAAAGGTTTCTAAAACTCAACGAATAGTCCCTGTCCTGGTGCTCCGGTTTGACTTTCCATCTGCTTTACTATCAACCTCCCAACTTGGAGAGACAGCCCCTTTAACCTCCTGGTTCGCACAGGTTGCCAATTTGGCAGAGGATGAAAGGGAAGAGGGAGAACCAATGAGAGAATAGCTGTTAGGCATTTGGACGGGCATATATCACTCTAATTTCCCGGCAGGAAGAAGAATTAACCAAAGTCTCAGCCCCCCACCGGAAACCAGCATAGGTCCTGAACCAAAATTTTGGACTTGCGGTCAGCTCACCAAAAACGAGTTAAAAAATGGAGCTCAGGGGCACAGCAATTCACAAACTGGCCGAGTAATAAAGGAAAACTATCGTCCAAAAATCTGTTGAGAGAAGGCAACGAGGCGGACTTGAAAGCAAGGCAGAATAGCAGGAAACAGATTTTAAGAGGTACGTTGAAATCGCCTTTAAAGCACAGGAAGAGGGGCACAACTTCGACAATGATGCACTTGGCCAAAAAGGGCGTATGCGTTTTCTCCTGAATATATTCAGGAGAAAACGCATACGCACATTTTGGCCAAGCAAGCAGGCCGGCAATGCAAATCTGCACTACAAAGAAGTATCACTTCCCACCAGTCAAAAGGGACATCCACAAAATATGTAAAAGCCAGAAAGGCAAGACAGGCCCTGGAGAACAGGGAGCCTTGTTATGCTGATGGGTGGGATGTAAATTGCCAACTGCCTCTCTGGAGGAGTACATTGTGTTCCCTAAAACAAGTAAAGAACAGAGCTACAGAGCCAAGGGCACTTCCAGTCTAGGGAATATACTTTGGGGAAACTGAAAATCAATAAAACAGACCCACGCCAAAATTTAGGGCTGCACTGCTAACAAGGACCTCAACTTGGGTGCACCTTAAATATCCCAGGAAATATAAATATGGTTCAAAAAATTGTGGTACCTACGTATGATGAAATATCCCTCAGCCATGAAATCAATGTCATAAGACCAGTAGCAGCAAAATGGGTGGATTCAGGTACGATGATTCTAAGTGAAATAAGTCACACAGAAAAAGAAACTTATCATAAGATATCACTTATGAAGATCGTATAAACATGGCTACACTTGAACTGAGTTAGGAAAGAGAACAGTGTCTCATATTTAGAAAACACTCTTATGCCTGCTTAAGGGGGAAGGAGAGGTGGGGTGATGCATAAAACCAGAGTTTGATATAAGCACAGGTACCGTTCCAAAAACCAACTATGGAATAGACAAGACCTACACCTTCCTCAGTGAAAGGGACTCAAAACACCATATTTCCCGCAGAGGAATATATCTGACTAGTAAGAATCTTAAAACTTATGTATTGATATGTCTCCGTAAGGGAATCAAGTGTGTCTAGACTGGCATAAACATGGCAGCGAGAATCAGCTCAAGCCCACTATAAAAAGGAATTTCAAAAACAAAACAAAAAAACTGGGAAATTCTTTACAATTCCTTCAGGGTCCCTGATTAAACCTGGAACGACCCTAACTACAACGACAGTTGGATGTGGCATAAGGAGGGGCACTTGGGACTGAGAGGATTGGTGAGATTGGGTGAGCAAATGCAGACCCTTTAAATCACAAATGCCTGGCACCCATTCCATGGGCGCCAACTCTCCAGGTTGAAGGGAATATTACTCCAGCTATAACATGTACGGGAAACCTAGAGAACGGACACACTGTGAATACGAAAGGTTTCTAAAACTCAACGAATAGTCCCTCTCCTGGTGCTCCGGTTTGACTTTTCATCTGCTTTACTATCAACCTCCCATCTTGGAGAGACAGCCCCTTTGTCCTCCTGTTTCACACAGGTTGCCAATTTGGCAGAGGATGAAAGGGAAGAGGGAGAACCAATGAGAGAGTAGCTGTTAGGCATTTGGACGGGCACATATCACTGTAATTTCCCGGCAGGAAGAAGAATTAACCAAAGTCTCAGCCACCCACCGGGAACCAGTATAGGTCCTGAACCAAAATTTTGGACTTGCGGTCAGCTCACCAAAAACGAGTTGAAAAATGGAGCTCAGGGGCACAGCAATTCACAAACTGGCCGAGTAATAAAGGACAACTATCGTCCAAAAATCTATTGAGGGAAGGCAGCGAGGCGGACTTGAAAGCGAGGCAGAATAGCAGGAAACAGATTTCAAGAGGTACGTTGGAATCGCCTTTAAAGCACAGGAAGAGGGGCACAACTTCGACAATGATGCACTTGACCAAAAAGGGGGTATGCGTTTTCTCCTGAATATATTCAGGAGAAAACGCATACGCCCTTTTTGGCCAAGCAAGCAAGCGGGCAATGCAAATCTGCACTACAAAGAAGTATCACTTCCCACCGGTCAAAAGGGACATCCACAAAATGTGTAAAAACCAGAAAGGCAAGACAGGCCTTGGAGAACAGGGAGCCTTGTTATGCTGATGGGCGGGATGTAAATTGCCAACTGCCTCTCTGGAGGAGTGCATTGTGTTCCCTAAAACAAGTAAACAACAGAGCTACAGAGCCAAGGGCACTTCCAGTCTAGGGAATATACCTTGGGAAAACTGAAAATCAATAAGACAGAGCCACCCCATAATTAGGGCTGCACTGCTTACAAAGACCTCAAATTGGATACACCTTAAGTATCCCAGGAAATATAAAAATGGTTCAAAAAATTGTTGTACTTATGTACGATGGAATATCCCTCAGCCATGAAATCAATGTCATAAGACCAGTAGCAGCAAAATGGGTGGATTCAGGTACGATGATTCTAAGTGAAATAAGTCACACAGAAAAAGAAACTTATCATATGATATCACTTATGAAGATCCTGTAAACATGGCTATACTTGAACTGAGTTAGGAAAGAGAATAGTGTCTCACATTTAGAAAACACTCTTATGCCTGCTTAAGGGGGAAGGAGAGGAGGGGTGATGCATAAAACCAGAGTTTGATATAAGCACAGGTACCGTTCCAAAAACCAACTATGGATTAGACAAGACCTACACCTTCTTAAGTGAAAGGGACTTAAAACCCCATATTTCCCGCAGAGGAATATATCTGACTAGTAAGAATCTTAAAACCTATGTATTGATATGTCTCCGTAAGGGAATCAAGTGTGTCTAGACTGGCATAAACATGGCAGTGAGAATCAGCTCAAACCCACTATAAAAAGGAATTTCAAAAACAAAATAAAAAAACTGGGAAATTCTTTACAAATCCTTCAGGGACTCTGATGAAACCTGGAATGACCCTATCTACAACGACAGCTGGATGTGGCATAAGGAGGGACACTTGAGACTGAGAAGATTTGTGAGATTGGGTGAGCAAATGCAGACCCTTTAAAGCAATAATGGATGGCACCCATTTCATGGGTCCGAACTCTCCAGGTTGAAGGGAATATTACTACAGCTATAACATGTACGGGAAAACTAGAGAAAGGACACACTGTGAATACGAAAGGTTTCTAAAACTGAACGAATAGTCCCTCTCCTGGTGCTCCAGTTTGACTTTCCATCTGCTTTACTATCAACCTCCCAACTTGGAGAGACAGCCCCTTTAAACTCCTGGTTCACACAGGTTCCCAATTTGGCAGAGGATGAAAGGGAAGAGGGAGAACCAATGAGACAGTAGCTGTTAGGCATTTGGACGGGCACATATCACTCTAATTTCCCGGCAGGAAGAAGAATTAACCAAAGTCTCAGCCCCCCACCGGGAATCAGCATAGGTCCTGAACCAAAATGTTGGACTTGCGGTCAGCTCACCAAAATCGAGTTGAAAAATGGAGCTCAGGGGCACAGCAATTCACAAACTGGCCGAGTAATAAAGAACAACTATCGTCCAAAAATCTGTTGAGGGAAGGCAACGCGGCAGACTTGAAAGCGAGGCAGGATAGCAGGAAACAGATTTCAAGAGGTACGTTGGAATCGCCTTCAAAGCACACAAGAGGGGCACAACTTCGACAATGATGCAATTGGCCAAAAAGTGTGTATGCGTTTTCTCCTGAATATATTCAGGAGAAAACGCATACGCCCTTGTTGGCCAAGCAAACAAGCGGGCAATGCAAATCTGCACTGCAAAGAAGTATCACTTCCCACCGGTCAAAAGGGACATCCACAAAATGTGTAAAAACCAGAAAGGCAAGACTTGCCCTGGAGAACAGGGAGCCTTGTTATGCTGATGGGCGGGATGTAAATTGCCAACTGCCTCTCTGGAGGAGTGCATTGTGTTCCCTAAAACAAGTAAAGAACAGAGCTACAGAGCCAAGGGCACTTCCAGTCTAGGGAATATACCTTGGGAAAACTGAAAATCAATAATACAGAGCCACCCCAAAATTAGGGCTGCACTGCTTACAAAGACCTCAACTTGGATACACCTTAAGTATCCCAGGAAATATAAAAATGGTTCAAAAAATTGTGGTACTTACGTACGATGGAATATCCCTCAGCCATGAAATCAATGCCATAAGACCAGTAGCAGCAAAATGGGTGGATTCAGGTACGATGATTCTAAGTGAAATAAGTCACACAGAAAAAGAAACTTATCATAAGATATCACTTATGAAGATCCTGTAAACATGGCTACAATTGAACTGAGTTAGGAAATAGAACAGTGTCTCTCATTTAGAAAACACTCTTATGCCTGCTTATGGGGGAAGGAGAGGTGGGGTGATGCATACAACCAGAGTTTGATATAAGCACACGTACCGTTCCAAAAACCAACTATGGAATAGACAAGACCTACACCTTCCTCAGTGAAAGGGACTCAAAACACCATATTTCCCGCAGAGGAATATATCTGACTAGTAAGAATCTTAAAACCTATGTATTGATATGTCTCCATAAGGGAATCAAGTGTGTCTAGACTGGCATAAACATGGCAGCGAGAATCAGCTCAAACCCACTATAAAAAGGAATTTCAAAAAGAAATCCAAAAAACTGGGAAATTCTTTACAATTCCTTCAGGGTCTCTGATGAAACCGGAATGACCCTATCTACAACGACAGCTGGATGTGGCATAAGGCTGGACACTTGGGACTGAGACGATTGGTGAGATTGGGTGAGCAAATGCAGACCCTTTAAAGCACAAATGCCTGGCACCCATTCCATGGGTCCCAACTCTCCAGGTTGAAGGGAATATTACTACAGCTATAACTTGTACGGGAAACTTAGAGAACGGACACACTGTGAATACGAAAGGTTTCTAAAACTCAACGAATAGTCCCTCTCCTGGTGGTCCGGCTTGACGTTCCATCTGCTTTACTATCAATGTCCCAACTTGGAGTGACAGCCCCTTTAACCTCCTGGTTCACACAGGTTTCCAATTTGGCAGAGGATGAAAGGGAAGAGGGAGAACCAATGAGAGAGTAGCTGCTAGGCATTTGGACGGGCACGTATCACTCCAACTTCCCGGCAGGAAAAAGAATTAACCAAAGTCTCAGCCCCCCACCGGGAACCAGCATAGGTCCTGAACCAAAATCTTGAACTTGCGGTCAGCTCACAAAAAACGAGTTGAAAAATGGAGCTCAGGGGCACAGCAATTCACAAACTGGCCGAGTAATAAAGGACAACTATCGTCCAAAATTCTGTTGAGGGAAGGCAACGAGGCGGACTTGAAAGCGAGGCAGAATAGCAGGAAACAGATTTCAAGAGGTACGTTGAAATCGCCTTTAAAGAACAGGAAGAGGGGCACAATTTCGACAATGATGCACTTGGCCAAAAAGGGCGTATGTGTTTTCTCCTGAATATATTCAGGAGAAAACGCATACGCCCTTTTTGGCCAAGCAAGCAAGCGGGCAATGCAAATCTGCACTACAAAGAAGTATCACTTCCCACCGGTCAAAAGGGACATCCACAAAATGTGTAAAAACCAGAAAGGCAAGACAGGCCCTGGAGAACAGGGAGCCTTTTTATGCTGATGGGCGGGATATAAATTGCCAACTGCCTCTCTGGAGGAGTACATTGTGTTCCCTAAAACAAGTAAAGAACAGAGCTACAGAGCCAAGGGCCCTTCCAGTATAGGGAATATACCTTGGGAAAACTGAAAATCAATAAGACAGAGCCACCCCAAAATTTAGGGCTGCACTGCTTACAAGGACCTCAACTTGGGTACACCTTAAATATCCCAGGAAATATAAAAATGGTTCAAAAAATTGTGGTACTTACGTACGATAGAATATCCCTCAGCCATGAAATCAATGTCATAAGACCAGTAGCAGCAAAATGGGTGGATTCAGGTACGATGATTCTAAGTGAAATAAGTCACACAGAAAAAGAAACTTATCATAAGATATCACTTATGAAGATCCTGTAAACATGGCTACACTTGAACTGAGTTAGGAAAGACAACAGTGTCTCACATTTAGAAAACACTCTTATGCCTACTTAAGGGGGAAATTGAGGTGGGGTAATTCATAAAACCAGAGTTTGATATAAGCACAGGTACCATTCCAAAAACCAACTATGGAATAGACAAGACCTACACCTTCCTCAGTGAAAGGGACTCAAAACCCCATATTTCCTGCAGAGGAATATATCTGACTAGCAAGAATCTTAAAACCTATGTATTGATATGTCTCCGTAAGGGAATCAAGTGTGTCTAGACTGGCATAAACATGGCAGCGAGAATCAGCTCAAACCCACTATAAAAAGGAATTTCAAAAACAAAACAAAAAAACTGGGAAATTCTTTACAATTCCTTCAGGGTCTCTGGTGAAACCTGGAATGACCCTATCTACAACGACAGCTGGAAGTGGCATAAAGCTGGACACTTTGGACTGAGAGGATTGATGAGATTGGGTGAGCAAATGCAGACCCTTTAAAGCACAAATGCCTGGCACCCATTCCATGGGTCCCAACTCTCCAGGTTGAAGGGAATATTACTACAGCTATAACATGTATGGGAAACCTAGAGAACGGACACACTGTGAATACGAAAGGTTTGTAAAACTCAACGAATTGTCCCTCTCCTGGTGCTCTGGTTTGTCTTTCCATCTGCTTTACTATCAACCTCCCAACTTGGAGAGACAGCCCCTTTAACCTCCTGGTTCACACAGGTTTCCAATTTGGCAGAGGATGAAATGGAAGAGGGAGAACCAATGAGAGAGTAGCTGTTAGGCATTTGGTCGGGCACATATCACTGTAATTTCCCGGCAGAAAAAAGAATTAACCAAAGTCTCAGCCCCCCACCGGGAAGCAGTATAGGTCCTGAACCAACATTTTGGACTTGCTGTCAGCTCACAAAAAACGAGTTGAAAAATGGAGCTCAGGGGCACAGCAATTCACAAACGGGCCGAGTAATAAAGGACAACTATCGTCCTAAAAATCTGTTGAGGGAAGGCAACGAGGCGGACTTGAATGCGAGGCAGAATAGCAGGAAACAGATTTCAAGAGGTATGTTGGAATCGCCTTTAAAGCACAGGAAGAGGGGCACAACTTCGACAATGATGCACTTGGCCAAAAAGGGCGTATGCGTTTTATCCTGAATATATTCAGGGGAAAACGCATACGCCCTTTGTGGCCAAGCAAGCATGCGGGCAATGCAAATCTGCACTACAAAGAAGTATCACTTCTCACCGGTCAAAAGGGACATCCACAAAATGTGTAAAAACCAGAAAGGCAAGACAGGCCCTGGAGAACAGGGAGCCTTTTTATGCTGATGGGCGGGATGTAAATTGCCAACTGCCTCTCTGGAGGAGTACATTGTGTTCCCTAAAACAAGTAAAGAACAGAGCTACAGAGCCAAGGGCACTTCCAGTCTAGGGAATATACCTCGGGAAAACTGAAAATCAATAAGACAGAGCCACCCCAAAACTTAGGGCTGCACTGCTTACAAGGACCTCAACTTGGGTACACCTTAAATATCCCAGGAAATATAAAACTGGTTCAAAAAATTCTGGTACTTACGTACGATGGAATATCCCTGAGCCATGAAATCAATGTCATAAGACCAGTAACAGCAAAATGGGTGGATTCTGGTACGATGATTCTAAGTGAAATAAGTCACACAGAAAAAGAAACTTATCATAAGATATCACTTATGAAGATCCTGTAAACATGGCTACACTTGAACTGACTTAGGAAAGAGAACATTGTCTCACATTTAGAAAACACTCTTATGTCTGCTTAAGGTGGAAGGAGAGGTGGGGTGATGAATAAAACCAGAGTTTGATATAAGCACAGGTACCGTTCCAAAAACCAACTATGGAATAGACAAGACATACACCTTCCTCAGTGAAAGGGACTCAAAACCCCATATTTCCCACAGAGGAATATATCTGTCTAGTAAGAATCTTAAAACCTATGTATTGATATGTCACCGTAAGGGAATCAAGTGTGCCTAGACTGGCATAAACATGGCAGCGAGAATCAGCTCAACCCCACTATAAAAAGGAATTTCAAAAACAAAACAAAAAAATTGGGAAATTCTTTACAATTCCTTCAGGGTCTCTGATGAAACCTGGAATGACCCTATCTACAATGACAGCTGGATGTGGCATAAGGAGGGACACTTGGGACTGAGACGATTGGTGAGATTGGGAGTGCAAATGCAGACCCTTCAAAGAACAAATGCCTGGCACCCATTACATGGGTCCCAACTCTCCAGGTTGAAGGAAATATTACTACAGCTATAACATGTACGGGAAACCTAGAGAACGGACCCACTGTGAATACAAAAGGTTTTTAAAACTCAACGAATAGGTCATCTCCTGGTGCTCCGGTTTGATTTTCCATCTGCTTTACTATCAACCTCCCAACTTGGAGAGACAGCCCCTTTAACCTCCTGGTTCGCACAGGTTGCCAATTTGGCAGAGGATGAAAGGGAACAGGGAGAACCAATGAGAGAGTAGCTGTTAGGCATTTGGACGGGCACATATCACTCCAACTTCCCGGCAGGAAAAAGAATTAACCAAAGTCTCAGCCCCCCACCGGGAACCAGCATAGGTCCTGAACCAAAATGTTGGACTTGCGGTCAGCTCACCAAAATCGAGTTGAAAAATGGAGCTCAGGGGCACAGCAATTCACAAACTGGCTGAGTAATAAAGGACAACTATCATCCAAAAATCTGTTGAGGGAAGGCAACGTGGCAGATTTGAAAGCGAGGCAGGATAGCAGGAAACAGATTTCAAGAGGTACGTTGGAATCGCCTTCAAAGCACACAAGAGGGGCACAACTTCGACAATGATGCAATTGGCCAAAAAGTGTGTATGCGTTTTCTCCTGAATATATTCAGGAGAAAACGCATACGCCCTTTTTGGCCAAACAAGCAAGCGGGCAATGCAAATCTGCACTACAAAGAAGTATCACTTCCCACCTGTCAAAAGGGACATCCACAAAATGTGTAAAAACCAGAAAGGCAAGGGAGGCCCTGGAGAACAGGGAGCCTTGTTATGCTGATTGGCCGGGATGTAAATTGCCAACTGCCTCTCTGGAGGAGTGTATTGTGTTCCCTAAAACAAGTAAAGAACAGAGCTACAGAGCCAAGGGCACTTCCAGTCTAGGGAATATACCTTGGGAAACCTGAAAATCAATAAGACAGAGCCACCCCAAAATTTAGGGCTGCACTGCTTACAAGGACCTCAACTAGGGTACAACTTAAATATCCCAAGAAATATAAAAATGGTTCAAAAAATTGTGATACTTACGTACGATGGATTATCCCTCAGCCATGAAATCAATGTCATAAGACCAGTGGTAGTGAAAAGGGTGGATTCAGGTACAATGATTCTAAGTGAAATAAGTCACACAGAAAAAGAAACTTATCATAAGATATCACTTATGAAGATCCTGTAAACATGGCTACACTTGAACTGAGTTAGGAAAGAGAACAGTGTCTCACATTTAGAAAACACTCTTATGCCTGCTTAAGGGGGAAGCAGAGGTGGGGTGATGCATAAAACCAGAGTTTGATAAAAGCACAGGTACCGTTCCAAAAACCAACTATGGAATAGACAAGACCTACACCTTCCTCAGTGAAAGGGACTCAAAACCCCATATTTCCCGCAGAGGAATATATCTGACTAGTAAGAATCTTAAAACCTATGTATTGATATGTCTCCGTAAGGGAATCAAGTGTGTCTAGACTGGCATAAACATGGCAGCGAGAATCAGCTCAAACCCACTATAAAAAGGAATTTCAAAAACAAAACAAAAAAAACTGGGAAATTCTTTACAATTCCTTCAGCGTCTCTGATGAAACCTGTAATGACCCTATCTACAATGACAGCTAGATGTGGCATATGGCTGGACATTTGGGACTGAGAGGATTGGTGAGATTGGGTGAGCAAATGCAGACCCTTTAAAGCAATAATGCATGGCACCCATTCCATGGGTCCCAACTCTCCAGGTTGAAGGGAATATTACTACAGTTATAACATGTACGGGAAACCTAGAGAACGGACACACTGTGAATACGAAAGGTTTCTAAAACTCAACGAATAGTCCCTCTCCTAGTGCTCCGGTTTGACTTTCCATCTGCTTTACTATCAACCTCCCAACTTGGAGAGACAGCCCCTTTAACTTCCTGGTTCTCACAGGATTCCACTTTGGCAGAGGATGAAAGGGAAGAGGGAGAACCAATGAGAGAGTAGCTGTTAGGCATATGAACGGGCACATATCACTGTAATTTCCCGGCAGGAAGAAGAATTAACCAAACTCTCAGCCCCCCACCGGGAACCAGCATAGGTCCTGTACCAAAATTTTGGACTTGCGGTCAGCTCACCAAAAACGAGTTGAAAAATGGAGCTCAGGGCTACAGCAATTCACAAACTGGCTGAGTAATAAAGGACAACTATCGTCCAAAAATCTGTTGAGGGAAGGCAACTAGGCGGACTTGAAAGCGAGGCAGAATAGCAGGAAACAGATTTCAAGAGGTACGTTGGAATCGCCTTTAAGCACAGGAAGAGGGGCACAACTTCGACAATGATGCACTTGGCCAAAAAGGGCGTATGCGTTTTCTCCTGAATATATTCAGGAGAAAACGCATACGCCCTTTTTGGCCAAGCAAGCAAGCGGGCAATGCAAATCTGCACTACAAAGAAGTATCACTTCCCACCGGTCAAAAGGGACATCCACAAAATGTGTAAAAACCAGAAAGACAAGACAGGCCCTTGAGAACAGGGAGCCTTGTTATGCTGATGGGCGGGATGTAAATTGCCAACTGCCTCTCTGGAGGAGTACATTGTGTTCCCTAAAACAAGTAAAGAACAGAGCTACAGAGCCAAGGGCACTTCCAGTCTAGGGAATATACCTTGGGAAAACTGAAAATCAAAAAGACACATCCACCCCAAAATTTAGGGCTGCACTGCTTACAAGGACCTCAACTTGGGTACACCTTAAATATCCCAGGAAATATAAAAATGGTTCAAAAAATTGTGGTACTTACGTACGATGGAATATCCCTCAGCCATGAAATCAATGTCATAAGACCAGTAGCAGCAAAATGGGTGGATTCAGGTACGATGATTCTAAGTGAAATAAGTCACACAGAAAAAGAAACTTATCATAAGATATCACTTATGAAGATCCTGTAAACATGGCTACACTTGAACTGAGTTAGGAAAGAGAATAGTGTCTCACATTTAGAAAACACTCTTATGCCTGCTTAAGGGGGAAGGAGAGGTGGGGTGATGCATAAAACCAGAGTTTGATATAAGCACAGGTACCGTTCCAAAAACCAACTATGGAATAGACAAGGCCTACACCTTCCTCAGTGAAAGGGACTCAAAACCCCATATTTCCCGCAGAGGAATATATCTGACTAGTAAGAATCTTAAAACCTATGTATTGATATGTCTCCGTAAGGGAATCAAGTGTGTGTAGACTGGCATAAACATGGCAGCGAGAATCAGCTCAAACCCACTATAAAAAGGAATTTCAAAAACAAAACAAAAAAAACTGGGAAATTCTTTACAATTCCTTCAGCGTCTCTGATGAAACCTGTAATGACCCTATCTACAATGACAGCTAGATGTGGCATATGGCTGGACATTTGGGACTGAGAGGATTGGTGAGATTGGGTGAGCAAATGCAGACCCTTTAAAGCAATAATGCATGGCACCCATTCCATGGGTCCCAACTCTCCAGGTTGAAGGGAATATTACTACAGTTATAACATGTACGGGAAACCTAGAGAACGGACACACTGTGAATACGAAAGGTTTCTAAAACTCAACGAATAGTCCCTCTCCTAGTGCTCCGGTTTGACTTTCCATCTGCTTTACTATCAACCTCCCAACTTGGAGAGACAGCCCCTTTAACCTCCTGGTTCTCACAGGATTCCACTTTGGCAGAGGATGAAAGGGAAGAGGGAGAACCAATGAGAGAGTAGCTGTTAGGCATTTGAACGGGCACATATCACTGTAATTTCCCGGCAGGAAGAAGAATTAACCAAACTCTCAGCCCCCCACCGGGAACCAGCATAGGTCCTGTACCAAAATTTTGGACTTGCGGTCAGCTCACCAAAAACGAGTTGAAAAATGGAGCTCAGGGCTACAGCAATTCACAAACTGGCTGAGTAATAAAGGACAACTATCGTCCAAAAATCTGTTGAGGGAAGGCAACTAGGCGGACTTGAAAGCGAGGCAGAATAGCAGGAAACAGATTTCAAGAGGTACGTTGGAATCGCCTTTAAGCACAGGAAGAGGGGCACAACTTCGACAATGATGCACTTGGCCAAAAAGGGCGTATGCGTTTTCTCCTGAATATATTCAGGAGAAAACGCATACGCCCTTTTTGGCCAAGCAAGCAAGCGGGCAATGCAAATCTGCACTACAAAGAAGTATCACTTCCCACCGGTCAAAAGGGACATCCACAAAATGTGTAAAAACCAGAAAGACAAGACAGGCCCTTGAGAACAGGGAGCCTTGTTATGCTGATGGGCGGGATGTAAATTGCCAACTGCCTCTCTGGAGGAGTACATTGTGTTCCCTAAAACAAGTAAAGAACAGAGCTACAGAGCCAAGGGCACTTCCAGTCTAGGGAATATACCTTGGGAAAACTGAAAATCAAAAAGACACATCCACCCCAAAATTTAGGGCTGCACTGCTTACAAGGACCTCAACTTGGGTACACCTTAAATATCCCAGGAAATATAAAAATGGTTCAAAAAATTGTGGTACTTACGTACGATGGAATATCCCTCAGCCATGAAATCAATGTCATAAGACCAGTAGCAGCAAAATGGGTGGATTCAGGTACGATGATTCTAAGTGAAATAAGTCACACAGAAAAAGAAACTTATCATAAGATATCACTTATGAAGATCCTGTAAACATGGCTACACTTGAACTGAGTTAGGAAAGAGAATAGTGTCTCACATTTAGAAAACACTCTTATGCCTGCTTAAGGGGGAAGGAGAGGTGGGGTGATGCATAAAACCAGAGTTTGATATAAGCACAGGTACCGTTCCAAAAACCAACTATGGAATAGACAAGGCCTACACCTTCCTCAGTGAAAGGGACTCAAAACCCCATATTTCCCGCAGAGGAATATATCTGACTAGTAAGAATCTTAAAACCTATGTATTGATATGTCTCCGTAAGGGAATCAAGTGTGTCTAGACTGGCATAAACATGGCAGCGAGAATCAGCTCAAACCCACTATAAAAAGGAATTTCAAAAACAAAACAAAAAAAACTGGGAAATTCTTTACAATTCCTTCAGCGTCTCTGATGAAACCTGTAATGACCCTATCTACAATGACAGCTAGATGTGGCATATGGCTGGACATTTGGGACTGAGAGGATTGGTGAGATTGGGTGAGCAAATGCAGACCCTTTAAAGCAATAATGCATGGCACCCATTCCATGGGTCCCAACTCTCCAGGTTGAAGGGAATATTACTACAGTTATAACATGTACGGGAAACCTAGAGAACGGACACACTGTGAATACGAAAGGTTTCTAAAACTCAACGAATAGTCCCTCTCCTAGTGCTCCGGTTTGACTTTCCATCTGCTTTACTATCAACCTCCCAACTTGGAGAGACAGCCCCTTTAACCTCCTGGTTCTCACAGGATTCCACTTTGGCAGAGGATGAAAGGGAAGAGGGAGAACCAATGAGAGAGTAGCTGTTAGGCATTTGAACGGGCACATATCACTGTAATTTCCCGGCAGGAAGAAGAATTAACCAAACTCTCAGCCCCCCACCGGGAACCAGCATAGGTCCTGTACCAAAATTTTGGACTTGCGGTCAGCTCACCAAAAACGAGTTGAAAAATGGAGCTCAGGGCTACAGCAATTCACAAACTGGCTGAGTAATAAAGGACAACTATCGTCCAAAAATCTGTTGAGGGAAGGCAACTAGGCGGACTTGAAAGCGAGGCAGAATAGCAGGAAACAGATTTCAAGAGGTACGTTGGAATCGCCTTTAAGCACAGGAAGAGGGGCACAACTTCGACAATGATGCACTTGGCCAAAAAGGGCGTATGCGTTTTCTCCTGAATATATTCAGGAGAAAACGCATACGCCCTTTTTGGCCAAGCAAGCAAGCGGGCAATGCAAATCTGCACTACAAAGAAGTATCACTTCCCACCGGTCAAAAGGGACATCCACAAAATGTGTAAAAACCAGAAAGACAAGACAGGCCCTTGAGAACAGGGAGCCTTGTTATGCTGATGGGCGGGATGTAAATTGCCAACTGCCTCTCTGGAGGAGTACATTGTGTTCCCTAAAACAAGTAAAGAACAGAGCTACAGAGCCAAGGGCACTTCCAGTCTAGGGAATATACCTTGGGAAAACTGAAAATCAATAAGACAGAGCCACCCCAAAATTTAGGGCTGCACTGCTTACAAGGACCTCCACTTGGATACAACTTAAATATCCCAGGAAATATAAAAATGGTTCAAAAAATTGTGGTACTTACGTACGATGGAATATCCCTCAGCCATGAAATCAATGTCATAAGACCAGTAGCAGCAAAATGGGTGGATTCAGGTACGATGATTCTAAGTGAAATAAGTAACAGAGAAAAAGAAACTTATCATAAGATATCACTTATGAAGATCCTGTAAACATGGCTACACTTGAAGTGAGTTAGGAAAGAGAACAGTGTCTCACATTTAGAAAACATTCGTATGCCTGCTTAAGGTGGAAGGAGAGGTGGGGTGATGCATAAACCAGAGTTTGATATAAGCACAGGTACCGTTCCAAAAACCAACTATGGAATAGACAAGACCTACACCTTCCTCAGGGAAAGGGACTCAAAACCCCATATTTCCCGCAGAGGAAAATATCTGACTAGGAAGAATCTTAAAACCTTTGTATTGATATGTCTCTGTAAGGGAATCAAGTGTGTCTAGACTGGCATAAACATGGCAGCGAGAATCAGCTCAAACCCACTATAAAAAGGAATATCAAAAGCAAAACAAAAAAACTGGGAAATTCTTTACAATTCCTTCAGAGTCTCTGATGAAACCTGGAATGACCCTATCTACAACGACAGCTGGATGTGGCATAAGGCTGGACACTTGGGACTGAGACGATTGGTGAGATTGGGTGAGCAAATGCAGACCCTTTAAAGCACAAATGCCTGGCACCCATTCCATGGGTCCCAACTCTCCAGGTTGAAGGGAATATTACTACAGCTATAACTTGTACGGGAAACTTAGAGAACGGACACACTGTGAATACGAAAGGTTTCTAAAACTCAACGAATAGTCCCTCTCCTGGTGGTCCGGCTTGACGTTCCATCTGCTTTACTATCAATGTCCCAACTTGGAGTGACAGCCCCTTTAACCTCCTGGTTCACACAGGTTTCCAATTTGGCAGAGGATGAAAGGGAAGAGGGAGAACCAATGAGAGAGTAGCTGTTAGGCATTTGGACGGGCACGTATCACTCCAACTTCCCGGCAGGAAAAAGAATTAACCAAAGTCTCAGCCCCCCACCGGGAACCAGCATAGGTCCTGAACCAAAATCTTGAACTTGCGGTCAGCTCACAAAAAACGAGTTGAAAAATGGAGCTCAGGGGCACAGCAATTCACAAACTGGCCGAGTAATAAAGGACAACTATCGTCCAAAATTCTGTTGAGGGAAGGCAACGAGGCGGACTTGAAAGCGAGGCAGAATAGCAGGAAACAGATTTCAAGAGGTACGTTGAAATCGCCTTTAAAGAACAGGAAGAGGGGCACAATTTCGACAATGATGCACTTGGCCAAAAAGGGCGTATGTGTTTTCTCCTGAATATATTCAGGAGAAAACGCATACGCCCTTTTTGGCCAAGCAAGCAAGCGGGCAATGCAAATCTGCACTACAAAGAAGTATCACTTCCCACCGGTCAAAAGGGACATCCACAAAATGTGTAAAAACCAGAAAGGCAAGACAGGCCCTGGAGAACAGGGAGCCTTTTTATGCTGATGGGCGGGATATAAATTGCCAACTGCCTCTCTGGAGGAGTACATTGTGTTCCCTAAAACAAGTAAAGAACAGAGCTACAGAGCCAAGGGCCCTTCCAGTATAGGGAATATACCTTGGGAAAACTGAAAATCAATAAGACAGAGCCACCCCAAAATTTAGGGCTGCACTGCTTACAAGGACCTCAACTTGGGTACACCTTAAATATCCCAGGAAATATAAAAATGGTTCAAAAAATTGTGGTACTTACGTACGATAGAATATCCCTCAGCCATGAAATCAATGTCATAAGACCAGTAGCAGCAAAATGGGTGGATTCAGGTACGATGATTCTAAGTGAAATAAGTCACACAGAAAAAGAAACTTATCATAAGATATCACTTATGAAGATCCTGTAAACATGGCTACACTTGAACTGAGTTAGGAAAGACAACAGTGTCTCACATTTAGAAAACACTCTTATGCCTACTTAAGGGGGAAATTGAGGTGGGGTAATTCATAAAACCAGAGTTTGATATAAGCACAGGTACCATTCCAAAAACCAACTATGGAATAGACAAGACCTACACCTTCCTCAGTGAAAGGGACTCAAAACCCCATATTTCCTGCAGAGGAATATATCTGACTAGCAAGAATCTTAAAACCTATGTATTGATATGTCTCCGTAAGGGAATCAAGTGTGTCTAGACTGGCATAAACATGGCAGCGAGAATCAGCTCAAACCCACTATAAAAAGGAATTTCAAAAACAAAACAAAAAAACTGGGAAATTCTTTACAATTCCTTCAGGGTCTCTGGTGAAACCTGGAATGACCCTATCTACAACGACAGCTGGAAGTGGCATAAAGCTGGACACTTTGGACTGAGAGGATTGATGAGATTGGGTGAGCAAATGCAGACCCTTTAAAGCACAAATGCCTGGCACCCATTCCATGGGTCCCAACTCTCCAGGTTGAAGGGAATATTACTACAGCTATAACATGTATGGGAAACCTAGAGAACGGACACACTGTGAATACGAAAGGTTTGTAAAACTCAACGAATTGTCCCTCTCCTGGTGCTCTGGTTTGTCTTTCCATCTGCTTTACTATCAACCTCCCAACTTGGAGAGACAGCCCCTTTAACCTCCTGGTTCACACAGGTTTCCAATTTGGCAGAGGATGAAATGGAAGAGGGAGAACCAATGAGAGAGTAGCTGTTAGGCATTTGGTCGGGCACATATCACTGTAATTTCCCGGCAGAAAAAAGAATTAACCAAAGTCTCAGCCCCCCACCGGGAAGCAGTATAGGTCCTGAACCAACATTTTGGACTTGCTGTCAGCTCACAAAAAACGAGTTGAAAAATGGAGCTCAGGGGCACAGCAATTCACAAACGGGCCGAGTAATAAAGGACAACTATCGTCCTAAAAATCTGTTGAGGGAAGGCAACGAGGCGGACTTGAATGCGAGGCAGAATAGCAGGAAACAGATTTCAAGAGGTATGTTGGAATCGCCTTTAAAGCACAGGAAGAGGGGCACAACTTCGACAATGATGCACTTGGCCAAAAAGGGCGTATGCGTTTTCTCCTGAATATATTCAGGGGAAAACGCATACGCCCTTTGTGGCCAAGCAAGCATGCGGGCAATGCAAATCTGCACTACAAAGAAGTATCACTTCTCACCGGTCAAAAGGGACATCCACAAAATGTGTAAAAACCAGAAAGGCAAGACAGGCCCTGGAGAACAGGGAGCCTTTTTATGCTGATGGGCGGGATGTAAATTGCCAACTGCCTCTCTGGAGGAGTACATTGTGTTCCCTAAAACAAGTAAAGAACAGAGCTACAGAGCCAAGGGCACTTCCAGTCTAGGGAATATACCTCGGGAAAACTGAAAATCAATAAGACAGAGCCACCCCAAAACTTAGGGCTGCACTGCTTACAAGGACCTCAACTTGGGTACACCTTAAATATCCCAGGAAATATAAAACTGGTTCAAAAAATTGTGGTACTTACGTACGATGGAATATCCCTCAGCCATGAAATCAATGTCATAAGACCAGTAACAGCAAAATGGGTGGATTCTGGTACGATGATTCTAAGTGAAATAAGTCACACAGAAAAAGAAACTTATCATAAGATATCACTTATGAAGATCCTGTAAACATGGCTACACTTGAACTGACTTAGGAAAGAGAACATTGTCTCACATTTAGAAAACACTCTTATGTCTGCTTAAGGGGGAAGGAGAGGTGGGGTGATGAATAAAATCAGAGTTTGATATAAGCACAGGTACCGTTCCAAAAACCAACTATGGAATAGACAAGACATACACCTTCCTCAGTGAAAGGGACTCAAAACCCCATATTTCCCACAGAGGAATATATCTGTCTAGTAAGAATCTTAAAACCTATGTATTGATATGTCACCGTAAGGGAATCAAGTGTGCCTAGACTGGCATAAACATGGCAGCGAGAATCAGCTCAACCCCACTATAAAAAGGAATTTCAAAAACAAAACAAAAAAATTGGGAAATTCTTTACAATTCCTTCAGGGTCTCTGATGAAACCTGGAATGACCCTATCTACAATGACAGCTGGATGTGGCATAAGGAGGGACACTTGGGACTGAGACGATTGGTGAGATTGGGAGTGCAAATGCAGACCCTTCAAAGAACAAATGCCTGGCACCCATTACATGGGTCCCAACTCTCCAGGTTGAAGGAAATATTACTACAGCTATAACATGTACGGGAAACCTAGAGAACGGACCCACTGTGAATACGAAAGGTTTTTAAAACTCAACGAATAGGTCATCTCCTGGTGCTCCGGTTTGATTTTCCATCTGCTTTACTATCAACCTCCCAACTTGGAGAGACAGCCCCTTTAACCTCCTGGTTCGCACAGGTTGCCAATTTGGCAGAGGATGAAAGGGAACAGGGAGAACCAATGAGAGAGTAGCTGTTAGGCATTTGGACGGGCACATATCACTCCAACTTCCCGGCAGGAAAAAGAATTAACCAAAGTCTCAGCCCCCCACCGGGAACCAGCATAGGTCCTGAACCAAAATGTTGGACTTGCGGTCAGCTCACCAAAATCGAGTTGAAAAATGGAGCTCAGGGGCACAGCAATTCACAAACTGGCCGAGTAATAAAGGACAACTATCATCCAAAAATCTGTTGAGGGAAGGCAACGTGGCAGATTTGAAAGCGAGGCAGGATAGCAGGAAACAGATTTCAAGAGGTACGTTGGAATCGCCTTCAAAGCACACAAGAGGGGCACAACTTCGACAATGATGCAATTGGCCAAAAAGTGTGTATGCGTTTTCTCCTGAATATATTCAGGAGAAAACGCATACGCCCTTTTTGGCCAAACAAGCAAGCGGGCAATGCAAATCTGCACTACAAAGAAGTATCACTTCCCACCTGTCAAAAGGGACATCCACAAAATGTGTAAAAACCAGAAAGGCAAGGGAGGCCCTGGAGAACAGGGAGCCTTGTTATGCTGATTGGCCGGGATGTAAATTGCCAACTGCCTCTCTGGAGGAGTGTATTGTGTTCCCTAAAACAAGTAAAGAACAGAGCTACAGAGCCAAGGGCACTTCCAGTCTAGGGAATATACCTTGGGAAAATTGAAAATCAATAAGACAGAGCCACCCCAAAATTTAGGGCTGCACTGCTTACAAGGACCTCAACTTGGGTACACCTTACATATCACAGGAAATATAAAAATGGTTCAAAAAATTGTGGTACTTATGTACGATGGAATATCCCTCAGCCATGAAATCAATGTCATAAGACCAGTAGCAGCAAAATGGGTGGATTCAGGTACGATGATTCTAAGTGAAATAAGTCACACAGAAAAAGAAACTTATCATAAGATATAACATATGAAGATCCTGTAAACATGGCTACACTTGAACTGAGTTAGGAAAGAGAGCTGTGTCTCACATTTAGAAAACACCCTTATGCCTGCTTAAGGGGGAAGGAGAGGTGGGGTGTTGCATAAAACCAGAGATTGATATAAGCACAGGTACTGTTCCAAAAACCAACTATGGAATAGACAAGACCTACACCTTCCTCAGTGAAAGGGATTCAAAACCCCATATTTCCCGCAGAGGAATATATCTGACTAGTAAGAATCTTAAAACCTATGTATTGATATGTCTCCGAAAGGGAATCAAGTGTGTCTAGACTGGCATAAACATGGCAGCGAGAATCAGCTCAAACCCACTATAAAAAGGAATTGCAAAAACAAAACAAAAAAACTGGGAAATTCTTTGCAATTCGTTCAGGGTCTCTGATGAAACCTGGAATGACCCTATCTACAATGACAGCTGGATGTGGCATAAGGAGGGAAACTTGGTACTGAGAGGATTGGTGAGATTGGGTGAGCAAATGGAGACCCTTTAAAGCAATAATGCATGGCACCCATTCCATGGGTCCGAACTCTCCAGGTTGAAGGGAATATTACTACAGATATAACATGTATGGGAAACCAAGAGAACGGACACACTGTGAATAAGAAAGGTTTCTAAAACTCAATGAATAGTCCCTCTCCTGGTGCTCTGGTTTCACTTTCCATCTTCTTTACTATCAACCTCCCAACTTGGAGAGACAGCCCTTTTAACCTCCTGGTTCGCTCAGGTTGCCAATTTGGCAGAGGATGAAAGGGAAGAGGGAGAACCAATGAGAGAGTAGCTGTTAGGCATTTGGACGGGCACATATCACTGTAATTTCCGGGCAGGAAGAAGAATTAACCAAAGTCTCAGCCACCCACCGGGAACAACTATAGGTCCTGAACCAAAATTTTGGACTTGCGGTCAGCTCACCAAAAACGAGTTGAAAAATGGAGCTCAGGGGCACAGCAATTCACAAACTGGCCGAGTAATAAAGAACAACTATCGTCCAAAAATCTGTTGAGGGAAGGCAACGAGGCGGACTTGAAAGCGAGGCAGAAGAGCAGGAAACAGATTTCAAGTGGTACGTTGGAATCGCCTTTAAAGCACAGGAAGAGGGGCACAACTTCGACAATGATGCACTTGGGAACAAGGGCGTATGCGTATTCTCCTGAATATATTCAGGAGAGAACGCATACGCCCTTGTTGGCCAAGCAAACAAGCGGGCAATGCAAATCTGCACTGCAAAGAAGTATCACTTCCCACCGGTCAAAAGGGACATCCACAAAATGTGTAAAAACCAGAAAGGCAAGACATGCCCTGGAGAACAGGGAGCCTTGTTATGCTGATGGGCGGGATGTAAATTGCCAACTGCCTCTCTGGAGGAGTACATTGTGTTCCCTAAAACAAGTAAAGAACAGAGCTACAGAGCCAAGGGCACTTCCAGTCTAGGGAATATACCTTGGGAAACCTGAAAATCAATAAGACAGAGCCACCCCAAAATTTAGGGCTGCACTGCTTACAAGGACCTCAACTAGGGTACAACTTAAATATCCCAAGAAATATAAAAATGGTTCAAAAAATTGTGATACTTACGTACGATGGATTATCCCTCAGCCATGAAATCAATGTCATAAGACCAGTGGTAGTGAAAAGGGTGGATTCAGGTACAATGATTCTAAGTGAAATAAGTCACACAGAAAAAGAAACTTATCATAAGATATCACTTATGAAGATCCTGTAAACATGGCTACACTTGAACTGAGTTAGGAAAGAGAACAGTGTCTCACATTTAGAAAACACTCTTATGCCTGCTTAAGGGGGAAGCAGAGGTGGGGTGATGCATAAAACCAGAGTTTGATAAAAGCACAGGTACCGTTCCAAAAACCAACTATGGAATAGACAAGACCTACACCTTCCTCAGTGAAAGGGACTCAAAACCCCATATTTCCCGCAGAGGAATATATCTGACTAGTAAGAATCTTAAAACCTATGTATTGATATGTCTCCGTAAGGGAATCAAGTGTGTCTAGACTGGCATAAACATGGCAGCGAGAATCAGCTCAAACCCACTATAAAAAGGAATTTCAAAAACAAAACAAAAAAAACTGGGAAATTCTTTACAATTCCTTCAGCGTCTCTGATGAAACCTGTAATGACCCTATCTACAATGACAGCTAGATGTGGCATATGGCTGGACATTTGGGACTGAGAGGATTGGTGAGATTGGGTGAGCAAATGCAGACCCTTTAAAGCAATAATGCATGGCACCCATTCCATGGGTCCCAACTCTCCAGGTTGATGGGAATATTACTACAGTTATAACATGTACGGGAAACCTAGAGAACGGACACACTGTGAATACGAAAGGTTTCTAAAACTCAACGAATAGTCCCTCTCCTAGTGCTCCGGTTTGACTTTCCATCTGCTTTACTATCAACCTCCCAACTTGGAGAGACAGCCCCTTTAACCTCCTGGTTCTCACAGGATTCCACTTTGGCAGAGGATGAAAGGGAAGAGGGAGAACCAATGAGAGAGTAGCTGTTAGGCATTTGAACGGGCACATATCACTGTAATTTCCCGGCAGGAAGAAGAATTAACCAAACTCTCAGCCCCCCACCGGGAACCAGCATAGGTCCTGTACCAAAATTTTGGACTTGCGGTCAGCTCACCAAAAACGAGTTGAAAAATGGAGCTCAGGGCTACAGCAATTCACAAACTGGCTGAGTAATAAAGGACAACTATCGTCCAAAAATCTGTTGAGGGAAGGCAACTAGGCGGACTTGAAAGCGAGGAAGAATAGCAGGAAACAGATTTCAAGAGGTACGTTGGAATCGCCTTTAAGCACAGGAAGAGGGGCACAACTTCGACAATGATGCACTTGGCCAAAAAGGGCGTATGCGTTTTCTCCTGAATATATTCAGGAGAAAACGCATACGCCCTTTTTGGCCAAGCAAGCAAGCGGGCAATGCAAATCTGCACTACAAAGAAGTACCACTTCCCACCGGTCAAAAGGGACATCCACAAAATGTGTAAAAACCAGAAAGGCAAGACAGGCCCTGGAGAACAGGGAGCCTTGTTATGCTGATGGGCGGGATGTAAATTGCCAACTGCCTCTCTGGAGGAGTACATTGTGTTCCCTAAAACAAGTAAAGAACAGAGCTACAGAGCCAAGGGCACTTCCAGTCTAGGGAATATACCTTGGGAAAACTGAAAATCAAAAAGACACATCCACCCCAAAATTTAGGGCTGCACTGCTTACAAGGACCTCAACTTGGGTACACCTTAAATATCCCAGGAAATATAAAAATGGTTCAAAAAATTGTGGTACTTACGTACGATGGAATATCCCTCAGCCATGAAATCAATGTCATAAGACCAGTAGCAGCAAAATGGGTGGATTCAGGTACGATGATTCTAAGTGAAATAAGTCACACAGAAAAAGAAACTTATCATAAGATATCACTTATGAAGATCCTGTAAACATGGCTACACTTGAACTGAGTTAGGAAAGAGAATAGTGTCTCACATTTAGAAAACACTCTTATGCCTGCTTAAGGGGGAAGGAGAGGTGGGGTGATGCATAAAACCAGAGTTTGATATAAGCACAGGTACCGTTCCAAAAACCAACTATGGAATAGACAAGACCTACACCTTCCTCAGTGAAAGGGACTCAAAACCCCATATTTCCCGCAGAGGAATATATCTGACTAGTAAGAATCTTAAAACCTATGTATTGATATGTCTCCGTAAGGGAATCAAGTGTGTCTAGACTGGCATAAACATGGCAGCGAGAATCAGCTCAAACCCACTATAAAAAGGAATTTCAAAAACAAAACAAAAAAACTGGGAAATTCTTTACAATTCCTTCAGGTTCTATGATAAAACCTGGAATGACCCTATCTACAACGACAGCTGGATGTGGCATAAGGAGGAACACTTGGGACTGAGATGATTGGTGAGATTGGGTGAGCAAATGCAGACCATTTAAAGCAATAATGCATGGCACCCATTCCATGGGTCCCAACTCTCCAGGTTGAAGGGAATATTACTACAGCTATAACATGTACGGGAAACCTAGAGAACGGACACACTGTGAATACAAACAATTTCTAAAACTCAACGAATAGTCCCTCTCCTGGTGCTCCGGTTTGACTTTCCATCTGCTTTACTATCAACCTCCCAACTTGGAGAGACAGCCCCTTTAACCTCCTGGTTCTCACAGGTTGCCAATTTGGCAGAGGATGAAAGGGAAGAGGGAGAACCAATGAGAGAGTAGCTGTTAGGCATTTGGACGGGCATATATCACTCTAATTTCCCGGCAGGAAGAAGAATTAAGCAAAGTCTCAGCCCCCCACTGGCAACCAGCATAGGTCCAGAACCAAAATTTTGGACATGCGGTCAGCTCACAAAAAACTAGTTGAGTAATGGAGCTCAAGGCCACAGCAATTCACAAACTGGCAGAGTAATAAAGGACAAGTATCATCCAAAAATCTGTTAAGGGAAGGCAACGAGGCGGATTTGAAAGCGAGGCAGAATAGCAGGAAACAGATTTCAAGAGGTACGTTGGAATCGCCTTTAAAGCACAGGAAGAGGGGCACAACTTGGACAATGAAGCACTTGACCAAAAAGTGCGTATGCGTTTTCTCCTGAATATATTCAGGAGAAAACGCATACGCCCTTTTTGGCCAAGCAAGCAAGCGGGCAATGCAAATCTGCACTACAAAGAAGTATCACTTCCCACCGGTCAAAAGGGACATCCACAAAATGTGTAAAAACCAGAAAGGCAAGACAGGCCCTGGAGAACAGGGAGCCTTGTTATGCAGATGGGCGGGATGTAAATTACCAACTGCCTCTCTGGAGGAGTGCATTGTGTTCCCTAAAACAAGTAAACAACAGAGCTACAGAGCCAAGGGCACTTCCAGCCTAGGGAATATACCTTGGGAAACCTGAAAATCAATAAGACAGAGCCACCCCAAAATTTAGGGCTGCACTGCTTACAAGGACCTCAACTTGGGTACACCTTAAATATCCCAGGAAATATAAAAATGGTTCAAAAATTGTGGTAGTTACGTACGATGGAATATACCTCAGCCATGATATCAATGTCATAAGACCAGTAGCAGCAAAATGGGTGGATTCAGGTATGATGATTCTAAGTGAAATAAGTCACACAGAAAAAGAAACTTATCATAAGATATCACTTATGAAGATCCTGTAAACATGGCTACATTTGAACTGAGTTAGGAAAGAGAACAGTGTCTCACATTTAGAAAACACTCTTATGCCTGCTTAAGGGGGAAGGAGAGGTGGGGTGATGCATAAAACCAGAGTTTGATATAAGCACAGGTACCTTTCCAAAAACCAACTATGGAATAGACAAGATCTACACCTTCCTCAGTGAAAGGGATTCAAAACCCCATATTTCCCGCAGAGGAATATATCTGACTAGTAAGAATCTTAAAACCTATGTATTGATATGTCTCCGTAAGGGAATCAAGTGTGTCTAGACTGGCATAAACATGGCAGCGAGAATCAGCTCAAACCCTCGATAAAAAGGATTTTCAAAAACAAAACAAAAAAACTGGGAAATTCTTTACAATTCCTTCAGGGTCTCTGATGAAACCTGGAATGACCCTATCTACAACGACAGCTGGATGTGGCATAAGGTTGGACACTTGGGACTGAGAGGATTGGTGAGATTGGGTGAGCAAATGCAGACCCTTTAAAGCAATAATGCATGGCACCCATTCCATGGGTCCCAACTCTCCAGGTTGAAGGGAATATTACTACAGCTATAACATGTACGGGAAACCTAGACAACGGACACACTGTGAATACGAAAGGTTTCTAAAACTCAACGAATAGTCCGTCTCCTGGTGCTCCGGTTTGACTTTACACCTGCTTTACTATCATCCTCCCAACTTGGAGAGACAGCCCCTTTAACCTCCTGGTTCGCAAAGGTTGCCAATTTGTCAGAGGATGAAAGGGAAGAGGGAGAACCATAGAGAGAGTAGCTGTTAGGCATTTGGACGGGCACATATCACTGTAATTTCCCGGCAGGAAAAAGAATTAACCAAAGTCTCAGCCACCCACCGGGAACCAGTATAGGTCCTGAACCAAAATTTTGGACTTGCGGTCAGCTCACCAAAAACGAGTTGAAAAAAGAGCTCAGGGTCACAGCAATGCACAAACTGGCAGAGTAATAAAGGACAACTATCGTCCAAAAATCTGTTGAGGGAAGGCAATGAGGCGGACTTGAAAGCGAGGCAGAATAGCAGGAAACAGATTTCAAGAGGTACGTTGGAATCGCCTTTAAAGCACAGGAAGAGGGGCACAACTTCGACAATGATGCACTTGGCCAAAAAGGGCGTATGCGTTTTTTCCTGAATATATTCAGGAGAAAACGCATACGCCCTTTTTGGCCAAGCAAGCAAGCGGGCAAGGCAAATCTGCACTACAAAGAAGTATCACTTCCCACCGGTCAAAAGGGACATCCACAAAATGTGTAAAATCCAGAAAGGCAAGACAGGCCCTGGAGAACAGGGAGCCTTGTTATGCTGATGGGCGGGATGTAAATTGCCAACTGCCTCTCTGGAGGAGTGCATTGTGTTCCCTAAAACAAGTAAACAACAGAGCTACAGAGCCAAGGGCACTTCCAGTCTAGGGAATATACCTTGGGAAAACTGAAAATCAAAAAGACACATCCACCCCAAAATTTAGGGCTGCACTGCTTACAAGGACCTCAACTTGGGTACACCTTAAATATCCCAGGAAATATAAAAATGGTTCAAAAAATTGTGGTACTTACGTACGATGGAATATCCCTCAGCCATGAAATCAATGTCATAAGACCAGTAGCAGCAAAATGGGTGGATTCAGGTACGATGATTCTAAGTGAAATAAGTCACACAGAAAAAGAAACTTATCATAAGATATCACTTATGAAGATCCTGTAAACATGGCTACACTTGAACTGAGTTAGGAAAGAGAACAGTGTCTCACATTTAGAAAACACTCTTATGCCTGCTTAAGGGGGAAGGAGAGGTGGGGTGATGCATAAAACCAGAGTTTGATATAAGCACAGGTACCGTTCCAAAAACCAACTATGGAATAGACAAGACCTACACCTTCCTCAGTGAAAGGGACTCAAAACCCCATATTTCCCGCAGAGGAATATATCTGACTAGTAAGAATCTTAAAACCTATGTATTGATATGTCTCCGTAAGGGAATCAAGTGTGTCTAGACTGGGATAAATATGGCAGCGAGAATCAGCTCAAACCCACTATAAAAAGGAATTTCAAAAACAAAACAAAAAAACTGGGAAATTCTTTACAATTCCTTCAGGGTCTCTGATGAAACCTGGAATGACCTTATGTACTACGACAGCTGGATGAGGCATAAGGCTAGACACTTGGGACTGAGAGGATTGGTGAGATTGGGTGAGCAAATGCAGACCCTTTAAAGCACAAATGCCTGGCACCCATTCCATGGGTCCCAACTCTCCAGGATGAAGGGAATATTACTACAGCTATAACATGTACGGGAAACCTAGAGAACGGACACTCTGTGAATACGAAAGGTTTCTAGAACTCAACGAATAGTCCCTCTTCTGGTGCTCGGGTTTGACTTTCCATCTTCTTTACTATCAACCTCCCAACTTGGAGAGACAGCCCCTTTAACCTCCTGGTTCGCACAGGTTGCCAATTTGGCAGAGGATGAAAGGGAAGAGGGAGAACCAATGAGAGAGTAGCTGTTAGGCATTTGGATGGGCACATATCACTCTAACTTCCCGGCAGGAAGAAGAATTAACCAAAGTCTCAGCCACCCACCGGGAACCAGCATAGGTCCTGAACCAAAATTTTGGACTTGCGGTCAGCTCACAAAAAACGTGTTGCAAAATGGATCTCAAGGGCACATCAATTCACAAACTGGCAGAGTAATAAAGGACAACTCTCGTCCAAAAATCTGTTTAGGGAAAGCAACGAGGAGGACTTTAAAGCGAGGCAGAATAGCAGGAAACAGATTTCAAGAAGTACGTTGGAATCACCTTTAAAGCACAGGAAGAGGGTCAAAGCTTCGACAGTGATGCACTTGGCCAAAAGGGCGTATACGTTTTCTCGTGAATATATTCAGGAGAAAATGCATACACCCTTTTTGGCCAAGCAAGCCAGCGGGCAATGCAAATCTGCACTACAAAGAAGTATCACTTCCCCCCAGTCAAAAGGGACATCCACAAAATGTGTAAAAACCAGAAAGGCAAGACAGGCCCTGGAGAACAGGGAGCCTTGTTATGCTGATGGGCGGGATGTAAATTGCCAACTGCCTCTCTGGAGGAGTGCATTGTGCTCCATAAAACAAGTAAACAACAGAGCTACAGAGCCAAGGGCACTTCCAGTCTAGGGAATATACCTTGGAAAAACTGAAAATCGATAAGACAGAGCCACCACAAAATTTAGGGCTGCACTGCTTACAAGGACCTCAACTTGGGTACACCTTAAATATCCCAGGAAATATAAAAATGGTTCAAAAAATTGTGGTACTTACGTACGATGGAATATCCCTCAGCCATGAAATCAATGTCATAAGACCAGTAGCAGCAAAATGGGTGGATTCAGGTACGATGATTCTAAGTGAAATAAGTCAGACAGAAAAAGAAACTTATCATAAGATATCACTTATGAAAATCCTGTAAACATGGCTACACTTGAACAGAATTAGGAAAGAGAACAGTGTCTCGCATTTAGAAAAAACTCTTTTGCCTGCTTAAGCGGGAAGGAGAGGTGGGGTATGCATAAAGCCAGGGTTTGATATAAGCACAGGTACCGTTCCAAAACCCAACTATGGAATAGACAAGACCTACACCTTCCTCAGTGAAAGGGACTCAAAACCAAATATTTGCCGCAGAGGAATATATCTGACTAGTAAGAATCTTAAAACCTATGTATTGATATGTCTCCGTAAGGGAATCAAGTGTGTCTAGACTGGCATAAACATGGCAGCGAGATTCAGCTCAAACCCACTATAAAAAGGAATTTCAAAACAAAAACAAAAAAACTGGGAAATTCTTTACAATTCCTTCAGGGTAAATGATGAAACCTGGAATGACCCTATCTACAACGACAGCTGGATGTGTCATAAGGCTGGACACTTGGGACTGAGGGGATTGGTGAGATTGGGTGAGCAAATGCAGACCCTTTAAAGCAATAATGCATGGCACACATTCCATGGGTCCCAACTCTCCAGGTTGAAGGGAATATTACTACAGTTATAACATGTACGGGAAACCTAGAGAACGGACACACTGTGAATACGAAAGGTTTCTAAAACTCAACGAATAGTCCCTATCCTGGTGCTCCGGTTTGACTTTCCACCTGCTTTACTATCAACCTCCCAACTTGGAGAGAGAGCCCTTTTAACCTCCTGGTTCGCACAGGTTGCCAATTTGTCAGAGGATGAAAGGGAAGAGGGAGAACCAATGAGAGAGTAGCTGTTAGGCATTTGGACGGGCACATATCACTGTAATTTCCCAGCAGGAAGAAGAATTAACCAAAGTCTCAGCCCCCCACCGGGAACCAGCATAGGTCCTGAACCAAAATTTTGGACTTGCGGTCAGCTCACCAAAAACGAGTTGAAAAATGGAGCTCAGGGGCACAGGAATACACAAACTGGCCGAGTAATAAAGGACAACTATCGTCCAAAAATCTGTTGAGGGAAGGCAACGAGGCGGACTTGAAAGCGAGGCAGAATAGCAGGAAACAGATTTCAAGAGGTACGCTGGAATCGCCTTTAAAGCACAGGAAGACGGGCACAACTTCGACAATGATGCACTTGGCCAAAAAGGGTGTATGCGTTTTCTCCTGAATATATTCAGGAGAAAACGCATACGCCCTTTTTGGCCAAGCAAGCAAGCGGGCAATGCAAATCTGCACTACAAAGAAGTATCACTTCCCACCGGTCAAAGGGGACATCCACAAAATGTGTAAAAACCAGACTGGCAAGACAGGCCCTGGAGAACAGGGAGCATTGTTATGCTGATGGGCGGGATGTAAATTGCCAACTGCCTCTCTGGAGGAGTGCATTGTGTTCCCTAAAACAAGTAAAGAACAGAGCTACAGAGGCAAGGGCACTTCCAGTCTAGGGAATATACCTTTGGAAAACTGAAAATCAATAAGACAGAGCCACCCCAAAATTTAGGGCTGCACTGCTTACAAGGACCTCAACTTGGGTACACCTTAAATATCCCAGGAAATATAAAATTGGTTCAAAAAATTGTGGTACTTACGTACGATGGAATATCCCTCAGCCATGAAATCAATGTCATAAGACCAGTAGCAGCAAAATGGGTGGATTCAGGTACGATGATTCTAAGTGAAATAAGTCACAGAGAAAAAGAAACTTATCATAAGTTTTTACTTATGAAGATCCTGTAAACATGGCTACACTTGAACTGAGTTAGGAAAGAGAACAGTGTCTCACATTTAGAAAACACTCTTATGCCTGCTTAAGGGGGAAGGAGAGGTGGGGTGATGCATAAAACCAGAGTTTGATATAAGAACAGGTACCGTTCCAAAAACCAACTATGGAATAGACAAGACCTACCCCTTCCTCAGTGAAAGGGACTCAAACCCCCATATTTCCCGCAGAGGAATATATCTGACTAGTAAGAATCTTAAAACCTATGTATTGATATGTCTCCATAAGGGAATCAAGTGTGTCTAGACTGGCATAAACATGGCAGCGAGAATCAGCTCAAACCCACTATAAAAATGAATTTCAGAAACAAAACAAAAAAACTGGGAAATTCTTTACAATTCCTTCAGGGTCTCTGATGAAACCTGGAATAACCCTATCTACAATGACAGCTGGATGTGGCATAAGGCTGGACACTTGGGACTGAGAGGATTGGTGAGATTGGGTGAGCAAATGCAGACCCTTTAAAGCAATAATGCATGGCACACATTCCATGGGTCCCAACTCTCCAGGTTGAAGGGAATATTACTACAGTTATAACATGTACGGGAAACCTAGATAACGGACACACTGTGAATACGAAAGGTTTCTAAAACTCAACGAATAGTCCCTCTCCTGGTGCTACTGTTTGACTTTCCATCTGCTTTACTATCAACCACCCAACCTGGAGAGACAGCCCCTTTAACCTCCTGGTTCGCACAGGTTGCCAATTTGGCAGAGGATGAAAGGGAAGAGGGAGAACCAATGAGAGAGTAGCTGTTAGGCATTTGGACGGGCACATATCACTGTAATTTCCCGGCAGGAAAAAGAATTAACCAAAGTCTCAGCCACCCACCGGGAACCAGTATAGGTCCTGAACCAAAATTTTGGACTTGCGGTCAGCTCACCAAAAACGAGTTGAAAAATGGAGCTCAGGGGCACAGCAATTCACAAACTGGCCAAGTAATAAAGTTCAACTATCGTCCAAAAATCTGTTGAGGGAAGGCAACGAGGCGGACTTGAAAGCGAGGCAGAATAGCAGGAAACAGATTTCAAGAGGTACGTTGGAATCCCCTTTAAAGCACTGGAAGAGGGGCACAACTTCGACAATGGTGCACTTGGCCAAAAAGTGCGTATGCGTTTTCTACTGAATATATTCAGGAGAAAACGCATACGCCCTTTTTGGCCAAGCAAGCAAGCGCCAATGCAAATCTGCACTACAAAGAAGTATCACCTCCCACCGGTCAAAAGGGACATCCACAAATGTGTAAAAACCAGAAAGGCAAGACAGGCCTTGGAGTACAGGGAGCCTTTTTATGCTGACGGGCGGGATGTAAATTGCCAACTGCCTCTCTGGAGGAGTACATTGTGTTCCCTAAAACAAGTAAAGAACAGAGCTACAGAGCCAAGGGCACTTCCAGTCTAGGGAATAAACCTTGGGAAAACTGAAAATCTATAAGACAGAGCCACCCCAAAATTTAGGGCTGCACTGCTTACAAGGACCTCAACTTGGGTACACCTTAAATATCCCAGGAAATATAAAAATGGTTCAAAAAACTATGGTACTTATGTACGATGGAATATCCCTCAGCCATGAAATCAATGTCATAAGACCAGTAGCAGCAAAATGGGTGGATTCAGGTACGATGATTCTAAGTGAAATAAGTCACACAGAAAAAGAAACTTATCATAAGATATCACTTATGAAGATCTTGTAAACATGGCTACACTTGAACTGAGTTAGGAAAGAGAACAGTGTCTCACATTTAGAAAACACTCTTATGCCTGCTTAAGGGGGAAGGAGAGGTGGGGTGATGCATAAAACCAGAGTTTGATATAAGCACAAGTACCATTCCAAAAACCAACTATGGAATAGACAAGACCTACACCTTCCTCAGTGAAAGGGACTCAAAACCCCATATTTCCCGCAGAGGAATATATCTGACTAGTAAGAATCTTGAAACCTATGTATTGATATGTCTCTGTAAGGGAATCAAGTGTGTCTAGACTGGCATAAACATGGCAGGGAGAATCAGCTCAAACCCACTATAAAAAGGACTTTCAAAAACAAAACAAAAAAACTGGGAAATTCTTTACAATTCCTTCAGGGTCAATGATGAAACCTGGAATGACCCTATCTACAACGACAGCTGGATATGGCATAAGGCTGGACACTTGGGACTGAGGGGATTGGTGAGATTCGGTGAGCAAATGCAGACCCTTTAAAGCAATAATGCATGGCACCAATTCCATGGCTCCCAACTCTCCAGGTTGAAGGGAATATTACTACAGTTATAACATGTACGGGAAACCTAGAGAACGGACACACTGTGAATACGAAAGGTTTCTAAAACTCAAAGAATAATCTCTCTCCTGGTGCTCCGGTTTGACTTTCCACCTGCTTTAGTATCAACCTCCCAACTTGGAGAGACAGCCCCTTTAACCTCCTGGTTCGCACAGGTTGCCAATTAGGCAGAGGATGAAAGAGAAGAGGGAGAACCAATGAGAGAGTAGCTGTTAGGCATTTGGACGGGCACATATCACTGTAATTTCCCAGCAGGAAGAAGAATTAACCAAAGTCTCAGCCACCCACCGGGAACCAGCATAGGTCCTGAACCAAAATTTTGGACTTGCGGTCAGCTCACCAAAAACGAGTTGAAAAATGGAGCTCAGGGGCACAGCAATTCACAAACTGGCCAAGTAATAAAGGACAACTATCGTCCAAAAATCTGTTGAGGGAAGGCAACGAGGCGGACTTGAAAGCGAGGCAGAATAGCAGGAAACAGATTTCAAGAGGTACGTTGGAATCACCTTTAAAGCACAGGAAGAGAGGCACAACTTCGACAATGATGCACTTGGCCAAAAAGGGCGTATGCGTTTTCTCCTGAATATATTCAGGAGAAAACGCATACGCCCTTTTTGGCCAAGCAAGCAAGCGCGCAATGCAAATCTGCACTAGAAAGAAGTATCACTTCCCACCGGTCAAAAGGGACATCCACAAAATGTGTAAAAACCAGAAAGGCAAGACAGGCCCTGGAGAACAGGGAGCCTTGTTATGCTGATGGGCGGGATGTAAATTGCCAACTGCCTCTCTGGAGGAGTACATTGTGTTCCCTAAAGCAAGTAAAGAACAGAGCTACAGCGCCAAGGGCACTTCCAGTCTAGGGAATAAACCTTGGGAAAACTGAAGATCAATAAGACAGAGCCACCCCAAAATTTAGGGCTGCACTGCTTACAAGGACCTCAACTTGGGTACACCTTAAATATCCCAGGAAATATAAAAATGGTTCAAAAAATTGTGGTACTTACGTACGATGGAATATCCCTCGGCCATGAAATCAATGTCATAAGACCAGTAGCAGCAAAATGGGTGGATTCAGGTACGATGATTCTAAGTGAAATAAGTCACAGAGAAAAAGAAACTTATCATAAGATATCACTTATGAAGATCCTGTAAACATGGCTACACTTGAACTGAGTTAGGAAAGAGAACAGTGTCTCACATTTAGAAAACACTCTTATGCCTGCTTAAGGGGGAAGGAGAGGTGGGGTGATGCATAAAACCAGAGTTTGATATAAGCACAGGTACCATTCCAAAAACCAACTATGGAATAGACAAGACCTACACCTTCCTCAGTGAAAGGGACTCAAAACCCCATATTTGCCGCAGAGGAATATATCTGACTAGTAAGAATCTTAAAACCTATGTATTGATATGTCTCCGTAAGGGAATCAAGTGTGTCTAGACTGGCATAAACATGACAGCGAGAATCAGCTCAAACCCACTATAAAAAGGAATTTCAAAAACAAAACAAAAAAACTGGGAAATTCTTTACAATTCCTTCAGGGTCAATGATGAAACCTGGAATGACCCTATCTACAACGACAGCTGGATATGGCATAAGGCTGGACACTTGGGACTGAGGGGATTGGTGAGATTCGGTGAGCAAATGCAGACCCTTTAAAGCAATAATGCATGGCACCAATTCCATGGCTCCCAACTCTCCAGGTTGAAGGGAATATTACTACAGTTATAACATGTACGGGAAACCTAGAGAACGGACACACTGTGAATACGAAAGGTTTCTAAAACTCAAAGAATAATCTCTCTCCTGGTGCTCCGGTTTGACTTTCCACCTGCTTTAGTATCAACCTCCCAACTTGGAGAGACAGCCCCTTTAACCTCCTGGTTCGCACAGGTTGCCAATTAGGCAGAGGATGAAAGAGAAGAGGGAGAACCAATGAGAGAGTAGCTGTTAGGCATTTGGACGGGCACATATCACTGTAATTTCCCAGCAGGAAGAAGAATTAACCAAAGTCTCAGCCACCCACCGGGAACCAGCATAGGTCCTGAACCAAAATTTTGGACTTGCGGTCAGCTCACCAAAAACGAGTTGAAAAATGGAGCTCAGGGGCACAGCAATTCACAAACTGGCCAAGTAATAAAGGACAACTATCGTCCAAAAATCTGTTGAGGGAAGGCAACGAGGCGGACTTGAAAGCGAGGCAGAATAGCAGGAAACAGATTTCAAGAGGTACGTTGGAATCACCTTTAAAGCACAGGAAGAGAGGCACAACTTCGACAATGATGCACTTGGCCAAAAAGGGCGTATGCGTTTTCTCCTGAATATATTCAGGAGAAAACGCATACGCCCTTTTTGGCCAAGCAAGCAAGCGGGCAATGCAAATCTGCACTAGAAAGAAGTATCACTTCCCACCGGTCAAAAGGGACATCCACAAAATGTGTAAAAACCAGAAAGGCAAGACAGGCCCTGGAGAACAGGGAGCCTTGTTATGCTGATGGGCGGGATGTAAATTGCCAACTGCCTCTCTGGAGGAGTACATTGTGTTCCCTAAAGCAAGTAAAGAACAGAGCTACAGCGCCAAGGGCACTTCCAGTCTAGGGAATAAACCTTGGGAAAACTGAAGATCAATAAGACAGAGCCACCCCAAAATTTAGGGCTGCACTGCTTACAAGGACCTCAACTTGGGTACACCTTAAATATCCCAGGAAATATAAAAATGGTTCAAAAAATTGTGGTACTTACGTACGATGGAATATCCCTCGGCCATGAAATCAATGTCATAAGACCAGTAGCAGCAAAATGGGTGGATTCAGGTACGATGATTCTAAGTGAAATAAGTCACAGAGAAAAAGAAACTTATCATAAGATATCACTTATGAAGATCCTGTAAACATGGCTACACTTGAACTGAGTTAGGAAAGAGAACAGTGTCTCACATTTAGAAAACACTCTTATGCCTGCTTAAGGGGGAAGGAGAGGTGGGGTGTTGCATAAAACCAGAGTTTGATATAAGCACAGGTACCATTCCAAAAACCAACTATGGAATAGACAAGACCTACACCTTCCTCAGTGAAAGGGACTCAAAACCCCATATTTGCCGCAGAGGAATATATCTGACTAGTAAGAATCTTAAAACCTATGTATTGATATGTCTCCGTAAGGGAATCAAGTGTGTCTAGACTGGCATAAACATGACAGCGAGAATCAGCTCAAACCCACTATAAAAAGGAATTTCAAAAACAAAACAAAAAAACTGGGAAATTCTTTACAATTCCTTCAGGGTCTCTGATGAAACCTGGAAAGACCCTATCTACAACGACAGCTGGATGTGGCATAAGGCTGGACACTTGGGACTGAGAGGATTGGTGAGATTGGGTGAACACATGCAGACCTTTTAAAGGAATAATGCATGGCACCCATTCCATGGGTCCCAACTCTCCAGGTTGAAGGGAATATTACTACAGTTATAACGTGTACGGGAAACCTAGAGAACGTACACACTGTGAATACGAAAGGTTTCTAAAACTCAACGAATAGTCCCTCTCCTGGTTCTCCAGTTTGACTTTCCATCTGCTTTACTATCAACCTCCCAACTTGGAGAGACAGCCCCTTTAACCTCCTGGTTCGCACAGGTTGCCAATTTGTCAGAGGATGAAAGGGAAGAGGGAGAACCAATGAGAGAGTAGCTGTTAGGCATTTGGACGGGCACATATCACTGTAATTTCCCGGCAAGAAGAAGAATTAACCAAAGTCTCAGCCCCACACCGGGAACCAGCATAGGTCCTGAACCAAAATTTTGGACTTGCGGTCAGCTCACCTAAAACGAGTTGAAAAATGGAGCTCAGGGGCACAGCAATTCACAAACTGGCCGAGTAATAAAGGACAACTATCTTCCAAAAATCTGTTGAGGGAAGGCAACGAGGCGGACTTGAAAGCGAGGCAGAATAGCAGGAAACAGATTTCAAGAGGTATGTTGGAATCGCCTTTAAAGCACAGGAAGAGGGGCACAACTTCGACAATGATGCACTTGGCCAAATGGGGCGTATGCGTTTTCTCCTGAATATATTCAGGAGAAAACGCATACGCCCCTTTTGGCCAAGCAAGCAAGTGGGCAATGCAAATCTGCACTACAAAGAAGTATCACTTCCCACCGGTCAAAAGGGACATCCACAAAATGTGTAAAAACCGGAAAGGCAAGACAGGCCCTGGAGAACAGGGAGCCTTGTTATGCTGATGGGCGGGATGTAAATTGCCAACTGCCTCTCTGGAGGAGTGCATTGTGTTCCCTAAAACAAGTAAACAACAGAGCTACAGAGTCAAGGGCACTTCCAGTCTAGGGAATATACCTTGGGAAAACTGAAAATCTAAAAGACACAGCCACCCCAAAATTTAGGGCTGCACTGCTTACAAGGACCTCAAATTGGGTACACCATAAATATCCCAGGAAATATAAAAATGGTTCAAAAAATTGTGGTACTTACGTACGATGGAATATCCCTCAGCCATGAAATCAATGTCATAAGACCAGTAGCAGCAAAATGGGTGGATTCAGGTACGATGATTCTAAGTGAAATAAGTCACACAGAAAAAGAAACTTATCATAAGATATCACTTATGAAGATCCTGTAAACATGGCTACACTTGAACTGAGTTAGGAAAGAGAACAGTGTCTCACATTTAGAAAACACTCTTATGCCTGCTTAAGGGGGAAGGAGAGGTGGGGTGATGCATAAAACCAGAGTTTGATATAAGCACAGGTACCATTCCAAAAACCAACTATGGAATAGACAAGACCTACACCTTCCTCAGTAAAACGGACTCAAAACCCCATATTTGCCGCAGAGGAATATATCTGACTAGTAGGAATCTTAAAACCTATGTATTGATATGTCTCCGTAAGGGAATCAAGTGTGTGTAGACTGGCATAAACATGGCAGCGAGAATCAGCTCAAACCAACTATAAAAAGGAATTTCAAAAACAAAACAAAACAACTGGGAAATTCTTTACAATTCCTTCAGCGTCTCTGATGAAACCTGGAATGACCCTATCTACAATGACAGCTGGATGTGGCATAAGGCTGGACACTTGGGACTGAGAGGATTGGTGAGATTGGGTGAACAAATGCAGACCCTTTAAAGCAATAATACATGGCACCCATTCCATGGGTCCCAACTCTCCAGGTTGAAGGGAATATTACTATAGTTATAACATGTACGGGAATCCTAGAGAACGGACACACTGTGAATACGAAAGGTTTCTAAAACTCACCGAATAGTCTCTCTCCTGGTGCTCCGGTTTCACTTTCCATCTGCTCTACTATCAACCTCCCAACTTGGAGAGACAGCCCCTTTAACCTCCTGGTTCGCACAGGTTGCCAATTTGGCAGAGGATGAAAGGGAAGAGGGAGAACCAATGAGAGAGTAGCTGTTAGGCATTTGGACGGGCACATATCACTGTAATTTCCCGGCAGGAAGAAGAATTAACCAAAGTCTCAGCCACCCACCGGGAACCAGTATAGGTCCTGAACCAAAATTTTGGACTTGCGGTCAGCTCACCTAAAACGAGTTGAAAAATGGAGCTCAGGGGCACAGCAATTCACAAACTGGCCGAGTAATAAAGGACAACTATCGTCCAAAAATCTGTTGAGGGAAGGCAACGAGGTGGACTTGAAAGCGAGGCAGAATAGCAGGAAACAGATTTCAAGAGGTATGTTGGAATCGCCTTTAAAGCACAGGAAGAGGGGCACAACTTCGACAATGATGCACTTGGCCAAATGGGGCGTATGCGTTTTCTCCTGAATATATTCAGGAGAAAACGCATACGCCCTTTTTGGCCAAGCAAGCAAGCGGGCAATGCAAATCTGCACTACAAAGAAGTATCACTTCCCACCGGTCAAAAGGGACATCCACAAAATGTGTAAAAACCGGAAAGGCAAGACAGGCCCTGGAGAACAGGGAGCCTTGTTATGCTGATGGGCGGGATGTAAATTGCCAACTGCCTCTCTGGAGGAGTACATTGTGTTCCCTAAAACAAGTAAAGAACAGAGCTACAGAGCCAAGGGCACTTCCAGTCTAGGGAATATACCTTGTGAAAACTGAAAATCAATAAGACAGAGCCACCCCAAATTTAGGGCTGCACTGCTTACAAGGACCTCAACTTGGGTACACCTTAAATATCCCAGGAAATATAAAAATGGTTCAAAAAATTGTGGTACTTACGTACGATGGAATATCCCTCAGCCATGAAATCAATGTCATAAGACCAGTAGCAGCAAAATGGGTGGATTCAGGTACGATGATTCTAAGTGAAATAAGTCACACAGAAAAAGAAACTTATCATAAGATATCACTTATGAAGATCCTGTAAACATGGCTACAATTGAACTGAGTTAGGAAAGAGAACAGTGTCTCACATTGAGAAAACACTCTTATGCCTGCTTAAGGGGGAAGGAGAGGTGGGGTGATGCATAAAACCAGAGTTTGATATAAGCACAGGTACCGTTCCAAAAACCAACTATGGAATAGACAAGACCTACACCTTCCTCAGTGAAAGGGACTCAAAACACCATATTTCCCGCAGAGGAATATATCTGACTAGTAAGAATCTTAAAACCTATGTATTCATATGTCTCCGTAAGGGTATCAAGTGTGTCTAGACTGGGATAAATATGGCAGCGAGAATCAGCTCAAACCCACTATAAAAAGGAATTTCAAAAATAAAGCAAAAAAACTGGGAAATTCTTTACAATTCCTTCAGGGTCTCTGATGAAACCTGAAATGACCCTATCTACAATGACAGCTGGATGTGGCATAAGGCTGGACACTTGGGACTGAGAGGATTGGTGAGATTGGGTGAGCAAATGCAGACCCTTTAAAGCAATAATGCATGGCACACATTCCATGGGTCCCAACTCTCCAGGTTGAAGGGAATATTACTACAGATATAACATGTACGGGAATCCTAGAGAACGGACACACTGTGAATATGAAAGGTCTCTAAAACTCAACGAATAGTCCCTCTCCTGGTGCTCCGGTTTGACTTTCCATCTGCTTTATTATCAACCTCCCAACTTGGAGAGACAGCCCCTTTAACCTCCTGGTTCTCACAGGTTGCCAATTTGGCAGAGGATGAAAGGGAAGAGGGAGAACCAATGAGAGAGTAGCTGTTAGGCATTTGGACGGGCATATATCACTCTAATTTCCCGGCAGGAAGAAGAATTAAGCAAAGTCTCAGCCCCCCACTGGCAACCAGCATAGGTCCAGAACCAAAATTTTGGACATGCGGTCAGCTCACAAAAAAACTAGTTGAGTAATGGAGCTCAAGGCCACAGCAATTCACAAACTGGCAGAGTAATAAAGGACAACTATCATCCAAAAATCTGTTAAGGGAAGGCAACGAGGCGGATTTGAAAGCGAGGCAGAATAGCAGGAAACAGATTTCAAGAGGTACGTTGGAATCGCCTTTAAAGCACAGGAAGAGGGGCACAACTTGGACAATGAAGCACTTGACCAAAAAGTGCGTATGCGTTTTCTCCTGAATATATTCAGGAGAAAACGCATACGCCCTTTTTGGCCAAGCAAGCAAGCGGGCAATGCAAATCTGCACTACAAAGAAGTATCACTTCCCACCGGTCAAAAGGGACATCCACAAAATGTGTAAAAACCAGAAAGGCAAGACAGGCCCTGGAGAACAGGGAGCCTTGTTATGCTGATGGGCGGGATGTAAATTGCCAACTGCCTCTCTGGAGGAGTGCATTCTGTTCCCTAAAACAAGTAAACAACAGAGCTACAGAGCCAAGGGCACTTCCAGTCTAGGGAATATACCTTGGGAAACCTGAAAATCAATAAGACAGATCCACCCCAAAATTTAGGGCTGCACTGCTTACAAGGACCTCAACTTGGGTACACCTTAAATATCCCAGGAAATATAAAAATGGTTCAAAAATTGTGGTAGTTACGTACGATGGAATATACCTCAGCCATGATATCAATGTCATAAGACCAGTAGCAGCAAAATGGGTGGATTCAGGTATGATGATTCTAAGTGAAATAAGTCACACAGAAAAAGAAACTTATCATAAGATATCACTTATGAAGATCCTGTAAACATGGCTACATTTGAACTGAGTTAGGAAAGAGAACAGTGTCTCACATTTAGAAAACACTCTTATGCCTGCTTAAGGGGGAAGGAGAGGTGGGGTGATGCATAAAACCAGAGTTTGATATAAGCACAGGTACCTTTCCAAAAACCAACTATGGAATAGACAAGATCTACACCTTCCTCAGTGAAAGGGATTCAAAACCCCATATTTCCCGCAGAGGAATATATCTGACTAGTAAGAATCTTAAAACCTATGTATTGATATGTCTCCGTAAGGGAATCAAGTGTGTCTAGACTGGCATAAACATGGCAGCGAGAATCAGCTCAAACCCTCGATAAAAAGGATTTTCAAAAACAAAACAAAAAAACTGGGAAATTCTTTACAATTCCTTCAGGGTCTCTGATGAAACCTGGAATGACCCTATCTACAACGACAGCTGGATGTGGCATAAGGTTGGACACTTGGGACTGAGAGGATTGGTGAGATTGGGTGAGCAAATGCAGACCCTTTAAAGCAATAATGCATGGCACCCATTCCATGGGTCCCAACTCTCCAGGTTGAAGGGAATATTACTACAGCTATAACATGTACGGGAAACCTAGACAACGGACACACTGTGAATACGAAAGGTTTCTAAAACTCAACGAATAGTCCGTCTCCTGGTGCTCCGGTTTGACTTTACACCTGCTTTACTATCATCCTCCCAACTTGGAGAGACAGCCCCTTTAACCTCCTGGTTCGCACAGGTTGCCAATTTGTCAGAGGATGAAAGGGAAGAGGGAGAACCAAAGAGAGAGTAGCTGTTAGGCATTTGGACGGGCACATATCACTGTAATTTCCCGGCAGGAAAAAGAATTAACCAAAGTCTCAGCCACCCACCGGGAACCAGTATAGGTCCTGAACCAAAATTTTGGACTTGCGGTCAGCTCACCAAAAACGAGTTGAAAAAAGAGCTCAGGGTCACAGCAATGCACAAACTGGCAGAGTAATAAAGGACAACTATCGTCCAAAAATCTGTTGAGGGAAGGCAATGAGGCGGACTTGAAAGCGAGGCAGAATAGCAGGAAACAGATTTCAAGAGGTACGTTGGAATCGCCTTTAAAGCACAGGAAGAGGGGCACAACTTCGACAATGATGCACTTGGCCAAAAAGGGCGTATGCGTTTTTTCCTGAATATATTCAGGAGAAAACGCATACGCCCTTTTTGGCCAAGCAAGCAAGCGGGCAAGGCAAATCTGCACTACAAAGAAGTATCACTTCCCACCGGTCAAAAGGGACATCCACAAAATGTGTAAAATCCAGAAAGGCAAGACAGGCACTGGAGAACAGGGAGCCTTGTTATGCTGATGGGCGGGATGTAAATTGCCAACTGCCTCTCTGGAGGAGTGCATTGTGTTCCCTAAAACAAGTAAAGAACAGAGCTACAGAGCCAAGGGCACTTCCAGTCTAGGGAATATACCTTGGGAAAACTGAAAATCAATAAGACAGAGCCACCCGAAAATTTAGGGCTGCACTGCTTACAAGGACCTCAACTTTGGTACACCTTAAATATCCCAGGAAATATAAAAATGGTTCAAAAAATTGTGGTTCTTACGTATGATGGAATATCCCTCAGGCATGAAATCAATGTCATAACACCAGTAGCAGCAAAAGGGGTGGATTCAGGTACGATGATTCTAAGTGAAATAAGTCACACAGAAAAAGAAACTTAT
Organism: Hyperoodon ampullatus; assembly: GCF_949752795.1. NCBI lineage: Eukaryota > Metazoa > Chordata > Mammalia > Artiodactyla > Ziphiidae > Hyperoodon > Hyperoodon ampullatus. Next base: position 995,727 of record NW_027640750.1, read on the forward strand.
CATAAGATATCACTTATGAAGATCCTGTAAACATGGCTACACTTGAACTAAGTTAGGAAAGAGAACAGTGTCTCGCATTTAGAAAAAACTCTTATGCCTGCTTAAGGGGGAAGGAGAGGTGGGGTGATGCATAAAACCAGAGTTTGATAAAAGCACAGGTACTGTTCCAAAAACCAACTATGGAATAGACAAGACCTACACCTTCCTCAGTGAAAGGGACTCAAAACCCCATATTTCCCGCAGAGGAATATATCTGACTAGTAAGAATCTTAAAACCTATGTATTGATATGTCTCCGTAAGGGAATCAAGTGTGTGTAGACTGGCATAAACATGGCAGCGAGAATCAGCTCAAACCCACTATAAAAAGGAATTTCAAAAACAAAACAAAAAAACTGGGAAATTCTTTACAATTCCTTCAGGGTCTCTGATGAAACCTGGAATGACCTTATGTACTACGACAGCTGGATGAGGCATAAGGCTAGACACTTGGGACTGAGAGGATTGGTGAGATTGGGTGAGCAAATGCAGACCCTTTAAAGCACAAATGCCTGGCACCCATTCCATGGGTCCCAACTCTCCAGGATGAAGGGAATATTACTACAGCTATAACATGTACGGGAAACCTAGAGAACGGACACTCTGTGAATACGAAAGGTTTCTAAAACTCAACGAATAGTCCCTCTTCTGGTGCTCGGGTTTGACTTTCCATCTTCTTTACTATCAACCTCCCAACTTGGAGAGACAGCCCCTTTAACCTCCTGGTTCGCACAGGTTGCCAATTTGGCAGAGGATGAAAGGGAAGAGGGAGAACCAATGAGAGAGTAGCTGTTAGGCATTTGGATGGGCACATATCACTCTAACTTCCCGGCAGGAAGAAGAATTAACCAAAGTCTCAGCCACCCACCGGGAACCAGCATAGGTCCTGAACCAAAATTTTGGACTTGCGGTCAGCTCACAAAAAACGAGTTGCAAAATGGATCTCAAGGGCACATCAATTCACAAACTGGCAGAGTAATAAAGGACAACTCTCGTCCAAAAATCTGTTTAGGGAAAGCAACGAGGAGGACTTTAAAGCGAGGCAGAATAGCAGGAAACAGATTTCAAGAAGTACGTTGGAATCACCTTTAAAGCACAGGAAGAGGGTCAAAGCTTCGACAGTGATGCACTTGGCCAAAAGGGCGTATACGTTTTCTCGTGAATATATTCAGGAGAAAATGCATACACCCTTTTTGGCCAAGCAAGCCAGCGGGCAATGCAAATCTGCACTACAAAGAAGTATCACTTCCCCCCAGTCAAAAGGGACATCCACAAAATGTGTAAAAACCAGAAAGGCAAGACAGGCCCTGGAGAACAGGGAGCCTTGTTATGCTGATGGGCGGGATGTAAATTGCCAACTGCCTCTCTGGAGGAGTGCATTGTGCTCCATAAAACAAGTAAACAACAGAGCTACAGAGCCAAGGGCACTTCCAGTCTAGGGAATATACCTTGGAAAAACTGAAAATCGATAAGACAGAGCCACCACAAAATTTAGGGCTGCACTGCTTACAAGGACCTCAACTTGGGTACACCTTAAATATCCCAGGAAATATAAAAATGGTTCAAAAAATTGTGGTACTTACGTACGATGGAATATCCCTCAGCCATGAAATCAATGTCATAAGACCAGTAGCAGCAAAATGGGTGGATTCAGGTACGATGATTCTAAGTGAAATAAGTCAGACAGAAAAAGAAACTTATCATAAGATATCACTTATGAAAATCCTGTAAACATGGCTACACTTGAACAGAATTAGGAAAGAGAACAGTGTCTCGCATTTAGAAAAAACTCTTTTGCCTGCTTAAGCGGGAAGGAGAGGTGGGGTATGCATAAAGCCAGGGTTTGATATAAGCACAGGTACCGTTCCAAAACCCAACTATGGAATAGACAAGACCTACACCTTCCTCAGTGAAAGGGACTCAAAACCAAATATTTGCCGCAGAGGAATATATCTGACTAGTAAGAATCTTAAAACCTATGTATTGATATGTCTCCGTAAGGGAATCAAGTGTGTCTAGACTGGCATAAACATGGCAGCGAGATTCAGCTCAAACCCACTATAAAAAGGAATTTCAAAACAAAAACAAAAAAACTGGGAAATTCTTTACAATTCCTTCAGGGTAAATGATGAAACCTGGAATGACCCTATCTACAACGACAGCTGGATGTGTCATAAGGCTGGACACTTGGGACTGAGGGGATTGGTGAGATTGGGTGAGCAAATGCAGACCCTTTAAAGCAATAATGCATGGCACACATTCCATGGGTCCCAACTCTCCAGGTTGAAGGGAATATTACTACAGTTATAACATGTACGGGAAACCTAGAGAACGGACACACTGTGAATACGAAAGGTTTCTAAAACTCAACGAATAGTCCCTCTCCTGGTGCTCCGGTTTGACTTTCCACCTGCTTTACTATCAACCTCCCAACTTGGAGAGAGAGCCCTTTTAACCTCCTGGTTCGCACAGGTTGCCAATTTGTCAGAGGATGAAAGGGAAGAGGGAGAACCAATGAGAGAGTAGCTGTTAGGCATTTGGACGGGCACATATCACTGTAATTTCCCAGCAGGAAGAAGAATTAACCAAAGTCTCAGCCCCCCACCGGGAACCAGCATAGGCCCTGAACCAAAATTTTGGACTTGCGGTCAGCTCACCAAAAACGAGTTGAAAAATGGAGCTCAGGGGCACAGGAATACACAAACTGGCCGAGTAATAAAGGACAACTATCGTCCAAAAATCTGTTGAGGGAAGGCAACGAGGCGGACTTGAAAGCGAGGCAGAATAGCAGGAAACAGATTTCAAGAGGTACGCTGGAATCGCCTTTAAAGCACAGGAAGACGGGCACAACTTCGACAATGATGCACTTGGCCAAAAAGGGTGTATGCGTTTTCTCCTGAATATATTCAGGAGAAAACGCATATGCCCTTTTTGGCCAAGCAAGCAAGCGGGCAATGCAAATCTGCACTACAAAGAAGTATCACTTCCCACCGGTCAAAGGGGACATCCACAAAATGTGTAAAAACCAGACTGGCAAGACAGGCCCTGGAGAACAGGGAGCATTGTTATGCTGATGGGCGGGATGTAAATTGCCAACTGCCTCTCTGGAGGAGTGCATTGTGTTCCCTAAAACAAGTAAAGAACAGAGCTACAGAGGCAAGGGCACTTCCAGTCTAGGGAATATACCTTTGGAAAACTGAAAATCAATAAGACAGAGCCACCCCAAAATTTAGGGCTGCACTGCTTACAAGGACCTCAACTTGGGTACACCTTAAATATCCCAGGAAATATAAAATTGGTTCAAAAAATTGTGGTACTTACGTACGATGGAATATCCCTCAGCCATGAAATCAATGTCATAAGACCAGTAGCAGCAAAATTGGTGGATTCAGGTACGATGATTCTAAGTGAAATAAGTCACAGAGAAAAAGAAACTTATCATAAGTTTTTACTTATGAAGATCCTGTAAACATGGCTACACTTGAACTGAGTTAGGAAAGAGAACAGTGTCTCACATTTAGAAAACACTCTTATGCCTGCTTAAGGGGGAAGGAGAGGTGGGGTGATGCATAAAACCAGAGTTTGATATAAGAACAGGTACCGTTCCAAAAACCAACTATGGAATAGACAAGACCTACCCCTTCCTCAGTGAAAGGGACTCAAACCCCCATATTTCCCGCAGAGGAATATATCTGACTAGTAAGAATCTTAAAACCTATGTATTGATATGTCTCCATAAGGGAATCAAGTGTGTCTAGACTGGCATAAACATGGCAGCGAGAATCAGCTCAAACCCACTATAAAAATGAATTTCAGAAACAAAACAAAAAAACTGGGAAATTCTTTTATTTTTTTTTTTTTTTTTTTTTTTTTTTTTTTTTTTTTTTTTTGCGGTATGTGGGCCTCTCACTGTTGTGGCCTCTCCCGCTGCGGAGCACAGGCTCCGGACACGCAGGCTCAATGGCCATGGCTCATGGGCCAAGCCGCTCCGCGGCATGTGGGATCCTCCCAGACCGGGGCACGAACCCGTGTCCCCTGCATCGGCAGGCGGACTCTCAACCACTGCGCCACCAGGGAAGCCCTGGGAAATTCTTTACAATTCCTTCAGGGTCTCTGATGAAACCTGGAATAACCCTATCTACAATGACAGCTGGATGTGGCATAAGGCTGGACACTTGGGACTGAGAGGATTGGTGAGATTGGGTGAGCAAATGCAGACCCTTTAAAGCAATAATGCATGGCACACATTCCATGGGTCCCAACTCTCCAGGTTGAAGGGAATATTACTACAGTTATAACATGTACGGGAAACCTAGATAACGGACACACTGTGAATACGAAAGGTTTCTAAAACTCAACGAATAGTCCCTCTCCTGGTGCTACTGTTTGACTTTCCATCTGCTTTACTATCAACCTCCCAACCTGGAGAGACAGCCCCTTTAACCTCCTGGTTCGCACAGGTTGCCAATTTGGCAGAGGATGAAAGGGAAGAGGGAGAACCAATGAGAGAGTAGCTGTTAGGCATTTGGACGGGCACATATCACTGTAATTTCCCGGCAGGAAAAAGAATTAACCAAAGTCTCAGCCACCCACCGGGAACCAGTATAGGTCCTGAACCAAAATTTTGGACTTGCGGTCAGCTCACCAAAAACGAGTTGAAAAATGGAGCTCAGGGGCACAGCAATTCACAAACTGGCCAAGTAATAAAGTTCAACTATCGTCCAAAAATCTGTTGAGGGAAGGCAACGAGGCGGACTTGAAAGCGAGGCAGAATAGCAGGAAACAGATTTCAAGAGGTACGTTGGAATCCCCTTTAAAGCACTGGAAGAGGGGCACAACTTCGACAATGGTGCACTTGGCCAAAAAGTGCGTATGCGTTTTCTACTGAATATATTCAGGAGAAAACGCATACGCCCTTTTTGGCCAAGCAAGCAAGCGCCAATGCAAATCTGCACTACAAAGAAGTATCACCTCCCACCGGTCAAAAGGGACATCCACAAATGTGTAAAAACCAGAAAGGCAAGACAGGCCTTGGAGTACAGGGAGCCTTTTTATGCTGACGGGCGGGATGTAAATTGCCAACTGCCTCTCTGGAGGAGTACATTGTGTTCCCTAAAACAAGTAAAGAACAGAGCTACAGAGCCAAGGGCACTTCCAGTCTAGGGAATAAACCTTGGGAAAACTGAAAATCTATAAGACAGAGCCACCCCAAAATTTAGGGCTGCACTGCTTACAAGGACCTCAACTTGGGTACACCTTAAATATCCCAGGAAATATAAAAATGGTTCAAAAAACTATGGTACTTATGTACGATGGAATATCCCTCAGCCATGAAATCAATGTCATAAGACCAGTAGCAGCAAAATGGGTGGATTCAGGTACGATGATTCTAAGTGAAATAAGTCACACAGAAAAAGAAACTTATCATAAGATATCACTTATGAAGATCTTGTAAACATGGCTACACTTGAACTCAGTTAGGAAAGAGAACAGTGTCTCACATTTAGAAAACACTCTTATGCCTGCTTAAGGGGGAAGGAGAGGTGGGGTGATGCATAAAACCAGAGTTTGATATAAGCACAAGTACCATTCCAAAAACCAACTATGGAATAGACAAGACCTACACCTTCCTCAGTGAAAGGGACTCAAAACCCCATATTTCCCGCAGAGGAATATATCTGACTAGTAAGAATCTTGAAACCTATGTATTGATATGTCTCTGTAAGGGAATCAAGTGTGTCTAGACTGGCATAAACATGGCAGCGAGAATCAGCTCAAACCCACTATAAAAAGGACTTTCAAAAACAAAACAAAAAAACTGGGAAATTCTTTACAATTCCTTCAGGGTCAATGATGAAACCTGGAATGACCCTATCTACAACGACAGCTGGATATGGCATAAGGCTGGACACTTGGGACTGAGGGGATTGGTGAGATTCGGTGAGCAAATGCAGACCCTTTAAAGCAATAATGCATGGCACCAATTCCATGGCTCCCAACTCTCCAGGTTGAAGGGAATATTACTACAGTTATAACATGTACGGGAAACCTAGAGAACGGACACACTGTGAATACGAAAGGTTTCTAAAACTCAAAGAATAATCTCTCTCCTGGTGCTCCGGTTTGACTTTCCACCTGCTTTAGTATCAACCTCCCAACTTGGAGAGACAGCCCCTTTAACCTCCTGGTTCGCACAGGTTGCCAATTAGGCAGAGGATGAAAGAGAAGAGGGAGAACCAATGAGATAGTAGCTGTTAGGCATTTGGACGGGCACATATCACTGTAATTTCCCAGCAGGAAGAAGAATTAACCAAAGTCTCAGCCACCCACCGGGAACCAGCATAGGTCCTGAACCAAAATTTTGGACTTGCGGTCAGCTCACCAAAAACGAGTTGAAAAATGGAGCTCAGGGGCACAGCAATTCACAAACTGGCCAAGTAATAAAGGACAACTATCGTCCAAAAATCTGTTGAGGGAAGGCAACGAGGCGGACTTGAAAGCGAGGCAGAATAGCAGGAAACAGATTTCAAGAGGTACGTTGGAATCACCTTTAAAGCACAGGAAGAGAGGCACAACTTCGACAATGATGCACTTGGCCAAAAAGGGCGTATGCGTTTTCTACTGAATATATTCAGGAGAAAACGCATACGCCCTTTTTGGCCAAGCAAGCAAGCGGGCAATGCAAATCTGCACTAGAAAGAAGTATCACTTCCCACCGGTCAAAAGGGACATCCACAAAATATGTAAAAACCGGAAAGGCAAGACAGGCCCTGGAGAACAGGGAGCCTTGTTATGCTGATGGGCGGGATGTAAATTGCCAACTGCCTCTCTGGAGGAGTGCATTTTGTTCCCTAAAACAAGTAAACAACAGAGCTACAGAGTCAAGGGCACTTCCAGTCTAGGGAATATACCTTGGGAAAACTGAAAATCTAAAAGACACAGCCACCCCAAAATTTAGGGCTGCACTGCTTACAAGGACCTCAAATTGGGTACACCATAAATATCCCAGGAAATATAAAAATGGTTCAAAAAATTGTGGTACTTACGTACGATGGAATATCCCTCAGCCATGAAATCAATGTCATAAGACCAGTAGCAGCAAAATGGGTGGATTCAGGTACGATGATTCTAAGTGAAATAAGTCACACAGAAAAAGAAACTTATCATAAGATATCACTTATGAAGATCCTGTAAACATGGCTACACTTGAACTGAGTTAGGAAAGAGAACAGTGTCTCACATTTAGAAAACACTCTTATGCCTGCTTAAGGGGGAAGGAGAGGTGGGGTGATGCATAAAACCAGAGTTTGATATAAGCACAGGTACCATTCCAAAAACCAACTATGGAATAGACAAGACCTACACCTTCCTCAGTAAAACGGACTCAAAACCCCATATTTGCCGCAGAGGAATATATCTGACTAGTAGGAATCTTAAAACCTATGTATTGATATGTCTCCGTAAGGGAATCAAGTGTGTGTAGACTGGCATAAACATGGCAGCGAGAATCAGCTCAAACCAACTATAAAAAGGAATTTCAAAAACAAAACAAAACAACTGGGAAATTCTTTACAATTCCTTCAGCGTCTCTGATGAAACCTGGAATGACCCTATCTACAATGACAGCTGGATGTGGCATAAGGCTGGACACTTGGGACTGAGAGGATTGGTGAGATTGGGTGAACAAATGCAGACCCTTTAAAGCAATAATACATGGCACCCATTCCATGGGTCCCAACTCTCCAGGTTGAAGGGAATATTACTATAGTTATAACATGTACGGGAATCCTAGAGAACGGACACACTGTGAATACGAAAGGTTTCTAAAACTCACCGAATAGTCTCTCTCCTGGTGCTCCGGTTTCACTTTCCATCTGCTCTACTATCAACCTCCCAACTTGGAGAGACAGCCCCTTTAACCTCCTGGTTCGCACAGGTTGCCAATTTGGCAGATGATGAAAGGGAAGAGGGAGAACCAATGAGAGAGTAGCTGTTAGGCATTTGGACGGGCACATATCACTGTAATTTCCCGGCAGGAAGAAGAATTAACCAAAGTCTCAGCCACCCACCGGGAACCAGTATAGGTCCTGAACCAAAATTTTGGACTTGCGGTCAGCTCACCTAAAACGAGTTGAAAAATGGAGCTCAGGGGCACAGCAATTCACAAACTGGCCGAGTAATAAAGGACAACTATCGTCCAAAAATCTGTTGAGGGAAGGCAACGAGGTGGACTTGAAAGCGAGGCAGAATAGCAGGAAACAGATTTCAAGAGGTATGTTGGAATCGCCTTTAAAGCACAGGAAGAGGGGCACAACTTCGACAATGATGCACTTGGCCAAATGGGGCGTATGCGTTTTCTCCTGAATATATTCAGGAGAAAACGCATACGCCCTTTTTGGCCAAGCAAGCAAGCGGGCAATGCAAATCTGCACTACAAAGAAGTATCACTTCCCACCGGTCAAAAGGGACATCCACAAAATGTGTAAAAACCGGAAAGGCAAGACAGGCCCTGGAGAACAGGGAGCCTTGTTATGCTGATGGGCGGGATGTAAATTGCCAACTGCCTCTCTGGAGGAGTACATTGTGTTCCCTAAAACAAGTAAAGAACAGAGCTACAGAGCCAAGGGCACTTCCAGTCTAGGGAATATACCTTGTGAAAACTGAAAATCAATAAGACAGAGCCACCCCAAATTTAGGGCTGCACTGCTTACAAGGACCTCAACTTGGGTACACCTTAAATATCCCAGGAAATATAAAAATGGTTCAAAAAATTGTGGTACTTACGTACGATGGAATATCCCTCAGCCATGAAATCAATGTCATAAGACCAGTAGCAGCAAAATGGGTGGATTCAGGTACGATGATTCTAAGTGAAATAAGTCACACAGAAAAAGAAACTTATCATAAGATATCACTTATGAAGATCCTGTAAACATGGCTACAATTGAACTGAGTTAGGAAAGAGAACAGTGTCTCACATTGAGAAAACACTCTTATGCCTGCTTAAGGGGGAAGGAGAGGTGGGGTGATGCATAAAACCAGAGTTTGATATAAGCACAGGTACCGTTCCAAAAACCAACTATGGAATAGACAAGACCTACACCTTCCTCAGTGAAAGGGACTCAAAACCCCATATTTCCCGCAGAGGAATATATCTGACTAGTAAGAATCTTAAAACCTATGTATTGATATGTCTCCGTAAGGGTATCAAGTGTGTCTAGACTGGGATAAATATGGCAGCGAGAATCAGCTCAAACCCACTATAAAAAGGAATTTCAAAAATAAAGCAAAAAAACTGGGAAATTCTTTACAATTCCTTCAGGGTCTCTGATGAAACCTGAAATGACCCTATCTACAATGACAGCTGGATGTGGCATAAGGCTGGACACTTGGGACTGAGAGGATTGGTGAGATTGGGTGAGCAAATGCAGACCCTTTAAAGCAATAATGCATGGCACACATTCCATGGGTCCCAACTCTCCAGGTTGAAGGGAATATTACTACAGATATAACATGTACGGGAATCCTAGAGAACGGACACACTGTGAATATGAAAGGTCTCTAAAACTCAACGAATAGTCCCTCTCCTGGTGCTCCGGTTTGACTTTCCATCTGCTTTATTATCAACCTCCCAACTTGGAGAGACAGCCCCTTTAACCTCCTGGTTCGCACAGGTTGCCAATTTGGCAGAGGATGAAAGGGAAGAGGGAGAACCAAAGAGAGAGTAGCTGTTAGGCATTTGGACGGGCACATATCACTGTAATTTCTAGGGAGGAAGAAGAATTAACCAAAGTCTCAGCCACCCACCGGGAATCAGTATAGATCCTGAACCAAAATTTTGGACTTGCGGTCAGATCACCAAAAACGAGTTGAAAAATGGAGCTCAGGGGCACAGCAATTCACAAACTGGCCGAGTAATAAAGGACAACTATCGTCCAAAAATCTGTTGAGGGAAGGCAACGAGGAGGACTTGAAAGCGAGGCAGAATAGCAGGAAACAGATTTCAAGAGGTACGTTGGAATCGCCTTTAAAGCACAGGAAGAGGGGCACAACTTCGACAATGATGCACTTGGCCAAAAAGGGCGTATGCGTTTTCTCTTGAATATATTCAGGAGAAAACGCATACGCCCTTTTTGGCCAAGCAAGCAAGCGGGCAATGCAAATCTGCACTACAAAGAAGTATCACTTCCCACCGGTCAAAAGGGACATCCACAAAATGTGTAAAAACCAGAAAGGCAAGACAGGCCCTGGAGAACAGGGAGCCTTGTTATGCTGATGGGCGGGATGTAAATTGCCAACTGCCTCTCTGGAGGAGTACATTGTGTTCCCTAAAACAAGTAAAGAACAGAGCTACAGAGCCACGGGCACTTCCAGTCTAGGGAATATTCTTTGGGAAAACTGAAAATCAATAAGACAGAGCCACCCCAAATTTTAGGGCTGCACTGCTTACAAGGACCTCAACTTGGATACACCTTAAATATCCCAGGAAATATAAAAATGGTTCAAAAAATTGTGGTACTTATGTACGATGGAATATCCCTCAGCCATGAAATCAATGTCATAAGACCAGTAGCAGTAAAATGGGTGGATTCAGGTACGATGATTCTAAGTGAAATAAGTCACAGAGAAAAAGAAACTTATCATAAGATATCACTTATGAAGATCCTGTAAACATGGCTACACTTGAACTGAGTTAGGAAAGAGAACAGTGTCTCACATTTAGAAAACACTCTTATGCCTGCTTAAGGGGGAAGCAGAGGTGGGGTGATGCATAAAACCAGAGTTTGATATAAGCACAGGTACCGTTCCAAAAACCAACTATGGAATAGACAAGACCTACACCTTCCTCAGTGAAAGGGACTCAAAACACCATATTTCCCGCAGAGGAATATATCTGACTAGTAAGAATCTTAAAACCTATGTATTGATATGTCTCCGTAAGGGAATCAAGTGTGTCTAGACTGGCTTAAACATGGCAGCGAGAATCAGCTCAAACCCACTATAAAAAGGAATTTAAAATCAAAACAAAAAAACTGGGAAATTCTTTACAATTCCTTCAGGGTCTCTGATGAAACCTGGAATGACCCTATCTACAAAGACAGCTGGATATGCCATAAGGCTGGACACTTGGGACTGAGAGGATTGGTGAGATTGGGTGAGCAAATGCAGACCCTTTAAAGCAATAATGCATGGCACCCATTCCATGGGTCCCAACTCTCCAGGTGGAAGGGAATATTACTACAGTTATAACATGTACGGGAAACCGAGAGAACGGACACACTGTGAATACGAAAGGTTTCTAAAACTCAACGAATAGTCCCTCTCCTGGTGCTCCGGTTTGACTTTCCACCTGCTTTACTATCAACCTCCGAACTTGGAGAGACAGCCCCTTTAACCTCCTGGTTCTCACAGGTTGCCAATTTGGCAGAGGATGAAAGGGAAGACTGAGAACCAATGAGAGAGTAGCTGTTAGGCATTTGGACGGGCACATATCACTGTAATTTCCCGGCAGGAAGAAGAATTAACCAAAGTCTCAGCCACCCACCGGGAACCAGTATAGGTCCTGAACCAAAATTTTGGACTTGCGGTCAGCTCACCTAAAACGAGTTGAAAAATGGAGCTCAGGGGCACAGCAATTCACAAACTGGCAGAGTAATAAAGGACAACTATCGTCCAAAAATCTGTTGAGGGAAGGCAACGAGGCGGACTTGAAAGCGAGGCAGAATAGCAGGAAACAGATTTCAAGAGGTACGTTGGAATCACCTTTAAAGCACAGGAAGAGGGGCACAACTTCGACAATGATGCACTTGGCCAAAAAGGGCGTATGCGTTTTCTCCTGAATATATTCAGGAGAAAACGCATACGCCCTTTTTGGCCAAGCAAGCAAGCGGGCAATGCAAATCTGCACTACAAAGAAGTATCACTTCCCACCGGTCAAAAGGGACATCCACAAAATGTGTAAAAACCAGAAAGGCAAGACAGGCCCTGGAGAACAGGGCGCCTTGTTATGCTGATGGGCGGGATGTAAATTGCCAACTGCCTCTCTGGAGGAGTGCACTGTATTCCCAAAAACAAGTAAACAACAGAGCTACAGAGCCAAGGGCACTTCCAGTCTAGGGAATATACCTTGGGAAAACTGAAAATCAAAAAGACACATCCACCCCAAAATTTAGGTCTGCACTGCTTACAAGGACCTCAACTTGGGTACACCTTAAATATCCCAGGAAATATAAAAATGCTTCAAAAAATTGTGGTACTTATGTACGATGGAATATCCCTCAGCCATGAAATCAATGTCATAAGACCAGTAGCAGCAAAATGGGTGGATTCAGGTACGATGATTCTAAGTGAAATAAGTCACAGAGAAAAAGAAACTTATCATAAGATATCACTTATGAAGATCCTGTAAACATGGCTACACTTGAACTGAGTTAGGAAAGAGAACAGTGTCTCACATTTAGAAAAAACTCTTATGCCTGCTTAAGGGGGAAGGAGAGGTGAGGTGATGCATAAAACCAGAGTTTGATATAAGCACAGGTACCGTTCCAAAAACCAACTATAGAATAGACAAGACCTACACCTTCCTCAGTGAAAGGGACTCAAAACACCATATTTCCCGCAGACGAATATATCTGACTAGTAAGAATCTTAAAACCTATGTATTCATATGTCTCTGTAAGGGAATCAAGTGTGTCTAGACTGGCATAAACATGGCAGCGAGAATCAGCTCAAACCCACTATAAAAAGGAATCTCAAAACCATAACAAAACAACGGGGAAATTCTTTACAATTCCTTCAGGGTCTCTGATGAAACCTGGAATGACTCTATCTACAACGACAACTGGATGTGGCATAATGCTGGACACTTGGGACTGAGAGGATTGGTGAGATTGGGTGAACAAATGCAGACCCTTTAAAGCAATAATGCATGGCACCCATTCCATGGGTCCCAACTCTCCAGGTTGAAGGGAATATTACTACAGTTATAACATGTACGGGAAACCTAGAGAACAGACACACTGTGAATACGAAAGGTTTCTAAAACTCAACGAATAGTCCCTCTCCTGGTGCTCCGGTTTGACTTTCCATCTGCTTTACTATCAACCTCCCAAGTTGGAGAGACAGCCCCTTTAACCTCCTGGTTCGCACAGGTTGCCAATTTGGCAGAGGATGAAAGGGAAGAGGGAGAACCAATGAGAGAGTACCTGATAGGCATTTGGACGGGCACATATCACTGTAATTTCCCGGCAGGAAGAAGAATTAACCAAAGTCTCAGCCACCTACCGGGAACCAGTATAGGTCCTGAACCAAAATTTTGGACTTGCGGTCAGCTCACCAAAAACGAGTTGAAAAATGGAGCTCAGGGGCACAGCAATTCAAAAACTGGCCCAGTAATAAAGGACAACTATCATCCAAAAATCTGTTGAGGGAAGGCAACGAGACAGACTTGAAAGCGAGGCAGAATAGCAGGAAACAGATTTCAAGATGTACGTTGGAATCGCCTTTAAAGCACAGGAAGAGGGGCACAACTTCGACAATGATGCACTTGGCCAAAAAGGGCGTATGCGTTTTCTCCTGAATATATTCAGGAGAAAACGCATACGCCCTTTTTGGCCAAGCAAGCAAGCGGGCAATGCAAATCTGCACTACAAAGAAGTATCACTTCCCACCGGTCAAAAGGGACATCCACAAAATGTGTAAAAACCAGAAAGGCAAGACAGGCCCTGGAGAACAGGGAGCCTTGTTATGCTGATGGCCGGGATGTAAATGGCCAACTGCCTCTCTGGAGGAGTGCATTGTGTTCCCTAAAACAAGTAAACAACAGAGCTACAGAGCCAAGGGCACTTCCAGTCTAGGGAATATACCTTGGGAAAATTGAAAATCAATAAGACAGAGCCACCCCAAAATTTAGGGCTGCACTGCTTACAAGGACCTCAACTTGGGTACACCTTAAATATCCCAGGAAATATAAAAATGGTTCAAAAAATTGTGGTACTTATGTACGATGGAATATCCCTCAGCCATGAAATCAATGTCATAAGACCAGTAGCAGCAAAATGGGTGGATTCAGGTACGATGATTCTAAGTGAAATAAGTCACAGAGAAAAAGAAACTTATCATAAGATATCACTTATGAAGATCCTGTAAACATGGCTACACTTGAACTGAGTTAGGAAAGAGAACAGTGTCTCACATTTAGAAAACACACTTATGCCTGCTTAAGGGGGAAGCAGAGGTGGGGTGATGCATAAAACCAGAGTTTGATATAAGCACAGGTACCGTTCCAAAAACCAACTATGGAATAGACAAGACCTACACCTTCCTCAGTGAAAGGGACTCAAAACACCATATTTCCCGCAGAGGAATATATCTGACTAGTAAGAATCTTAAAACCTATGTATTGATATGTCTCCGTAAGCGAATCAAGTGTGTCTAGACTGGCTTATACATGGCAGCGAGAATCAGCTCAAACCCACTATAAAAAGGAATTTCAAAAACAAAACAAAAAAACTGGGAAATTCTTTACAATTCCTTCAGTGTCAATGATGAAACCTGGAATGTCCCTATCTACAACGACAGCTGGATATGGCATAAGGCTGGACACTTGGGACTGAGAGGATTGGTGAGATTGGGTGAGCAAATGCAGACCCTTTAAAGCAATAATGCATGGCACCCATTCCATGGGTCCCAACTCTCCAGGTTGAAGGGAATATTACTACAGTTATAACATGTACGGGAAACCGAGAGAACGGACACACTGTGAATACGAAAGGTTTCTAAAACTCAACGAATAGTCCCTCTCCTGGTGCTCCGGTTTGACTTTCCACCTGCTTTACTATCAACCTCCGAACTTGGAGTGACAGCCCCTTTAACCTCCTGGTTCTCACAGGTTGCCAATTTGGCAGAGGATGAAAGGGAAGAGGGAGAACCAATGAGAGAGTAGCTGTTAGGCATTTGGACGGGCACATAACACTGTAATTTCCCGGCAGGAAGAAGAATTAACCAAAGTCTCAGCCACCTACCGGGAACCAGTATAGGTCCTGAACCAAAATTTTGGACTTGCGGTCAGCTCACCAAAAACGAGTTGAAAAATGGAGCTCAGGGGCACAGCAATTCAAAAACTGGCCCAGTAATAAAGGACAACTATCATCCAAAAATCAGTTGAGGGAAGGCAACGAGACAGACTTGAAAGCGAGGCAGAATAGCAGGAAACAGATTTCAAGAGGTACGTTGGAATCGCCTTTAAAGCACAGGAAGAGGGGCACAACTTCGACAATGATGCACTTGGCCAAAAAGGGCGTATGCGTTTTCTCCTGAATATATTCAGGAGAAAACGCATACGCCCTTTTTGGCCAAGCAAGCAAGCGGGCAATGCAAATCTGCACTACAAAGAAGTATCACTTCCCACCGGTCAAAAGGGACATCCACAAAATGTGTAAAAACCAGAAAGGCAAGACAGGCCCTGGAGAACAGGGAGCCTTGTTATGCTGATGGGCGGGATGTAAATTGCCAACTGCCTCTCTGGAGGAGTGCATTGTGTTCCCTAAAACAAGTAAACAACAGAGCTACAGAGCCACGGGCACTTCCAGTCTAGGGAATATACCTTGGGAAAACTGAAAATCAAAAAGACACAGCCACCCCAAAATTTAGGTCTGCACTGCTTACAAGGACCTCAACTTGGGTACACCTTAAATATCCCAGGAAATATAAACATGCTTCAAAAAATTGTGGTACTTATGTACGATGGAATATCCCTCAGCCATGAAATCAATGTCATAAGACCAGTAGCAGCAAAATTGGTGGATTCAGGTACGATGATTCTAAGTGAAATAAGTCACAGAGAAAAAGAAACTTATCATAAGATATCACTTATGAAGATCCTGTAAACATGGCTACACTTGAACTGAGTTAGGAAAGAGAACAGTGTCTCACATTTAGAAAACACTCTTATGCCTGCTTAAGGGGGTAGGAGAGGTGAGGTGATGCATAAAACCAGAGTTTGATATAAGCACAGGTACCGTTCCAAAAACCAACTATAGAATAGACAAGACCTACACCTTCCTCAGTGAAAGGGACTCAAAACACCATATTTCCCGCAGAGGAATATATCTGACTAGTAAGAATCTTAAAACCTATGTATTCATATGTCTCTGTAAGGGAATCAAGTGTGTCTAGACTGGCATAAACATGGCAGCGAGAATCAGCTCAAACCCACTATAAAAAGGAATTTCAAAACCAAAACAAAACAACGGGGAAATTCTTTACAATTCCTTCAGGGTCTCTGATGAAACCTGGAATGACTCTATCTACAACGACAGCTGGATGTGGTATAAGGCTGGACACTTGGGACTGAGAGGATTGGTGAGATTGGGTGAGCAAATGCAGACCCTTTAAAGCAATAATGCATGGCACCCATTCCATGGGTCCCAACTCTCCAGGTTGAAGGGAATATTACTACAGCTATAACATGTACGGGAAACCTAGAGAACGGAAAAACTGTGAATACGAATGGTTTCTAAAACTCAATGAATAGTCCCTCTCCTGGTGCTCCGGTTTGACTTTCCATCTGCTTTATTATCAACCTCCCAACTTGGAGAGACAGCCCCTTTAACCTCCTGGTTCACACAGGTTGCCAATTTGGCAGAGGATGAAAGGGAAGAGGGAGAACCAATGAGAGAGTAGCTGTTAGGCATTTGGACGGGCACATATCACTGTAATTTACCGGCAGGAAGAAGAATTAACCAAAGTCTCAGCCACCCACCGGGAACCAGTATAGGTCCTGAACCAAAATTTTGGACTTGCGGTCAGCTCACCTAAAACGAGTTGAAAAATGGAGCTCAGGGGCACAGCAATTCACAAACTGGCCGAGTAATAAAGGACAACTATCGTCCAAAAATCTGTTGAGGGAAGGCAACGAGGCGGACTTGAAAGCGAGGCAGAATAGCAGGAAACCGATTTCAAGAGGTACGTTGGAATCGCCTTTAAAGAACAGGAAGAGGGGCACAACTTCGGCAATGATGCACTTGGCCAAAAAGGGCGTAGGCGTTTTCTCCTGAATATATTCAGGAGAAAACGCATACGCCCTTTTTGGCCAAGCAAGCAAGCGGGCAATGCAAATCTGCACTACAAAGAAGTATCACTTCCCACCGGTCAAAAGGGACATCCACAAAATGTGTAAAAACCAGAAAGGCAAGACAGGCCCTGGAGAACAGGGAGCCTTGTTATGCTGATGGGCGGGATGTAAATTGCCAACTGCCGCTCTGGAGGAGTGGACTGTGTTCCCTAAAACAAGTAAACAACAGAGCTACAGAGCCAAGGGCACTTCCAGTCTAGGGAATATACCTTGGGAAAACTGAAAATCAATAAGACAGAGCCACCCCAAAATTTAGGGCTGCACTGCTTACAAGGACCTCAACTTGGGTACACCTTAAATATCCCAGGAAATATAAAAATGGTTCAAAAAATTGTGGTACTTACGTACGATGGAATATACCTCAGCCATGAAATCAATGACATAATACCAGTAGCAGTAAAATGGGTGGATTCAGGTACGATGATTCTAAGTGAAATAAGTCACAGAGAAAAGGAAACTTATCATAAGATATCACTTATGAAGATCCTGTAAACATGGCTACACTTGAACTGAGTTAGGAAAGAGAACAGTGTCTCACATTTAGAAAACACTCTTATGCCTGCTTAAGGGGGAAGGAGAGGTGGGGTGATGCATAAAACCAGAGGTTGATATAAGCACAGGTACCGTTCCAAAAACCAACTATGGAATAGACAAGACCTACACCTTCCTCAGTGAAAGGGACTCAAAACCCCATATTTCCCGCAGAGGAATATATCTGACTAGTAATAATCTTAAAACCTATGGATTGATATGTCTCCGTAAGGGAATCAAGTGTGTCTAGACTGGCATAAACATGGCAGCGAGAATCAGCTCAAACCCACTATAAAAAGGAATTTCAAAAACAAAACAAAAAAACTGGGAAATTCTTTACAATTCCTGCAGGGTCTCTGATGAAACCTGGAATGACCCTATCTACAACGACAGCTGGATGTGGCATAAGGCTGGACACTTGGGACTGAGAGGATTGGTGAGATTGGGTGAACAAATGCAGACCCTTTAAAGCAATAATGCATGGCACCCATTCCATGGGTCCCAACTCTCCAGGTTGAAGGGAATATTACTACAGTTATAACATGTACGGGAAACCTAGAGAACGGACACACTGTGAATACGAAAGGTTTCTAAAACTCAACGAATAGTCCCTCTCCTGGTGCTCTGGTTTGACTTTCCATCTGCTTTACTATCAACCTCCCAACTTGGAGAGACAGCCCCTTTAACCTCCTGGTTCGCACAGGTTGCCAATTTGGCAGAGGATGAAAGGGAAGAGGGAGAACCAATGAGAGAGTACCTGATGGGCATATGGACGGGCACATATCACTGTAATTTCCCGGCAGGAAGAAGAATTAACCAAAGTCTCAGCCACCTACCGGGAACCAGTATAGGTCCTGAACCAAAATTTTGGACTTGCGGTCAGCTCACCAAAAACGAGTTGAAAAATGGAGCTCAGGGGCACAGCAATTCAAAAACTGGCCCAGTAATAAAGGACAACTATCATCCAAAAATCTGTTGAGTGAAGGCAACGAGACAGACTTGAAAGCGAGGCAGAATAGCAGGAAACAGATTTCAAGAGGTACGTTGGAATCGCCTTTAAAGCACAGGAAGAGGGGCACAAATTCGACAATGATGCACTTGGCCTAAAAGGGCGTATGCGTTTTCTCCTGAATATATTCAGGAGAAAACGCATACGCCCTTTTTGGCCAAGCAAGCAAGCGGGCAATGCAAATCTGCACTACAAAGAAGTATCACTTCCCACCGGTCAAAAGGGACATCCACAAAATGTGTAAAAACCAGAAAGGCAAGACAGGCCCTGGAGAACAGGGAGCCTTGTTATGCTGATGGGCGGGATGTAAATTGCCAACTCCCTCTCTGGAGGAGTGCATTGTGTTCCCTAAAACAAGTAAACAACAGAGCTACAGAGCCAAGGGCACTTCCAGTCTAGGGAATATACCTTGGGAAAACTGAAAATCAATAAGACAGAGCCACCCCAAAATTTAGGTCTGCACTGCTTACAAGGACCTCAACTTGGGTACACCTTAAATATCCCAGGAAATATAAAAATGGTTCAAAAATTGTGGTACTTACGTACGATGGAATATACCTCAGCCATGAAATCAATGACATAAGACCAGTAGCAGTAAAATGGGTGGATTCAGGTACGATGATTCTAAGTGAAATAAGTCACACAGAAAAAGAAACTTATCATAAGATATCACTTATGAAGATCCTGTAAACATGGCTACACTTGTACTGAGTTAGGAAAGAGAACAGTGTCTCACATTTAGAAAACACTCTTATGCCTGCTTAACGGGGAAGAGAGGTGGGGTGATGCATAAAACCAGAGTTTGATATAAGCACAGGTACCGTTCCAAAAACCAACTATGGAATAGACAAGACCTACACCTTCCTCAGTGAAAGGGACTCAAATCCCCATATTTCCCGCAGAGGAACATATCTGACTAGTAAGAATCTTAAAACCTATGTATTGATATGTCTCCGTAAGGGAATCAAGTGTGTCTAGACTGGCATAAACATCGCAGCGAGAATCAGCTCAAACCCACTATAAAAAGAATTTCAAAAACAAAACAAAAAAACTGGGAAATTCTTTACAATTCCTTCAGAATCTCTGATGAAACCTGGAATGACCCTATCTACAACGACAGCTGGATATGGCATAAGGCTGGACACTTGGGACTGAGAGGATTGGTGAGATTGGGTGAACAAATGCAGAACCTTTAAAGCATTAATGCATGACACTCATTCCATGGGTCCCAACTCTCCACGTTGAAGGGAATATTACTACAGTTATAACATGTACGGGAAACCTAGAGAACGGACACACTGTGAATACGAAAGGTTTCTAAAACTCAACGAATAGTCCCTCTCCTGGTGCTCCGGTTTGACTTTCCACCTGCTTTACTATCAACCTCCTAACTTGGAGAGACAGCCCCTTTAACCTCCTGGTTCGCACAGGTTGCCAATTTGGCAGAGGATGAAAGGGAAGAGGGAGAACCAATGAGAGAGTAGCTGTTAGGCATTTGGACAGACACATATCACTGTAATTTCCCGGCAGGAAGAATAATTAACCAAAGTCTCAGGCCCCCACCGGGAACCAGTATAGGTCCTGAACCAAAATTTTGGACTTGCGGTCAGCTCACCAAAAACGAGTTGAAAAATGGAGCTCAGTGGCACAGCAATTCACAAACTGGCCGAGTAATAAAGGACAACTATCGTCCAAAAATCTGTTGAGGGAAGGCAACGAGGCAGACTTGAAAGCGAGGCAGAATAGCAGGAAACAGATTTCCAGAGGTACGTTGGAATCGCCTTTAAAGCACAGGAAGAGGGGCACAACTTCGACAATGATGCACTTGGCCAAAAAGGGCGTATGCGTTTTCTCCTGAATATATTCAGGAGAAAACGCATACGCCCTTTTTGGCCAAGCAAGCAAGCGGGCAATGCATATCTTCACTACAAAGAAGTATCACTTCCCACCGGTCAAAAGGGACATCCACAAAATGTGTAAAAACCAGAAAGGCAAGACTGGTCCTGGAGAACAGGGAGCCTTGTTATGCTGATGGACGGGATGTAAATTGCCAACTGCCTCTCTGGAGGAGTGCATTTTGTTCCCTAAAACAAGTAAACAACAGAGCTACAGAGCCAAGGGCACTTCCAGTCTAGGGAATATACCTGGGAAAAACTGAAAATCAATAAGACAGAGCCACCCCAAAATTTTGGGCTGCACTGCTTACAAGGACCTCAACTTGGGTACACCTTAAATATCCCAGGAAATATAAAAATGGTTCAAAAAATTGTGGTACTTACGTACGATGGAATATCCCTCAGCCATGAAATCAATGTCATAACACCAGTAGCAGCAAAATGGGTGGATTCAGGTACGATGATTCTAAGTGAAATAAGTCACACAGAAAAAGAAACTTATCATAAGTTATCACTTATGAAGATCCTGTAAACATGGCTACACTTGAACTGAGTTAGGAAAGAGAACAGTGCTTCACATTTAGAAAACACTCTTATGCCTGCTTAAGGGGGAAGGAGAGGTGGGGTGATGCATAAAACCAGAGTTTGATATAAGCACAGGTACCGTTCCAAAAACCAACTATGGAATAGACAAGACCTACACCTTCCTCAGGGAAAGGGACTCAAAACTCCATATTTCCCGCAGAGGAATATATCTGACTAGTAAGAATCTTAAAGCCTATGTATTGATATATCTCCGTAAGGGAATCAAGTGTGTCTAGAATGGCATAAACATGGCAGCGAGAATCAGCTCAAACCCACTATAAAAAGGAATTTCAAAAACAAAACAAAAAAACTGGGAAATTCTTTACAATTCCTTCAGGGTCTCTGATGAAACCTGGAATGACCCTATCTACAATGACAGCTGGATGTGGCATAAGGCTGGACACTTTGGACTGAGAGGATTGGTGAGATTGGGTGAACAAATGCAGACCATTTAAAGCAATAATGCATGGCACACATTCCATGGGTTCCAACTCTCCAGGTGGAAGGGAATATTACTACAGTTATAACATGTACGGGAAACCTAGAGAACGGACACACTGTGAATACGAAAGGTTTCTAAAACTCAACGAATAGTC
The DNA here is from genome assembly GCF_949752795.1 of Hyperoodon ampullatus. NCBI lineage: Eukaryota > Metazoa > Chordata > Mammalia > Artiodactyla > Ziphiidae > Hyperoodon > Hyperoodon ampullatus. The sequence continues at coordinate 1,017,514 of NW_027640750.1, forward strand.
CCTCTCCTGGTGCTCCGGTTTGACTTTCCATCTGCTTTACTATCAACCTCCCAACTTGGAGAGACAGCCCCTTTAACCTCCTGGTTCGCACAGGTTGCCAATTTGGCAGAGGATGAAAGGGAAGAGGGAGAACCAATGAGAGAGTAGCTGTTAGGCATTTGGACGGGCACATATCACTGTAATTTCCCGGCAGGAAGAAGAATTAACCAAAGTCTCAGCCCCCCACCGGGAACCAGTATAGGTCCTGAACCAAAATTTTGGACTTGCGGTCAGCTCATCTAAAACGAGTTGAAAAATGGAGCTCAGGGGCACAGCAATTCACAAACTGGCCGAGTAATAAAGGACAAATGTCGTCCAAATAAATGTTGAGGGAAGGCCACGAGGCGGACTTGAAAGCGAGGCAGAATAGCAGGAAACAGATTTCAAGAGGTATGTTGGAATCGCCTTTAAAGCACAGGAAGAGGGGCACAACTTCGACAATGATGCACTTGGCCAAAAAGGGCGTATGCGTTTTCTCCTGAATATATTCAGGAGGAAACGCATACGCCCTTTTTGGCCAAGCAAGCAAGCAGGCAATGCAAATCTGCACTACAAAGAAGTATCACTTCCCACCGGTCAAAAGGGACATCCACAAAATGTGTAAAAACCAGAAAGGCAAGACAGGCCCTGGAGAACAGGGAGCCTTGTTATGCTGATGGGTGGGATGTAAATTGCCAACTGCCTCTCTGGAGGAGTGCATTGTGTTCCCTAAAACAAGTAAACAACAGAGCTACAGAGCCAAGGGCACTTCCAGTCTAGGGAATATACCTTGGGAAAACTGAAAATCAAAAAGACACATCCACCCCAAAATTTAGGGCTGCACTGCTTACAAGGACCTCAACTTGGGTACACCTTAAATATCCCAGGAAATATAAAAATGGTTCAAAAAATTGTGGTACTTACATACGATGGAATATCCCTCAGCCATGAAATCAATGTCATAAGACCAGTAGCAGCAAAATGGGTGGATTCAGGTACGATGATTCTAAGTGAAATAAGTCACAGAGAAAAAGAAACTTATCATAAGATATCACTTATGAAGATCCTGTAAACATGGCTACACTTGAACTGAGTTAGGAAAGAGAACAGTGTCTCACATTTAGAAAACACTCTTATGCCTGCTTAAGGGGGAAGGAGAGGTGGGGTGATGCATAAAACCAGAGTTTGATATAAGCAGAGGTACCGGTCCAAAAACCAACTATGGAATAGGCAAGACCTACACCTTCCTCACTGAAAGGGACTCAAAACCCCATATTTCCCGCAGAGGAATATATCTGACTAGTAAGAATCTTAAAACCTATGTATTGATATGTCTCCGTAAGGGAACCAAGTGTGTCTAGACTGGCATAAACATGGCAGCGAGAATCAGCTCAAACCCACTATAAAAAGGAATTTCAAAAACAAAACAAAAAACTGGGAAATTCTTTACAATTCATTCAGAGTCTCTGATGAAACCTGGACTGACCCTATCTACAACGACAGCTGGATGTGGCATAAGGCGGGACACTTGGACTGAGAGGATTGGTGAGATTGGGTGAACAAATGCAGAACCTTTAAAGCATTAATGCATGACACTCATTCCATGGGTCCCAACTCTCCACGTTGAAGGGAATATTACTACAGTTATAACATGTACGGGAAACCTAGAGAACGGACACACTGTGAATACGAAAGGTTTCTAAAACTCAACGAATAGTCCCTCTCCTGGTGCTCCGGTTTGACTTTCCACCTGCTTTACTATCAACCTCGTAACTTGGAGAGACAGCCCCTTTAACCTCCTGGTTCGCACAGGTTGCCAATTTGGCAGAGGATGAAAGGGAAGAGGGAGAACCAATGAGAGAGTAGCTGTTAGGCATTTGGACGGGCACATATCACTCTAATTTCCCGGCAGGAAGAAGAATTAACCAAATTCTCAGCCACCCACCGGGAACCAGTATAGGTCCTGAAGCAAAATTTTGGACTTGCGGTCAGCTCACCAAAAACGAGTTGAAAAATGGAGCTCAGGGGCACAGCAATTCACAAACTGGCCGAGTAATAAAGGACAACTATCGTCCAAAAATCTGTTGAGGGAAGGCAACGAGGCGGACTTGAAAGCGAAGCAGAATAGCAGGAAACAGATTTCAAGAGGTACGTTGGAATCACCTTTAAAGCACCGGATGAGGGGCACAACTTCGGCAATGATGCACGTGGCCAAAAAGGGCGTATGCGTTTTCTCCTGAATATATTCAGGAGAAAACGCATACGCCCTTTTTGGCCAAGCAAGCAATCGGGCAATGCAAATCTGCATTACAAAGAATTATCACTTACCACCGGTCAAAAGGGACATCCACAAAATGTGTAAAAACCAGAAAGGCACTGGAGAACAGGGAGCCTTGTTATGCTGATGGGCGGATGTAAATTGCCAACTGCCTCTCTGGAGGAGTACATTGTGTTCCCTAAAACAAGTAAAGAACAGAGCTACAGAGCCAAGGGCACTTCCAGTCTAAGGAATATACCTTTGGAAAACTGAATATCAAAAAGACACAGCCACCCCAAAATTTAGGGCTGCACTGCTTACAAGGACCTCAACTTGGGTACACCTTAAATATCCCAGGAAATATAAAAATGGTTCAAAAAATTGTGGTACTTACGCACGATGGAATATCCCTCAGCCATGAAATCAATGTCATAAGACCAGTAGCAGCAAAATGGGTGGATTCAGGTACGATGATTCTAAGAGAAATAAGTCACACAGAAAAAGAAACTTATCATAAGATATCACTTATGAAGATCCTGTAAACATGGCTACACTTGAACTGAGTTAGGAGAGAGAACAGTGTCTCACATTTAGAAAACACTCTTATGCCTGCTTAAGGGGGAAGGAGAGGTGGGGTGATGCATAAAAACAGAGTTTGATATAAGCACAGGTACCATTCCAAACACGAACTATGGAATAGACAAGACCTACACCTTCCTCAGTGAAAGGGACTCAAAACCCCATATTTCCCGCAGAGGAATATATCTGACTAGTAAGAATCTTAAAACCTATGTATTGATATGTCTCCGTAAGGGAATCAAGTGTGTCTAGACTGGCATAAACATGGCAGCGAGAATCAGCTCAAACCCACTATAAAAAGGAATTTCAAAAACAAAACAAAAAAACTGGGAAATTCTTTAAAATTCCTTCAGGGTCTCTGATGAAACCTGGAATGACCCTATCTACAACGACAGCTGGATGTGGCATAAGGCTGGACACTTTGGACTGAGAGGATTGGTGAGATTGGGTGAACAAATGCAGACCCTTTAAAGCAATAATGCATGGCACACATTCCATGGGTACCAACTCTCCAGGTTGAAGGGAATATTACTACAGATATAACATGTACGGGAATCCTAGAGAACGGACACACTGTGAATACGAAAGGTTTCTAAAACTCAACGAATAGTCCCTCTCCTGGTGCTCCGGTTTGACTTTCCATCTGCTTTATTATCAACCTCCCAACTTGGAGAGACAGCCCTTTTAACCTCCTGGTTCGCACAGGTTGCCAATTTGGCAGAGGATGAAAGGGAAGAGGGAAAACCAATGAGAGAGTAGCTGTTAGGCATTTGGACGGGCACATATCACTGTAATTTGCCGGCAGGAAGAAGAATTAACCAAAGTCTCAGCCACCCACCAGGAATCAGTATAGATCCTGAACCAAAATTTTGGACTTGCGGTCAGCTCACCAAAAACGAGTTGAAAAATGGAGCTCAGGGGCACAGCAATTCACAAACTGGCCGAGTAATAAAGGACAACTATCGTCCAAAAATCTGTTGAGGGAAGGCAATGAGGCGGACTTGAAAGCGAGGCAGAATAGCAGGAAACAGATTTCAAGAGGTACGTTGGAATCGCCTTTAAAGCACAGGAAGAGGGGCACAACTTCGACAATGATGCACTTGGCCAAAAAGTGCGTATGCATTTTCTCCTGAATATATTCAGGAGAAAACGCATACGCCCTTTTTGGCCAAGCAAGCAAGTGGGCAATGCAAATCTGCACTACAAAGAAGTATCACTTCCCACCGGTCAAAAGGGACATCCACAAAATGTGTAAAAACCAGAAAGGCAAGACAGGCCCTGGAGAACAGGGCGCCTTGTTATGCTGATGGGCGGGATGTAAATTGCCAACTGCCTCTCTGGAGGAGTGCATTGTGTTCCCTAAAACAAGTAAACAACAGAGCTACAGAGCCAAGGGCACTTCCAGTCTAGGGAATATACCTGGGAAAAACTGAAAATCAGTAAGACAGAGCCACCCCAAAATTTTGGGCTGCACTGCTTACAAGGACCTCAACTTGGGTACACCTTAAATATCCCAGGAAATATAAAAATGGTTCAAAAAATTGTGGTACTTACGTACGATGGAATATCCCTCAGCCATGAAATCAATGTCATAAGACCAGTAGCAGCAAAATGGGTGGATTCAGGTACGATGATTCTAAGTGAAATAAGTCACACAGAAAAAGAAACTTATCATAGGTTATCACTTATGAAGATCCTGTAAACAAGGCTACACTTGAACTGAGTTAGGAAAGAGAACAGTGTCTCACATTTAGAAAACACTCTTATGCCTGCTTAAGGGGGAAGGAGAGGTGGGGTGATGCATAAAACCAGAGTTTGATATAAGCACAGGTACCGTTCCAAAAACCAACTATGGAATAGACAAGACCTACACCTTCCTCAGTGAAAGGGACTCAAAACCCCATATTTCCCGCAGAGGAATATATCTGACTAGTAAGAATCTTAAAACCTATGTATTGATATGTCTCCGTAAGGGAATCAAGTGTGTCTAGACTGGGATAAATATGGCAGCGAGAATCACCTCAAACCCACTATAAAAAGAATTTCAAAAATAAAACAAAAAAACTGGGAAATTCTTTACAATTCCTTCAGGGTCTCTGATGAAACCTGAAATGACCCTATCTACAATGACAGCTGTATGTGGCATAAGGCTGGACACTTGGGACTGAGAGGATTGGTGAGATTGGGTGAGCAAATGCAGACCCTTTAAAGCAATAATGCATGGCACACATTCCATGGGTCCCAACTCTCCAGGTTGAAGGGAATATTACTACAGATATAACATGTACGGGAATCCTAGAGAACGGACACACTGTGAATACGAAAGGTTTCTAAAACTCAACGAATAGTCCCTCTCCTGGTGCTCCGGTTTGACTTTCCATCTGCTTTATTATCAACCTCCCAACTTGGAGAGACAGCCCCTTTAACCTCCTGGTTCGCACAGGTTGACAATATGGCAGAGGATGAAAGGGAAGAGGGAGAACCAATGAGAGAGTAGCTGTTAGGCATTTGGACGGGCACATATCACTGTAATTTCCCAGCAGGAAGAAGTATTAACCAAAGTCTCAGCCACCCACCGGGAATCAGTATAGATCCTGAACCAAAATTTTGAACTTGCGGTTAGCTCACCAAAAACGAGTTGAAAAATGGAGCTCAGGGGCACAGCAATTCACAAACTGGCCAAGTAATAAAGGACAACCATCGTCCAAAAATCTATTGAGGGAAGGCAAAGAGGCGGACTTGAAAGCGAGGCAGAATAGCAGGAAACAGATTTCAAGAGGTACGTTGGAATCGCCTTTAAAGCACAGGAAGAGGGGCACAACTTCGACAATGATGCACTTGGCCAAAAAGGGCGTATGCGTTTTCTCCTGAATATATTCAGGAGAAAACGCATACGCCCATTTTGGCCAAGCAAGCAAGCGGGCAATGCAAATCTGCACTACAAAGAAGTATCACTTCCCACCGGTCAAAAGGGACATCCACAAAATGTGTAAAAACCAGAAAGGCAAGACAGGCCCTGGAGAACAGGGAGCCTTGTTATGCTGATGGGCGGGATGTAAATTGCCAACTGCCTCTCTGGAGGAGTGCATTGTGTTCCCTAAAACAAGTAAACAACAGAGCTACAGAGCCAAGGGCACTTCCAGTCTAGGGAATATACCTGGAAAAAACTGAAAATCAATAAGACAGAGCCACCCCAAAATTTAGGGCTGCACTGCTTACAATGACCTCAACTTGGGTACACCTTAAATATCCCAGGAAATATAAAATTGTTTCAAAAAATTGTGGTACTTACGTACGATGGAATATCCCTCAGCCATGAAATCAATGTCATAAGGCCAGTAGCAGCAAAATGGGTGGATTCAGGTACGATGATTCTAAGTGAAATAAGTCACAGAGAAAAAGAAACTTATCATAAGTTATCACTTATGAAGATCCTGTAAACATGGCTACACTTGAACTGAGTTAGGAAAGAGAACAGTGTCTCACATTTAGAAAACACTCTTATGCCTGCTTAAGGGGGAAGGAGAGGTGGGGTGATGCATAAAACCAGAGTTTGATATAAGCACAGGTACCGTTCCAAAAACCAACTATGGAATAGACAAGACCTACACCTTCCTCAGTAAAAGGGACTCAAACCCCATATTTCCCGCAGAGGAATATATCTGACTAGTAAGAATCTTAAAACCTATGTATTGATATGTGTCCGTAAGGGAATCAAGTGTGTCTAGACTGGGATAAATATGGCAGCGAGAATCAGCTCAAACCCACTATAAAAAGGAATTTCAAAAATAAAACAAAAAAACTGGGAAATTCTTTACAATTCCTTCAGGGTCTCTGATGATACATGAAATGACCCTATCTACAATGACAGCTGGATGTGGCATAAGGCTGGACACTTGGGACTGAGAGGATTGGTGAGATTGGGTGAGCAAATGCAGACCCTTTAAAGCAATAATGCATGGCACACATTCCATGGGTCCCTACACTCCATGTTGAAGGGAATATTACTACAGATATAACATGTACGGGAATCCTAGAGAACGGACACACTGTGAATATGAAAGGTTTCTAAAACTCAACGAATAGTCCCTCTCCTGGTGCTCTGGTTTGACTTTCCATCTGCTTTATTATCAACCTCCCAACTTGGAGAGACAGCCCCTTTAACCTCCTGGTTCGCACAGGTTGCCAATTTGGCAGAGGATGAAAGGGAAGAGGGAGAACCAATGAGAGAGTAGCTGTTAGGCATTTGGACAGGCACATATCACTGTAATTTCCCGGCAGGAAGAAGAATTAACCAAAGTCTCAGCCACCCACCGGGAATTAGTATAGATCCTGAACCAAAATTTTGGACTTGCGGTCAGCTCACCAAAAACGAGTTGAAAAATGGAGCTCAGGGGCACAGCAATTCACAAACTGGCCGAGTAATAAAGGACAACTATCGTCCAAAAATCTGTTGACGGAAGGCAACGAGGCGGACTTGAAAGCGAGGCAGAATAGCAGGAAACAGATTTCAAGAGGTACGTTGGAATCGCCTTTAAAGCACAGGAAGAGGGGCACAACTTCGACAATGATGCACTTGGCCAAAAAGGGCGTATGCGTTTTCTCCTGAATATATTCAGGAGAAAACGCATACGCCCTTTTTAGCCAAGCAAGCAAGCGGGCAATGCAAATCTGCACTACAAAGAAATATCACTTCCCACCGGTCAAAAGGGACATCCACAAAATGTGTAAAAACCAGAAAGGCAAGACAGGCCCTGGAGAACAGGGAGCCTTGTTATGCTGATGGGCGGGATGTAAATTGCCAACTGCCTCTCTGGAGGAGTGCATTGTGTTCCCTAAAACAAGTAAAGAACAGAGCTACAGAGCCAAGGGCACTTCCAGTCTAGGGAATATTCCTTGGGAAAACTGAAAATCAATAAGACAGAGCCACCCCAAAATTTAGGGCTGCACTGCTTACAAGGACCTCAACTTGGGTACACCTTAAATATCCCAGGAAATATAAAAATGGTTCAAAAAATTGTGGTACTTACGTACGATGGAATATCCCTCAGCCATGAAATCAATGTCATAAGACCAGTAGCAGCAAAATGGGAAGATTCAGGTACGATGATTCTAAGTGAAATAAGTCACAGAGAAAAAGAAACTTATCATAAGATATCACTTATGAAGATCCTGTAAACATGGCTACACTTGAACTGAGTTAGGAAAGAGAACAGTGTCTCACATTTAGAAAACACTCTTATGCCTGCTTAAGGGGGAAGGAGAGGTGGGGTGATGCATAAAACCAGAGTTTGATATAAGCACAGGTACCGTTCCAAAAACCAACTATGGAATACACAAGACCTACACCTTCCTCAGTGAAAGGGACTCAAAACCCCATATTTCCCGCAGAGGAATATATCTGACTAGTAAGAATCTTAAAACCTATGTATTGATATGTCTCCGTAAGGGAATCAAGTGTGTCTAGACTGGCACAAACATGGCAGCGAGAATCAGCTCAAACCCACTATAAAAAGGAATTTCAAAAACAAAACAAAAAAAACTGGGAAATTCTTTACAATTCCTTCAGGGTCTCTGATGAAACCTGAAATGACCCTATCTACAATGACAGCTGGATGTGGCATAAGGCTGGACACTTGGGACTGAGAGGATTGGTGAGATTGGGTGAGCAAATGCAGACCCTTTAAAGCAATAATGCATGGCACACATTCCATGGGCCCCAACTCTCCAGGTTGAAGGGAATATTACTACAGATATAACATGTACGGGAATCCTAGAGAACGGACACACTGTGAATACGAAAGGTTTCTAAAACTCAACGAATAGTCCCTCTCCTGGTGCTCCGGTTTGACTTTCCATCTGCTTTATTATCAACCTCCCAACTTGGAGAGACAGCCCCTTTAACCTCCTGGTTCGCACAGGTTGCCAATTTGGCAGAGGATGAAAGGGAAGAGGGAGAACCAATGAGAGAGTAGCTGTTAGGCATTTGGACGGGCACATATCACTGTAATTTCCCGGCAGGAAGAAGAATTAACCAAAGTCTCAGCCACCCACCAGGAATCAGTATAGATCCTGAACCAAAATTTTGGACTTGCGGTCAGCTCACCAAAAACGAGTTGAAAAATGGAGCTCAGGGGCACAGCAATTCACAAACTGGCCGAGTAATAAAGGACAACTATCGTCCAAAAATCTGTTGAGGGAAGGCAACGAGGCGGACTTGAAAGCGAGGCAGAATAGCAGGAAACAGATTTCCAGAGGTACGTTGGAATCGCCTTTAAAGCACAGGAAGAGGGGCACAACTTCGACAATGATGCACTTGGCCAAAAAGGGCGTATGCGTTTTCTCCTGAATATATTCAGGAGAAAACGCATACGCCCTTTTTGGCCAAGCAAGCAAGCGGGCAATGCAAATCTGCACTACAAAGAAGTATCACTTCCCACCGGTCAAAAGGGACATCCACAAAATGTGTAAAAACCAGAAAGGCAAGACAGGCCCTGGAGAACAGGGAGCCTTGTTATGCTGATGGGCGGGATGTAAATTGCCAACTGCCTCTCTGGAGGAGTGCATTGTGTTCCCTAAAACAAGTAAACAACAGAGCTACAGAGCCAAGGGCACTTCCAGTCTAGGGAATATACCTTGGGAAAACTGAAAATCAAAAAGACACAGCCACCCCAAAATTTAGGGCTGCACTGCTTACAAGGACCTCAACTTGGGTACACCTTAAATATCCCAGGAAATATAAAAATGGTTCAAAAAATTGTGGTACTTACGTACGATGGAATATCCCTCAGCCATGAAATCAATGTCATAAGACCAGTAGCAGCAAAATGGGTGGATTCAGGTACGATGATTCTAAGTGAAATAAGTCACACAGAAAAAGAAACTTATCATAAGATATCACTTATGAAGATCCTGTAAACATGGCTACACTTGAACTGAGTTAGGAAAGAGAACAGTGTCTCACATTTAGAAAACACTCTTATGCCTGCTTAAGGGGGAAGGAGAGGTGGGGTGATGCATAAAACCAGAGTTTGATATAAGCACAGGTACCGTTCCAAAAACCAACTATGGAATAGACAAGACCTACACCTTCCTCAGTGAAAGGGACTCAAAACCCCATATTTCCCGCAGAGGAATATATCTGACTAGTAAGAATCTTAAAACCTATGTATTGATATGTCTCCGTAAGGGAATCAAGTGTGTCTAGACTGGGATAAATATGGCAGCGAGAATCAGCTCAAACCCACTATAAAAAGGAATTTCAAAAATAAAACAAAAAAACTGGGAAATTCTTTACAATTCCTTCAGGGTCTCTGATGAAACCTGAAATGACCCTATCTACAATGACAGCTGGATGTGGCATAAGGCTGGACACTTGGGACTGAGAGGATTGGTGAGATTGGGTGAGCAAATGCAGACCCTTTAAAGCAATAATGCATGGCACACATTCCATGGGTCCCAACTCTCCAGGTTGAAGGGAATATTACTACAGATATAACATGTACGGGAATCCTAGAGAACGGACACACTGTGAATACGAAAGGTTTCTAAAACTCAACGAATAGTCCCTCTCCTGGTGCTCCGGTTTGACTTTCCATCTGCTTTATTATCAACCTCCCAACTTGGAGAGACAGCCCCTTTAACCTCCTGGTTCGCACAGGTTGCCAATTTGGCAGAGGATGAAAGGGAAGAGGGAGAACCAATGAGAGAGTAGCTGTTAGGCATTTGGACGGGCACATATCACTGTAATTTCCCGGCAGGAAGAAGAATTAACCAAAGTCTCAGCCACCCACCGGGAATCAGTATAGATCCTGAACCAAAATTTTGGACTTGCGGTCAGCTCACCAAAAACGAGTTGAAAAATGGAGCTCAGGGGCACAGCAATTCACAAACTGGCCGAGTAATAAAGGACAACTATCGTCCAAAAATCTGTTGAGGGAAGGCAACGAGGCGGACTTGAAAGCGAGGCAGAATAGCAGGAAACAGATTTCCAGAGGTACGTTGGAATCGCCTTTAAAGCACAGGAAGAGGGACACAACTTCGACAATGATGCACTTGGCCAAAAAGGGCGTATGCGTTTTCTCCTGAATATATTCAGGAGAAAACGCATACGCCCTTTTTGGCGAAGCAAGCAAGAGGGCAATGCAAATCTGCACTACAAAGAAGTATCACTTCCCACCGGTCAAAAGGGACATCCACAAAATGTGTAAAAACCAGAAAGGCAAGACAGGCCCTGGAGAACAGGGAGCCTTGTTATGCTGATGGGCGGGATGTAAATTGCCAACTGCCTCTCTGGAGGAGTGCATTGTGTTCCCTAAAACAAGTAAACAACAGAGCTACAGAGCCAAGGGCACTTCCAGTCTAGGGAATATACCTTGGGAAAACTGAAAATCAAAAAGACACAGCCACCCCAAAATTTAGGGCTGCACTGCTTACAAGGACCTCCACTTGGGTACACCTTAAATATCCCAGGAAATATAAAAATGGTTCAAAAAATTGTGGTACTTACGTACGATGGAATATCCCTCAGCCATGAAATCAATGTCATAAGACCAGTAGCAGCAAAATGGGTGGATTCAGGTACGAGGATTCTAAGTGAAATAAGTCACACAGAAAAAGAAACTTATCATAAGATATCACTTATGAAGATCCTGTAAACATGGCTACAGTTGAACTGAGTTAGGAAAGAGAACAGTGTCTCACATTTAGAAAACACTCTTATGCCTGCTTAAGGGGGAAGGAGAGGTGGGGTGATGCATAAAACCAGAGTTTGATATAAGCACAGGTACCGTTCCAAAAACAAACTATGGAATAGACAAGACCTACACCTTCCTCAGTGAAAGGGACTCAAAACCCCTTATTTCCCGCAGAGGAATATATCTGACTAGTAAGAATCTTAAAACCTATGTATTGATATGTCTCCGTAAGGGAATCAAGTGTGTCTAGACTGGGATAAATATGGCAGCGAGAATCAGCTCAAACCCACTATAAAAAGGAATTTCAAAAATAAAACAAAAAACCTGGGAAATTCTTTACAATTCCTTCAGGGTCTCTGATGAAACCTGAAATGACCCTATCTACAATGACAGCTGGATGTGGCATAAGGCTGGACACTTGGGACTGAGAGGATTGGTGAGATTGGGTGAGCAAATGCAGACCCTTTAAAGCAATAATGCATGGCACACATTCCATGGGTCCCAACTCTCCAGGTTGAAGGGAATATTACTACAGATATAACATGTACGGGAATCCTAGAGAACGGACACACTGTGAATACGAAAGGTTTCTAAAACTCAACGAATAGTCCCTCTCCTGGTGCTCCGGTTTGACTTTCCATCTGCTTTATTATCAACTTCCCAACTAGGAGAGACAGCCCCTTTAACCTCCTGGTTCGCACAGGTTGCCAATTTGGCAGAGGATGAAAGGGAAGAGGGAGAACCAATGAGAGAGTAGCTGTTAGGCATTTGGACGGGCACATATCACTGTAATTTCCCGGCAGGAAGAAGAATTAACCAAAGTCTCACCCACCCACCGGGAATCAGTATAGATCCTGAACCAAAATTTTGGACTTGCGGTCAGCTCACCAAAAACGAGTTGAAAAATGGAGCTCAGGGGCACAGCAATTCACAAACTGGCCGAGTAATAAAGGACAACTATCGTCCAAAAATCTGTTGAGGGAAGGCAACGAGGCGGACTTGAAAGCGAGGCAGAATAGCAGGAAACAGATTTCCAGAGGTACGTTGGAATCGCCTTTAAAGCACAGGAAGAGGGGCACAACTTCGACAATGATGCACTTGGACAAAAAGGACGTATGCGTTTTCTCCTGAATATATTCAGGAGAAAACGCATACGCCCTTTTTGGCCAAGCAAGCAAGCGGGCAATGCAAATCTGCACTACAAAGAAGTATCACTTCCCACCGGTCAAAAGGGACATCCACAAAATGTGTAAAAACCAGAAAGGCAAGACAGGCCCTGGAGAACAGGGAGCCTTTTTATGCTGATGGGCGGGATGTAAATTGCCAACTGCCTCTCTGGAGGAGTGCATTGTGTTCCCTAAAACAAGTAAACAACAGAGCTACAGAGCCAAGGGCACTTCCAGTCTAGGGAATATACCTTGGGAAAACTGAAAATCAAAAAGACACAGCCACCCCAAAATTTAGGGCTGCACTGCTTACAAGGACCTCCACTTGGGTACACCTTAAATATCCCAGGAAATATAAAAATGGTTCAAAAAATTGTGGTACTTACGTACGATGGAATATCCCTCAGCCATGAAATCAATGTCATAAGACCAGTAGCAGCAAAATGGGTGGATTCAGGTACGAGGATTCTAAGTGAAATAAGTCACACAGAAAAAGAAACTTATCATAAGATATCACTTATGAAGATCCTGTAAACATGGCTACAGTTGAACTGAGTTAGGAAAGAGAACAGTGTCTCACATTTAGAAAACACTCTTATGCCTGCTTAAGGGGGAAGGAGAGGTGGGGTGATGCATAAAACCAGAGTTTGATATAAGCACAGGTACCGTTCCAAAAACCAACTATGGAATAGACAAGACCTACACCTTCCTCAGTGAAAGGGACTCAAAACCCCATATTTCCCGCAGAGGAATATATCTGACTAGTAAGAATCTTAAAACCTATGTATTGATATGTCTCCGTAAGGGAATCAAGTGTGTCTAGACTGGGATAAATATGGCAGCGAGAATCAGCTCAAACCCACTATAAAAAGGAATTTCAAAATTAAAACAAAAAAACTGGGAAATTCTTTACAATTCCTTCAGGGTCTCTGATGAAACCTGAAATGACCCTATCTACAATGACAGCTGGATGTGGCATAAGGCTGGACACTTGGGACTGAGAGGATTGGTGAGATTGGGTGAGCAAATGCAGACCCTTTAAAGCAATAATGCATGGCACACATTCCATGGGTCCCAACTCTCCAGGTTGAAGGGAATATTACTACAGATATAACATGTACGGGAATCCTAGAGAACGGACACACTGTGAATACGAAAGGTTTCTAAAACTCAACGAATAGTCCCTCTCCTGGTGCTCCGGTTTGACTTTCCATCTGCTTTATTATCAACTTCCCAACTAGGAGAGACAGCCCCTTTAACCTCCTGGTTCGCACAGGTTGCCAATTTGGCAGAGGATGAAAGGGAAGAGGGAGAACCAATGAGAGAGTAGCTGTTAGGCATTTGGACGGGCACATATCACTGTAATTTCCCGGCAGGAAGAAGAATTAACCAAAGTCTCAGCCACCCACCGGGAATCAGTATAGATCCTGAACCAAAATTTTGGACTTGCGGTCAGCTCACCAAAAACGAGTTGAAAAATGGAGCTCAGGGGCACAGCAATTCACAAACTGGCCGAGTAATAAAGGACAACTATCGTCCAAAAATCTGTTGAGGGAAGGCAACGAGGCGGACTTGAAAGCGAGGCAGAATAGCAGGAAACAGATTTCCAGAGGTACGTTGGAATCGCCTTTAAAGCACAGGAAGAGGGGCACAACTTCGACAATGATGCACTTGGACAAAAAGGACGTATGCGTTTTCTCCTGAATATATTCAGGAGAAAACGCATACGCCCTTTTTGGCCAAGCAAGCAAGCGGGCAATGCAAATCTGCACTACAAAGAAGTATCACTTCCCACCGGTCAAAAGGGACATCCACAAAATGTGTAAAAACCAGAAAGGCAAGACAGGCCCTGGAGAACAGGGAGCCTTGTTATGCTGATGGGCGGGATGTAAATTGCCAACTGCCTCTCTGGAGGAGTGCATTGTGTTCCCTAAAACAAGTAAACAACAGAGCTACAGAGCCAAGGGCACTTCCAGTCTAGGGAATATACCTTGGGAAAACTGAAAATCAAAAAGACACAGCCACCCCAAAATTTAGGGCTGCACTGCTTACAAGGACCTCAACTTGGGTACACCTTAAATATCCCAGGAAATATAAAAATGGTTCAAAAAATTGTGGTACTTACGTACGATGGAATATCCCTCAGCCATGAAATCAATGTCATAAGACCAGTAGCAGCAAAATGGGTGGATTCAGGTACGAGGATTCTAAGTGAAATAAGTCACACAGAAAAAGAAACTTATCATAAGATATCACTTATGAAGATCCTGTAAACATGGCTACACTTGAACTGAGTTAGGAAAGAGAACAGTGTCTCACATTTAGAAAACACTCTTATGCCTGCTTAAGGGGGAAGGAGAGGTGGGGTGATGCATAAAACCAGAGTTTGATATAAGCACAGGTACCGTTCCAAAAACCAACTATGGAATAGACAAGACCTACACCTTCCTCAGTGAAAGGGACTCAAAACCCCATATTTCCCGCAGAGGAATATATCTGACTAGTAAGAATCTTAAAACCTATGTATTGATATGTCTCCGTAAGGGAATCAAGTGTGTCTAGACTGGGATAAATATGGCAGCGAGAATCAGCTCAAACCCACTATAAAAAGGAATTTCAAAATTAAAACAAAAAAACTGGGAAATTCTTTACAATTCCTTCAGGGTCTCTGATGAAACCTGAAATGACCCTATCTACAATGACAGCTGGATGTGGCATAAGGCTGGACACTTGGGACTGAGAGGATTGGTGAGATTGGGTGAGCAAATGCAGACCCTTTAAAGCAATAATGCATGGCACACATTCCATGGGTCCCAACTCTCCAGGTTGAAGGGAATATTACTACAGATATAACATGTACGGGAATCCTAGAGAACGGACACACTGTGAATACGAAAGGTTTCTAAAACTCAACGAATAGTCCCTCTCCTGGTGCTCCGGTTTGACTTTCCATCTGCTTTATTATCAACCTCCCAACTAGGAGAGACAGCCCCTTTAACCTCCTGGTTCGCACAGGTTGCCAATTTGGCAGAGGATGAAAGGGAAGAGGGAGAACCAATGAGAGAGTAGCTGTTAGGCATTTGGACGGGCACATATCACTGTAATTTCCCGGCAGGAAGAAGAATTAACCAAAGTCTCAGCCACCCACCGGGAATCAGTATAGATCCTGAACCAAAATTTTGGACTTGCGGTCAGCTCACCAAAAACGAGTTGAAAAATGGAGCTCAGGGGCACAGCAATTCACAAACTGGCCGAGTAATAAAGGACAACTATCGTCCAAAAATCTGTTGAGGGAAGGCAACGAGGCGGACTTGAAAGCGAGGCAGAATAGCAGGAAACAGATTTCCAGAGGTACGTTGGAATCGCCTTTAAAGCACAGGAAGAGGGGCACAACTTCGACAATGATGCACTTGGACAAAAAGGACGTATGCGTTTTCTCCTGAATATATTCAGGAGAAAACGCATACGCCCTTTTTGGCCAAGCAAGCAAGCGGGCAATGCAAATCTGCACTACAAAGAAGTATCACTTCCCACCGGTCAAAAGGGACATCCACAAAATGTGTAAAAACCAGAAAGGCAAGACAGGCCCTGGAGAACAGGGAGCCTTGTTATGCTGATGGGCGGGATGTAAATTGCCAACTGCCTCTCTGGAGGAGTGCATTGTGTTCCCTAAAACAAGTAAACAACAGAGCTACAGAGCCAAGGGCACTTCCAGTCTAGGGAATATACCTTGGGAAAACTGAAAATCAAAAAGACACAGCCACCCCAAAATTTAGGGCTGCACTGCTTACAAGGACCTCAACTTGGGTACACCTTAAATATCCCAGGAAATATAAAAATGGTTCAAAAAATTGTGGTACTTACGTACGATGGAATATCCCTCAGCCATGAAATCAATGTCATAAGACCAGTAGCAGCAAAATGGGTGGATTCAGGTACGATGATTCTAAGTGAAATAAGTCACACAGAAAAAGAAACTTATCATAAGATATCACTTATGAAGATCCTGTAAACATGGCTACACTTGAACTGAGTTAGGAAAGAGAACAGTGTCTCACATTTAGAAAACACTCTTATGCCTGCTTAAGGGGGAAGGAGAGGTGGGGTGATGCATAAAACCAGAGTTTGATATAAGCACAGGTACCGTTCCAAAAACCAACTATGGAATAGACAAGACCTACACCTTCCTCAGTGAAAGGGACTCAAAACCCCATATTTCCCGCAGAGGAATATATCTGACTAGTAAGAATCTTAAAACCTATGTATTGATATGTCTCCGTAAGGGTGTGTCTAGACTGGGATAAATATGGCAGCGAGAATCAGCTCAAACCCACTATAAAAAGGAATTTCAAAAATAAAACAAAAAAACTGGGAAATTCTTTACAATTCCTTCAGGGTCTCTGATGAAACCTGAAATGACCCTATCTACAATGACAGCTGGATGTGGCATAAGGCTGGACACTTGGGACTGAGAGGATTGGTGAGATTGGGTGAGCAAATGCAGACCCTTTAAAGCAATAATGCATGGCACACATTCCATGGGTCCCAACTCTCCAGGTTGAAGGGAATATTACTACAGATATAACATGTACGGGAATCCTAGAGAACGGACACACTGTGAATACGAAAGGTTTCTAAAACTCAACGAATAGTCCCTCTCCTGGTGCTCCGGTTTGACTTTCCATCTGCTTTATTATCAACCTCCCAACTTGGAGAGACAGCCCCTTTAACCTCCTGGTTTGCACAGCTTGCCAATTTGGCAGAGGATGAAAGGGAAGAGGGAGAACCAATGAGAGAGTAGCTGTTAGGCATTTGGACGGGCACATATCACTGTAATTTCCCGGCAGGAAGAAGAATTAACCAAAGTCTCAGCCACCCACTGGGAATCAGTATAGATCCTGAACCAAAATTTTGGACTTGCGGTCAGCTCACCAAAAACGAGTTGAAAAATGGAGCTCAGGGGCACAGCAATTCACAAACTGGCCGAGTAATAAAGGACAACTATCGTCCAAAAATCTGTTGAGGGAAGGCAATGAGGCGGACTTGAAAGCGAGGCAGAATAGCAGGAAACAGATTTCCAGAGGTACGTTGGAATCGCCTTTAAAGCACAGGAAGAGGGGCACAACTTCGACAATGATGCACTTGGCCAAAAAGGGCGTATGTGTTTTCTCCTGAATATATTCAGGAGAAAACGCATACGACCTTTTTCGCCAAGCAAGCAAGCGGGCAATGCAAATCTGCACTACAAAGAAGTATCACTTCCCACCGGTCAAAAGGGACATCCACAAAATGTGTAAAAACCAGAAAGGCAAGACAGGCCCTGGAGAACAGGGAGCCTTGTTATGCTGATGGGCGGGATGTAAATTGCCAACTGCCTCTCTGGAGGAGTGCATTGTGTTCCCTAAAACAAGTAAACAACAGAGCTACAGAGCCAAGGGCACTTCCAGTCTAGGGAATATACCTTGGGAAAACTGAAAATCAAAAAGACACATCCACCCCAAAATTTAGGGCTGCACTGCTTACAAGGACCTCAACTTGGGTACACCTTAAATATCCCAGGAAATATAAAAATGGTTCAAAAAATTGTGGTACTTACGTACGATGGAATATCCCTCAGCCATGAAATCAATGTCATAAGACCAGTAGCAGCAAAATGGGTGGATTCAGGTACGATGATTCTAAGTGAAATAAGTCACACAGAAAAAGAAACTTATCATAAGATATCACTTATGAAGATCCTGTAAACATGGCTACACTTGAACTGAGTTAGGAAAGAGAACAGTGTCTCACATTTAGAAAACACTCTTATGCCTGCTTAAGGGGGAAGGAGAGGTGGGGTGATGCATAAAACCAGAGTTTGATATAAGCACAGGTACCGTTCCAAAAACCAACTATGGAATAGACAAGACCTACACCTTCCTCAGTGAAAGGGACTCAAAACCCCATATTTCCCGCAGAGGAATATATCTGACTAGTAAGAATCTTAAAACCTATGTATTGATATGTCTCCGTAAGGGAATCAAGTGTGTCTAGACTGGGATAAATATGGCAGCGAGAATCAGCTCAAACCCACTATAAAAAGGAATTTCAAAAATAAAACAAAAAAACTGGGAAATTCTTTACAATTCCTTCAGGGTCTCTGATGAAACCTGAAATGACCCTATCTACAATGACAGCTGGATGTGGCATAAGGCTGGACACTTGGGACTGAGAGGATTGGTGAGATTGGGTGAGCAAATGCAGACCCTTTAAAGCAATAATGCATGGCACACATTCCATGGGTCCCAACTCTCCAGGTTGAAGGGAATATTACTACAGATATAACATGTACGGGAATCCTAGAGAACGGACACACTGTGAATACGAAAGGTTTCTAAAACTCAACGAATAGTCCCTCTCCTGGTGCTCCGGTTTGACTTTCCATCTGCTTTATTATCAACCTCCCAACTTGGAGAGACAGCCCCTTTAACCTCCTGGTTCGCACAGGTTGCCAATTTGGCAGAGGATGAAAGGGAAGAGGGAGAACCAATGAGAGAGTAGCTGTTAGGCATTTGGACGGGCACATATCACTGTAATTTCCCGGCAGGAAGAAGAATTAACCAAAGTCTCAGCCACCCACCGGGAATCAGTATAGATCCTGAACCAAAATTTTGGACTTGCGGTCAGCTCACCAAAAACGAGTTGAAAAATGGAGCTCAGGGGCACAGCAATTCACAAACTGGCCGAGTAATAAAGGACAACTATCGTCCAAAAATCTGTTGAGGGAAGGCAATGAGGCGGACTTGAAAGCGAGGCAGAATAGCAGGAAACAGATTTCCAGAGGTACGTTGGAATCGCCTTTAAAGCACAGGAAGAGGGGCACAACTTCGACAATGATGCACTTGGCCAAAAAGGGCGTATGTGTTTTCTCCTGAATATATTCAGGAGAAAACGCATACGCCCTTTTTCGCCAAGCAAGCAAGCGGGCAATGAAAATCTGCACTACAAAGAAGTATCACTTCCCACCGGTCAAAAGGGACATCCACAAAAT
The DNA here is from genome assembly GCF_949752795.1 of Hyperoodon ampullatus. NCBI lineage: Eukaryota > Metazoa > Chordata > Mammalia > Artiodactyla > Ziphiidae > Hyperoodon > Hyperoodon ampullatus. The sequence goes on from NW_027640750.1 coordinate 1,037,260, forward strand.
GTGTAAAAACCAGAAAGGCAAGACAGGCCCTGGAGAACAGGGAGCCTTGTTATGCTGATGGGCGGGATGTAAATTGCCAACTGCCTCTCTGGAGGAGTGCATTGTGTTCCCTAAAACAAGTAAACAACAGAGCTACAGAGCCAAGGGCACTTCCAGTCTAGGGAATATACCTTGGGAAAACTGAAAATCAAAAAGACACATCCACCCCAAAATTTAGGGCTGCACTGCTTACAAGGACCTCAACTTGGGTACACCTTAAATATCCCAGGAAATATAAAAATGGTTCAAAAAATTGTGGTACTTACGTACGATGGAATATCCCTCAGCCATGAAATCAATGTCATAAGACCAGTAGCAGCAAAATGGGTGGATTCAGGTACGATGATTCTAAGTGAAATAAGTCACACAGAAAAAGAAACTTATCATAAGATATCACTTATGAAGATCCTGTAAACATGGCTACACTTGAACTGAGTTAGGAAAGAGAACAGTGTCTCACATTTAGAAAACACTCTTATGCCTGCTTAAGGGGGAAGGAGAGGTGGGGTGATGCATAAAACCAGAGTTTGATATAAGCACAGGTACCGTTCCAAAAACCAACTATGGAATAGACAAGACCTACACCTTCCTCAGTGAAAGGGACTCAAAACCCCATATTTCCCGCAGAGGAATATATCTGACTAGTAAGAATCTTAAAACCTATGTATTGATATGTCTCCGTAAGGGAATCAAGTGTGTCTAGACTGGGATAAATATGGCAGCGAGAATCAGCTCAAACCCACTATAAAAAGGAATTTCAAAAATAAAACAAAAAAAACTGGGAAATTCTTTACAATTCCTTCAGGGTCTCTGATGAAACCTGAAATGACCCTATCTACAATGACAGCTGGATGTGGCATAAGGCTGGACACTTGGGACTGAGAGGATTGGTGAGATTGGGTGAGCAAATGCAGACCCTTTAAAGCAATAATGCATGGCACACATTCCATGGGTCCCAACTCTCCAGGTTGAAGGGAATATTACTACAGATATAACATGTACGGGAATCCTAGAGAATGGACACACTGTGAATACGAAAGGTTTCTAAAACTCAACGAATAGTCCCTCTCCTGGTGCTCCGGTTTGACTTTCCATCTGCTTTATTATCAACCTCCCAACTTGGAGAGACAGCCCCTTTAACCTCCTGGTTTGCACAGGTTGCCAATTTGGCAGAGGATGAAAGGGAAGAGGGAGAACCAATGAGAGAGTAGCTGTTAGGCATTTGGACGGGCACATATCACTGTAATTTCCCGGCAGGAAGAAGAATTAACCAAAGTCTCAGCCACCCACTGGGAATCAGTATAGATCCTGAACCAAAATTTTGGACTTGCGGTCAGCTCACCAAAAACGAGTTGAAAAATGGAGCTCAGGGGCACAGCAATTCACAAACTGGCCGAGTAATAAAGGACAACTATCGTCCAAAAATCTGTTGAGGGAAGGCAATGAGGCGGACTTGAAAGCGAGGCAGAATAGCAGGAAACAGATTTCCAGAGGTACGTTGGAATCGCCTTTAAAGCACAGGAAGAGGGACACAACTTCGACAATGATGCACTTGGCCAAAAAGGGCGTATGCGTTTCTCCTGAATATATTCAGGAGAAAACGCATACGCCCTTTTTGGCGAAGCAAGCAAGAGGGCAATGCAAATCTGCACTACAAAGAAGTATCACTTCCCACCGGTCAAAAGGGACATCCACAAAATGTGTAAAAACCAGAAAGGCAAGACAGGCCCTGGAGAACAGGGAGCCTTGTTATGCTGATGGGCGGGATGTAAATTGCCAACTGCCTCTCTGGAGGAGTGCATTGTGTTCCCTAAAACAAGTAAACAACAGAGCTACAGAGCCAAGGGCACTTCCAGTCTAGGGAATATACCTTGGGAAAACTGAAAATCAAAAAGACACAGCCACCCCAAAATTTAGGGCTGCACTGCTTACAAGGACCTCCACTTGGGTACACCTTAAATATCCCAGGAAATATAAAAATGGTTCAAAAAATTGTGGTACTTACGTACGATGGAATATCCCTCAGCCATGAAATCAATGTCATAAGACCAGTAGCAGCAAAATGGGTGGATTCAGGTACGAGGATTCTAAGTGAAATAAGTCACACAGAAAAAGAAACTTATCATAAGATATCACTTATGAAGATCCTGTAAACATGGCTACAGTTGAACTGAGTTAGGAAAGAGAACAGTGTCTCACATTTAGAAAACACTCTTATGCCTGCTTAAGGGGGAAGGAGAGGTGGGGTGATGCATAAAACCAGAGTTTGATATAAGCACAGGTACCGTTCCAAAAACCAACTATGGAATAGACAAGACCTACACCTTCCTCAGTGAAAGGGACTCAAAACCCCATATTTCCCGCAGAGGAATATATCTGACTAGTAAGAATCTTAAAACCTATGTATTGATATGTCTCCGTAAGGGAATCAAGTGTGTCTAGACTGGGATAAATATGGCAGCGAGAATCAGCTCAAACCCACTATAAAAAGGAATTTCAAAAATAAAACAAAAAAACTGGGAAATTCTTTACAATTCCTTCAGGGTCTCTGATGAAACCTGAAATGACCCTATCTACAATGACAGCTGGATGTGGCATAAGGCTGGACACTTGGGACTGAGAGGATTGGTGAGATTGGGTGAGCAAATGCAGACCCTTTAAAGCAATAATGCATGGCACACATTCCATGGGTCCCAACTCTCCAGGTTGAAGGGAATATTACTACAGATATAACATGTACGGGAATCCTAGAGAATGGACACACTGTGAATACGAAAGGTTTCTAAAACTCAACGAATAGTCCCTCTCCTGGTGCTCCGGTTTGACTTTCCATCTGCTTTATTATCAACCTCCCAACTTGGAGAGACAGCCCCTTTAACCTCCTGGTTTGCACAGCTTGCCAATTTGGCAGAGGATGAAAGGGAAGAGGGAGAACCAATGAGAGAGTAGCTGTTAGGCATTTGGACGGGCACATATCACTGTAATTTCCCGGCAGGAAGAAGAATTAACCAAAGTCTCAGCCACCCACTGGGAATCAGTATAGATCCTGAACCAAAATTTTGGACTTGCGGTCAGCTCACCAAAAACGAGTTGAAAAATGGAGCTCAGGGGCACAGCAATTCACAAACTGGCCGAGTAATAAAGGACAACTATCGTCCAAAAATCTGTTGAGGGAAGGCAATGAGGCGGACTTGAAAGCGAGGCAGAATAGCAGGAAACAGATTTCCAGAGGTACGTTGGAATCGCCTTTAAAGCACAGGAAGAGGGGCACAACTTCGACAATGATGCACTTGGCCAAAAAGGGCGTATGTGTTTTCTCCTGAATATATTCAGGAGAAAACGCATACGCCCTTTTTCGCCAAGCAAGCAAGCGGGCAATGCAAATCTGCACTACAAAGAAGTATCACTTCCCACCGGTCAAAAGGGACATCCACAAAATGTGTAAAAACCAGAAAGGCAAGACAGGCCCTGGAGAACAGGGAGCCTTGTTATGCTGATGGGCGGGATGTAAATTGCCAACTGCCTCTCTGGAGGAGTGCATTGTGTTCCCTAAAACAAGTAAACAACAGAGCTACAGAGCCAAGGGCACTTCCAGTCTAGGGAATATACCTTGGGAAAACTGAAAATCAAAAAGACACATTCACCCCAAAATTTAGGGCTGCACTGCTTACAAGGACCTCAACTTGGGTACACCTTGAATATCCCAGGAAATATAAAAATGGTTCAAAAAATTGTGGTACTTACGTACGATGGAATATCCCTCAGCCATGAAATCAATGTCATAAGACCAGTAGCAGCAAAATGGGTGGATTCAGGTACGATGATTCTAAGTGAAATAAGTCACACAGAAAAAGAAACTTATCATAAGATATCACTTATGAAGATCCTGTAAACATGGCTACACTTGAACTGAGTTAGGAAAGAGAACAGTGTCTCACATTTAGAAAACACTCTTATGCCTGCTTAAGGGGGAAGGAGAGGTGGGGTGATGCATAAAACCAGAGTTTGATATAAGCACAGGTACCGTTCCAAAAACCAACTATGGAATAGACAAGACCTACACCTTCCTCAGTGAAAGGGACTCAAAACCCCATATTTCCCGCAGAGGAATATATCTGACTAGTAAGAATCTTAAAACCTATGTATTGATATGTCTCCGTAAGGGAATCAAGTGTGTCTAGACTGGGATAAATATGGCAGCGAGAATCAGCTCAAACCCACTATAAAAAGGAATTTCAAAAATAAAACAAAAAAACTGGGAAATTCTTTACAATTCCTTCAGGGTCTCTGATGAAACCTGAAATGACCCTATCTACAATGACAGCTGGATGTGGCATAAGGCTGGACACTTGGGACTGAGAGGATTGGTGAGATTGGGTGAGCAAATGCAGACCCTTTAAAGCAATAATGCATGGCACACATTCCATGGGTCCCAACTCTCCAGGTTGAAGGGAATATTACTACAGATATAACATGTACGGGAATCCTAGAGAACGGACACACTGTGAATACGAAAGGTTTCTAAAACTCAACGAATAGTCCCTCTCCTGGTGCTCCGGTTTGACTTTCCATCTGCTTTATTATCAACCTCCCAACTTGGAGAGACAGCCCCTTTAACCTCCTGGTTCGCACAGGTTGCCAATTTGGCAGAGGATGAAAGGGAAGAGGGAGAACCAATGAGAGAGTAGCTGTTAGGCATTTGGACGGGCACATATCACTGTAATTTCCCGGCAGGAAGAAGAATTAACCAAAGTCTCAGCCACCCACCGGGAATCAGTATAGATCCTGAACCAAAATTTTGGACTTGCGGTCAGCTCACCAAAAACGAGTTGAAAAATGGAGCTCAGGGGCACAGCAATTCACAAACTGGCCGAGTAATAAAGGACAACTATCGTCCAAAAATCTGTTGAGGGAAGGCAACGAGGCGGACTTGAAAGCGTGGCAGAATAGCAGGAAACAGATTTCCAGAGGTACGTTGGAATCGCCTTTAAAGCACAGGAAGAGGGGCACAACTTCGACAATGATGCACTTGGCCAAAAAGGGCGTATGCGTTTTCTCCTGAATATATTCAGGAGAAAACGCATACGCCCTTTTTGGCCAAGCAAGCAAGCGGGCAATGCAAATCTGCACTACAAAGAAGTATCACTTCCCACCGGTCAAAAGGGACATCCACAAAATGTGTAAAAACCAGAAAGGCAAGACAGGCCCTGGAGAACAGGGAGCCTTGTTATGCTGATGGGCGGGATGTAAATTGCCAACTGCCTCTCTGGAGGAGTGCATTGTGTTCCCTAAAACAAGTAAACAACAGAGCTACAGAGCCAAGGGCACTTCCAGTCTAGGGAATATACCTTGGGAAAACTGAAAATCAAAAAGACACATCCACCCCAAAATTTAGGGCTGCACTGCTTACAAGGACCTCAACTTGGGTACACCTTAAATATCCCAGGAAATATAAAAATGGTTCAAAAAATTGTGGTACTTACGTACGATGGAATATCCCTCAGCCATGAAATCAATGTCATAAGACCAGTAGCAGCAAAATGGGTGGATTCAGGTACGATGATTCTAAGTGAAATAAGTCACACAGAAAAAGAAACTTATCATAAGATATCACTTATGAAGATCCTGTAAACATGGCTACACTTGAACTGAGTTAGGAAAGAGAACAGTGTCTCACATTTAGAAAACACTCTTATGCCTGCTTAAGGGGGAAGGAGAGGTGGGGTGATGCATAAAACCAGAGTTTGATATAAGCACAGGTACCGTTCCAAAAACCAACTATGGAATAGACAAGACCTACACCTTCCTCAGTGAAAGGGACTCAAAACCCCATATTTCCCGCAGAGGAATATATCTGACTAGTAAGAATCTTAAAACCTATGTATTGATATGTCTCCGTAAGGGAATCAAGTGTGTCTAGACTGGGATAAATATGGCAGCGAGAATCAGCTCAAACCCACTATAAAAAGGAATTTCAAAAATAAAACAAAAAAACTGGGAAATTCTTTACAATTCCTTCAGGGTCTCTGATGAAACCTGTAATGACCCTATCTACAATGACAGCTGGATGTGGCATAAGGCTGGACACTTGGGACTGAGAGGATTGGTGAGATTGGGTGAGCAAATGCAGACCCTTTAAAGCAATAATGCATGGCACACATTCCATGGGTCCCAACTCTCCAGGTTGAAGGGAATATTACTACAGATATAACATGTACGGGAATCCTAGAGAATGGACACACTGTGAATACGAAAGGTTTCTAAAACTCAACGAATAGTTCCTCTCCTGGTGCTCCGGTTTGACTTTCCATCTGCTTTATTATCAACCTCCCAACTTGGAGAGACAGCCCCTTTAACCTCCTGGTTTGCACAGGTTGCCAATTTGGCAGAGGATGAAAGGGAAGAGGGAGAACCAATGAGAGAGTAGCTGTTAGGCATTTGGACGGGCACATATCACTGTAATTTCCCGGCAGGAAGAAGAATTAACCAAAGTCTCAGCCACCCACTGGGAATCAGTATAGATCCTGAACCAAAATTTTGGACTTGCGGTCAGCTCACCAAAAACGAGTTGAAAAATGGAGCTCAGGGGCACAGCAATTCACAAACTGGCCGAGTAATAAAGGACAACTATCGTCCAAAAATCTGTTGAGGGAAGGCAATGAGGCGGACTTGAAAGCGAGGCAGAATAGCAGGAAACAGATTTCCAGAGGTACGTTGGAATCGCCTTTAAAGCACAGGAAGAGGGGCACAACTTCGACAATGATGCACTTGGCCAAAAAGGACGTATGTGTTTTCTCCTGAATATATTCAGGAGAAAACGCATACGCCCTTTTTCGCCAAGCAAGCAAGCGGGCAATGCAAATCTGCACTACAAAGAAGTATCACTTCCCACCGGTCAAAAGGGACATCCACAAAATGTGTAAAAACCAGAAAGGCAAGACAGGCCCTGGAGAACAGGGAGCCTTGTTATGCTGATGGGCGGGATGTAAATTGCCAACTGCCTCTCTGGAGGAGTGCATTGTGTTCCCTAAAACAAGTAAACAACAGAGCTACAGAGCCAAGGGCACTTCTAGTCTAGGGAATATACCTTGGGAAAACTGAAAATCAAAAAGACACAGCCACCCCAAAATTTAGGGCTGCACTGCTTACAAGGACCTCAACTTGGGTACACCTTAAATATCCCAGGAAATATAAAAATGGTTCAAAAAATTGTGGTACTTACGTACGATGGAATATCCCTCAGCCATGAAATCAATGTCATAAGACCAGTAGCAGCAAAATGGGTGGATTCAGGTACGATGATTCTAAGTGAAATAAGTCACAGAGAAAAAGAAACTTATCATAAGATATCACTTATGAAGATCCTGTAAACATGGCTACACTTGAACTGAGTTAGGAAATAGAACAGTGTCTCACATTTAGAAAACACTCTTATGCCTGCTTAAGGGGGAAGGAGAGGTGGGGTGATGCATAAAACCAGAGTTTGATATAAGCACAGGTACCGTTCCAAAAACCAACTATGGAATAGACAAGACCTACACCTTCCTCAGTGAAAGGGACTCAAAACCCCATATTTCCCGCAGAGGAATATATCTGACTAGTAAGAATCTTAAAACCTATGTATTGATATGTCTCCGTAAGGGAATCAAGTGTGTCTAGACTGGGATAAATATGGCAGCGAGAATCAGCTCAAGCCCACTATAAAAAGGAATTTCAAAAATAAAACAAAAAAACTGGGAAATTCTTTACAATTCCTTCAGGGTCTCTGATGAAACCTGAAATGACCCTATCTACAATGACAGCTGGATGTGGCATAAGGCTGGTCACTTGGGACTGAGAGGATTGGTGAGACTGGGTGAACAAATGCAGACCCTTTAAAGCAATAATGCATGGCACACATTCCATGGGTCCCAACTCTCCAGGTTGAAGGGAATATTACTACAGATATAACATGTACGGGAATCCTAGAGAACGGACACACTGTGAATACGAAAGGTTTCTAAAACTCAACGAATAGTCCCTCTCCTGGTGCTCCGGTTTGACTTTCCATCTGCTTTATTATCAACCTCCCAACTTGGAGAGACAGCCCCTTTAACCTCCTGGTTCGCACAGGTTGCCAATTTGGCAGAGGATGAAAGGGAAGAGGGAGAACCAATGAGAGAGTAGCTGTTAGGCATTTGGACGGGCACATATCACTGTAATTTCCCGGCAGAAAGAAGAATTAACCAAAGTCTCAGCCACCCACCGGGAATCAGTATAGATCCTGAACCAAAATTTTGGACTTGCGGTCAGCTCACCAAAAACGAGTTGAAAAATGGAGCTCAGGGGCACAGCAATTCACAAACTGGCCGAGTAATAAAGGACAACTATCGTCCAAAAATCTGTTGAGCGAAGGCAATGAGGTGGACTTGAATGCGAGGCAGAATAGCAGGAAACAGATTTCCAGAGGTACGTTGGAATCGCCTTTAAAGCACAGGAAGAGGGGCACAACTTCGACAATGATGCACTTGGCCAAAAAGGACGTATGTGTTTTCTCCTGAATATATTCAGGAGAAAACGCATACGCCCTTTTTCGCCAAGCAAGCAAGCGGGCAATGCAAATCTGCACTACAAAGAAGTATCACTTCCCACCGGTCAAAAGGGACATCCACAAAATGTGTAAAAACCAGAAAGGCAAGACAGGCCCTGGAGAACAGGGAGCCTTGTTATGCTGATGGGCGGGATGTAAATTGCCAACTGCCTCTCTGGAGGAGTACATTGTGTTCCCTAAAACGAGTAAACAACAGAGCTACAGAGCCAAGGGCACTTCTAGTCTAGGGAATATACCTTGGGAAAACTGAAAATCAAAAAGACACAGCCACCCCAAAATTTAGGGCTGCACTGCTTACAAGGACCTCAACTTGGGTACACCTTAAATATCCCAGGAAATATAAAAATGGTTCAAAAAATTGTGGTACTTACGTACGATGGAATATCCCTCAGCCATGAAATCAATGTCATAAGACCAGTAGCAGCAAAATGGGTGGATTCAGGTACGATGATTCTAAGTGAAATAAGTCACACAGAAAAAGAAACTTATCATAAGATATCACTTATGAAGATCCTGTAAACATGGCTACACTTGAACTGAGTTAGGAAAGAGAACAGTGTCTCACATTTAGAAAACACTCTTATGCCTGCTTAAGGGGGAAGGAGAGGTGGGGTGATGCATAAAACCAGAGTTTGATATAAGCACAGGTACCGTTCCAAAAACCAACTATGGAATAGACAAGACCTACACCTTCCTCAGTGAAAGGGACTCAAAACCCCATATTTCCCGCAGAGGAATATATCTGACTAGTAAGAATCTTAAAACCTATGTATTGATATGTCTCCGTAAGGGAATCAAGTGTGTCTAGACTGGGATAAATATGGCAGCGAGAATCAGCTCAAGCCCACTATAAAAAGGAATTTCAAAAATAAAACAAAAAAACTGGGAAATTCTTTACAATTCCTTCAGGGTCTCTGATGAAACCTGAAATGACCGTATCTACAATGACAGCTGGATGTGGCATAAGGCTGGACACTTGGGACTGAGAGGATTGGTGAGATTGGGTGAGCAAATGCAGACCCTTTAAAGCAATAATGCATGGCACACATTCCATGGGTCCCAACTCTCCAGGTTGAAGGGAATATTACTACAGATATAACATGTACGGGAATCCTAGAGAACGGACACACTGTGAATACGAAAGGTTTCTAAAACTCAACGAATAGTCCCTCTCCTGGTGCTCCGGTTTGACTTTCCATCTGCTTTATTATCAACCTCCCAACTTGGAGAGACAGCCCCTTTAACCTCCTGGTTCGCACAGGTTGCCAATTTGGCAGAGGATGAAAGGGAAGAGGGAGAACCAATGAGAGAGTAGCTGTTAGGCATTTGGACGGGCACATATCACTGTAATTTCCCGGCAGGAAGAAGAATTAACCAAAGTCTCAGCCACCCACTGGGAATCAGTATAGATCCTGAACCAAAATTTTGGACTTGCGGTCAGCTCACCAAAAACGAGTTGAAAAATGGAGCTCAGGGGCACAGCAATTCACAAACTGGCCGAGTAATAAAGGACAACTATCGTCCAAAAATCTGTTGAGGGAAGGCAATGAGGCGGACTTGAAAGCGAGGCAGAATAGCAGGAAACAGATTTCCAGAGGTACGTTGGAATCGCCTTTAAAGCACAGGAAGAGGGGCACAACTTCGACAATGATGCACTTGGCCAAAAAGGACGTATGTGTTTTCTCCTGAATATATTCAGGAGAAAACGCATACGCCCTTTTTCGCCAAGCAAGCAAGCGGGCAATGCAAATCTGCACTACAAAGAAGTATCACTTCCCACCGGTCAAAAGGGACATCCACAAAATGTGTAAAAACCAGAAAGGCAAGACAGGCCCTGGAGAACAGGGAGCCTTGTTATGCTGATGGGCGGGATGTAAATTGCCAACTGCCTCTCTGGAGGAGTGCATTGTGTTCCCTAAAACAAGTAAACAACAGAGCTACAGAGCCAAGGGCACTTCTAGTCTAGGGAATATACCTTGGGAAAACTGAAAATCAAAAAGACACAGCCACCCCAAAATATAGGGCTGCACTGCTTACAAGGACCTCAACTTGGGTACACCTTAAATATCCCAGGAAATATAAAAATGGTTCAAAAAATTGTGGTACTTACGTACGATGGAATATCCCTCAGCCATGAAATCAATGTCATAAGACCAGTAGCAGCAAAATGGGTGGATTCAGGTACGATGATTCTAAGTGAAATAAGTCACAGAGAAAAAGAAACTTATCATAAGATATCACTTATGAAGATCCTGTAAACATGGCTACACTTGAACTGAGTTAGGAAATAGAACAGTGTCTCACATTTAGAAAACACTCTTATGCCTGCTTAAGGGGGAAGGAGAGGTGGGGTGATGCATAAAACCAGAGTTTGATATAAGCACAGGTACCGTTCCAAAAACCAACTATGGAATAGACAAGACCTACACCTTCCTCAGTGAAAGGGACTCAAAACCCCATATTTCCCGCAGAGGAATATATCTGACTAGTAAGAATCTTAAAACCTATGTATTGATATGTCTCCGTAAGGGAATCAAGTGTGTCTAGACTGGGATAAATATGGCAGCGAGAATCAGCTCAAGCCCACTATAAAAAGGAATTTCAAAAATAAAACAAAAAAACTGGGAAATTCTTTACAATTCCTTCAGGGTCTCTGATGAAACCTGAAATGACCCTATCTACAATGACAGCTGGATGTGGCATAAGGCTGGTCACTTGGGACTGAGAGGATTGGTGAGACTGGGTGAACAAATGCAGACCCTTTAAAGCAATAATGCATGGCACACATTCCATGGGTCCCAACTCTCCAGGTTGAAGGGAATATTACTACAGATATAACATGTACGGGAATCCTAGAGAACGGACACACTGTGAATACGAAAGGTTTCTAAAACTCAACGAATAGTCCCTCTCCTGGTGCTCCGGTTTGACTTTCCATCTGCTTTATTATCAACCTCCCAACTTGGAGAGACAGCCCCTTTAACCTCCTGGTTCGCACAGGTTGCCAATTTGGCAGAGGATGAAAGGGAAGAGGGAGAACCAATGAGAGAGTAGCTGTTAGGCATTTGGACGGGCACATATCACTGTAATTTCCCGGCAGAAAGAAGAATTAACCAAAGTCTCAGCCACCCACCGGGAATCAGTATAGATCCTGAACCAAAATTTTGGACTTGCGGTCAGCTCACCAAAAACGAGTTGAAAAATGGAGCTCAGGGGCACAGCAATTCACAAAGTGGCCGAGTAATAAAGGACAACTATCGTCCAAAAATCTGTTGAGCGAAGGCAATGAGGTGGACTTGAATGCGAGGCAGAATAGCAGGAAACAGATTTCCAGAGGTACGTTGGAATCGCCTTTAAAGCACAGGAAGAGGGGCACAACTTCGACAATGATGCACTTGGCCAAAAAGGACGTATGTGTTTTCTCCTGAATATATTCAGGAGAAAACGCATACGCCCTTTTTCGCCAAGCAAGCAAGCGGGCAATGCAAATCTGCACTACAAAGAAGTATCACTTCCCACCGGTCAAAAGGGACATCCACAAAATGTGTAAAAACCAGAAAGGCAAGACAGGCCCTGGAGAACAGGGAGCCTTGTTATGCTGATGGGCGGGATGTAAATTGCCAACTGCCTCTCTGGAGGAGTACATTGTGTTCCCTAAAACGAGTAAACAACAGAGCTACAGAGCCAAGGGCACTTCTAGTCTAGGGAATATACCTTGGGAAAACTGAAAATCAAAAAGACACAGCCACCCCAAAATTTAGGGCTGCACTGCTTACAAGGACCTCAACTTGGGTACACCTTAAATATCCCAGGAAATATAAAAATGGTTCAAAAAATTGTGGTACTTACGTACGATGGAATATCCCTCAGCCATGAAATCAATGTCATAAGACCAGTAGCAGCAAAATGGGTGGATTCAGGTACGATGATTCTAAGTGAAATAAGTCACACAGAAAAAGAAACTTATCATAAGATATCACTTATGAAGATCCTGTAAACATGGCTACACTTGAACTGAGTTAGGAAAGAGAACAGTGTCTCACATTTAGAAAACACTCTTATGCCTGCTTAAGGGGGAAGGAGAGGTGGGGTGATGCATAAAACCAGAGTTTGATATAAGCACAGGTACCGTTCCAAAAACCAACTATGGAATAGACAAGACCTACACCTTCCTCAGTGAAAGGGACTCAAAACCCCATATTTCCCGCAGAGGAATATATCTGACTAGTAAGAATCTTAAAACCTATGTATTGATATGTCTCCGTAAGGGAATCAAGTGTGTCTAGACTGGGATAAATATGGCAGCGAGAATCAGCTCAAGCCCACTATAAAAAGGAATTTCAAAAATAAAACAAAAAAACTGGGAAATTCTTTACAATTCCTTCAGGGTCTCTGATGAAACCTGAAATGACCGTATCTACAATGACAGCTGGATGTGGCATAAGGCTGGACACTTGGGACTGAGAGGATTGGTGAGATTGGGTGAGCAAATGCAGACCCTTTAAAGCAATAATGCATGGCACACATTCCATGGGTCCCAACTCTCCAGGTTGAAGGGAATATTACTACAGATATAACATGTACGGGAATCCTAGAGAACGGACACACTGTGAATACGAAAGGTTTCTAAAACTCAACGAATAGTCCCTCTCCTGGTGCTCCGGTTTGACTTTCCATCTGCTTTATTATCAACCTCCCAACTTGGAGAGACAGCCCCTTTAACCTCCTGGTTCGCACAGGTTGCCAATTTGGCAGAGGATGAAAGGGAAGAGGGAGAACCAATGAGAGAGTAGCTGTTAGGCATTTGGACGGGCACATATCACTGTAATTTCCCGGCAGGAAGAAGAATTAACCAAAGTCTCAGCCACCCACCGGGAATCAGTATAGATCCTGAACCAAAATTTTGGACTTGAGGTCAGCTCACCAAAAACGAGTTGAAAAATGGAGCTCAGGGGCACAGCAATTCACAAACTGGCCGAGTAATAAAGGACAACTATCGTCCAAAAATCTGTTGAGGGAAGGCAACGAGGCGGACTTGAAAGCGAGGCAGAATAGCAGGAAACAGATTTCAAGAGGTACGTTGGAATCGCCTTTAAAGCACAGGAAGAGGGGCACAACTTCGACAATGATGCACTTGGACAAAAAGGGCGTATGCGTTTTCTCCTGAATATATTCAGGAGAAAACGCATACGCCCTTTTTGGCCAAGCAAGCAAGCGGGCAATGCAAATCTGCACTACAAAGAAGTATCACTTCCCACCGGTCAAAAGGGACATCCACAAAATGTGTAAAAACCAGAAAGGCAAGACAGGCCCTGGAGAACAGGGAGCCTTGTTATGCTGATGGGCGGGATGTAAATTGCCAACTGCCTCTCTGGAGGCGTGCATTGTGTTCCCTAAAACAAGTAAACAACAGAGCTACAGAGCCAAGGGCACTTCCAGTCTAGGGAATATACCTTGGGAAAACTGAAAATCAAAAAGACACAGCCACCCCAAAATTTAGGGCTGCACTGCTTACAAGGACCTCAACTTGGGTACACCTTAAATATCCCAGGAAATATAAAAATGGTTCAAAAAATTGTGGTACTTACGTACGATGGAATATCCCTCAGCCATGAAATCAATGTCATAAGACCAGTAGCAGCAAAATGGGTGGATTCAGGTACGATGATTCTAAGTGAAATAAGTCACACAGAAAAAGAAACTTATCATAAGATATCACTTATGAAGATCCTGTAAACATGGCTACACTTGAACTGAGTTAGGAAAGAGAACAGTGTCTCACATTTAGAAAACACTCTTATGCCTGCTTAAGGGGGAAGGAGAGGTGGGGTGATGCATAAAACCAGAGTTTGATATAAGCACAGGTACCGTTCCAAAAACCAACTATGGAATAGACAAGACCTACACCTTCCTCAGTGAAAGGGACTCAAAACCCCATATTTCCCGCAGAGGAATATATCTGACTAGTAAGAATCTTAAAACCTATGTATTGATATGTCTCCGTAAGGGAATCAAGTGTGTCTAGACTGGGATAAATATGGCAGCGAGAATCAGCTCAAACCCACTATAAAAAGGAATTTCAAAAATAAAACAAAAAAACTGGGAAATTCTTTACAATTCCTTCAGGGTCTCTGATGAAACCTGAAATGACCCTATCTACAATGACAGCTGGATGTGGCATAAGGCTGGACACTTGGGACTGAGAGGATTGGTGAGATTGGGTGAGCAAATGCAGACCCTTTAAAGCAATAATGCATGGCACACATTCCATGGGTCCCAACTCTCCAGGTTGAAGGGAATATTACTACAGATATAACATGTACGGGAATCCTAGAGAACGGACACACTGTGAATACGAAAGGTTTCTAAAACTCAACGAATAGTCCCTCTCCTGGTGCTCCGGTTTGACTTTCCATCTGCTTTATTATCAACCTCCCAACTTGGAGAGACAGCCCCTTTAACCTCCTGGTTCGCACAGGTTGCCAATTTGGCAGAGGATGAAAGGGAAGAGGGAGAACCAATGAGAGAGTAGCTGTTAGGCATTTGGACGGGCACATATCACTGTAATTTCCCGGCAGGAAGAAGAATTAACCAAAGTCTCAGCCACCCACCGGGAATCAGTATAGATCCTGAACCAAAATTTTGGACTTGCGGTCAGCTCACCAAAAACGAGTTGAAAAATGGAGCTCAGGGGCACAGCAATTCACAAACTGGCCGAGTAATAAAGGACAACTATCGTCCAAAAATCTGTTGAGGGAAGGCAACGAGGCGGACTTGAAAGCGAGGCAGAATAGCAGGAAACAGATTTCCAGAGGTACGTTGGAATCGCCTTTAAAGCACAGGAAGAGGGGCACAACTTCGACAATGATGCACTTGGACAAAAAGGGCGTATGCGTTTTCTCCTGAATATATTCAGGAGAAAACGCATACGCCCTTTTTGGCCAAGCAAGCAAGCGGGCAATGCAAATCTGCACTACAAAGAAGTATCACTTCCCACCGGTCAAAAGGGACATCCACAAAATGTGTAAAAACCAGAAAGGCAAGACAGGCCCTGGAGAACAGGGAGCCTTGTTATGCTGATGGGCGGGATGTAAATTGCCAACTGCCTCTCTGGAGGCGTGCATTGTGTTCCCTAAAACAAGTAAACAACAGAGCTACAGAGCCAAGGGCACTTCCAGTCTAGGGAATATACCTTGGGAAAACTGAAAATCAAAAAGACACAGCCACCCCAAAATTTAGGGCTGCACTGCTTACAAGGACCTCAACTTGGGTACACCTTAAATATCCCAGGAAATATAAAAATGGTTCAAAAAATTGTGGTACTTACGTACGATGGAATATCCCTCAGCCATGAAATCAATGTCATAAGACCAGTAGCAGCAAAATGGGTGGATTCAGGTACGATGATTCTAAGT
The DNA here is from genome assembly GCF_949752795.1 of Hyperoodon ampullatus. Taxonomy (NCBI): domain Eukaryota; kingdom Metazoa; phylum Chordata; class Mammalia; order Artiodactyla; family Ziphiidae; genus Hyperoodon; species Hyperoodon ampullatus. Next base: position 1,053,304 of record NW_027640750.1, read on the forward strand.
GAAATAAGTCACACAGAAAAAGAAACTTATCATAAGATATCACTTATGAAGATCCTGTAAACATGGCTACACTTGAACTGAGTTAGGAAAGAGAACAGTGTCTCACATTTAGAAAACACTCTTATGCCTGCTTAAGGGGGAAGGAGAGGTGGGGTGATGCATAAAACCAGAGTTTGATATAAGCACAGGTACCGTTCCAAAAACCAACTATGGAATAGACAAGACCTACACCTTCCTCAGTGAAAGGGACTCAAAACCCCATATTTCCCGCAGAGGAATATATCTGACTAGTAAGAATCTTAAAACCTATGTATTGATATGTCTCCGTAAGGGAATCAAGTGTGTCTAGACTGGGATAAATATGGCAGCGAGAATCAGCTCAAACCCACTATAAAAAGGAATTTCAAAAATAAAACAAAAAAACTGGGAAATTCTTTACAATTCCTTCAGGGTCTCTGATGAAACCTGAAATGACCCTATCTACAATGACAGCTGGATGTGGCATAAGGCTGGACACTTGGGACTGAGAGGATTGGTGAGATTGGGTGAGCAAATGCAGACCCTTTAAAGCAATAATGCATGGCACACATTCCATGGGTCCCAACTCTCCAGGTTGAAGGGAATATTACTACAGATATAACATGTACGGGAATCCTAGAGAACGGACACACTGTGAATACGAAAGGTTTCTAAAACTCAACGAATAGTCCCTCTCCTGGTGCTCCGGTTTGACTTTCCATCTGCTTTATTATCAACCTCCCAACTTGGAGAGACAGCCCCTTTAACCTCCTGGTTCGCACAGGTTGCCAATTTGGCAGAGGATGAAAGGGAAGAGGGAGAACCAATGAGAGAGTAGCTGTTAGGCATTTGGACGGGCACATATCACTGTAATTTCCCGGCAGGAAGAAGAATTAACCAAAGTCTCAGCCACCCACCGGGAATCAGTATAGATCCTGAACCAAAATTTTGGACTTGCGGTCAGCTCACCAAAAACGAGTTGAAAAATGGAGCTCAGGGGCACAGCAATTCACAAACTGGCCGAGTAATAAAGGACAACTATCGTCCAAAAATCTGTTGAGGGAAGGCAACGAGGCGGACTTGAAAGCGAGGCAGAATAGCAGGAAACAGATTTCAAGAGGTACGTTGGAATCGCCTTTAAAGCACAGGAAGAGGGGCACAACTTCGACAATGATGCACTTGGCCAAAAAGGGCGTATGCGTTTTCTCCTGAATATATTCAGGAGAAAACGCATACGCCCTTTTTGGCCAAGCAAGCAAGCGGGCAATGCAAATCTGCACTACAAAGAAGTATCACTTCCCACCGGTCAAAAGGGACATCCACAAAATGTGTAAAAACCAGAAAGGCAAGACAGGCCCTGGAGAACAGGGAGCCTTGTTATGCTGATGGGCGGGATGTAAATTGCCAACTGCCTCTCTGGAGGCGTGCATTGTGTTCCCTAAAACAAGTAAACAACAGAGCTACAGAGCCAAGGGCACTTCCAGTCTAGGGAATATACCTTGGGAAAACTGAAAATCAAAAAGACACAGCCACCCCAAAATTTAGGGCTGCACTGCTTACAAGGACCTCAACTTGGGTACACCTTAAATATCCCAGGAAATATAAAAATGGTTCAAAAAATTGTGGTACTTACGTATGATGGAATATCCCTCAGCCATGAAATCAATGTCATAAGACCAGTAGCAGCAAAATGGGTGGATTCAGGTACGATGATTCTAAGTGAAATAAGTCACACAGAAAAAGAAACTTATCATAAGATATCACTTATGAAGATCCTGTAAACATGGCTACACTTGAACTGAGTTAGGAAAGAGAACAGTGTCTCACATTTAGAAAACACTCTTATGCCTGCTTAAGGGGGAAGGAGAGGTGGGGTGATGCATAAAACCAGAGTTTGATATAAGCACAGGTACCGTTCCAAAAACCAACTATGGAATAGACAAGACCTACACCTTCCTCAGTGAAAGGGACTCAAAACCCCATATTTCCCGCAGAGGAATATATCTGACTAGTAAGAATCTTAAAACCTATGTATTGATATGTCTCCGTAAGGGAATCAAGTGTGTCTAGACTGGGATAAATATGGCAGCGAGAATCAGCTCAAGCCCACTATAAAAAGGAATTTCAAAAATAAAACAAAAAAACTGGGAAATTCTTTACAATTCCTTCAGGGTCTCTGATGAAACCTGAAATGACCCTATCTACAATGACAGCTGGATGTGGCATAAGGCTGGACACTTGGGACTGAGAGGATTGGTGAGATTGGGTGAGCAAATGCAGACTCTTTAAAGCAATAATGCATGGCACACATTCCATGGGTCCCAACTCTCCAGGTTGAAGGGAATATTACTACAGATATAACATGTACGGGAATCCTAGAGAACGGACACACTGTGAATACGAAAGGTTTCTAAAACTCAACGAATAGTCCCTCTCCTGGTGCTCCGGTTTGACTTTCCGTCTGCTTTACTATCAACCTCCCAACTTGGAGAGACAGCCCCTTTAACCTCCTGGTTCGCACAGGTTGCCAATTTGGCAGAGGATGAAAGGGAAGAGGGAGAACCAATGAGAGAGTAGCTGTTAGTTATTTGGACGGGCACATATCACTGTAATTTCCCGGCAGGAAGAAGAATTAACCAAAGTCTCAGCCACCCACCGGGAATCAGTATAGATCCTGAACCAAAATTTTGGACTTGCGGTCAGCTCACCAAAAACGAGTTGAAAAATGGAGCTCAGGGGCACAGCAATTCACAAACTGGCCGAGTAATAAAGGACAACTATCGTCCAAAAATCTGTTGAGGGAAGGCAACGAGGCGGACTTGAAAGCGAGGCAGAATAGCAGGAAACAGATTTCCAGAGGTACGTTGGAATCGCCTTTAAAGCACAGGAAGAGGGGCACAACTTCGACAATGATGCACTTGGCCAAAAAGGGCGTATGCGTTTTCTCCTGAATATATTCAGGAGAAAACGCATACGCCCATTTTGGCCAAGCAAGCAAGCGGGCAATGCAAATCTGCACTACAAAGAAGTATCACTTCCCACCGGTCAAAAGGGACATCCACAAAATGTGTAAAAACCAGAAAGGCAAGACAGGCCCTGGAGAACAGGGAGCCTTGTTATGCTGATGGGCGGGATGTAAATTGCCAACTGCCTCTCTGGAGGAGTGCATTGTGTTCCCTAAAACAAGTAAACAACAGAGCTACAGAGCCAAGGGCACTTCCAGTCTAGGGAATATACCTTGGGAAAACTGAAAATCAAAAAGACACAGCCACCCCAAAATTTAGGGCTGCACTGCTTACAAGGACCTCAACTTGGGTACACCTTAAATATCCCAGGAAATATAAAAATGGTTCAAAAAATTGTGGTACTTACGTACGATGGAATATCCCTCAGCCATGAAATCAATGTCATAAGACCAGTAGCAGCAAAATGGGTGGATTCAGGTACGATGATTCTAAGTGAAATAAGTCACACAGAAAAAGAAACTTATCATAAGATATCACTTATGAAGATCCTGTAAACATGGCTACACTTGAACTGAGTTAGGAAAGAGAACAGTGTCTCACATTTAGAAAACACTCTTATGCCTGCTTAAGGGGGAAGGAGAGGTGGGGTGATGCATAAAACCAGAGTTTGATATAAGCACAGGTACCGTTCCAAAAACCAACTATGGAATAGACAAGACCTACACCTTCCTCAGTGAAAGGGACTCAAAACCCCATATTTCCCGCAGAGGAATATATCTGACTAGTAAGAATCTTAAAACCTATGTATTGATATGTCTCCGTAAGGGAATCAAGTGTGTCTAGACTGGGATAAATATGGCAGCGAGAATCAGCTCAAACCCACTATAAAAAGGAATTTCAAAAATAAAACAAAAAAACTGGGAAATTCTTTACAATTCCTTCAGGGTCTCTGATGAAACCTGAAATGACCCTATCTACAATGACAGCTGGATGTGGCATAAGGCTGGACACTTGGGACTGAGAGGATTGGTGAGATTGGGTGAGCAAATGCAGACCCTTTAAAGCAATAATGCATGGCACACATTCCATGGGTCCCAACTCTCCAGGTTGAAGGGAATATTACTACAGATATAACATGTACGGGAATCCTAGAGAACGGACACACTGTGAATACGAAAGGTTTCTAAAACTCAACGAATAGTCCCTCTCCTGGTGCTCCGGTTTGACTTTCCATCTGCTTTATTATCAACCTCCCAACTTGGAGAGACAGCCCCTTTAACCTCCTGGTTCGCACAGGTTGCCAATTTGGCAGAGGATGAAAGGGAAGAGGGAGAACCAATGAGAGAGTAGCTGTTAGGCATTTGGACGGGCACATATCACTGTAATTTCCCGGCAGGAAGAAGAATTAACCAAAGTCTCAGCCACCCACCGGGAATCAGTATAGATCCTGAACCAAAATTTTGGACTTGCGGTCAGCTCACCAAAAACGAGTTGAAAAATGGAGCTCAGGGGCACAGCAATTCACAAACTGGCCGAGTAATAAAGGACAACTATCGTCCAAAAATCTGTTGAGGGAAGGCAACGAGGCGGACTTGAAAGCGAGGCAGAATAGCAGGAAACAGATTTCCAGAGGTACGTTGGAATCGCCTTTAAAGCACAGGAAGAGGGGCACAACTTCGACAATGATGCACTTGGCCAAAAAGGGCGTATGTGTTTTCTCCTGAATATATTCAGGAGAAAACGCATACGCCCTTTTTGGCCAAGCAAGCAAGCGGGCAATGCAAATCTGCACTACAAAGAAGTATCACTTCCCACCGGTCAAAAGGGACATCCACAAAATGTGTAAAAACCAGAAAGGCAAGACAGGCCCTGGAGAACAGGGAGCCTTGTTATGCTGATGGGCGGGATGTAAATTGCCAACTGCCTCTCTGGAGGAGTGCATTGTGTTCCCTAAAACAAGTAAACAACAGAGCTACAGAGCCAAGGGCACTTCCAGTCTAGGGAATATACCTTGGGAAAACTGAAAATCAAAAAGACACAGCCACCCCAAAATTTAGGGCTGCACTGCTTACAAGGACCTCCACTTGGGTACACCTTAAATATCCCAGGAAATATAAAAATGGTTCAAAAAATTGTGGTACTTACGTACGATGGAATATCCCTCAGCCATGAAATCAATGTCATAAGGCCAGTAGCAGCAAAATGGGTGGATTCAGGTACGATGATTCTAAGTGAAATAAGTCACACAGAAAAAGAAACTTATCATAAGATATCACTTATGAAGATCCTGTAAACATGGCTACACTTGAACTGAGTTAGGAAAGAGAACAGTGTCTCACATTTAGAAAACACTCTTATGCCTGCTTAAGGGGGAAGGAGAGGTGGGGTGATGCATAAAACCAGAGTTTGATATAAGCACAGGTACCGTTCCAAAAACCAACTATGGAATAGACAAGACCTACACCTTCCTCAGTGAAAGGGACTCAAAACCCCATATTTCCCGCAGAGGAATATATCTGACTAGTAAGAATCTTAAAACCTATGTATTGATATGTCTCCGTAAGGGAATCAAGTGTGTCTAGACTGGCACAAACATGGCAGCGAGAATCAGCTCAAACCCACTATAAAAAGGAATTTCAAAAATAAAACAAAAAAACTGGGAAATTCTTTACAATTCCTTCAGGGTCTCTGATGAAACCTGAAATGACCCTGTCTACAATGACAGCTGGATGTGGCATAAGACTGGACACTTGGGAATGAGAGGATTGGTGAGATTGGGTGAGCAAATGCAGACCCTTTAAAGCAATAATGCATGGCACACATTCCATGGGTCCCAACTCTCCAGGTTGAAGGGAATATTACTACAGATATAACATGTACGGGAATCCTAGAGAACGGACACACTGTGAATACGAAAGGTTTCTAAAACTCAACGAATAGTCCCTCTCCTGGTGCTCCGGTTTGACTTTCCATCTGCTTTATTATCAACCTCCCAACTTGGAGAGACAGCCCCTTTAACCTCCTGGTTCGCACAGGTTGCCAATTTGGCAGAGGATGAAAGGGAAGAGGGAGAACCAATGAGAGAGTAGCTGTTAGGCATTTGGACGGGCACATATCACTGTAATTTCCCGGCAGGAAGAAGAATTAACCAAAGTCTCAGCCACCCACCGGGAATCAGTATAGATCCTGAACCAAAATTTTGGACTTGCGGTCAGCTCACCAAAAACGAGTTGAAAAATGGAGCTCAGGGGCACAGCAATTCACAAACTGGCCGAGTAATAAAGGACAACTATCGTCCAAAAATCTGTTGAGGGAAGGCAACGAGGCGGACTTGAAAGCGAGGCAGAATAGCAGGAAACAGATTTCCAGAGGTACGTTGGAATCGCCTTTAAAGCACAGGAAGAGGGGCACAACTTCGACAATGATGCACTTGGCCAAAAAGGGCGTATGCGTTTTCTCCTGAATATATTCAGGAGAAAACGCATACGCCCTTTTTGGCCAAGCAAGCAAGCGGGCAATGCAAATCTGCACTACAAAGAAGTATCACTTCCCACCGGTCAAAAGGGACATCCACAAAATGTGTAAAAACCAGAAAGGCAAGACAGGCCCTGGAGAACAGGGAGCCTTGTTATGCTGATGGGCGGGATGTAAATTGCCAACTGCCTCTCTGGAGGAGTGCATTGTGTTCCCTAAAACAAGTAAACAACAGAGCTACAGAGCCAAGGGCACTTCCAGTCTAGGGAATATACCTTGGGAAAACTGAAAATCAAAAAGACACAGCCACCCCAAAATTTAGGGCTGCACTGCTTACAAGGACCTCCACTTGGGTACACCTTAAATATCCCAGGAAATATAAAAATGGTTCAAAAAATTGTGGTACTTATGTACGGTGGAATATCCCTCAGCCATGAAATCAATGTCATAAGACCAGTAGCAGCAAAATGGGTGGATTCAGGTACGATGATTCTAAGTGAAATAAGTCACACAGAAAAAGAAACTTATCATAAGATATCACTTATGAAGATCCTGTAAACATGGCTACACTTGAACTGAGTTAGGAAAGAGAACAGTGTCTCACATTTAGAAAACACTCTTATGCCTGCTTAAGGGGGAAGGAGAGGTGGGGTGATGCATAAAACCAGAGTTTGATATAAGCACAGGTACCGTTCCAAAAACCAACTATGGAATAGACAAGACCTACACCTTCCTCAGTGAAAGGGACTCAAAACCCCATATTTCCCGCAGAGGAATATATCTGACTAGTAAGAATCTTAAAACCTATGTATTGATATGTCTCCGTAAGGGAATCAAGTGTGTCTAGACTGGGATAAATATGGCAGCGAGAATCAGCTCAAACCCACTATAAAAAGGAATTTCAAAATTAAAACAAAAAAACTGGGAAATTCTTTACAATTCCTTCAGGGTCTCTGATGAAACCTGAAATGACCCTATCTACAATGACAGCTGGATGTGGCATAAGGCTGGACACTTGGGACTGAGAGGATTGGTGAGATTGGGTGAGCAAATGCAGACCCTTTAAAGCAATAATGCATGGCACACATTCCATGGGTCCCAACTCTCCAGGTTGAAGGGAATATTACTACAGATATAACATGTACGGGAATCCTAGAGAACGGACACACTGTGAATACGAAAGGTTTCTAAAACTCAACGAATAGTCCCTCTCCTGGTGCTCCGGTTTGACTTTCCATCTGCTTTATTATCAACCTCCCAACTTGGAGAGACAGCCCCTTTAACCTCCTGGTTCGCACAGGTTGCCAATTTGGCAGAGGATGAAAGGGAAGAGGGAGAACCAATGAGAGAGTAGCTGTTAGGCATTTGGACGGGCACATATCACTGTAATTTCCCGGCAGGAAGAAGAATTAACCAAAGTCTCAGCCACCCACCGGGAATCAGTATAGATCCTGAACCAAAATTTTGGACTTGCGGTCAGCTCACCAAAAACGAGTTGAAAAATGGAGCTCAGGGGCACAGCAATTCACAAACTGGCCGAGTAATAAAGGACAACTATCGTCCAAAAATCTGTTGAGGGAAGGCAACGAGGCGGACTTGAAAGCGAGGCAGAATAGCAGGAAACAGATTTCCAGAGGTACGTTGGAATCGCCTTTAAAGCACAGGAAGAGGGGCACAACTTCGACAATGATGCACTTGGCCAAAAAGGGCGTATGCGTTTTCTCCTGAATATATTCAGGAGAAAACGCATACGCCCTTTTTGGCCAAGCAAGCAAGCGGGCAATGCAAATCTGCATTACAAAGAAGTATCACTTCCCACCGGTCAAAAGGGACATCCACAAAATGTGTAAAAACCAGAAAGGCAAGACAGGCCCTGGAGAACAGGGAGCCTTGTTATGCTGATGGGCGGGATGTAAATTGCCAACTGCCTCTCTGGAGGAGTGCATTGTGTTCCCTAAAACAAGTAAACAACAGAGCTACAGAGCCAAGGGCACTTCCAGTCTAGGGAATATACCTTGGGAAAACTGAAAATCAAAAAGACACAGCCACCCCAAAATTTAGGGCTGCACTGCTTACAAGGACCTCCACTTGGGTACACCTTAAATATCCCAGGAAATATAAAAATGGTTCAAAAAATTGTGGTACTTACGTATGATGGAATATCCCTCAGCCATGAAATCAATGTCATAAGACCAGTAGCAGCAAAATGGGTGGATTCAGGTACGATGATTCTAAGTGAAATAAGTCACACAGAAAAAGAAACTTATCATAAGATATCACTTATGAAGATCCTGTAAACATGGCTACACTTGAACTGAGTTAGGAAAGAGAACAGTGTCTCACATTTAGAAAACACTCTTATGCCTGCTTAAGGGGGAAGGAGAGGTGGGGTGATGCATAAAACCAGAGTTTGATATAAGCACAGGTACCGTTCCAAAAACCAACTATGGAATAGACAAGACCTACACCTTCCTCAGTGAAAGGGACTCAAAACCCCATATTTCCCGCAGAGGAATATATCTGACTAGTAAGAATCTTAAAACCTATGTATTGATATGTCTCCGTAAGGGAATCAAGTGTGTCTAGACTGGGATAAATATGGCAGCGAGAATCAGCTCAAACCCACTATAAAAAGGAATTTCAAAAATAAAACAAAAAAACTGGGAAATTCTTTACAATTCCTTCAGGGTCTCTGATGAAACCTGAAATGACCCTATCTACAATGACAGCTGGATGTGGCATAAGGCTGGACACTTGGGACTGAGAGGATTGGTGAGATTGGGTGAGCAAATGCAGACCCATTAAAGCAATAATGCATGGCACACATTCCATGGGTCCCAACTCTCCAGGTTGAAGGGAATATTACTACAGATATAACATGTACGGGAATCCTAGAGAACGGACACACTGTGAATACGAAAGGTTTCTAAAACTCAACGAATAGTCCCTCTCCTGGTGCTCCGGTTTGACTTTCCATCTGCTTTATTATCAACCTCCCAACTTGGAGAGACAGCCCCTTTAACCTCCTGGTTCGCACAGGTTGCCAATTTGGCAGAGGATGAAAGGGAAGAGGGAGAACCAATGAGAGAGTAGCTGTTAGGCATTTGGACGGGCACATATCACTGTAATTTCCCGGCAGGAAGAAGAATTAACCAAAGTCTCAGCCACCCAACGGGAATCAGTATAGATCCTGAACCAAAATTTTGGACTTGCGGTCAGCTCACCAAAAACGAGTTGAAAAATGGAGCTCAGGGGCACAGCAATTCACAAACTGGCCGAGTAATAAAGGACAACTATCGTCCAAAAATCTGTTGAGGGAAGGCAACGAGGCGGACTTGAAAGCGAGGCAGAATAGCAGGAAACAGATTTCAAGAGGTACGTTGGAATGGCCTTTAAAGCACAGAAAGAGGGGCACAACTTCGACAATGATGCACTTGGACAAAAAGGGCGTATGCGTTTTCTCCTGAATATATTCAGGAGAAAACGCATACGCCCTTTTTGGCCAAGCAAGCAAGCGCGCAATGCAAATCTGCACTACAAAGAAGTATCACTTCCCACCGGTCAAAAGGGACATCCACAAAATGTGTAAAAACCAGAAAGGCAAGACAGGCCCTGGAGAACAGGGAGCCTTGTTATGCTGATGGGCGGGATGTAAATTGCCAACTGCCTCTCTGGAGGAGTGCATTGTGTTCCCTAAAACAAGTAAACAACAGAGCTACAGAGCCAAGGGCACTTCCAGTCTAGGGAATATACCTTGGGAAAACTGAAAATCAAAAAGACACAGCCACCCCAAAATTTAGGGCTGCACTGCTTACAAGGACCTCAACTTGGGTACACCTTAAATATCCCAGGAAATATAAAAATGGTTCAAAAAATTGTGGTACTTACGTACGATGGAATATCCCTCAGCCATGAAATCAATGTCATAAGGCCAGTAGCAGCAAAATGGGTGGATTCAGGTACGATGATTCTAAGTGAAATAAGTCACACAGAAAAAGAAACTTATCATAAGATATCACTTATGAAGATCCTGTAAACATGGCTACACTTGAACTGAGTTAGGAAAGAGAACAGTGTCTCACATTTAGAAAACACTCTTATGCCTGCTTAAGGGGGAAGGAGAGGTGGGGTGATGCATAAAACCAGAGTTTGATATAAGCACAGGTACCGTTCCAAAAACCAACTATGGAATAGACAAGACCTACACCTTCCTCAGTGAAAGGGACTCAAAACCCCATATTTCCCGCAGAGGAATATATCTGACTAGTAAGAATCTTAAAACCTATGTATTGATATGTCTCCGTAAGGGAATCAAGTGTGTCTAGACTGGCACAAACATGGCAGCGAGAATCAGCTCAAACCCACTATAAAAAGGAATTTCAAAAATAAAACAAAAAAACTGGGAAATTCTTTACAATTCCTTCAGGGTCTCTGATGAAACCTGAAATGACCCTATCTACAATGACAGCTGGATGTGGCATAAGACTGGACACTTGGGACTGAGAGGATTGGTGAGATTGGGTGAGCAAATGCAGACCCTTTAAAGCAATAATGCATGGCACACATTCCATGGGTCCCAACTCTCCAGGTTGAAGGGAATATTACTACAGATATAACATGTACGGGAATCCTAGAGAACGGACACACTGTGAATACGAAAGGTTTCTAAAACTCAACGAATAGTCCCTCTCCTGGTGCTCCGGTTTGACTTTCCATCTGCTTTATTATCAACCTCCCAACTTGGAGAGACAGCCCCTTTAACCTCCTGGTTCGCACAGGTTGCCAATTTGGCAGAGGATGAAAGGGAAGAGGGAGAACCAATGAGAGAGTAGCTGTTAGGCATTTGGACGGGCACATATCACTGTAATTTCCCGGCAGGAAGAAGAATTAACCAAAGTCTCAGCCACCCACCGGGAATCAGTATAGATCCTGAACCAAAATTTTGGACTTGCGGTCAGCTCACCAAAAACGAGTTGAAAAATGGAGCTCAGGGGCACAGCAATTCACAAACTGGCCGAGTAATAAAGGACAACTATCGTCCAAAAATCTGTTGAGGGAAGGCAACGAGGCGGACTTGAAAGCGAGGCAGAATAGCAGGAAACAGATTTCCAGAGGTACGTTGGAATCGCCTTTAAAGCACAGGAAGAGGGGCACAACTTCGACAATGATGCACTTGGCCAAAAAGGGCGTATGTGTTTTCTCCTGAATATATTCAGGAGAAAACGCATACGCCCTTTTTGGCCAAGCAAGCAAGCGGGCAATGCAAATCTGCACTACAAAGAAGTATCACTTCCCACCGGTCAAAAGGGACATCCACAAAATGTGTAAAAACCAGAAAGGCAAGACAGGCCCTGGAGAACAGGGAGCCTTGTTATGCTGATGGGCGGGATGTAAATTGCCAACTGCCTCTCTGGAGGAGTGCATTGTGTTCCCTAAAACAAGTAAACAACAGAGCTACAGAGCCAAGGGCACTTCCAGTCTAGGGAATATACCTTGGGAAAACTGAAAATCAAAAAGACACAGCCACCCCAAAATTTAGGGCTGCACTGCTTACAAGGACCTCCACTTGGGTACACCTTAAATATCCCAGGAAATATAAAAATGGTTCAAAAAATTGTGGTACTTACGTACGATGGAATATCCCTCAGCCATGAAATCAATGTCATAAGACCAGTAGCAGCAAAATGGGTGGATTCAGGTACGATGATTCTAAGTGAAATAAGTCACACAGAAAAAGAAACTTATCATAAGATATCACTTATGAAGATCCTGTAAACATGGCTACACTTGAACTGAGTTAGGAAAGAGAACAGTGTCTCACATTTAGAAAACACTCTTATGCCTGCTTAAGGGGGAAGGAGAGGTGGGGTGATGCATAAAACCAGAGTTTGATATAAGCACAGGTACCGTTCCAAAAACCAACTATGGAATAGACAAGACCTACACCTTCCTCAGTGAAAGGGACTCAAAACCCCATATTTCCCGCAGAGGAATATATCTGACTAGTAAGAATCTTAAAACCTATGTATTGATATGTCTCCGTAAGGGAATCAAGTGTGTCTAGACTGGGATAAATATGGCAGCGAGAATCAGCTCAAGCCCACTATAAAAAGGAATTTCAAAAATAAAACAAAAAAACTGGGAAATTCTTTACAATTCCTTCAGGGTCTCTGATGAAACCTGAAATGACCCTATCTACAATGACAGCTGGATGTGGCATAAGGCTGGACACTTGGGACTGAGAGGATTGGTGAGATTGGGTGAGCAAATGCAGACCCTTTAAAGCAATAATGCATGGCACACATTCCATGGGTCCCAACTCTCCAGGTTGAAGGGAATATTACTACAGATATAACATGTACGGGAATCCTAGAGAACGGACACACTGTGAATACGAAAGGTTTCTAAAACTCAACGAATAGTCCCTCTCCTGGTGCTCCGGTTTGACTTTCCATCTGCTTTATTATCAACCTCCCAACTTGGAGAGACAGCCCCTTTAACCTCCTGGTTCGCACAGGTTGCCAATTTGGCAGAGGATGAAAGGGAAGAGGGAGAACCAATGAGAGAGTAGCTGTTAGGCATTTGGACGGGCACATATCACTGTAATTTCCCGACAGGAAGAAGAATTAACCAAAGTCTCAGCCACCCACCGGGAATCAGTATAGATCCTGAACCAAAATTTTGGACTTGCGGTCAGCTCACCAAAAACGAGTTGAAAACTGGAGCTCAGGGGCACAGCAATTCACAAACTGGCCGAGTAATAAAGGACAACTATCGTCCAAAAATCTGTTGAGGGAAGGCAACGAGGCGGACTTGAAAGCGAGGCAGAATAGCAGGAAACAGATTTCCAGAGGTACGTTGGAATCGCCTTTAAAGCACAGGAAGAGGGGCACAACTTCGACAATGATGCACTTGGCCAAAAAGGGCGTATGCGTTTTCTCCTGAATATATTCAGGAGAAAACGCATACGCCCTTTTTGGCCAAGCAAGCAAGCGGGCAATGCAAATCTGCACTACAAAGAAGTATCACTTCCCACCGGTCAAAAGGGACATCCACAAAATGTGTAAAAACCAGAAAGGCAAGACAGGCCCTGGAGAACAGGGAGCCTTGTTATGCTGATGGGCGGGATGTAAATTGCCAACTGCCTCTCTGGAGGAGTGCATTGTGTTCCCTAAAACAAGTAAACAACAGAGCTACAGAGCCAAGGGCACTTCCAGTCTAGGGAATATACCTTGGGAAAACTGAAAATCAAAAAGACACAGCCACCCCAAAATTTAGGGCTGCACTGCTTACAAGGACCTCCACTTGGGTACACCTTAAATATCCCAGGAAATATAAAAATGGTTCAAAAAATTGTGGTACTTACGTACGATGGAATATCCCTCAGCCATGAAATCAATGTCATAAGACCAGTAGCAGCAAAATGGGTGGATTCAGGTACGATGATTCTAAGTGAAATAAGTCACACAGAAAAAGAAACTTATCATAAGATATCACTTATGAAGATCCTGTAAACATGGCTACACTTGAACTGAGTTAGGAAAGAGAACAGTGTCTCACATTTAGAAAACACTCTTATGCCTGCTTAAGGGGGAAGGAGAGGTGGGGTGATGCATAAAACCAGAGTTTGATATAAGCACAGGTACCGTTCCAAAAACCAACTATGGAATAGACAAGACCTACACCTTCCTCAGTGAAAGGGACTCAAAACCCCATATTTCCCGCAGAGGAATATATCTGACTAGTAAGAATCTTAAAACCTATGTATTGATATGTCTCCGTAAGGGAATCAAGTGTGTCTAGACTGGGATAAATATGGCAGCGAGAATCAGCTCAAGCCCACTATAAAAAGGAATTTCAAAAATAAAACAAAAAAACTGGGAAATTCTTTACAATTCCTTCAGGGTCTCTGATGAAACCTGAAATGACCCTATCTACAATGACAGCTGGATGTGGCATAAGGCTGGACACTTGGGACTGAGAGGATTGGTGAGATTGGGTGAGCAAATGCAGACCCTTTAAAGCAATAATGCATGGCACACATTCCATGGGTCCCAACTCTCCAGGTTGAAGGGAATATTACTACAGATATAACATGTACGGGAATCCTAGAGAACGGACACACTGTGAATACGAAAGGTTTCTAAAACTCAACGAATAGTCCCTCTCCTGGTGCTCCGGTTTGACTTTCCATCTGCTTTATTATCAACCTCCCAACTTGGAGAGACAGCCCCTTTAACCTCCTGGTTCGCACAGGTTGCCAATTTGGCAGAGGATGAAAGGGAAGAGGGAGAACCAATGAGAGAGTAGCTGTTAGGCATTTGGACGGGCACATATCACTGTAATTTCCCGGCAGGAAGAAGAATTAACCAAAGTCTCAGGCACCCACCGGGAATCAGTATAGATCCTGAACCAAAATTTTGGACTTGCGGTCAGCTCACCAAAAACGAGTTGAAAAATGGAGCTCAGGGGCACAGCAATTCACAAACTGGCCGAGTAATAAAGGACAACTATCGTCCAAAAATCTGTTGAGGGAAGGCAATGAGGCGGACTTGAAAGCGAGGCAGAATAGCAGGAAACAGATTTCCAGAGGTACGTTGGAATCGCCTTTAAAGCACAGGAAGAGGGGCACAACTTCGACAATGATGCACTTGGCCAAAAAGGGCGTATGCGTTTTCTCCTGAATATATTCAGGAGAAAACGCATACGCCCTTTTTGGCCAAGCAAGCAAGCGGGCAATGCAAATCTGCATTACAAAGAAGTATCACTTCCCACCGGTCAAAAGGGACATCCACAAAATGTGTAAAAACCAGAAAGGCAAGACAGGCCCTGGAGAACAGGGAGCCTTGTTATGCTGATGGGCGGGATGTAAATTGCCAACTGCCTCTCTGGAGGCGTGCATTGTGTTCCCTAAAACAAGTAAACAACAGAGCTACAGAGCCAAGGGCACTTCCAGTCTAGGGAATATACCTTGGGAAAACTGAAAATCAAAAAGACACAGCCACCCCAAAATTTAGGGCTGCACTGCTTACAAGGACCTCCACTTGGGTACACCTTAAATATCCCAGGAAATATAAAAATGGTTCAAAAAATTGTGGTACTTACATACGATGGAATATCCCTCAGCCATGAAATCAATGTCATAAGACCAGTAGCAGCAAAATGGGTGGATTCAGGTACGATGATTCTAAGTGAAATAAGTCACACAGAAAAAGAAACTTATCATAAGATATCACTTATGAAGATCCTGTAAACATGGCTACACTTGAACTGAGTTAGGAAAGAGAACAGTGTCTCACATTTAGAAAACACTCTTATGCCTGCTTAAGGGGGAAGGAGAGGTGGGGTGATGCATAAAACCAGAGTTTGATATAAGCACAGGTACCGTTCCAAAAACCAACTATGGAATAGACAAGACCTACACCTTCCTCAGTGAAAGGGACTCAAAACCCCATATTTCCCGCAGAGGAATATATCTGACTAGTAAGAATCTTAAAACCTATGTATTGATATGTCTCCGTAAGGGAATCAAGTGTGTCTAGACTGGGATAAATATGGCAGCGAGAATCAGCTCAAACCCACTATAAAAAGGAATTTCAAAAATAAAACAAAAAAACTGGGAAATTCTTTACAATTCCTTCAGGGTCTCTGATGAAACCTGAAATGACCCTATCTACAATGACAGCTGGATGTGGCATAAGGCTGGACACTTGGGACTGAGAGGATTGGTGAGATTGGGTGAGCAAATGCAGACCCTTTAAAGCAATAATGCATGGCACACATTCCATGGGTCCCAACTCTCCAGGTTGAAGGGAATATTACTACAGATATAACATGTACGGGAATCCTAGAGAACGGACACACTGTGAATACGAAAGGTTTCTAAAACTCAACGAATAGTCCCTCTCCTGGTGCTCCGGTTTGACTTTCCATCTGCTTTATTATCAAGCTCCCAACTTGGAGAGACAGCCCCTTTAACCTCCTGGTTCGCACAGGTTGCCAATTTGGCAGAGGATGAAAGGGAAGAGGGAGAACCAATGAGAGAGTAGCTGTTAGGCATTTGGACGGGCACATATCACTGTAATTTCCCGGCAGGAAGAAGAATTAACCAAAGTCTCAGCCACCCACCGGGAATCAGTATAGATCCTGAACCAAAATTTTGGACTTGAGGTCAGCTCACCAAAAACGAGTTGAAAAATGGAGCTCAGGGGCACAGCAATTCACAAACTGGCCGAGTAATAAAGGACAACTATCGTCCAAAAATCTGTTGAGGGAAGGCAACGAGGCGGACTTGAAAGCGAGGCAGAATAGCAGGAAACAGATTTCCAGAGGTACGTTGGAATCGCCTTTAAAGCACAGGAAGAGGGGCACAACTTCGACAATGATGCACTTGGCCAAAAAGGGCGTATGCGTTTTCTCCTGAATATATTCAGGAGAAAACGCATACGCCCTTTTTGGCCAAGCAAGCAAGCGGGCAATGCAAATCTGCATTACAAAGAAGTATCACTTCCCACCGGTCAAAAGGGACATCCACAAAATGTGTAAAAACCAGAAAGGCAAGACAGGCCCTGGAGAACAGGGAGCCTTGTTATGCTGATGGGCGGGATGTAAATTGCCAACTGCCTCTCTGGAGGCGTGCATTGTTTTCCCTAAAACAAGTAAACAACAGAGCTACAGAGCCAAGGGCACTTCCAGTCTAGGGAATATACCTTGGGAAAACTGAAAATCAAAAAGACACAGCCACCCCAAAATTTAGGGCTGCACTGCTTACAAGGACCTCAACTTGGGTACACCTTAAATATCCCAGGAAATATAAAAATGGTTCAAAAAATTGTGGTACTTACGTACGATGGAATATCCCTCAGCCATGAAATCAATGTCATAAGACCAGTAGCAGCAAAATGGGTGGATTCAGGTACGATGATTCTAAGTGAAATAAGTCACACAGAAAAAGAAACTTATCATAAGATATCACTTATGAAGATCCTGTAAACATGGCTACACTTGAACTGAGTTAGGAAAGAGAACAGTGTCTCACATTTAGAAAACACTCTTATGCCTGCTTAAGGGGGAAGGAGAGGTGGGGTGATGCATAAAACCAGAGTTTGATATAAGCACAGGTACCGTTCCAAAAACCAACTATGGAATAGACAAGACCTACACCTTCCTCAGTGAAAGGGACTCAAAACCCCATATTTCCCGCAGAGGAATATATCTGACTAGTAAGAATCTTAAAACCTATGTATTGATATGTCTCCGTAAGGGAATCAAGTGTGTCTAGACTGGGATAAATATGGCAGCGAGAATCAGCTCAAACCCACTATAAAAAGGAATTTCAAAAATAAAACAAAAAAAACTGGGAAATTCTTTACAATTCCTTCAGGGTCTCTGATGAAACCTGAAATGACCCTATCTACAATGACAGCTGGATGTGGCATAAGGCTGGACACTTGGGACTGAGAGGATTGGTGAGATTGGGTGAGCAAATGCAGACCCTTTAAAGCAATAATGCATGGCACACATTCCATGGGTCCCAACTCTCCAGGTTGAAGGGAATATTACTACAGATATAACATGTACGGGAATCCTAGAGAACGGACACACTGTGAATACGAAAGGTTTCTAAAACTCAACGAATAGTCCCTCTCCTGGTGCTCCGGTTTGACTTTCCATCTGCTTTATTATCAACCTCCCAACTTGGAGAGACAGCCCCTTTAACCTCCTGGTTCGCACAGGTTGCCAATTTGGCAGAGGATGAAAGGGAAGAGGGAGAACCAATGAGAGAGTAGCTGTTAGGCATTTGGACGGGCACATATCACTGTAATTTCCCGGCAGGAAGAAGAATTAACCAAAGTCTCAGCCACCCACCGGGAATCAGTATAGATCCTGAACCAAAATTTTGGACTTGCGGTCAGCTCACCAAACACGAGTTGAAAAATGGAGCTCAGGGGCACAGCAATTCACAAACTGGCCGAGTAATAAAGGACAACTATCGTCCAAAAATCTGTTGAGGGAAGGCAACGAGGCGGACTTGAAAGCGAGGCAGAATAGCAGGAAACAGATTTCCAGAGGTACGTTGGAATCGCCTTTAAAGCACAGGAAGAGGGGCACAACTTCGACAATGATGCACTTGGACAAAAAGGGCGTATGCGTTTTCTCCTGAATATATTCAGGAGAAAACGCATACGCCCTTTTTGGCCAAGCAAGCAAGCGGGCAATGCAAATCTGCACTACAAAGAAGTATCACTTCCCACCGGTCAAAAGGGACATCCACAAAATGTGTAAAAACCAGAAAGGCAAGACAGGCCCTGGAGAACAGGGAGCCTTGTTATGCTGATGAGCGGGATGTAAATTGCCAACTGCCTCTCTGGAGGAGTGCATTGTGTTCCCTAAAACAAGTAAACAACAGAGCTACAGAGCCAAGGGCACTTCCAGTCTAGGGAATATACCTTGGGAAAACTGAAAATCAAAAAGACACAGCCACCCCAAAATTTAGGGCTGCACTGCTTACAAGGACCTCCACTTGGGTACACCTTAAATATCCCAGGAAATATAAAAATGGTTCAAAAAATTGTGGTACTTACGTACGATGGAATATCCGTCAGCCATGAAATCAATGTCATAAGACCAGTAGCAGCAAAATGGGTGGATTCAGGTACGATGATTCTAAGTGAAATAAGTCACACAGAAAAAGAAACTTATCATAAGATATCACTTATGAAGATCCTGTAAACATGGCTACACTTGAACTGAGTTAGGAAAGAGAACAGTGTCTCACATTTAGAAAACACTCTTATGCCTGCTTAAGGGGGAAGGAGAGGTGGGGTGATGCATAAAACCAGAGTTTGATATAAGCACAGGTACCGTTCCAAAAACCAACTATGGAATAGACAAGACCTACACCTTCCTCAGTGAAAGGGACTCAAAACCCCATATTTCCCGCAGAGGAATATATCTGACTACTAAGAATCTTAAAACCTATGTATTGATATGTCTCCGTAAGGGAATCAAGTGTGTCTAGACTGGCACAAACATGGCAGCGAGAATCAGCTCAAACCCACTATAAAAAGGAATTTCAAAAATAAAACAAAAAAACTGGGAAATTCTTTACAATTCCTTCAGGGTCTCTGATGAAACCTGAAATGACCCTATCTACAATGACAGCTGGATGTGGCATAAGGTTGGACACTTGGGACTGAGAGGATTGGTGAGATTGGGTGAGCAAATGCAGACACTTTAAAGCAATAATGCATGGCACACATTCCATGTGTCCCAACTCTCTAGGTTGAAGGGAATATTACTACAGATATAACATGTACGGGAATCCTAGAGAACGGACACACTGTGAATACGAAAGGTTTCTAAAACTCAACGAATAGTCCGTCTCCTGGTGCTCCAGTTTGACTTTCCATCTGCTTTATTATCAATCTCCCAACTTGGAGAGACAGCCCCTTTAACCTCCTGGTTCGCACAGGTTGCCAATTTGGCAGATGATGAAAGGGAAGAGGGAGAACCAATGAGAGAGTAGCTGTTAGGCATTTGGACGGGCACATATCACTGTAATTTCCCGGCAGGAAGAAGAATTAACCAAAGTCTCAGCCACCCACCGGGAATCAGTATAGATCCTGAACCAAAATTTTGGACTTGCGGTCAGCTCACCAAAAACGAGTTGAAAAATGGAGCTCAGGGGCACAGCAATTCACAAACTGGCCGAGTAATAAAGGACAACTATCGTCCAAAAATCTGTTGAGGGAAGGCAACGAGGCGGACTTGAAAGCGAGGCAGAATAGCAGGAAACAGATTTCAAGAGGTACATTGGAATCGCCTTTAAAGCACAGGAAGAGGGGCACAACTTCGACAATGATGCACTTGGCCAAAAAGGGCGTATGCGTTTTCTCCTGAATATATTCAGGAGAAAACGCATACGCCCTTTTTGGCGAAGCAAGCAAGCGGGCAATGCAAATCTGCACTACAAAGAAGTATCTCTTCCCACCGGTCAAAAGGGACTTCCACAAAATGTGTAAAAACCAGAAAGGCAAGACAGGCCCTGGAGAACAGGGTGCCTTGTTATGCTGATGGGCGGGATGTAAATTGCCAACTGCCTCTCTGGAGGAGTGCATTGTGTTCCCTAAAACAAGTAAACAACAGAGCTACAGAGCCAAGGGCACTTCCAGTCTAGGGAATATACCTTGGGAAAACTGAAAATCAAAAAGACACAGCCACCCCAAAATTTAGGGCTGCACTGCTTACAAGGACCTCCACTTGGGTACACCTTAAATATCCCAGGAAATATAAAAATGGTTCAAAAAATTGTGGTACTTACGTACGATGGAATATCCCTCAGCCATGAAATCAATGTCATAAGACCAGTAGCAGCAAAATGGGTGGATTCAGGTACGATGATTCTAAGTGAAATAAGTCACACAGAAAAAGAAACTTATCATAAGATATCACTTATGAAGATCCTGTAAACATGGCTACACTTGAACTGAGTTAGGAAAGAGAACAGTGTCTCACATTTAGAAAACACTCTTATGCCTGCTTAAGGGGGAAGGAGAGGTGGGGTGATGCATAAAACCAGAGTTTGATATAAGCACAGGTACCGTTCCAAAAACCAACTATGAAATAGACAAGACCTACACCTTCCTCAGTGAAAGGGACTCAAAACCCCATATTTCCCGCAGAGGAATATATCTGACTAGTAAGAATCTTAAAACCTATGTATTGATATGTCTCCGTAAGGGAATCAAGTGTGTCTAGACTGGCACAAACATGGCAGCGAGAATCAGCTCAAACCCACTATAAAAAGGAATTTCAAAAACAAAACAAAAAAAAACTGGGAAATTCTTTACAATTCCTTCAGGGTCTCTGATGAAACCTGAAATGACCCTATCTACAATGACAGCTGGATGTGGCATAAGGCTGGACACTTGGGACTGAGAGGATTGGTGAGATTGGGTGAGCAAATGCAGACCCTTTAAAGCAATAATGCATGGCACACATTCCATGGGTCCCAACTCTCCAGGTTGAAGGGAATATTACTACAGATATAACATGTACGGGAATCCTAGAGAACGGACACACTGTGAATACGAAAGGTTTCTAAAACTCAACGAATAGTCCCTCTCCTGGTGCTCCGGTTTGACTTTCCATCTGCTTTATTATCAACCTCCCAACTTGGAGAGACAGCCCCTTTAACCTCCTGGTTCGCACAGGTTGCCAATTTGGCAGAGGATGAAAGGGAAGAGGGAGAACCAATGAGAGAGTAGCTGTTAGGCATTTGGACGGGCACATATCACTGTAATTTCCCGGCAGGAAGAAGAATTAACCAAAGTCTCAGCCACCCACCGGGAATCAGTATAGATCCTGAACCAAAATTTTGGACTTGCGGTCAGCTCACCAAAAACGAGTTGAAAAATGGAGCTCAGGGGCACAGCAATTCACAAACTGGCCGAGTAATAAAGGACAACTATCGTCCAAAAATCTGTTGAGGGAAGGCAACGAGGCGGACTTGAAAGCGAGGCAGAATAGCAGGAAACAGATTTCCAGAGGTACGTTGGAATCGCCTTTAAAGCACAGGAAGAGGGGCACAACTTCGACAATGATGCACTTGGCCAAAAAGGGCGTATGCGTTTTCTCCTGAATATATTCAGGAGAAAACGCATACGCCCTTTTTGGCCAAGCAAGCAAGCGGGCAATGCAAATCTGCACTACAAAGAAGTAACACTTCCCACCGGTCAAAAGGGACATCCACAAAATGTGTAAAAACCAGAAAGGCAAGACAGGCCCTGGAGAACAGGGAGCCTTGTTATGCTGATGGGCGGGATGTAAATTGCCAACTGCATCTCTGGAGGCGTGCATTGTGTTCCCTAAAACAAGTAAACAACAGAGCTACAGAGCCAAGGGCACTTCCAGTCTAGGGAATATACCTTGGGAAAACTGAAAATCAAAAAGACACAGCCACCCCAAAATTTAGGGCTGCACTGCTTACAAGGACCTCCACTTGGGTACACCTTAAATATCCCAGGAAATATAAAAATGGTTCAAAAAATTGTGGTACTTACGTACGATGGAATATCCCTCAGCCATGAAATCAATGTCATAAGACCAGTAGCAGCAAAATGGGTGGATTCAGGTACGATGATTCTAAGTGAAATAAGTCACACAGAAAAAGAAACTTATCATAAGATATCACTTATGAAGATCCTGTAAACATGGCTACACTTGAACTGAGTTAGGAAAGAGAAGAGTGTCTCACATTTAGAAAACACTCTTATGCCTGCTTAAGGGGGAAGGAGAGGTGGGGTGATGCATAAAACCAGAGTTTGATATAAGCACAGGTACCGTTCCAAAAACCAACTATGGAATAGACAAGACCTACACCTTCCTCAGTGAAAGGGACTCAAAACCCCATATTTCCCGCAGAGGAATATATCTGACTAGTAAGAATCTTAAAACCTATGTATTGATATGTCTCCGTAAGGGAATCAAGTGTGTCTAGACTGGGATAAATATGGCAGCGAGAATCAGCTCAAACCCACTATAAAAAGGAATTTCAAAAATAAAACAAAAAAACTGGGAAATTCTTTACAATTCCTTCAGGCTCTCTGATGAAACCTGAAATGACCCTATCTACAATGACAGCTGGATGTGGCATAAGGCTGGACACTTGGGACTGAGAGGATTGGTGAGATTGGGTGAGCAAATGCAGACCCTTTAAAGCAATAATGCATGGCACACATTCCATGGGTCCCAACTCTCCAGGTTGAAGGGAATATTACTACAGATATAACATGTACGGGAATCCTAGAGAACGGACACACTGTGAATACGAAAGGTTTCTAAAACTCAACGAATAGTCCCTCTCCTGGTGCTCCGGTTTGACTTTCCATCTGCTTTATTATCAACCTCCCAACTTGGAGAGACAGCCCCTTTAACCTCCTGGTTCGCACAGGTTGCCAATTTGGCAGAGGATGAAAGGGAAGAGGGAGAACCAATGAGAGAGTAGCTGTTAGGCATTTGGACGGGCACATATCACTGTAATTTCCCGGCAGGAAGAAGAATTAACCAAAGTCTCAGCCACCCACCGGGAATCAGTATAGATCCTGAACCAAAATTTTGGACTTGAGGTCAGCTCACCAAAAACGAGTTGAAAAATGGAGCTCAGGGGCACAGCAATTCACAAACTGGCCGAGTAATAAAGGACAACTATCGTCCAAAAATCTGTTGAGGGAAGGCAACGAGGCGGACTTGAGAGTGAGGCAGAATAGCAGGAAACAGATTTCAAGAGGTACGTTGGAATCGCCTTTAAAGCACAGGAAGAGGGGCACAACTTCGACAATGATGCACTTGGACAAAAAGGGCGTATGCGTTTTCTCCTGAATATATTCAGGAGAAAACGCATACGCCCTTTTTGGCCAAGCAAGCAAGCGGGCAATGCAAATCTGCACTACAAAGAAGTATCACTTCCCACCGGTCAAAAGGGACATCCACAAAATGTGTAAAAACCAGAAAGGCAAGACAGGCCCTGGAGAACAGGGAGCCTTGTTATGCTGATGGGCGGGATGTAAATTGCCAACTGCCTCTCTGGAGGCGTGCATTGTGTTCCCTAAAACAAGTAAACAACAGAGCTACAGAGCCAAGGGCACTTCCAGTCTAGGGAATATACCTTGGGAAAACTGAAAATCAAAAAGACACAGCCACCCCAAAATTTAGGGCTGCACTGCTTACAAGGACCTCAACTTGGGTACACCTTAAATATCCCAGGAAATATAAAAATGGTTCAAAAAATTGTGGTACTTACGTACGATGGAATATCCCTCAGCCATGAAATCAATGTCATAAGACCAGTAGCAGCAAAATGGGTGGATTCAGGTACGATGATTCTAAGTGAAATAAGTCACACAGAAAAAGAAACTTATCATAAGATATCACTTATGAAGATCCTGTAAACATGGCTACACTTGAACTGAGTTAGGAAAGAGAACAGTGTCTCACATTTAGAAAACACTCTTATGCCTGCTTAAGGGGGAAGGAGAGGTGGGGTGATGCATAAAACCAGAGTTTGATATAAGCACAGGTACCGTTCCAAAAACCAACTATGGAATAGACAAGACCTACACCTTCCTCAGTGAAAGGGACTCAAAACCCCATATTTCCCGCAGAGGAATATATCTGACTAGTAAGAATCTTAAAACCTATGTATTGATATGTCTCCGTAAGGGAATCAAGTGTGTCTAGACTGGGATAAATATGGCAGCGAGAATCAGCTCAAACCCACTATAAAAAGGAATTTCAAAAATAAAACAAAAAAAACTGGGAAATTCTTTACAATTCCTTCAGGGTCTCTGATGAAACCTGAAATGACCCTATCTACAATGACAGCTGGATGTGGCATAAGGCTGGACACTTGGGACTGAGAGGATTGGTGAGATTGGGTGAGCAAATGCAGACCCTTTAAAGCAATAATGCATGGCACACATTCCATGGGTCCCAACTCTCCAGGTTGAAGGGAATATTACTACAGATATAACATGTACGGGAATCCTAGAGAACGGACACACTGTGAATACGAAAGGTTTCTAAAACTCAACGAATAGTCCCTCTCCTGGTGCTCCGGTTTGACTTTCCATCTGCTTTATTATCAACCTCCCAACTTGGAGAGACAGCCCCTTTAACCTCCTGGTTCGCACAGGTTGCCAATTTGGCAGAGGATGAAAGGGAAGAGGGAGAACCAATGAGAGAGTAGCTGTTAGGCATTTGGACGGGCACATATCACTGTAATTTCCCGGCAGGAAGAAGAATTAACCAAAGTCTCAGCCACCCACCGGGAATCAGTATAGATCCTGAACCAAAATTTTGGACTTGCGGTCAGCTCACCAAACACGAGTTGAAAAATGGAGCTCAGGGGCACAGCAATTCACAAACTGGCCGAGTAATAAAGGACAACTATCGTCCAAAAATCTGTTGAGGGAAGGCAACGAGGCGGACTTGAAAGCGAGGCAGAATAGCAGGAAACAGATTTCCAGAGGTACGTTGGAATCGCCTTTAAAGCACAGGAAGAGGGGCACAACTTCGACAATGATGCACTTGGACAAAAAGGGCGTATGCGTTTTCTCCTGAATATATTCAGGAGAAAACGCATACGCCCTTTTTGGCCAAGCAAGCAAGCGGGCAATGCAAATCTGCACTACAAAGAAGTATCACTTCCCACCGGTCAAAAGGGACATCCACAAAATGTGTAAAAACCAGAAAGGCAAGACAGGCCCTGGAGAACAGGGAGCCTTGTTATGCTGATGAGCGGGATGTAAATTGCCAACTGCCTCTCTGGAGGAGTGCATTGTGTTCCCTAAAACAAGTAAACAACAGAGCTACAGAGCCAAGGGCACTTCCAGTCTAGGGAATATACCTTGGGAAAACTGAAAATCAAAAAGACACAGCCACCCCAAAATTTAGGGCTGCACTGCTTACAAGGACCTCCACTTGGGTACACCTTAAATATCCCAGGAAATATAAAAATGGTTCAAAAAATTGTGGTACTTACGTACGATGGAATATCCCTCAGCCATGAAATCAATGTCATAAGACCAGTAGCAGCAAAATGGGTGGATTCAGGTACGATGATTCTAAGTGAAATAAGTCACACAGAAAAAGAAACTTATCATAAGATATCACTTATGAAGATCCTGTAAACATGGCTACACTTGAACTGAGTTAGGAAAGAGAACAGTGTCTCACATTTAGAAAACACTCTTATGCCTGCTTAAGGGGGAAGGAGAGGTGGGGTGATGCATAAAACCAGAGTTTGATATAAGCACAGGTACCGTTCCAAAAACCAACTATGAAATAGACAAGACCTACACCTTCCTCAGTGAAAGGGACTCAAAACCCCATATTTCCCGCAGAGGAATATATCTGACTAGTAAGAATCTTAAAACCTATGTATTGATATGTCTCCGTAAGGGAATCAAGTGTGTCTAGACTGGCACAAACATGGCAGCGAGAATCAGCTCAAACCCACTATAAAAAGGAATTTCAAAAACAAAACAAAAAAAAACTGGGAAATTCTTTACAATTCCTTCAGGGTCTCTGATGAAACCTGAAATGACCCTATCTACAATGACAGCTGGATGTGGCATAAGGCTGGACACTTGGGACTGAGAGGATTGGTGAGATTGGGTGAGCAAATGCAGACCCTTTAAAGCAATAATGCATGGCACACATTCCATGGGTCCCAACTCTCCAGGTTGAAGGGAATATTACTACAGATATAACATGTACGGGAATCCTAGAGAACGGACACACTGTGAATACGAAAGGTTTCTAAAACTCAACGAATAGTCCCTCTCCTGGTGCTCCGGTTTGACTTTCCATCTGCTTTATTATCAACCTCCCAACTTGGAGAGACAGCCCCTTTAACCTCCTGGTTCGCACAGGTTGCCAATTTGGCAGAGGATGAAAGGGAAGAGGGAGAACCAATGAGAGAGTAGCTGTTAGGCATTTGGACGGGCACATATCACTGTAATTTCCCGGCAGGAAGAAGAATTAACCAAAGTCTCAGCCACCCACCGGGAATCAGTATAGATCCTGAACCAAAATTTTGGACTTGCGGTCAGCTCACCAAAAACGAGTTGAAAAATGGAGCTCAGGGGCACAGCAATTCACAAACTGGCCGAGTAATAAAGGACAACTATCGTCCAAAAATCTGTTGAGGGAAGGCAACGAGGCGGACTTGAAAGCGAGGCAGAATAGCAGGAAACAGATTTCCAGAGGTACGTTGGAATCGCCTTTAAAGCACAGGAAGAGGGGCACAACTTCGACAATGATGCACTTGGCCAAAAAGGGCGTATGCGTTTTCTCCTGAATATATTCAGGAGAAAACGCATACGCCCTTTTTGGCCAAGCAAGCAAGCGGGCAATGCAAATCTGCACTACAAAGAAGTAACACTTCCCACCGGTCAAAAGGGACATCCACAAAATGTGTAAAAACCAGAAAGGCAAGACAGGCCCTGGAGAACAGGGAGCCTTGTTATGCTGATGGGCGGGATGTAAATTGCCAACTGCATCTCTGGAGGCGTGCATTGTGTTCCCTAAAACAAGTAAACAACAGAGCTACAGAGCCAAGGGCACTTCCAGTCTAGGGAATATACCTTGGGAAAACTGAAAATCAAAAAGACACAGCCACCCCAAAATTTAGGGCTGCACTGCTTACAAGGACCTCCACTTGGGTACACCTTAAATATCCCAGGAAATATAAAAATGGTTCAAAAAATTGTGGTACTTACGTACGATGGAATATCCCTCAGCCATGAAATCAATGTCATAAGACCAGTAGCAGCAAAATGGGTGGATTCAGGTACGATGATTCTAAGTGAAATAAGTCACACAGAAAAAGAAACTTATCATAAGATATCACTTATGAAGATCCTGTAAACATGGCTACACTTGAACTGAGTTAGGAAAGAGAAGAGTGTCTCACATTTAGAAAACACTCTTATGCCTGCTTAAGGGGGAAGGAGAGGTGGGGTGATGCATAAAACCAGAGTTTGATATAAGCACAGGTACCGTTCCAAAAACCAACTATGGAATAGACAAGACCTACACCTTCCTCAGTGAAAGGGACTCAAAACCCCATATTTCCCGCAGAGGAATATATCTGACTAGTAAGAATCTTAAAACCTATGTATTGATATGTCTCCGTAAGGGAATCAAGTGTGTCTAGACTGGGATAAATATGGCAGCGAGAATCAGCTCAAACCCACTATAAAAAGGAATTTCAAAAATAAAACAAAAAAACTGGGAAATTCTTTACAATTCCTTCAGGCTCTCTGATGAAACCTGAAATGACCCTATCTACAATGACAGCTGGATGTGGCATAAGGCTGGACACTTGGGACTGAGAGGATTGGTGAGATTGGGTGAGCAAATGCAGACCCTTTAAAGCAATAATGCATGGCACACATTCCATGGGTCCCAACTCTCCAGGTTGAAGGGAATATTACTACAGATATAACATGTACGGGAATCCTAGAGAACGGACACACTGTGAATACGAAAGGTTTCTAAAACTCAACGAATAGTCCCTCTCCTGGTGCTCCGGTTTGACTTTCCATCTGCTTTATTATCAACCTCCCAACTTGGAGAGACAGCCCCTTTAACCTCCTGGTTCGCACAGGTTGCCAATTTGGCAGAGGATGAAAGGGAAGAGGGAGAACCAATGAGAGAGTAGCTGTTAGGCATTTGGACGGGCACATATCACTGTAATTTCCCGGCAGGAAGAAGAATTAACCAAAGTCTCAGCCACCCACCGGGAATCAGTATAGTTCCTGAACCAAAATTTTGGACTTGCGGTCAGCTCACCAAAAACGAGTTGAAAAATGGAGCTCAGGGGCACAGCAATTCACAAACTGGCCGAGTAATAAAGGACAACTATCGTCCAAAAATCTGTTGAGGGAAGGCAACGAGGCGGACTTGAAAGCGAGGCAGAATAGCAGGAAACAGATTTCCAGAGGTACGTTGGAATCGCCTTTAAAGCACAGGAAGAGGGGCACAACTTCGACAATGATGCACTTGGCCAAAAAGGGCGTATGCGTTTTCTCCTGAATATATTCAGGAGAAAACGCATACGCCCTTTTTGGCCAAGCAAGCAAGCGGGCAATGCAAATCTGCACTACAAAGAAGTATCACTTCCCACCGGTCAAAAGGGACATCCACAAAATGTGTAAAAACCAGAAAGGCAAGACAGGCCCTGGAGAACAGGGAGCCTTGTTATGCTGATGGGCGGGATGTAAATTGCCAACTGCCTCTCTGGAGGCGTGCATTGTGTTCCCTAAAACAAGTAAACAACAGAGCTACAGAGCCAAGGGCACTTCCAGTCTAGGGAATATACCTTGGGAAAACTGAAAATCAAAAAGACACAGCCACCCCAAAATTTAGGGCTGCACTGCTTACAAGGACCTCCACTTGGTTACACCTTAAATATCCCAGGAAATATAAAAATGGTTCAAAAAATTGTGGTACTTACGTACGATGGAATATCCCTCAGCCATGAAATCAATGTCATAAGACCAGTAGCAGCAAAATGGGTGGATTCAGGTACGATGATACTAAGTGAAATAAGTCACACAGAAAAAGAAACTTATCATAAGATATCACTTATGAAGATCCTGTAAACATGGCTACACTTGAACTGAGTTAGGAAAGAGAACAGTGTCTCACATTTAGAAAACACTCTTATGCCTGCTTAAGGGGGAAGGAGAGGTGGGGTGATGCATAAAACCAGAGTTTGATATAAGCACAGGTACCATTCCAAAAACCAACTATGGAATAGACAAGACCTACACCTTCCTCAGTGAAAGGGACTCAAAACCCCATATTTCCCGCAGAGGAATATATCTGACTAGTAAGAATCTTAAAAACTATGTATTGATATGTCTCCGTAAGGGAATCAAGTGTGTCTAGACTGGGATAAATATGGCAGCGAGAATCAGCTCAAACCCACTATAAAAAGGAATTTCAAAATTAAAACAAAAAAACTGGGAAATTCTTTACAATTCCTTCAGGGTCTCTGATGAAACCTGAAATGACCCTATCTACAATGACAGCTGGATGTTGCATAAGGCTGGACACTTGGGACTGAGAGGATTGGTGAGATTGGGTGAGCAAATGCAGACCCTTTAAAGCAATAATGCATGGCACACATTCCATGGGTCCCAACTCTCCAGGTTGAAGGGAATATTACTACAGATATAACATGTACGGGAATCCTAGAGAACGGACACACTGTGAATACGAAAGGTTTCTAAAACTCAACGAATAGTCCCTCTCCTGGTGCTCCGGTTTGACTTTCCATCTGCTTTATTATCAACCTCCCAACTTGGAGAGACAGCCCCTTTAACCTCCTGGTTCGCACAGGTTGCCAATTTGGCAGAGGATGAAAGGGAAGAGGGAGAACCAATGAGAGAGTAGCTGTTAGGCATTTGGACGGGCACATATCACTGTAATTTCCCGGCAGGAAGAAGAATTAACCAAAGTCTCAGCCACCCACCGGGAATCAGTATAGATCCTGAACCAAAATTTTGGACTTGCGGTCAGCTCACCAAAAACGAGTTGAAAAATGGAGCTCAGGGGCACAGCAATTCACAAACTGGCCGAGTAATAAAGGACAACTATCGTCCAAAAATCTGTTGAGGGAAGGCAACGAGGCGGACTTGAAAGCGAGGCAGAATAGCAGGAAACAGATTTCAAGAGGTACGTTGGAATCGCCTTTAAAGCACAGGAAGAGGGGCACAACTTCGACAATGATGCACTTGGCCAAAAAGGGCGTATGCGTTTTCTCCTGAATATATTCAGGAGAAAACGCATACGCCCTTTTTGGCCAAGCAAGCAAGCGGGCAATGCAAATCTGCACTACAAAGAAGTAACACTTCCCACCGGTCAAAAGGGACATCCACAAAATGTGTAAAAACCAGAAAGGCAAGACAGGCCCTGGAGAACAGGGAGACTTGTTATGCTGATGGGCGGGATGTAAATTGCCAACTGCATCTCTGGAGGCGTGCATTGTGTTCCCTAAAACAAGTAAACAACAGAGCTACAGAGCCAAGGGCACTTCCAGTCTAGGGAATATACCTTGGGAAAACTGAAAATCAAAAAGACACAGCCACCCCAAAATTTAGGGCTGCACTGCTTACAAGGACCTCCACTTGGGTACACCTTAAATATCCCAGGAAATATAAAAATGGTTCAAAAAATTGTGGTACTTACGTACGATGGAATATCCCTCAGCCATGAAATCAATGTCATAAGACCAGTAGCAGCAAAATGGGTGGATTCAGGTACGATGATTCTAAGTGAAATAAGTCACACAGAAAAAGAAACTTATCATAAGATATCACTTATGAAGATCCTGTAAACATGGCTACACTTGAACTGAGTTAGGAAAGAGAACAGTGTCTCACATTTAGAAAACACTCTTATGCCTGCTTAAGGGGGAAGGAGAGGTGGGGTGATGCATAAAACCAGAGTTTGATATAAGCACAGGTACCGTTCCAAAAACCAACTATGGAATAGACAAGACCTACACCTTCCTCAGTGAAAGGGACTCAAAACCCCATATTTCCCGCAGAGGAATATATCTGACTAGTAAGAATCTTAAAACCTATGTATTGATATGTCTCCGTAAGGGAATCAAGTGTGTCTAGACTGGGATAAATATGGCAGCGAGAATCAGCTCAAACCCACTATAAAAAGGAATTTCAAAAATAAAACAAAAAAACTGGGAAATTCTTTACAATTCCTTCAGGGTCTCTGATGAAACCTGAAATGACCCTATCTACAATGACAGCTGGATGTGGCATAAGGCTGGACACTTGGGACTGAGAGGATTGGTGAGATTGGGTGAGCAAATGCAGACCCTTTAAAGCAATAATGCATGGCACACATTCCATGGGTCCCAACTCTCCAGGTTGAAGGGAATATTACTACAGATATAACATGTACGGGAATCCTAGAGAACGGACACACTGTGAATACGAAAGGTTTCTAAAACTCAACGAATAGTCCCTCTCCTGGTGCTCCGGTTTGACTTTCCATCTGCTTTATTATCAACCTCCCAACTTGGAGAGACAGCCCCTTTAACCTCCTGGTTCGCACAGGTTGCCAATTTGGCAGAGGATGAAAGGGAAGAGGGAGAACCAATGAGAGAGTAGCTGTTAGGCATTTGGACGGGCACATATCACTGTAATTTCCCGGCAGGAAGAAGAATTAACCAAAGTCTCAGCCACCCACCGGGAATCAGTATAGATCCTGAACCAAAATTTTGGACTTGCGGTCAGCTCACCAAAAACGAGTTGAAAAATGGAGCTCAGGGGCACAGCAATTCACAAACTGGCCGAGTAATAAAGGACAACTATCGTCCAAAAATCTGTTGAGGGAAGGCAACGAGGCGGACTTGAAAGCGAGGCAGAATAGCAGGAAACAGATTTCCAGAGGTACGTTGGAATCGCCTTTAAAGCACAGGAAGAGGGGCACAACTTCGACAATGATGCACTTGGCCAAAAAGGGCGTATGCGTTTTCTCCTGAATATATTCAGGAGAAAACGCATACGCCCTTTTTGGCCAAGCAAGCAAGCGGGCAATGCAAATCTGCACTACAAAGAAGTATCACTTCCCACCGGTCTAAAGGGACATCCACAAAATGTGTAAAAACCAGAAAGGCAAGACAGGCCCTGGAGAACAGGGAGCCTTGTTATGCTGATGGGCGGGATGTAAATTGCCAACTGCCTCTCTGGAGGAGTGCATTGTGTTCCCTAAAACAAGTAAACAACAGAGCTACAGAGCCAAGGGCACTTCCAGTCTAGGGAATATACCTTGGGAAAACTGAAAATCAAAAAGACACAGCCACCCCAAAATTTAGGGCTGCACTGCTTACAAGGACCTCCACTTGGGTACACCTTAAATATCCCAGGAAATATAAAAATGGTTCAAAAAATTGTGGTACTTACGTACGATGGAATATCCCTCAGCCATGAAATCAATGTCATAAGACCAGTAGCAGCAAAATGGGTGGATTCAGGTACGATGATTCTAAGTGAAATAAGTCACACAGAAAAAGAAACTTATCATAAGATATCACTTATGAAGATCCTGTAAACATGGCTACACTTGAACTGAGTTAGGAAAGAGAACAGTGTCTCACATTTAGAAAACACTCTTATGCCTGCTTAAGGGGGAAGGAGAGGTGGGGTGATGCATAAAACCAGAGTTTGATATAAGCACAGGTACCGTTCCAAAAACCAACTATGGAATAGACAAGACCTACACCTTCCTCAGTGAAAGGGACTCAAAACCCCATATTTCCCGCAGAGGAATATATCTGACTAGTAAGAATCTTAAAACCTATGTATTGATATGTCTCCGTAAGGGAATCAAGTGTGTCTAGACTGGGATAAATATGGCAGTGAGAATCAGCTCAAACCCACTATAAAAAGGAATTTCAAAAATAAAACAAAAAAACTGGGAAATTCTTTACAATTCCTTCAGGGTCTCTGATGAAACCTGAAATGACCCTATCTACAATGACAGCTGGATGTGGCATAAGGCTGGACACTTGGGACTGAGAGGATTGGTGAGATTGGGTGAGCAAATGCAGACCCTTTAAAGCAATAATGCATGGCACACATTCCATGGGTCCCAACTCTCCAGGTTGAAGGGAATATTACTACAGATATAACATGTACGGGAATCCTAGAGAACGGACACACTGTGAATACGAAAGGTTTCTAAAACTCAACGAATAGTCCCTCTCCTGGTGCTCCGGTTTGACTTTCCATCTGCTTTATTATCAACCTCCCAACTTGGAGAGACAGCCCCTTTAACCTCCTGGTTCGCACAGGTTGCCAATTTGGCAGAGGATGAAAGGGAAGAGGGAGAACCAATGAGAGAGTAGCTGTTAGGCATTTGGACGGGCACATATCACTGTAATTTCCCGGCAGGAAGAAGAATTAACCAAAGTCTCAGCCACCCACCGGGAATCAGTATAGATCCTGAACCAAAATTTTGGACTTGCGGTCAGCTCACCAAAAACGAGTTGAAAAATGGAGCTCAGGGGCACAGCAATTCACAAACTGGCCGAGTAATAAAGGACAACTATCGTCCAAAAATCTGTTGAGGGAAGGCAACGAGGTGGACTTGAAAGCGAGGCAGAATAGCAGGAAACAGATTTCCAGAGGTACGTTGGAATCGCCTTTAAAGCACAGGAAGAGGGGCACAACTTCGACAATGATGCACTTGGCCAAAAAGGGCGTATGCGTTTTCTCCTGAATATATTCAGGAGAAAACGCATACGCCCTTTTTGGCCAAGCAAGCAAGCGGGCAATGCAAATCTGCACTACAAAGAAGTATCACTTCCCACCGGTCAAAAGGGACATCCACAAAATGTGTAAAAACCAGAAAGGCAAGACAGGCCCTGGAGAACAGGGAGCCTTGTTATGCTGATGGGCGGGATGTAAATTGCCAACTGCCTCTCTGGAGGAGTGCATTGTGTTCCCTAAAACAAGTAAACAACAGAGCTACAGAGCCAAGGGCACTTCCAGTCTAGGGAATATACCTTGGGAAAACTGAAAATCAAAAAGACACAGCCACCCCAAAATTTAGGGCTGCACTGCTTACAAGGACCTCAACTTGGGTACACCTTAAATATCCCAGGAAATATAAAAATGGTTCAAAAAATTGTGGTACTTACGTACGATGGAATATCCCTCAGCCATGAAATCAATGTCATAAGACCAGTAGCAGCAAAATGGGTGGATTCAGGTACGATGATTCTAAGTGAAATAAGTCACACAGATAAAGAAACTTATCATAAGATATCACTTATGAAGATCCTGTAAACATGGCTACACTTGAACTGAGTTAGGAAAGAGAACAGTGTCTCACATTTAGAAAACACTCTTATGCCTGCTTAAGGGGGAAGGAGAGGTGGGGTGATGCATAAAACCAGAGTTTGATATAAGCACAGGTACCGTTCCAAAAACCAACTATGGAATAGACAAGACCTACACCTTCCTCAGTGAAAGGGACTCAAAACCCCATATTTCCCGCAGAGGAATATATCTGACTAGTAAGAATCTTAAAACCTATGTATTGATATGTCTCCGTAAGGGAATCAAGTGTGTCTACACTGGGATAAATATGGCAGCGAGAATCAGCTCAAACCCACTATAAAAAGGAATTTCAAAAATAAAACAAAAAAACTGGGAAATTCTTTACAATTCCTTCAGGGTCTCTGATGAAACCTGAAATGACCCTATCTACAATGACAGCTGGATGTGGCATAAGGCTGGACACTTGGGACTGAGAGGATTGGTGAGATTGGGTGAGCAAATGCAGACCCTTTAAAGCAATAATGCATGGCACACATTCCATGGGTCCCAACTCTCCAGGTTGAAGGGAATATTACTACAGATATAACATGTACGGGAATCCTAGAGAACGGACACACTGTGAATACGAAAGGTTTCTAAAACTCAACGAATAGTCCCTCTCCTGGTGCTCCGGTTTGACTTTCCATCTGCTTTATTATCAACCTCCCAACTTGGAGAGACAGCCCCTTTAACCTCCTGGTTCGCACAGGTTGCCAATTTGGCAGAGGATGAAAGGGAAGAGGGAGAACCAATGAGAGAGTAGCTGTTAGGCATTTGGACGGGCACATATCACTGTAATTTCCCGGCAGGAAGAAGAATTAACCAAAGTCTCAGCCACCCACCGGGAATCAGTATAGATCCTGAACCAAAATTTTGGACTTGCGGTCAGCTCACCAAAAACGAGTTGAAAAATGGAGCTCAGGGGCACAGCAATTCACAAACTGGCCGAGTAATAAAGGACAACTATCGTCCAAAAATCTGTTGAGGGAAGGCAACGAGGCGGACTTGAAAGCGAGGCAGAATAGCAGGAAACAGATTTCAAGAGGTACGTTGGAATCGCCTTTAAAGCACAGGAAGAGGGGCACAACTTCGACAATGATGCACTTGGCCAAAAAGGGCGTATGCGTTTTCTCCTGAATATATTCAGGAGAAAACGCATACGCCCTTTTTGGCCAAGCAAGCAAGCGGGCAATGCAAATCTGCACTACAAAGAAGTATCACTTCCCACCAGTCAAAAGGGACATCCACAAAATGTGTAAAAACCAGAAAGGCAAGACAGGCCCTGGAGAACAGGGAGCCTTGTTATGCTGATGGGCGGGATGTAAATTGCCAACTGCCTCTCTGGAGGAGTGCATTGTGTTCCCTAAAACAAGTAAACAACAGAGCTACAGAGCCAAGGGCCCTTCCAGTCTAGGGAATATACCTTGGGAAAACTGAAAATCAAAAAGACACAGCCACCCCAAAATTTAGGGCTGCACTGCTTACAAGGACCTCCACTTGGGTACACCTTAAATATCCCAGGAAATATAAAAATGGTTCAAAAAATTGTGGTACTTACGTACGATGGAATATCCCTCAGCCATGAAATCAATGTCATAAGACCAGTAGCAGCAAAATGGGTGGATTCAGGTACGATGATTCTAAGTGAAATAAGTCACACAGAAAAAGAAACTTATCATAAGATATCACTTATGAAGATCCTGTAAACATGGCTACACTTGAACTGAGTTAGGAAAGAGAACAGTGTCTCACATTTAGAAAACACTCTTATGCCTGCTTAAGGGGGAAGGAGAGGTGGGGTGATGCATAAAACCAGAGTTTGATATAAGCACAGGTACCGTTCCAAAAACCAACTATGGAATAGACAAGACCTACACCTTCCTCAATGAAAGGGACTCAAAACCCCATATTTCCCGCAGAGGAATATATCTGACTAGTAAGAATCTTAAAACCTATGTATTGATATGTCTCCGTAAGGGAATCAAGTGTGTCTAGACTGGGATAAATATGGCAGCGAGAATCAGCTCAAGCCCACTATAAAAAGGAATTTCAAACATAAAACAAAAAAACTGGGAAATTCTTTACAATTCCTTCAGGGTCTCTGATGAAACCTGAAATGACCCTATCTACAATGACAGCTGGATGTGGCATAAGGCTGGACACTTGGGACTGAGAGGATTGGTGAGATTGGGTGAGCAAATGCAGACCCTTTAAAGCAATAATGCATGGCACACATTCCATGGGTCCCAACTCTCCAGGTTGAAGGGAATATTACTACAGATATAACATGTACGGGAATCCTAGAGAACGGACACACTGTGAATACGAAAGGTTTCTAAAACTCAACGAATAGTCCCTCTCCTGGTGCTCCGGTTTGACTTTCCATCTGCTTTATTATCAAGCTCCCAACTTGGAGAGACAGCCCCTTTAACCTCCTGGTTCGCACAGGTTGCCAATTTGGCAGAGGATGAAAGGGAAGAGGGAGAACCAATGAGAGAGTAGCTGTTAGGCATTTGGACGGGCACATATCACTGTAATTTCCCGGCAGGAAGAAGAATTAACCAAAGTCTCAGCCACCCACCGGGAATCAGTATAGATCCTGAACCAAAATTTTGGACTTGCGGTCAGCTCACCAAAAACGAGTTGAAAAATGGAGCTCAGGGGCACAGCAATTCACAAACTGGCCGAGTAATAAAGGACAACTATCGTCCAAAAATCTGTTGAGGGAAGGCAACGAGGCGGACTTGAAAGCGAGGCAGAATAGCAGGAAACAGATTTCCAGAGGTACGTTGGAATCGCCTTTAAAGCACAGGAAGAGGGGCACAACTTCGACAATGATGCACTTGGCCAAAAAGGGCGTATGCGTTTTCTCC
Organism: Hyperoodon ampullatus; assembly: GCF_949752795.1. NCBI lineage: Eukaryota > Metazoa > Chordata > Mammalia > Artiodactyla > Ziphiidae > Hyperoodon > Hyperoodon ampullatus. Next base: position 1,091,056 of record NW_027640750.1, read on the forward strand.
TGAATATATTCAGGAGAAAACGCATACGCCCTTTTTGGCAAAGCAAGCAAGCGGGCAATGCAAATCTGCACTACAAAGAAGTATCACTTCCCACCGGTCAAAAGGGACATCCACAAAATGTGTAAAAACCAGAAAGGCAAGACAGGCCCTGGAGAACAGGGAGCCTTGTTATGCTGATGGGCGGGATGTAAATTGCCAACTGCCTCTCTGGAGGAGTGCATTGTGTTCCCTAAAACAAGTAAAGAACAGAGCTACAGAGCCAAGGGCACTTCCAGTCTAGGGAATATACCTTGGGAAAACTGAAAATCAAAAAGACACAGCCACCCCAAAATTTAGGGCTGCACTGCTTACAAGGACCTCCACTTGGGTACACCTTAAATATCCCAGGAAATATAAAAATGGTTCAAAAAATTGTGGTACTTACGTACGATGGAATATCCCTCAGCCATGAAATCAATGTCATAAGACCAGTAGCAGCAAAATGGGTGGATTCAGGTACGATGATTCTAAGTGAAATAAGTCACACAGAAAAAGAAACTTATCATAAGATATCACTTATGAAGATCCTGTAAACATGGCTACACTTGAACTGAGTTAGGAAAGAGAACAGTGTCTCACATTTAGAAAACACTCTTATGCCTGCTTAAGGGGGAAGGAGAGGTGGGGTGATGCATAAAACCAGAGTTTGATATAAGCACAGGTACCGTTCCAAAAACCAACTATGGAATAGACAAGACCTACACCTTCCTCAGTGAAAGGGACTCAAAACCCCATATTTCCCGCAGAGGAATATATCTGACTAGTAAGAATCTTAAAACCTATGTATTGATATGTCTCCGTAAGGGAATCAAGTGTGTCTAGACTGGGATAAATATGGCAGCGAGAATCAGCTCAAACCCACTATAAAAAGGAATTTCAAAAATAAAACAAAAAAACTGGGAAATTCTTTACAATTCCTTCAGGGTCTCTGATGAAACCTGAAATGACCCTATCTACAATGACAGCTGGATGTGGCATAAGGCTGGACACTTGGGACTGAGAGGATTGGTGAGATTGGGTGAGCAAATGCAGACCCTTTAAAGCAATAATGCATGGCACACATTCCATGGGTCCCAACTCTCCAGGTTGAAGGGAATATTACTACAGATATAACATGTACGGGAATCCTAGAGAACGGACACACTGTGAATACGAAAGGTTTCTAAAACTCAACGAATAGTCCCTCTCCTGGTGCTCCGGTTTGACTTTCCATCTGCTTTATTATCAACCTCCCAACTTGGAGAGACAGCCCCTTTAACCTCCTGGTTCGCACAGGTTGCCAATTTGGCAGAGGATGAAAGGGAAGAGGGAGAACCAATGAGAGAGTAGCTGTTAGGCATTTGGACGGGCACATATCACTGTAATTTCCCGGCAGGAAGAAGAATTAACCAAAGTCTCAGCCACCCACCGGGAATCAGTATAGATCCTGAACCAAAATTTTGGACTTGCGGTCAGCTCACCAAAAACGAGTTGAAAAATGGAGCTCAGGGGCACAGCAATTCACAAACTGGCCGAGTAATAAAGGACAACTATCGTCCAAAAATCTGTTGAGGGAAGGCAACGAGGCGGACTTGAAAGCGAGGCAGAATAGCAGGAAACAGATTTCCAGAGGTACGTTGGAATCGCCTTTAAAGCACAGGAAGAGGGGCACAACTTCGACAATGATGCACTTGGCCAAAAAGGGCGTATGCGTTTTCTCCTGAATATATTCAGGAGAAAACGCATACGCCCTTTTTGGCCAAGCAAGCAAGCGGGCAATGCAAATCTGCACTACAAAGAAGTATCACTTCCCACCAGTCAAAAGGGACATCCACAAAATGTGTAAAAACCAGAAAGGCAAGACAGGCCCTGGAGAACAGGGAGCCTTGTTATGCTGATGGGCGGGATGTAAATTGCCAACTGCCTCTCTGGAGGAGTGCATTGTGTTCCCTAAAACAAGTAAACAACAGAGCTACAGAGCCAAGGGCCCTTCCAGTCTAGGGAATATACCTTGGGAAAACTGAAAATCAAAAAGACACAGCCACCCCAAAATTTAGGGCTGCACTGCTTACAAGGACCTCCACTTGGGTACACCTTAAATATCCCAGGAAATATAAAAATGGTTCAAAAAATTGTGGTACTTACGTACGATGGAATATCCCTCAGCCATGAAATCAATGTCATAAGACCAGTAGCAGCAAAATGGGTGGATTCAGGTACGATGATTCTAAGTGAAATAAGTCACACAGAAAAAGAAACTTATCATAAGATATCACTTATGAAGATCCTGTAAACATGGCTACACTTGAACTGAGTTAGGAAAGAGAACAGTGTCTCACATTTAGAAAACACTCTTATGCCTGCTTAAGGGGGAAGGAGAGGTGGGGTGATGCATAAAACCAGAGTTTGATATAAGCACAGGTACCGTTCCAAAAACCAACTATGGAATAGACAAGACCTACACCTTCCTCAATGAAAGGGACTCAAAACCCCATATTTCCCGCAGAGGAATATATCTGACTAGTAAGAATCTTAAAACCTATGTATTGATATGTCTCCGTAAGGGAATCAAGTGTGTCTAGACTGGGATAAATATGGCAGCGAGAATCAGCTCAAGCCCACTATAAAAAGGAATTTCAAACATAAAACAAAAAAACTGGGAAATTCTTTACAATTCCTTCAGGGTCTCTGATGAAACCTGAAATGACCCTATCTACAATGACAGCTGGATGTGGCATAAGGCTGGACACTTGGGACTGAGAGGATTGGTGAGATTGGGTGAGCAAATGCAGACCCTTTAAAGCAATAATGCATGGCACACATTCCATGGGTCCCAACTCTCCAGGTTGAAGGGAATATTACTACAGATATAACATGTACGGGAATCCTAGAGAACGGACACACTGTGAATACGAAAGGTTTCTAAAACTCAACGAATAGTCCCTCTCCTGGTGCTCCGGTTTGACTTTCCATCTGCTTTATTATCAAGCTCCCAACTTGGAGAGACAGCCCCTTTAACCTCCTGGTTCGCACAGGTTGCCAATTTGGCAGAGGATGAAAGGGAAGAGGGAGAACCAATGAGAGAGTAGCTGTTAGGCATTTGGACGGGCACATATCACTGTAATTTCCCGGCAGGAAGAAGAATTAACCAAAGTCTCAGCCACCCACCGGGAATCAGTATAGATCCTGAACCAAAATTTTGGACTTGCGGTCAGCTCACCAAAAACGAGTTGAAAAATGGAGCTCAGGGGCACAGCAATTCACAAACTGGCCGAGTAATAAAGGACAACTATCGTCCAAAAATCTGTTGAGGGAAGGCAACGAGGCGGACTTGAAAGCGAGGCAGAATAGCAGGAAACAGATTTCCAGAGGTACGTTGGAATCGCCTTTAAAGCACAGGAAGAGGGGCACAACTTCGACAATGATGCACTTGTCCAAAAAGGGCGTATGCGTTTTCTCCTGAATATATTCAGGAGAAAACGCATACGCCCTTTTTGGCCAAGCAAGCAAGCGGGCAATGCAAATCTGCACTACAAAGAAGTATCACTTCCCACCGGTCAAAAGGGACATCCACAAAATGTGTAAAAACCAGAAAGGCAAGACAGGCCCTGGAGAACAGGGAGCCTTGTTATGCTGATGGGCGGGATGTAAATTGCCAACTGCCTCTCTGGAGGAGTGCATTGTGTTCCCTAAAACAAGTAAACAACAGAGCTACAGAGCCAAGGGCACTTCCAGTCTAGGGAATATACCTTGGGAAAACTGAAAATCAAAAAGACACAGCCACCCCAAAATTTAGGGCTGCACTGCTTACAAGGACCTCCACTTGGGTACACCTTAAATATCCCAGGAAATATAAAAATGGTTCAAAAAATTGTGGTACTTACGTACGATGGAATATCCCTCAGCCATGAAATCAATGTCATAAGACCAGTAGCAGCAAAATGGGTGGATTCAGGTACGATGATTCTAAGTGAAATAAGTCACACAGAAAAAGAAACTTATCATAAGATATCACTTATGAAGATCCTGTAAACATGGCTACACTTGAACTGAGTTAGGAAAGAGAACAGTGTCTCACATTTAGAAAACACTCTTATGCCTGCTTAAGGGGGAAGGAGAGGTGGGGTGATGCATAAAACCAGAGTTTGATATAAGCACAGGTACCGTTCCAAAAACCAACTATGGAATAGACAAGACCTACACCTTCCTCAGTGAAAGGGACTCAAAACCCCATATTTCCCGCAGAGGAATATATCTGACTAGTAAGAATCTTAAAACCTATGTATTGATATGTCTCCGTAAGGGAATCAAGTGTGTCTAGACTGGGATAAATATGGCAGCGAGAATCAGCTCAAGCCCACTATAAAAAGGAATTTCAAAAATAAAACAAAAAAACTGGGAAATTCTTTACAATTCCTTCAGGGTCTCTGATGAAACCTGAAATGACCCTATCTACAATGACAGCTGGATGTGGCATAAGGCTGGACACTTGGGACTGAGAGGATTGGTGAGATTGGGTGAGCAAATGCAGACCCTTTAAAGCAATAATGCATGGCACACATTCCATGGGTCCCAACTCTCCAGGTTGAAGGGAATATTACTACAGATATAACATGTACGGGAATCCTAGAGAACGGACACACTGTGAATACGAAAGGTTTCTAAAACTCAACGAATAGTCCCTCTCCTGGTGCTCCGGTTTGACTTTCCATCTGCTTTATTATCAACCTCCCAACTTGGAGAGACAGCCCCTTTAACCTCCTGGTTCGCACAGGTTGCCAATTTGGCAGAGGATGAAAGGGAAGAGGGAGAACCAATGAGAGAGTAGCTGTTAGGCATTTGGACGGGCACATATCACTGTAATTTCCCGGCAGGAAGAAGAATTAACCAAAGTCTCAGCCACCCACCGGGAATCAGTATAGATCCTGAACCAAAATTTTGGACTTGCGTTCAGCTCACCAAAAACGAGTTGAAAAATGGAGCTCAGGGGCACAGCAATTCACAAACTGGCCGAGTAATAAAGGACAACTATCGTCCAAAAATCTGTTGAGGGAAGGCAACGAGGCGGACTTGAAAGCGAGGCAGAATAGCAGGAAACAGATTTCCAGAGGTACGTTGGAATCGCCTTTAAAGCACAGGAAGAGGGGCACAACTTCGACAATGATGCACTTGGCCAAAAAGGGCGTATGCGTTTTCTCCTGAATATATTCAGGAGAAAACGCATACGCCCTTTTTGGCCAAGCAAGCAAGCGGGCAATGCAAATCTGCACTACAAAGAAGTATCACTTCCCACCAGTCAAAAGGGACATCCACAAAATGTGTAAAAACCAGAAAGGCAAGACAGGCCCTGGAGAACAGGGAGCCTTGTTATGCTGATGGGCGGGATGTAAATTGCCAACTGCCTCTCTGGAGGAGTGCATTGTGTTCCCTAAAACAAGTAAAGAACAGAGCTACAGAGCCAAGGGCACTTCCAGTCTAGGGAATATACCTTGGGAAAACTGAAAATCAAAAAGACACAGCCACCCCAAAATTTAGGGCTGCACTGCTTACAAGGACCTCAACTTGGGTACACCTTAAATATCCCAGGAAATATAAAAATGGTTCAAAAATTGTGGTACTTACGTACGATGGAATATCCCTCAGCCATGAAATCAATGTCATAAGACCAGTAGCAGCAAAATGGGTGGATTCAGGTACGATGATTCTAAGTGAAATAAGTCACACAGAAAAAGAAACTTATCATAAGATATCACTTATGAAGATCCTGTAAACATGGCTACACTTGAACTGAGTTAGGAAAGAGAACAGTGTCTCACATTTAGAAAACACTCTTATGCCTGCTTAAGGGGGAAGGAGAGGTGGGGTGATGCATAAAACCAGAGTTTGATATAAGCACAGGTACCGTTCCAAAAACCAACTATGGAATAGACAAGACCTACACCTTCCTCAGTGAAAGGGACTCAAAACCCCATATTTCCCGCAGAGGAATATATCTGACTAGTAAGAATCTTAAAACCTATGTATTGATATGTCTCCGTAAGGGAATCAAGTGTGTCTAGACTGGGATAAATATGGCAGCGAGAATCAGCTCAAACCCACTATAAAAAGGAATTTCAAAAATAAAACAAAAAAAACTGGGAAATTCTTTACAATTCCTTCAGGGTCTCTGATGAAACCTGAAATGACCCTATCTACAATGACAGCTGGATGTGGCATAAGGCTGGACACTTGGGACTGAGAGGATTGGTGAGATTGGGTGAGCAAATGCAGACCCTTTAAAGCAATAATGCATGGCACACATTCCATGGGTCCCAACTCTCCAGGTTGAAGGGAATATTACTACAGATATAACATGTACGGGAATCCTAGAGAATGGACACACTGTGAATACGAAAGGTTTCTAAAACTCAACGAATAGTCCCTCTCCTGGTGCTCCGGTTTGACTTTCCATCTGCTTTATTATCAACCTCCCAACTTGGAGAGACAGCCCCTTTAACCTCCTGGTTCGCACAGGTTGCCAATTTGGCAGAGGATGAAAGGGAAGAGGGAGAACCAATGAGAGAGTAGCTGTTAGGCATTTGGACGGGCACATATCACTGTAATTTCCCGGCAGGAAGAAGAATTAACCAAAGTCTCAGCCACCCACCGGGAATCAGTATAGATCCTGAACCAAAATTTTGGACTTGCGGTCAGCTCACCAAAAACGAGTTGAAAAATGGAGCTCAGGGGCACAGCAATTCACAAACTGGCCGAGTAATAAAGGACAACTATCGTCCAAAAATCTGTTGAGGGAAGGCAACGAGGCGGACTTGAAAGCTAGGCAGAATAGCAGGAAACAGATTTCCAGAGGTACGTTGGAATCGCCTTTAAAGCACAGGAAGAGGGGCACAACTTCGACAATGATGCACTTGGACAAAAAGGGCGTATGCGTTTTCTCCTGAATATATTCAGGAGAAAATGCATACGCCCTTTTTGGCCAAGCAAGCAAGCGGGCAATGCAAATCTGCACTACAAAGAAGTATCTCTTCCCACCGGTCAAAAGGGACTTCCACAAAATGTGTAAAAACCAGAAAGGCAAGACAGGCCCTGGAGAACAGGGAGCCTTGTTATGCTGATGGGCGGGATGTAAATTGCCAACTGCCTCTCTGGAGGAGTGCATTGTGTTCCCTAAAACAAGTAAACAACAGAGCTACAGAGCCAAGGGCACTTCCAGTCTAGGGAATATACCTTGGGAAAACTGAAAATCAAAAAGACACAGCCACCCCAAAATTTAGGGCTGCACTGCTTACAAGGACCTCAACTTGGGTACACCTTAAATATCCCAGGAAATATAAAAATGGTTCAAAACATTGTGGTACTTACGTACGATGGAATATCCCTCAGCCATGAAATCAATGTCATAAGACCAGTAGCAGCAAAATGGGTGGATTCAGGTACGATGATTCTAAGTGAAATAAGTCACACAGAAAAAGAAACTTATCATAAGATATCACTTATGAAGATCCTGTAAACATGGCTACACTTGAACTGAGTTAGGATAGAGAACAGTGTCTCACATTTAGAAAACACTCTTATGCCTGCTTAAGGGGGAAGGAGAGGTGGGGTGATGCATAAAACCAGAGTTTGATATAAGCACAGGTACCGTTCCAAAAACCAACTATGAAATAGACAAGACCTACACCTTGCTCAGTGAAAGGGACTCAAAACCCCATATTTCCCGCAGAGGAATATATCTGACTACTAAGAATCTTAAAACCTATGTATTGATATGTCTCCGTAAGGGAATCAAGTGTGTCTAGACTGGCACAAACATGGCAGCGAGAATCAGCTCAAACCCACTATAAAAAGGAATTTCAAAAACAAAACAATAAAAAACTGGGAAATTCTTTACAATTCCTTCAGGGTCTCTGATGAAACCTGAAATGACCCTATCTACAATGACAGCTGGATGTGGCATAAGGCTGGACACTTGGGACTGAGAGGATTGGTGAGATTGGGTGAGCAAATGCAGACCCTTTAAAGCAATAATGCATGGCACACATTCCATGGGTCCCAACTCTCCAGGTTGAAGGGAATATTACTACAGATATAACATGTACGGGAATCCTAGAGAACGGACACACTGTGAATACGAAAGGTTTCTAAAACTCAACGAATAGTCCCTCTCCTGGTGCTCCGGTTTGACTTTCCATCTGCTTTATTATCAACCTCCCAACTTGGAGAGACAGCCCCTTTAACCTCCTGGTTCGCACAGGTTGCCAATTTGGCAGAGGATGAAAGGGAAGAGGGAGAACCAATGAGAGAGTAGCTGTTAGGCATTTGGACGCGCACATATCACTGTAATTTCCAGGCAGGAAGAAGAATTAACCAAAGTCTCAGCCACACACCGGGAATCAGTATAGATCCTGAACCAAAATTTTGGACTTGTGGTCAGCTCACCAAAATCGAGTTGAAAAATGGAGCTCAGGGGTACAGCAATTCACAAACTGGCCGAGTAATAAAGGACAACTATCGTCCAAAAATCTGTTGAGGGAAGGCAACGAGGCGGACTTGAAAGTGAGGCAGAATAGCAGGAAACAGATTTCAAGAGGTACGTTGGAATCGCCTTTAAAGCACAGGAAGAGGGGCACAACTTCGACAATGATGCACTTGGCCAAAAAGGGCGTATGCGTTTTCTCCTGAATATATTCAGGAGAAAACGCATACGCCCTTTTTGGCCAAGCAAGCAAGCGGGCAATGCAAATCTGCACTACAAAGAAGTATCACTTCCCACCGGTCAAAAGGGACATCCACAAAATGTGTAAAAACCAGAAAGGCAAGACAGGCCCTGGAGAACAGGGAGCCTTGTTATGCTGATGGGCGGGATGTAAATTGCCAACTGCCTCTCTGGAGGAGTGCATTGTGTTCCCTAAAACAAGTAAACAACAGAGCTACAGAGCCAAGGGCCCTTCCAGTCTAGGGAATATACCTTGGGAAAACTGAAAATCAAAAAGACACAGCCACCCCAAAATTTAGGGCTGCACTGCTTACAAGGACTTCCACTTGGGTACACCTTAAATATCCCAGGAAATATAAAAATGGTTCAAAAAATTGTGGTACTTACGTACGATGGAATATCCCTCAGCCATGAAATCAATGTCATAAGACCAGTAGCAGCAAAATGGGTGGATTCAGGTACGATGATTCTAAGTGAAATAAGTCACACAGAAAAAGAAACTTATCATAAGATATCACTTATGAAGATCCTGTAAACATGGCTACACTTGAACTGAGTTAGGAAAGAGAACAGTGTCTCACATTTAGAAATCGCACAGTTTGGCAGAGGATGAAAGGGAACAGGGAGAACCAATGAGAGAGTAGCTGCTGGCATTTGGACGGGCACATATCACTCTAACTTCCCGGCAGGAAGAAGAATTAACCAAAGTCTCAGCCCCCCACCGGGAACCAGCATAGGTCCTGAACCAAAATTTTGGACTTGCGGTCAGCTCACAAAAAACGAGTTGAAAAATGTAGCTCAGGGGCACAGCAATTCACCAACTGGCCGAGTAATAATGGACAACTATCGTGCAAAAATCTGTTAAGGGAAGGCAACGAGGAGGACTTGAATGCGAGGCAGAATAGCAGGAAACAGATTTCAAGAGGTACGTTGGAAACACCTTTAAAGCACAGGAAGAGGGGCACAACTTCGACAATGATGCACTTGGCCAAAAAGGGCGTATGCGTTTTCTCCTGAATATATTCAGGAGAAAACGCATACGCCCTTTTTGGCCAAGCAAGCAAGCGGGCAATGCAAATCTGCACTACAAAGAAGTATCACATCCCACCGGTCAAAAGGGACATCCACAAAATGTGTAAAAACCAGAAAGGCAAGACAGGCCCTGGAGAACAGGGAGCCTTGTTATGCTGATGGGCGGGATGTAAATTGCCAACTGCCTCTCTGGAGGAGTGCATTGTGTTCCCTAAAACAAGTAAACAACAGAGCTACAGAGCCAAGGGCACTTCCAGTCTAGGGAATATACCTTGGGAAAACTGAAAATCAATAAGACAGAGCCACCCCAATATTTAGGGCTGCACTGCTTACAAGGACCTCAACTTGGGTACACCTTAAATATCCCAGGAAATATAAAAATGGTTCAAAAAATTGTGGTACTTACGTACGATGGAATATCCCTCAGCCATGAAATCAATGTCATAAGACCAGTAGCAGCAAAATGGGTGGATTCAGGTACGATGATTCTAAGTGAAATAAGTCACAGAGAAAAAGAAACTTATCATAAGATATCACTTATGAAGATCCTGTAAACATGGCTACACTTGAACTGAGTTAGGAAAGCGAACAGTGTCTCACATTTAGCAAACACTCTTATGCCTGCTTAAGGGGGAAGGAGAGGTGGGGTCATGCATAAAACCAGAGTTTGATATAAGCACAGGTACCGTTCCAAAAACCAACTATGGAATAGACAAGACCTACACCTTCCTCAGTGAAAGGGACTCAAAACCCCATATTTCCCGCAGAGGAATATATCTGACTAGTAAGAATCTTAAAACCTATGTATTGATATGTCTCCATAAGGGAATCAAGTGTGTCTAGACTGGCATAAACATGGCAGCGAGAATCAGCTCAAACCCACTATAAAAAGGAATTTCAAAAACAAAACAAAAAAACTGGGAAATTCTTTACAATTCCTTCAGGGTCTCTGATGAAACCTGGAATGACCCTATCTACAACGACAGCTGGATGTGGCATAAGGCTGGACACTTGGGACTGAGAGGATTGGTGAGATTGGGTGAGCAAATGCAGACCCTTTAAAGCCCAAATGCCTGGCACCCATTCCATGGGTCCCAACTCTCCACGTTGAAGGGAATATTACTACAGCAATAATATGTACAGGAAACCTAGAGAACGGACACACTGTGAATACGAAAGTTTTCTAAAACTCAACGAATAGTCCCTCCTCTGGTGCTCCGGTTTGACTTTCCATCTGCTTTGCTATCAATCTCCCAACTTGGAGAGACAGCCCCTTTAACCTCCTGGTTCGCACAGATTTCCAATTTGGCAGAGGATGAAAGGGAAGAGGGAGAACCAATGAGAGAGTAGCTGTTAGGCATTTGGATGGTCACATATCACTGTAATTTCCCGGCAGGAAGAAGAATTAACCAAAGTCTCAGCCACCCACCGGGAACCAGTATAGGTCCTGAACCAAAATTTTGGACTTGCGGTCAGCTCACCTTAAACGAGTTGAAAAATGGAGCTCAGGGGCACAGCAATTCACAAACTGGCCGAGTAATAAAGGACAACTATCGTCCAAAAATCTGTTGAGGGAAGGCAACGAGGCGGACTTGAAAGCGAGGCAGAATAGCAGGAAACAGATTTCAAGAGGTACGTTGGAATTGCCTTTAAAGCACAGGAAGAGGGGCACAACTTCGACAATGATGCACTTGGCCAAAAAGGGCGTATGCGTTTTCCCCTGAATATATTCAGGAGAAAACGCATACGACCTTTTTGGCCAAGCAAGCAAGCGGGCAATGCAAATCTGCACTACAAAGAAGTATCATTTCCCACCGGTCAAAAGGGACATCCACAAAATGTGTAAAAACCAGAAAGGCAAGACAGGCTCTGGAGAACAGGGAGCATTGTTATGCTGATGGGCGGGATGTAAATTGCCAGCTGCCTCTCTGGAGGAGTGCATTGTTTTCCCTAAAACAAGTAAAGAACAGAGCTACAGAGCCAAGGGCACTTCCAGTCTAGGGAATATACCTTGGGAAAACTGAAAATCAATAAGACAGAGCCACCCCAGAATTTAGGGCTGCACTGCTTACAAGGACCTCAACTTGCGTACACCTTAAATATCCCAGGAAATATAAAAATGGTTCAAAAAATTGTGGTACTTACGTACGATGGAATATCCCTCAGCCATGAAATCAATGTCATAAGACCAGTAGCAGCAAAATGGGTGGATTCAGGTACGATGATTCTAAGTGAAATAAGTCACACAGAAAAAGAAACTTATCATAAGATATCACTTATGAAGATCATGTAAACATGGCTACACTTGAACTGAGTTAGGAAAGAGAACAGTGTCTCACATTTAGAAAACACTCTTATGCCTGCTTAAGGGGGAAGGAGAGGTGGGGTGATGCATAAAACCAGAGTTTGATATAAGCACAGGTACCGTTCCAAAAACCAACTATGGAATAGACAAGACCTACACCTTCCTCAGTGAAAGGGACTCAAAACACCATATTTCCCACAGAGGAATATATCTGACTAGTAAGAATCTTAAAACCTATGTATTGATATGTCTCCGTAAGGGAATCAAGTGTGTCTAGACTGGGATAAACATGGCAGCGAGAATCAGCTCAAACCCACTATAAAAAGGAATTTCAAAAACAAAACAAAAAAACTGGGAAATTCTTTACAATTCCTTCAGGGTCTCTGATGAAACCTGGAATGACCCTATCTACAACGACAGCTGGATGTGGCATAAGGCTGGACACTTGGGACAGAGAGGATTGGTGAGATTGGGTGAGCAAATGCAGACCCTTTAAAGCACAAATGCCTGGCACCCATTCCATGGGTCCCAACTCTCCAGGTTGAAGGGAATATTACTACAGCTATAACATGTACGGGAAACCTAGAGAACGGACACACTGTGAATACGAATGGTTTCTAAAACTCAACGAATAGTCCCTCTCCTGGTGCTCCGGTTTTACTTTCCACCTGCTTTACTATCATCCTCCCAACTTTGAGAGACAGACCCTTTAACCTCCTGGTTCGCACACGTTGCCAATTTGGCAGAGGATGAAAGGGAAGAGGGAGAACCAATGAGAGAGTAGCTGTTAGGCATTTGAACGGGCACATATCACTGTAATTTCCCAGCAGGAAGAAAAATTAACCAAAGACTCAACCCACACCAGGAAACAGCATAGGTCCTGAACCAAAATTTTGGACTTGCGGTCAGCTCACCAAAAACGAGTTGAAAAATGGAGCTCAGGGAAACAGCAATTCACAAACTGGCCGAGTAATAAAGGACAACTATCGTCCAAAAATCTGTTGAGGGAAGGCACCGAGGCGGACTTGAAAGCGAGGCAGAATAGCAGGAAACATATTTCAAGAGGTACGTTGGAATCGCCTTTAAAGCACAGGAAGAGGGGCACAACTTCGACAATGATGCAGTTGGCCAAAAAGGGCGTATGCGTTTTCTCCTGAATATATTCAGGAGAAAACGCATACGCCCATTTTGGCCAATCAAGCAAGCGGGCAATGCAAATCTGCACTACAAAGAAGTATCACTTCCCACCGGTCAAAAGGGACATCCACAAAATGTGTAAAAACCAGAAAGGCAAGACAGGCCCTGGAGAACAGGGAGCCTTGTTATGCTGATGGGCGGGATGTAAATTGCCAACTGCCTCTCTGGAGGAGTACATTGTGTTCCCTAAAACAAGTAAAGAACAAAGCTACAGAGCCAAGGGCACTTCCAGTCTAGGGAATATACCTTGGGAAAACTGAAAATCAATAAGACAGAGCCACCCCAAAATTTAGGGCTGCACTGCTTACAAGGACCTGAACTTGGGTACACCTTAAATATCCCAAGAAATATAAAAATGGTTCAAAAAATTGTGTTACTTACGTACGATGGTATATCCCTCAGCCATGAAATCAATGTCATAAGACCAGTAGCAGCAAAATGGGTGGATTCAGGCACGATGATTCTAAGTGAAATAAGTCACACAGAAAAAGAAACTTATCATAAGATATCACTTATGAAGATCCTGTAAACATGGCTACACTTGAACTGAGTTAGGAAAGAGAACAGTGTCTCACATTTAGAAAACAATCTTATGCCTGCTTAAGGGGGAAGGAGAGGTGGGGTGATGCATAAAACCAGAGTTTGATATAAGCACAGGTACCGTTCCAAAAACCAACAATGGAATTGACAAGACCTACACCTTCCTCAGTGAAAGGGAATCAAAACCCCATATTTCCCACAGAGGAATATATCTGACTAGTAAGAATCTTAAAACCTATATGTATTGATATGTCTCCGTAAGGGAATCAAGTGTTTCTAGACTGGCATAAACATGGCAGCGAGAATCAGCTCAAACACATTATAAAAAGGAATTTCAAAAACAAACCAAAAAAAACTGGGAAATTCTTTACAATTCCTTCAGGGTCTCTAATGAAACCTGGAATGACCCTATCTACAACGACAGCTGGATGTGGCATAAGGCTGGACACTTGGGACTGAGAGGATTGGTGAGATTGGGTGAGCAAATGCAGACCCTTTAAAGCAATAATGCATGGCACCCATTCCATGGGTCCCAACTCTCCAGGTTGAAGGGAATATTACTACAGTTATAACACGTACGGGAAACCTAGAGAACGGACACACTCTGAATACGAAAGGTTTCTAAAACTCAACGAATAGTCCCTCTCCAGGTGCTCTGGTTTGACATTCCATCTACTTTACTATCAACCTCCCAACTTGGAGAGACAGCCCCTTTAACCTCCTGGTTCGCACAGGTTGCCAATTTGGCAGAGGATGAAAGGGAAGAGGGAGAACCAATGAGAGAGTAGCTGTTTGGCATTTGGACGGGCACATATCACTGTAATTTCCCGGGAGGAAGAAGAATTAACCAAAGTCTCAGCCACCCACCGGGAACCAGTATAGGTCCTGAACCAAAATTTTGGACTTGCGGTCAGCTCACCAAAAACGAGTGGAAAAATGGAGCTCAGGGGCACAGCAATTCACAAACTGGCCGAGTAATAAAGGACAACTATCGTCCAAAAATCTGTTGAGGGAAGGCAACGAGGCGGACTTGAAAGCGAGGCAGAATAGCAGGAAACAGATTTCAAGAGGTACGTTGGAATTGCCTTTAAAGCACAGGAAGAGGGGCACAACTTCGACAATGATGCACTTGGCCAAAAAGGGCGTATGCGTTTTCTCCTGAATATATTCAGGAGAAAACGCATACGCCCTTTTTGGCCAAGCAAGCAAGCGGGCAATGCAAATCTGCACTACAAAGAAGTATCACTTCCCACCGGTCAAAAGGGACATCCACAAAATGTGTAAAAACAAGAAAGGCAAGACAGGCGCTGGAGAACAGGGAGCCTTGTTATGCTGATGGGCGGGATGTAAATAGCCAACTGCCTCTCTGGAGGAGTACATTGTGTTCCCTAAAACAAATAAAGAACAAAGCTACAGAGCCAAGGGCACATCCAGTCCAGGGAATATACCTTGGGAAAACTGAAAATCAATAAGACACAGACACCCCAAAATTTAGGGCTGCACTGCTTACAAGGACCTCAACTTGGGTACACCTTAAATATCCCAGGAAATATAAAATTGGTTCAAAAAATTGAGGTACTTACGTATGATGGAATATCCCTCAGCCATGAAATCAATGTCATAAGACCAGTAGCAGCAAAATGGTTGGATTCAGGTACGATGATTCTAAGTGAAATAAGTCACACAGAAAAAGAAACTTATCATAAGATATCACTTATGAAGATCCTGTAAACATGGCTACACTTGAACTGAGTTAGGAAAGAGAACAGTGTCTCACATTTAGAAAACACTCTTATGCCTGCTTAAGGGGGAAGGAGAGGTGGGGTGGTGCATAAAACCAGAGTTTGATATAAGAACAGGTACCGTTCCAAAAACCAACTATGGAATAGACAAGACCTACACCTTCCTCAGTGAAAGGGACTCAAAACCCCATATTTCCGGCAGAGGAATATATCTGACTAGTAAGAATCTTAAAACCTATGTATTGATATGTCTCCGTAAGGGAATCAAGTGTGTCTAGACTGGCATAAACATGGCAGCGAGAAACAGCTCAAACCCACTATAAAAAGGAATTTCAAAAATAAAACAAAAAAACTGGGAAATTCTTTACAATTCCTTCAGGGTCTCTGATGAAATCTGGAAGGACCCTATCTACAACGACAGCTGGATGTGGCATAAGGCTGGACACTTGGGACTGAGAGGATTGGTGAGATTGGGTGAGCAAATGCAGACCCTTCAAAGCAATAATGCATGGCACCCATTCCATGGGTCCCAACTCTCCAGGTTGAAGGGAATATTACTACAGTTATAACATGTACGGGAAACCTAGAGAACGGACACACTGTGAATACGAAAGGTTTCTAAAACTCAACGAATAGTCCCTCTCCTGGTGCTCCGGTTTGACTTTCCATCGGCTTTACTATCAACCTCCCAACTTGGAGAGACTGCCCCTTTAACCTCCTGGTTCGCACAGGTTGCCAATTTGGCAGAGGATTAAAGGGAAGAGGGAGAACCAATAAGAGAGTAACTGTTAGGCATTTGGACGGGCACATATCACTCTAACTTCCCGGCAGGAAGAAGAATTAACCAAAGTCTCAGCCCGCCACCGGGAACCAGCATAGGTCCTGAACCAAAATTTTGTACTTCCGGTCAGCCCACCAAAAACGAGTCGAAAAATGGAGCTCAGGGGCACAGCAATTCACAAATTGGCCGAGTAATAAAGGACAACTATCGTCCAAAAATCTGTTTAGGGAAAGCAACGAGGCAGACTTGAAAGCGAGGCAGAATAGCAGGAAACAGATTTCAAGAGGTACGTTGGAATCGCCTTTAAAGCACAGGAAGAGGGGCACAACTTCGACAATGATGCACTTGGCCAAAAAGGGCGTATGCGTTTTCTCCTGAATATATTCAGGAGAAAATGCATACGCCCTTTTTGGCCAAGCAAGCAAGCGGGCAATGCAAATCTGCACTACAAAGAAGTATCACTTCCCACCGGTCAAAAGGGACATCCACAAAATGTGTAAAAACCAGAAAGGCAAGACAGGCCCTGGAGAACAGGGAGCCTTGTTATGCTGATGGGCGGGATGTAAATTGCAAACTGCCTCTCTGGAGGCGTGCATTGTGTTCCCTAAAACAAGTAAACAACAGAGCTACAGAGCCAAGGGCACTTCCAGTCTAGGGAATATACCTTGGGAAAACTGAAAATCAAAAAGACACAGCCACCCCAAAATTTAGGGCTGCACTGCTTACAAGGACCTCAACTTGGGTACACCTTAAATATCCCAGGAAATATAAAAATGGTTCAAAAAATTGTGGTACTTACGTACGATGGAATATCCCTCAGCCATGAAATCAATGTCATAAGACCAGTAGCAGCAAAATGGGTGGATTCAGGTACGATGATTCTAAGTGAAATAAGTCACACAGAAAAAGAAACTTATCATAAGATATCACTTATGAAGATCCTGTAAACATGGCTACACTTGAACTGAGTTAGGAAAGAGAACAGTGTCTCACATTTAGAAAACACTCTTATGCCTGCTTAAGGGGGAAGGAGAGGTGGGGTGATGCATAAAACCAGAGTTTGATATAAGCACAGGTACCGTTCCAAAAACCAACTATGGAATAGACAAGACATACACCTTCCTCAGTGAAAGGGACTCAAAACCCCATATTTCCCACAGAGGAATATATCTGACTAGTAAGAATCTTAAAACCTATGTATTGATATGTCTCCGTAAGGGAATCAAGTGTGTCTAGAATGGCATAAACATGGCAGCAAGAATCAGCTGAAACCCACTATAAAAAGGAATTTCAAAAACGAAACAAAAAAACTGGGAAATTCTTTACAATTCCTTCAGGGTCTCTGATGAAACCTGGAATGACACTATCTACAACGACAGCTGGATGTGGCATAAGGCTGGACACTTGGGACTGAGACAATTGGTGAGATTGGGTGAGCAAATGCAGACCATTTAAAGCAATAATGCATGGCACCCATTCCATGGGTCCCAACTCTCCAGGTTGAAGGGAATATTACTACAGTTATAACATGTACGGGAAACATAGAGAATGGACACACTGTAAATACGAAAGGTTTCTAAAACTCAACGAATAGTCCCTCTCCTGGTGCTCCGGTTTGACTTTCCATCTGCTTTACTATCAACCTCCCAACTTGGAGAGACAGCCCCTTTAACCTCCTAGTTCGCACAGGTTGCCAATTTGGCAGAGGATGAAAGGGAAGAGGGAGAACCATTGAGAGAGTAGCTGTTAGGCATTTGGACGGGTACATATCACTCTAATAACCCGGCAGGAAGAAGAATTAACCAAAGTCTCAGCCACCCACCGGGAACCAGTATAGGTCCAGAACCAAAATTTTGGACTTTCGGTCAGCTCACAAACAACGAGTTGAAAAATGGAGCTCAGGGGCACAGCAATTCACAAACTGGCCGAGTAATAAAGGACAACTATCGTCCAAAAATCTGTTTAGGGAAAGCAACGAGGCAGACTTGAAAGCGAGGCAGAATAGCAGGAAACAGATTTCAAGAGGTATATTGGAATCGCCTTTAAAGCACAGGAAGAGGGGCACAACTTCGACAATGATGCACTTGGCCAAAAAGGGCGTATGCGTTTTCTCCAGAATATATTCAGGAGAAAACGCATACGCCCTTTTTTGCCAAGCAAGCAAGCGGGCAATGCAAATCTGCACTACAAAGAAGTATCACTTCCCACCGGTCAAAAGGGACATCCACAAAATGTGTAAAAACCAGAAAGGCAAGAAAGGCCCTGGAGAACAGGGAGCCTTGTTATGCTGATGAGCGGGATGTAACTTGCCAACTGCTTCTCTGGAGGAGTGCATTGTGTTCCCTAAGACAAATAAACAACAGAGATACAGAGGCAAGGGCACTTCGAGTCTAGGGAATATACCTTGGGATAATTGAAAATCTATAAGACAGAGGCACACCAAAATTTAGGGCTGCACTGCTTAAAAGGACCTCAACTTTTGTCCACCTTAAATATCCCAGGAAATATAAAAATGGTTCAAAAAATTGTGGTACTTACGTACGATGGAATATCTCTCAGCCATGAAATCAATGTCATAAGACCAGTAGCAGCAAAATGGGTGGATTCAGGTTCGATGATTCTAAGTGAAATAAGTCACACAGAAAAAGAAACTTATCATAAGATTTCACTTATGAAGATCCTGTAAACATGGCTACACTTGAACTAAATTAGGAAAGAGAACAGTGTCTCGCATTTAGAAAAAACTCTTTTGCCTGCTTAAGGGGGAAGGAGAGGTGGGGTGATGCATAAAACCAGAGTTTGATATAAGCACAGGTACCGTTCCAAAAACCAACTATGGAATAGACAAGACCTACACCTTCCTCAGTGAAAGGGACTCAAAACCCCATATTTCCCGCAGAGGAATATATCTGACTAGTAAGAATCTTAAAACCTATGTATTGATATGTCTCCGTAAGGGAATCAAGTGTGTCTAGACTGGCATAAACATGGCAGCGAGAATCAGCTCAAACCCACTATAAAAAGGAATTTCAAAAACAAAACAAAAAAACTGGGAAATTCTTTACCATTCCTTCAGGTTCTCTGATGAAACCTGGAATGACCCTGTCTACAACGACAGCTGGATATGGCATAAGGCTGGACACTTGGGACTGAGAGGATTGGTGAGATTGGGTGAGCAAATGCAGACCCTTTACAGCACAAATGCCTGGCACCAATTCCATGGGTCCCAACTCTCCAGGATAAAGGGAATATTACTACAGCTATAACATGTACGTGAAACCTAGAGAACGGACACACTGTGAATACGAATGGTTTCTAAAACTCAACGAATAGTCCCTCTCTTGGTGCTCGGGTTTGACTTTCTATCTGCTTTACTATCAATCTCCCAACTTGGTGAGACATCCCCTTTAACCTCCTGGTTCGCACAGGTGGCCAATTTGGCAGAGGATGAAAGGGAAGAGGGAGAACCAATGAGAGAGTAGCTGTTAGGCATTTGGATGGGCACATATCACTCTAAATTCCCAGCAGGAAGAAGAATTAACCAAAGTCTCAGCCGCCCACCGGGAACCAGCATAGGTCCTGAACCAAAATTTTGGACTTGCGGTCAGCTCACAAGAAACGAATTGCAAAATGGATCTCAAGGGCACAGCAATTCACAAACTGGCAGAGTAATAAAGGACACTATCGTCCAAAAATCTGTTAAGGGAAGGCAACGAGGCCGACTTGAATGCGAGGCAGAATAGCAGGAAACAGATTTCAAGAGGTACGTTGGAATCGCCTTTAAAGCACAGGAAGAGGGGCACAACTTCAACAATGATGCACTTGGCCAAAAAGGGCGTATGCATTTTCTCCTGAATATATTCAGGAGAAAACGCATACGCCCTTTTTGGCCAAGCAAGCAAGCGGGCAATGCAAATCTTCACTACAAGAAGTATCACTTGCCAACGGTCAAAAGGGACATCCACAAAATGTGCAAAAAGCAGAAAGGCAAGACAGGCCCTGGAGAAGAGGGAGCCTTTTTATGCTGATAGGCAGGATGTAAATTGCCAACTGCCTCTCTGGAGGAGTGCATTGTGTTCCCTAAAACAATTAAACAACAGAGCTTCAGAGCCAAGGGCACTTCCAGTCTAGGGAATATATCTTGGGAAAAATGAAAATCAATACGACAGAGCCACCCCAAAATTTAGGGCTGCACCGCTTACAAAGACCTCAACTTGGGTACACCTTAAATATCCCAGGAAATATAAAAATGGTTCAAAAAATTGTGGTATTTACATACGATGGAATATCCCTCAGCCATGAAATCAATGTCATAAGACCAGTAGCAGCAAAATGCGTGGATTCAGGTACGATGATTCTAAGTGAAATAAGTCACAGAGAAAAAGAATCTTATCATAAGATATCACTTATGAAGATCCTGTAAACATGGCTACAATTGAACTGAGGTAGGAAAGAGAACAGTGTCTCACATTTAGAAAACACTCTTATGCCTGCTTAAGGGGGAAGGAGAGGTGGGGTGATGCATAAAACCAGAGTTTGATATAACCACAGGTACCGATCCAAAAACCAACTATGGAATAGACAAGACCTACACCTTCCTAAGTGAAAGGGACTCAAAACCCCATAGTTCCCGCAGAGGAATATATTTGACTAGTAAGAATCTTAAAACCTATGTATTGATATGTCTCCGTAAGGGAATCAAGTGTGTCTAGACTGGCATAAACATGGCAGCGAGAATCAGCTCAAACCCACGATAAAAAGGAATTACAAAAACAAAACAAAAAAACTGGGAAATTCTTTACAATTCCTTCAGGGTCTCTGATGAAACCTGGAATGACCCTATCTACAACGACAGCTGGATGTGGCATAAGGCTGGACACTTGGGACTGAGAGGATTGGTGAGATTGGGTGAGCAAATGCAGACCCTTTAAATCACAAATGCCTGGCACCCATTCCATGGGTCCCAACTCTCCAGGCTGAAGGGAATATTACAACAGCTATAACATGTACAGGAAACCTAGAGAACGGACACACTGTGAATACGAAAGGTTTCTAAATCTCAATGAATAGTCCCTCTCTTGGTGCTCGGGTTTGACTTTCTATCTGCTTTACTATCAATCTCCCAACTTGATGAGACATCCCCTTTAACCTCCTGGTTCGCACAGGTGGCCAATTTGGCAGAGGATGAAAGGGAAGAGGGAGAACCAATGAGAGAGTAGCTGTTAGGCATTTGGATGGGCACATATCACTCTAACTTCCCAGCAGGAAGAAGAATTAACCAAAGTCTCAGCCGCCCACCGGGAACCAGCATAGGTCCTGAACCAAAATTTTGGACTTGCGGTCAGCTCACAAGAAACGAGTTGCAAAATGGATCTCAAGGGCACAGCAATTCACAAACTGGCAGAGTAATAAAGGACACTATCGTCCAAAAATCTGTTAAGGGAAGGCAACGAGGCCGACTTGAATGCGAGGCAGAATAGCAGGAAACAGATTTCAAGAGGTACGTTGGAATCGCCTTTAAAGCACAGGAAGAGGGGCACAACTTCAACAATGATGCACTTGGCCAAAAAGGGCGTATGCATTTTCTCCTGAATATATTCAGGAGAAAACGCATACGCCCTTTTTGGCCAAGCAAGCAAGCGGGCAATGCAAGTCTTCACTACAAGAAGTATCACTTCCCAACGGTCAAAAGGGACATCCACAAAATGTGCAAAAAGCAGAAAGGCAAGACAGGCCCTGGAGAAGAGGGAGCCTTTTTATGCTGATAGGCAGGATGTAAATTGCCATCTGCCTCTCTGGAGGAGTGCATTGTGTTCCCTAAAACAATTAAACAACAGAGCTTCAGAGCCAAGGACACTTCCAGTCTAGGGAATATATCTTGGGAAAAATGAAAATCAATAAGACAGAGCCACCCCAAAATTTAGGGCTGCACCGCTTACAAAGACCTCAACTTGGGTACACCTTAAATATCCCAGGAAATATAAAAATGGTTCAAAAAATTGTGGTATTTACATACGATGGAATATCCCTCAGCCATGAAATCAATGTCATAAGACCAGTAGCAGCAAAATGCGTGGATTCAGGTACGATGATTCTAAGTGAAATAAGTCACAGAGAAAAAGAATCTTATCATAAGATATCACTTATGAAGATCCTGTAAACATGGCTACAATTGAACTGAGGTAGGAAAGAGAACAGTGTCTCACATTTAGAAAACACTCTTATGCCTGCTTAAGGGGGAAGGAGAGGTGGGGTGATGCATAAAACCAGAGTTTGATATAAGCACAGGTACCGATCCAAAAACCAACTATGGAATAGACAAGACCTACACCTTCCTAAGTGAAAGGGACTCAAAACCCCATAGTTCCCGCAGAGGAATATATTTGACTAGTAAGAATCTTAAAACCTATGTATTGATATGTCTCCGTAAGGGAATCAAGTGTGTCTAGACTGGCATAAACATGGCAGCGAGAATCAGCTCAAACCCACGATAAAAAGGAATTACAAAAACAAAACAAAAAAACTGGGAAATTCTTTACAATTCCTTCAGGGTCTCTGATGAAACCTGGAATGACCCTATCTACAACGACAGCTGGATGTGGCATAAGGCTGGACACTTGGGACTGAGAGGATTGGTGAGATTGGGTGAGCAAATGCAGACCCTTTAAATCACAAATGCCTGGCACCCATTCCATGGGTCCCAACTCTCCAGGCTGAAGGGAATATTACAACAGCTATAACATGTACAGGAAACCTAGAGAACGGACACACTGTGAATACGAAAGGTTTCTATATCTCAATGAATAGTCCCTCTCTTGGTGCTCGGGTTTGACTTTCTATCTGCTTTACTATCAATCTCCCAACTTGATGAGACATCCCCTTTAACCTCCTGGTTCGCACAGGTGGCCAATTTGGCAGAGGATGAAAGGGAAGAGGGAGAACCAATGAGAGAGTAGCTGTTAGGCATTTGGATGGGCACATATCACTCTAACTTCCCGGCAGGAAGAAGAATTAACCAAAGTCTCAGCCGCCCACCGGGAACCAGCATAGGTCCTGAACCAAAATTTTGGACTTGCGGTCAGCTCACAAGAAACGAGTTGCAAAATGGATCTCAAGGGCACAGCAATTCACAAACTGGCAGAGTAATAAAGGACACTATCGTCCAAAAATCTGTTAAGGGAAGGCAACGAGGCCGACTTGAATGCGAGGCAGAATAGCAGGAAACAGATTTCAAGAGGTACGTTGGAATCGCCTTTAAAGCACAGGAAGAGGGGCACAACTTCAACAATGATGCACTTGGCCAAAAAGGGCGTATGCATTTTCTCCTGAATATATTCAGGAGAAAACGCATACGCCCTTTTTGGCCAAGCAAGCAAGCGGGCAATGCAAGTCTTCACTACAAGAAGTATCACTTCCCAACGGTCAAAAGGGACATCCACAAAATGTGCAAAAAGCAGAAAGGCAAGACAGGCCCTGGAGAAGAGGGAGCCTTTTTATGCTGATAGGCAGGATGTAAATTGCCAACTGCCTCTCTGGAGGAGTGCATTGTGTTCCCTAAAACAATTAAACAACAGAGCTTCAGAGCCAAGGACACTTCCAGTCTAGGGAATATATCTTGGGAAAAATGAAAATCAATAAGACAGAGCCACCCCAAAATTTAGGGCTGCACCGCTTACAAAGACCTCAACTTGGGTACACCTTAAATATCCCAGGAAATATAAAAATGGTTCAAAAAATTGTGGTATTTACATACGATGGAATATCCCTCAGCCATGAAATCAATGTCATAAGACCAGTAGCAGCAAAATGCGTGGATTCAGGTACGATGATTCTAAGTGAAATAAGTCACAGAGAAAAAGAATCTTATCATAAGATATCACTTATGAAGATCCTGTAAACATGGCTACAATTGAACTGAGGTAGGAAAGAGAACAGTGTCTCACATTTAGAAAACACTCTTATGCCTGCTTAAGGGGGAAGGAGAGGTGGGGTGATGCATAAAACCAGAGTTTGATATAAGCACAGGTACCGATCCAAAAACCAACTATAGAATAGACAAGACCTACACCTTCCTAAGTGAAAGGGACTCAAAACCCCATAGTTCCCGCAGAGGAATATATTTGACTAGTAAGAATCTTAAAACCTATGTATTGATATGTCTCCGTAAGGGAATCAAGTGTGTCTAGACTGGCATAAACATGGCAGCGAGAATCAGCTCAAACCCACGATAAAAAGGAATTACAAAAACAAAACAAAAAAACTGGGAAATTCTTTACAATTCCTTCAGGGTCTCTGATGAAACCTGGAATGACCCTATCTACAACGACAGCTGGATGTGGCATAAGGCTGGACACTTGGGACTGAGAGGATTGGTGAGATTGGGTGAGCAAATGCAGACCCTTTAAAGCACAAATGCCTGGCACCCATTCCATGGGTCCCAACTCTCCAGGCTGAAGGGAATATTACAACAGCTATAACATGTACAGGAAACCTAGAGAACGGACACACTGTGAATACGAAAGGTTTCTATATCTCAATGAATAGTCCCTCTCTTGGTGCTCGGGTTTGACTTTCTATCTGCTTTACTATCAATCTCCCAACTTGATGAGACATCCCCTTTAACCTCCTGGTTCGCACAGGTGGCCAATTTGGCAGAGGATGAAAGGGAAGAGGGAGAACCAATGAGAGAGTAGCTGTTAGGCATTTGGATGGGCACATATCACTCTAACTTCCCGGCAGGAAGAAGAATTAACCAAAGTCTCAGCCGCCCACCGGGAACCAGCATAGGTCCTGAACCAAAATTTTGGACTTGCGGTCAGCTCACAAGAAACGAGTTGCAAAATGGATCTCAAGGGCACAGCAATTCACAAACTGGCAGAGTAATAAAGGACACTATCGTCCAAAAATCTGTTAAGGGAAGGCAACGAGGCCGACTTGAATTCGAGGCAGAATAGCAGGAAACAGATTTCAAGAGGTACGTTGGAATCGCCTTTAAAGCACAGGAAGAGGGGCACAACTTCAACAATGATGCACTTGGCCAAAAAGGGCGTATGCATTTTCTCCTGAATATATTCAGGAGAAAACGCATACGCCCTTTTTGGCCAAGCAAGCAAGCGGGCAACGCAAATCTTCACTACAAGAAGTATCACTTCCCAACGGTCAAAAGGGACATCCACAAAATGTGCAAAAAGCAGAAAGGCAAGACAGGCCCTGGAGAAGAGGGAGCCTTTTTATGCTGATAGGCAGGATGTAAATTGCCAACTGCCTCTCTGGAGGAGTGCATTGTGTTCCCTAAAACAATTAAACAACAGAGCTTCAGAGCCAAGGGCACTTCCAGTCTAGGGAATATATCTTGGGAAAACTGAAAATCAATAAGACAGAGCCACCGCAAAATTTAGGGCTGCACCGCTTACAAAGACCTCTACTTGGGTACACCTTAAATATCCCAGGAAATATAAAAATGGTTCAAAAAATTGTGGTACTTACATACGATGGAATATCCCTCAGCCATGAAATCAATGTCATAAGACCAGTAGCAGCAAAATGCGTGGATTCAGGTACGATGATTCTAAGTGAAATAAGTCACACAGAAAAAGAATCTTATCATAAGATATAACTTATGAAGATCCTGTAAACATGGCTACAATTGAACTGAGGTAGGAAAGAGAACAGTGTCTCACATTTAGAAAACACTCTTATGCCTGCTTAAGGGGGAAGGAGAGGTGGGGTGATGCATAAAACCAGAGTTTGATATAAGCTCAGGTACCGTTCCAAAAACCAACTATGGAATAGACAAGACCTACAACTTCTTCAGTGAAAGGGACTCAAAACCCCATAGTTCCTGCAGAGGAATATATTTGACTAGTAAGAATCTTAAAACCTATGTATTGATATGTCTCCGTAAGGGAATCAAGTGTGTCTAGACTGGCATAAACATGGCAGCGAGAATCAGCTCAAACCCACGATAAAAAGGAATATCAAAAACTAAACAAAAAAACTGGGAAAATCTTTACAATTCCTTCAGGGTCTCTGATGAATCCTGGAATGACCCTATCTACCACGACAGCTGGATGTGGCATAAGGCTGGACACCTGGGACTGAGAGGATTGGTGAGATTGGGTGAGCAAATGCAGACACTTTAAAGCACAAATGCCTGGCACCCATTCCATGGGTCCCAACTCTCCAGGTTGAAGGGAATATTACTACAGCTATAACATGTTCGGGAAACCTAGAGAACGGACACACTGTGAATACGAAAGGTTTCTAAAACTCAACCAATAATCCCTCTCCTGGTGCTCTGGTTTGACTTTCCATCTGCTTTACTATCAACCTCCCAACTTGGAGAGACAGCCCCTTTAACCTCCTGGTTCGCACAGGTTGCCAATTTGGCAGAGGATGAAAGGGAAGAGGGAGAACCAATGAGAGAGTAGGTGTTAGGCATTTGGACGGGCAAATATCACTCTAACTTCCCAGCAGGAAGAAGAATTAACCAAAGTCTCAGGCCCCCACCGGGAACCAGCATAGTTCCTGAACCAAAATTTTGGACTTGCGGTCAGCTCACAAAAAACGAGTTGAAAAATGGAGCTCAGGGGCACAGCAATTCACAAACTGGCCGAGTAATAAAGGTCAACTATCGTCCAAAAATCTGTTGAGGGAAGGCAACGAGGCGGACGTGAAAGCGAGACAGAATAGCAGGAAACAGATATCAAGAGGTACGTTGGAATCGCCTTTAAAGCACAGGAAGAGGGGCACAACTTCGACAATGATGCACTTGGCCAAAAAGGGCGTATGCGTTTTCTCCTGAATATATTCAGGAGAAAACGCATACGCCCTTTTTGGCCAAGCAAGCAAGCGCGCAATGCAAATCTGCACTACAGAGAATTATCACTTCCCACCGGTCAAAAGGGACATCCACAAAATGTGTAAAAACCAGAAAGGCAAGACAGGCCCTGGAGAACAGGGAGCCTTGTTATGCTGATGGGCGGGATGTAAATTGCCAACTGCCTCTCTGGAGGAGGGCATTGTGTTCCCTAAAACAAGTAAAGAACAGAGCTACAGAGCCAAGGGCACTTCCAGTCTAGGGAGTATACCTTGGGAAAACTGAAAATCAAAAAGACACAGCCACCCCAAAATTTAGGGCTGCACTGCTTACAAGGACCTCAACTTGGGTACACCTTTAATATCCCAGGAAATATAAAAATGGTTCAAAAAATTGTGGTAATTACGTACGATGGAATATCCCTCAGCCATGAAATCAATGTCATAAGACCAGTAGCAGCAAAATGGGTGGATTCAGATACGATTATTTTAAGTGAACTAAGTCACACAGAAAAAGAAACTTATCGTAAGATATCACTTATGAAGATCCTGTAAACATGGCTACACTTGAACTGAGTTAGGAAAGAGAACAGTGTCTCACATTTAGAAAACACTCTTATGCCTGCTTAAGGTGGAAGGAGATGTGGGGTGATGCATAAAACCAGAGTTTGATATAAGCACAGGTACCGTTCCAAAAACCAACTATGGAATAGACAAGACCTACACCTTCTTCAGTGAAAGGGACTCAAAACCCCATATTTCCCGCAGAGGAATATATCTGACTAGTAAGAATCTTAAAACCTATGTATTGATATGTCTCCGTAAGGGAATCAAGTGTGTCTAGACTGGCATAAACATGGCAATGACAATAAGCTCAAACCCACTATAAAAAGGAATTTCAAAAACAAAACAAAAAAACTGGGAAATTCTTTACCATTCCTTCAGGGTCTCTGAAGCAACCTGGAATGACCCTATCTACAATGACAGCTTGATATGGCATAAGGAGGGACACTTGGGACTGAGGCGATTCGTGAGATTGCGTGACCAAGTGCAGACCCTTTGAAACACAAATGCCTGGCACCCATTCCGTGGGTCCCAACTCTCCAGGTTGAAGGGAATATTACTACAGCTATAACATGTACGGGAAACCTAGAGAACGGACACACTGTGAATACGAAAGGTTTCTAAAACTCAACGAATAGTCCCTCTCCTGGTGCTCCGGTTTGACTTTCCATCTGCTTTACTATCAACCTCCCAACTTGGAGAGACAGCCCCTTTAAAGTCCTGGTTCGCACAGGTTGCCAATATGGCAGAGGATGAAAGGGAAGAGGGAGAACCAATGAGAGAGTAGCTGTTAGGCATTTGAACGGGCACATATCACTGTAATTTCCCGGCAGGAAGAAGAATTAACCAAAGTCTCAGCCCCCCACCGGGAACCAGCATAGGTCCTGAACCAAAATTTCGGACTTGCGGTCAGCTCACCCAAAACGAGTTGATAAATGGAGCTCAGGGCCACAGCAATTCACAAACTGGCCGAGTAATAAAGGACAACTATCGTCCAAAAATCTGTTGAGGGAAGGCAACGACGCGGACTTGAAAGCGAGGCAGAATAGCAGGAAACAGATTTCAAGAGGTACGTTGGAATCGCCTTTAAAGCACAGGAAGAGGGGCACAACTTCGACAATGATGCACTTGGCCAAAAAGGGCGTATGTGTTTTCTCCTGAATATATTCAGGAGAAAATGCATACGCCCTTTTTGGCCAAGCAAGCAAGCGGGCAATGCAAATCTGCACTACAAAGAAGTATCACTTCCCACCGGTCAAAAGGGACATCCACAAAATGTGTAAAAACCAGAAAGGCAAGACAGGCCCTTTAGAACAGGGAGCCTTGTTATGCTGATGGGCGGGATGTAAATTGCCAACTGCCTCTCTGGAGGAGTACATTGTGTTCCCTAAAAAAATTAAAGAACAGAGCTACAGAGCCAAGGGCACTTCCAGTCTAGGGAATATACCTGGGAAAAACTGAAAATCAATAAGACACAGCCACCCCAAAATTTAGGGCTGCACTGCTTACAAGGACCTCAACTTGGGTACACCTTAAATATCCCAGGAAATATAAAAATGGTTCAAATAATTGTGGTACTTACGTACGATGGAATATCCCTCAGCCATGAAATCAATGTCATAAGACTGTAGCAGCCAAATGGGTGGATTCAGGTACGTTGATTCTAAGTGAAATAAGTCACACAGAAAAAGAAACTTATCATAAGATATCACTTATGAAGATCCTGTAAACATGGCTACACTTGAACTGAGTTAGGAAAGAGAAGAGTGTCTCAAATTTAGAAAACACTCTTATGCCTGCTTAAGGGGGAAGGAGAGGTGGGGTGATGCATAAAACCAGAGTTTGATATAAGAACCGGTACCGTTCCAAAAACCAACTATGGAATAGACAAGACCTACACCTTCCTCAGTGAAAGGGACTCAAAACCCCATATTTCCCGCAGAGGAATATATCTGACTAGTAAGAATCTTAAAACCTATGTATTGATATGTCTCCGTAAGGGAATCAAGTGTGTCTAGACTGGCATAAAAATGGCAGCGAGAATCAGCTCAAACCCACTATAAAAAGGAATTTCAAAAACAAAACAAAAAAACTGGGAAATTCTTTATAATTACTTCAGGGTCTCTGATGAAACCTGGAATGACCCTATCTACAACGACAGCTGGATGTGGCATAAGGCTGGACACTTGGGACTGAGAGGATTGGTGAGATTGGGTGAGCAAATGCAGACCCTTTAAAGCACAAATGCCTGGCACCCATTCCATGGGTCCCAACTCTCCAGGTTAAAGGGAATATTACTACAGCTATAACATGTACGGGAAAACTAGAGAGTACACACTGTGAATACGAAAGGTTTCTAAAACTCAACGAATAGTCCCTCTCCTGGTGCTCGGGTTTGACTTTCTATCTGCTTTACTATCAATCTCCCAACTTGGTGAGACATCCCCTTTAACCTCCTGGTTCGCACAGGTGGCCAATTTGGCAGAGGATGAAAGGGAAGAGGGAGAACCAATGAGAGAGTAGCTGTTAGGTATTTGGATGGGCACATATCACTCTAACTTCCCGGCAGGAAGAAGAATTAACCAAAGTCTCAGCCCCCCACCGGGAAACAGCATAGGTCCTGAACCAAAATTTTGGACTTGCGGTCAGCTCACAAGAAACGAGTTGCAAAATGGATCTCAAGGGCACAGCAATTCACAAACTGGCAGAGTAATAAAGGACACTATCGTCCAAAAATCTGTTAAGGGAAGGCAACGAGGCGGACTTGAATGCGAGGCAGAATAACAGGAAACAGATTTCAAGAGGTACGTTGGAATCGCCTTTAAAGCACAGGAAGAGGGGCACAACTTCAACAATGATGCACTTGGCCAAAAAGGACGTATGCGTTTTCTCCTGAATATATTCAGGAGAAAACGCATACGTCCTTTTTGGCCAAGCAAGCAAGCGGGCAATGCAAATCTGCACTACAAAGAAGTATCACTTCCCACCGGTCAAAAGGGACATCCACAAAATGTGTAAAAACCAGAAAGGCAAGACAGGCCCTGGAGAACAGGGAGCCTTGTTATGCTGATGGGCGGGATGTAAATTGCCAACTGCCTCTCTGGAGGAGTACATAGTGTTCCTTAAAACAAGTAAAGAATAAAGCTACAGAGCCAAGGGCACTTCCAGTCTAGGGAATATACCTTGGGAAAACTGAAAATCAACAAGACAGAGCCACCCCAAAATTTAGGGCTGCACTGCTTACAAGGGCCTCAACTTGGGTACACCTTAAATATCCCAGGAAATATAAAAATTATTCAAAAAATTGTGGTACTTACGTACGATGGAATATCCTTCAGCCATGAAATCAATGTCATAAGACCAGTAGCAACAAAATGGGTGGATTCAGCTACGATGATT
The DNA here is from genome assembly GCF_949752795.1 of Hyperoodon ampullatus. Classification (NCBI taxonomy): domain Eukaryota; kingdom Metazoa; phylum Chordata; class Mammalia; order Artiodactyla; family Ziphiidae; genus Hyperoodon; species Hyperoodon ampullatus. Next base: position 1,122,168 of record NW_027640750.1, read on the forward strand.
CTAAGTGAAATAAGTCACACAGAAAAAGAAACTTATCATAAGATATCACTTATGAAGATCCTGTAAACATGGCTACACTTGAACTGAGGTAGGAAAGAGAACAGTGTCTCACATTTAGAAAACACTCTTAGGCCTGCTTAAGGGGGAAGGAGAGGTGGGGTGATGCATAAAACCAGAGTTTGATATAAGCACAGGTACCGTTCCAAAAACCAACTATGGAATAGACAAGACCTACACCTTCCTCAGTGAAAGGGACTCAAAACCCAATATTTCCCGCTGAGGAATATATTTGACTAGTAAGAATCTTAAAACCTATGTATTGATATGTCTCCGTAAGGGAATCAAGTGTGTCTAGACTGGCATAAACATGGCAGCGAGAATCAGCTCAAACCCACGATAAAAAGGAATTACAAAAACAAAACAAAAAAACTGGGAAATTCTTTACAATTCCTTCAGGGTCTCTGATGAAACCTGGAATGACCCTACCTACAATGACAGCTGGATGTGGCATAAGGAGGGACACTTGGGACTGAGACGATTAGTGAGATTGGGTGAGCAATTGCAGACCCTATAAAGCACAAATGCCTGGCACCCATTCCATGGGTCCCAACTCTCCTGGTTGAAGGGAATATTACTACAGCTATAACATGTACGGGGAACCTAGAGAACGGACACACTGTGAATACGAAAGGTTTCTAAATCTCAAAGAATAGTCCCTCTCCTGGTGCTCCGGTTTGACTTTCAATCTGATTTACTATCAACCTCCCAACTTGGAGAGACAGACCCTTTAACCTCCTGGTTCGCACAGGTTGCCAATTTGGCAGAGGATGAAAGGGAATAGGGAGAACCAATGAGAGAGTAGCTGTTAGGCATTTGGACGGGCACATATCACTCTAACTTCCCGGCAGGAAGTAAAATTAACTAAAGTCTCAGCCCCCCACCGGGAACCAGCATAGGTCCTGAACCAAAATTTTGGACATGCGGTCAGCTCACAAAAAACGAGAGGAAAAATGGAGCTCAGGGGCACAGCAATTCACAAACCGGCCGAGTAATAAAGACAACCTTCGTCCAAAAATCTGTTGAGGGAAGGCATCGAGGCAGACTTGAAAGTGAGGCGGAATAGCAGGAAAGAGATTTCAAGAGGTACGTTGGAATCGCCTTTAAAGCACAGGAAGAGGGGCACAACTTCGACAATGATGCACTTGGCCAAAAAGGGCGTATGCGTTTTCTCCTGAATATATTCAGGAGAAAACACATACGCCCTTTTTGGCCAAGCAAGCAAGCGGGCAATGCAAATCTGCACTACAAAGAAGTATCACTTCCCACCGGTCAAAAGGGACATCCACAAAGTGTGTAAAAACCAGAAAGGCAAGACAGGCCCTGGAGAACAGGGAGCCTTGTTATGCTGATGGGCGGGATGTAAATTGCCAACTGCCTCTATGGAGGAGTGCATTGTGTTCACTAAAACAAGTAAAGAACAGAGCTACAGAGCCAAGGGCACTTCCAGTCTAGGGAATATACCTTGGGAAAACTGAAAATCAATAAGACAGAGCCACCCCAAAATTTAGGGCTGCACTGCTTACAAGGACCTCAACTTGGGTACAACTTGAATATCCCAGGAAATATAAAAATGGTTCAAAAAATTGTGGTACTTATGTACGATGGAATATCCCTCAGCAATGAAATCAATGTCATAAGACCAGTAGCAGCAAAATGGGTGGATTCAGGTACGATGATTCTAAGTGAAATAAGTCACACAGAAAAAGAAACTTATCATAAGATATCACTTATGAAGATCCTGTAAACATGGCTACACTTGAACTGAGTTAGGAAAGAGAACAGTGTCTCACATTTAGAAAACACACTTATGCCTGCTTAAGGGGGAAGGAGAGGTGGGGTGATGCATAAAACCAGAGTTTGATATAAGCACAGGTACCGTTCCAAAAACCAACTATGGAATAGACAAGACCTACCCCTTCCTCAGTGAAAGGGACTCAAAACCCCATATTTCCCACAGAAGAATATATCTGACTAGTAAGAATATTAAAACCTATGTATTGATATGTCTCCGTAAGGGAATCAAGTGTGTCTAGACTGGCATAAACATGGCAGCGAGAATCAGCTCAAACCCACTATAAAAAGGAATTTCAAAAACAAAACAAAAAAAATGGGAAATTCTTTACAATTCCTTCAGGGTCTCTGATGAAACCTGGAATGACCCTATCTACAATGACAGCTGGATGTGGCGTAAGGCTGGACACCTGGGACTGAGATGATTGGTGAGATTGGGTGAGCAAATGCAGACCCTTTAAAGCACAAATGCCTGGCACCCATTCCATGGGTCCCAACTCTCCAGGTTGAAGGGAATATTACTACAGCTATAACATGTACGGGAAACCTAGAGAACGTACACACTGTGAATACGAAAGGTTTCTAAAACTCAACGAAGAGTCCCTCTCCTGGTTCTCCGGTTTGACTTTCCATCTGCTTTACTATCAATCTCCCAACTTGGAGAGACAGCCCCTTTAACTTCCTGGTTCGCACAGGTTTCCAATTTGGCAGAGGATGAAAGGGAAGAGGTAGAACCAATGAGAGAGTAGCTGTTAGGCATTTGGACGGGCACATATCACTCTACCTTCCCGGCAGGAAGAAAAATTAATCAAAGTCTCATCCCCCCAACGGGAACCAGCATAGGTCCTGAACCACAATTTTGGACTTGCGGTCAGCTCAAAAAAAAACGAGTTGAAAAATGGAACTCAGGGGCACAGCAATTAACAAACTGGCCGAGTAATAAAGGACAACTATCGTCCAAAAATTTGTTGAGGGAAGGCAACGAGGCGGACTTGAAAGCGAGGCAGAATAGCAGGAAACAGATTTCAAGAGGTACGTTGGAATCGCCTTTAAAGCACAGGAAGAGGGGCACAAATTCGACAATGATGCACTTGGCCAAAAAGGGCATATGCGTTTTCTCCAGAATATATTCAGGAGAAAACGCATACGCCCATTTTGGCCAAGCAAGCAAGCGGGCAATGCAAATCTGCACTACAAAGAAGTATCACTTCCCACCGGTCAAAAGGGACATCCACAAAATGTGTAAAAAGCAGAAAGGCAAGACAGGCCCTGGAGAACAGGGAGCCTTGTTATGCTGATGGGCGGGATGTAAATTGCCAACTGCCTCTCTGGAGGAGTGCATTGTGTTCCCTAAAACAAGTAAACAACAGAGCTACAGAGCCAAGGGCACTTCCAGTCTAGGGAATATACCTTGGGAAAACTGAAAATCAATAAGACAGAGCCACCCCAAAATTTAGGGCTGCACTGCTTACAAGGACCTCAACTTGGGTACACCTTAAGTATCCCAGGAAATATAAATATGGTTCAAAAAATTGTGGTACGTACGTACGACGGAATATCCCTCAGCCATGAAATCACTGTCATAAGACCAGTAGCAGCAAAATCGGTGGATTCAGGTACGATGATTCTAAGTGAAATAAGTCACACAGAAACAGATACTTATCATAAGGTATCACTTATGAAGATCCTGTAAACATGGCTACACTTGAACTGAGTTAGGAAAGAGAACAGTGTCTCACATTTAGAAAACACTCTTATGCCTGCTTAAGGCGGAAGGAGAGGTGGGGTGATGCATAAAACCAGAGTTTGTTATAAGCACAGGTACCGCTCCAAGAACCAACTATGGAATAGACAAGACCTACACCTTCCTCAGTGAAAGGGACTCAAAACCCCATATTTCCCGCAGAGGAATATATCTGACTAGTAAGAATCTTAAAACCTATGTATTGATATGTCTCCGTAAGGGAATCAAGTGTGTCTAGACTAGCATAAACATGGCAGCGAGAATCAGCTCAAACCCACTATAAAAAGGAATTTCGAAAAAAAAACAAAAAAACTGGGAAATTCTTTACAATTCCTTCAGGGTCTCTGATGAAACCTGGAATGACCCTATCTACAACGACAGCTGGATGTGGCATAAGGCTGGACACTTGGGAATGAGAGGATTGGTGAGATTGGGTGAGCAAATGCAGACCCTTTAAAGCAATAATGCATGGCACCCATTCCATGGGTCCCAACTCTCCAGGTTGAAGGGAATATTACTACAGTTATAACATGTACGAGAAACCTAGAGAACGGACACACTGTGAATACGAAAGGTTTCTAAAACTCAACGAATAGTCCCTCTCCTGGTGCTCCGGTTTGACTTTCCATCTGCTTTACTATCAACCTCCCAACTTGTAGAGACAGCCCCTTTAACCTCCTGGTGCGCACAGGTTTCCAATTTGGCAGAGGATGAAAGGGAAGAGGGAGAACCAATGAGAAAGTAGCTGTTAGGCATTTGGACGGGCACATATCACTGTAATTTCCCGGCAGGAAGAAGAATTAACCAAAGTCTCAGCCACCCACCGGGAACCAGTATAGGTCCTGAACCAAAATTTTGGACTTGCGGTCAGCTCACCAAAAACGAGTTGAAAAATGGAGCTCAGGGGCACAGCAATTCACAAACTGGCCGAGTAATAAAGGACAACTATCGTCCAAAAATCTGTCGAGGGAAGGCAACGAGGCGGACTTGAAAGCGAGGCAGAATAGCAGGAAACAGATTTCAAGAGGTACGTTGGAATCGCCTTTAAAGCACAGGAAGAGGGGCACAACTTCGACAATGATGCACTTGGCCAAAAAGGGCGTATGCGTTTTCTCCTGAATATATTCAGGAGAAAACGCATACGCCCTTTTTGGCCAAGCAAGCAAGCGGGCAATGCAAATCTGCACTACAAAGAAGTATCACTTCCCACCGGTCAAAAGGGACATCCACAAAATGTGTAAAAACCAGAAAGGCAAGACAGGCCCTGGAGAACAGGGAGCCTTGTTATGCTGATGGGCGGGATATAAATTGCCAACTGCCTCTCTGGAGGAGTACATTGTGTTCCCTAAAACAAGTAAACAACAGAGCTACAGAGCCAAGGGCACTTCCAGTCTAGGGAATATACATTGGGAAAGCTGAAAATCAATAAGACAGAGCCACCCCAAAATTTAGGGCTGCACTGCTTACAAGGACCTCAAATTGGGAACACCTTAAATACCCTAGGAGATATAAAAATGGTTCAAAAAATTGTGGTACTTACGTACGATGGAATATCCCTCAGCCATGAAATCAATGTCATAAGACCAGTAGCAGCAAAATGGGTGGATTCAGGTACGATGATTCTAAGTGAAATAAGTCACAGAGAAAAAGAAACTTATCATAAGATATCACTTATGATGATCCTGTAAACATGGCTACACTTGAACTGAGTTAGGAAAGAGAACAGTGTCTCACATTTAGAAAAAACTCTTATGCCTGCTTAAGGGGGAAGGAGAGGTGGGGTGATGCATAAAACCAGAGTTTGATATAAGCACAGGTACCGTTCCAAAAACCAACTATGGAATAGACAAGACCTACACATTCCTCAGTGAAAGGGACTCAAAACCCCATATTTCCCGCAGAGGAATATATCTGACTAGTAAGAATCTTAAAACCTATGTATTGATATGTCTCCGTAAGGGAATCAAGTGTGTCTAGACTGGCATAAACATGGCAGCGAGAATCAGCTCAAACCCACTATAAAAATTTATTTCAGAAACAAAACAAAAAAACTGGGAAATTCTTTACAATTCCTTCAGGGTCTGTGATGAATCCTGGAATGACCCTATCTACAACGACAGCTGGATGGGGCATAAGGCTGGACACTTGGGACTGAGAGGATTGGTGAGAGTGGGTGAGCAAATGCAGACCCTTTAAAGCAATAATGCATGGCACCCATTCCATGGGTCCCAACTCTCCATGTTGAAGGGAATATTACTAGAGTTATAACATGTACGGGAAACCTAGAGAACGGACACACTGTGAATACGAAAGGTTTCTAAAACTCAACGAATAGTCCCTCTCCTGGTGCTCCGGTTTTACTTTCCATCGGCTTTACTATCAACTTCCCAACTTGGAGAGACAGCCCCTTTAACCTCCTGGTTCGCACAGGTTTCCAATTTGGCAGAGGATGAAAGGGAAGAGGAAGAACCAATGAGAGAGTACCTGTTAGGCATTTGGAGGGGCACATATCACTCTAACTTCCCGGCAGGAAGAAGAATTAACCAAAGTCTCAGCCAGCCACCGGGAACCAGCATAGGTCCTGAACCAAAATTTTGGACTTGCGGTCAGCTCACAAAAAACGAGTTGAAAAATTGAGCTCAGGGGCACAGCAATTCACAAACTGGCCAAGTAATAAAGGACAAGTATCGTCCAAAAATCTGTTGAGGGAAGGCAACGAAGCACAGTTGAAAGCGAGGCAGAATAGCAGGAAACAGATTTCAAGAGGTACGTTGGAATCGCCTTTAAAGCACAGGAAGAGGGGCACAACTTCGACAATGATGCACTTGGCCAAAAAGGGCGTATGCGTTTTCTCCTGAATATATTCAGGAGAAAATGCATACGCCCTTTTTGGCCAAGCAAGCAAGCGGGCAATGCAAATCTGCACTACAAAGAAGTATCACTTCCCAGCGGTCAAAAGGGACATCCACAAAATGTGTAAAAACTAGAAAGTCAAGAAAGGCCCTGGAGAACAGGGAGCCTTGTTATGCTGATGGGCGGGATGTAAATTGCCAACTGCCTATCTGGAGGAGTGCATTGTGTTCCCTAAAACAAGTAAACAACAGAGCTACAGAGCCAAGGGCACTTCCAGTCTAGGGAATATACCTTGGGAAAACTGAAAATCAATAAGACAGAGCCACCCCAAAATTTAGGGCTGCACTGCTTACAAGGACCTCAACTTGGGTACACCTTAAATATCCCAGGAAATATAAAAATGGTTCAAAAAATTGTGGTACTTACGTACGATGGAATATCCCTCAGCCATGAAATCAATCTCATAAGACCAGTAGCAGCAAAATGGGTGGATTCAGGTACGATGATTCTAAGTGAAATAAGTCACAGAGAAAAAGAAACTTATCATAGATATCACTTGTGAAGATCCTGTAAACATGGCTACACTTGAACTGATTTAGGAAAGAGAACAGTGTCTCACATTTAGAAAACACTCTTATGCCTGCTTACGGGGGAAGGAGAGGTGGGGTAATGCATAAAACCAGAGTTTGATATAAGCACAGGTACCGTTCCAAAAACCAACTATGGAATAGACAAGACCTACACCTTCCTCAGTGAAAGGGACTCAAAACCCCATATTTCCCGCAGAGGAATATATCTGATTAGTAAGAATCTTAAAACCTATGGATTGATATGTCTCCGTAAGGGAATCAAGTGTGTCTAGACTGGCATAAACATGGCAGCGAGAATCAGCTCAGACCCACTATAAAAAGGAATTTCAAAAAAAAAACAAAAAAACTGGGAAATTCTTTACAATTCCTTCAGGGTCTCTGATGAAACCTGGAATGACCATATCTACAACGACAGCTGGATGTGGCATAAGGCTGGACACTTGGGACTGAGACGATTGGTGAGATTGGGTGAGCAAATGCAGACCCTTTAAAGCACAAATGCATGGCACCCATTCCATGGGTCCCAACTCTCCAGGTTGAAGGGAATATTACTACAGTTATAACATGTACGGAAACCTAGAGAACGGACACACTGTGAATACGAAAGGTTTCTAAAACTCAACGAATAGTCCCTCTCCTGGTGCTCCGGTTTGACTTTCCACCTGCTTTACTATCAACCTCCCAACTTGTAGAGACAGCCCTTTTAACCTCCTGGTGCGCACAGGTTTCCCATTTGGCAGAGGATGAAAGGGAAGAGGGAGAACCAATGAGAGAGTAGCTGATAGGCATTTGGACGGGCACATATCACTGTAATTTCCCGGCAGGAAGAAGAATTAACCAAAGTCTCAGCCACCCACCGGGAACCAGTATAGGTCCTGAACCAAAATTTTGGACTTGCGGTCAGCTCACCAAAAACGAGTTGAAAAATGGAGCTCAGGGGCACAGCAATTTACAAACTGGCCGAGTAATAAAGGACAACTATCGTCCAAAAATCTGTCGAGGGAAGGCAACGAGGCGGACTTGAAAGCGAGGCAGAATAGCAGGAAACAGATATCAAGAGGTACGTTGGAATCGCCTTTAAAGCACAGGAAGAGGGGCACAACTTCGACAATGATGCACTTGGCCAAAAAGGGCGTATGCGTTTTCTCCTGAATATATTCAGGAGAAAACGCATACACCCTTTTTGGCCAAGCAAGCAAGCGGGCAATGCAAATCTGCACTACAAAGAAGTATCACTTCCCACCGGTCAAAAGGGACATCCACAAAATGTGTAAAACCCAGAAAGGCAAGACAGGCCCTGGAGAACAGGGAGCCTTGTTATGCTGATGGACGGGATATAAATTGCCAACTGCCTCTCTGGAGGAGTACATTGTGTTCCCTAAAACAAGTAAACAACAGAGCTACAGAGCCAAGGGCACTTCCAGTTTAGGGAATATACATTGGGAAAGCTGAAAATCAATAAGACAGAGCCACCCCAAAATTTAGGGCTGCACTGCTTACAAGGACCTCAACTTGGGTACACCTTAAATACCCTAGGAGATATAAAAATGGTTCAAAAAATTGTGGTACTTACGTACGATGGAATATCCCTCAGCCATGAAATCAATGTCATAAGACCAGTAGCAGCAAAATGGGTGGATTCAGGTACGATGATTCTAAGTGAAATAAGTCACAGAGAAAAAGAAACTTATCATAAGATATCACTTATGATGATCCTGTAAACATGGCTACACTTGAACTGAGTTAGGAAAGAGAACACTGTCTCACATTTAGAAAACACTCTGATGCCTGCTTAAGGGGGAAGGAGAGGTGGGGTGATGCATAAAACCAGAGTTTGATATAAGCACAGGTACCGTTCCAAAAACCATCTATGGAATAGACAAGACCTACACCTTCCTCAGTGAAAGGGACTCAAAACCCCATATTTCCCACAGAGGAATATATCTGACTAGTAAGAATCTTAAAACCAATGTATTGATATGTCTCCGTAAGGGAATCAAGTGTGTCTAGACTGGCATAAACATGGCAGCGAGAATCAGCTCAAACCCATTATAAAAAGGAATTTCAAAAACAAAACAAAAACCTGGGAAATTCTTTACAATTCCTTCAGGGTCTCTGATGAAACCTGGAATGACCCTATCTACAACGACAGCTGGATGTGGCATAAGGAGGGACACTTGGGACTGAGACGATTGGTGAGAGTGGGTGAGCAAATGCAGACCCTTTAAAGCAATAATGCATGGCACCCATTCCATGGGTCCCAACTCTCCAGGTTGAAGGGAATATTACTACAGTTATAACATGTACGGGGAACCTAGAGAACGGACACTCTGTGAATACGAAAGGTTTCTAAAACTCAACGAATACTCCCTCTCCTGGTGCTCCGGTTTGACTTTCCATCTGCTTTACTATCAACCTCCCAACTTGAAGAGACAGCCCCTTTAACCTCCTGGTTCGCACAGGATGCCAATTTGGCAGAGGATGAAAGGGAAGAGGGAGAACCAATGAGAGAGTAGCTGTTAGGCATTTGGACCGGCACATATCACTCTAACTTCCCGGCAGGAAGAAGAATTAACCAAAGTCTCAGCCACCCTCCGGGAACCAGTATACGTCCTGAACCAAAATTATGGACTTGCGGTCAGCTCACAAAAAACGAGTTGAAACATGGAGCTCAGGGGCACAGCAATTCACAAACTGGCCGACTAATAAACGACAACTATCGTCCAAAAATCTGTTGAAGGAAGGCAACGAGGCGGACTTGAAAGCGAGGCTGAAAAGCAGGAAACAGATTTCAAGAGGTACGTTGGAATCGCCTTTAAAGCACAGGAAGAGGGGCACAACTTCGACAATGATGCACTTGGCCAAAAAGGGCGTATGCGTTTTCTCCTGAATATATTCAGGAGAAAACGCATACGCCCTTCTTGGCCAAGCAAGCAAGCGGGCAATGCAAATCTGCACTACAAACAAGTATCACTTCCCACCGGTCAAAAGGGACATCCACAAAATGTGTAAAAACCAGAAAGGGAAGACAGGCCGTAGAGAACAGGGAGCCTTGTTATGCTGATGGGCGGGATGTAAATTGCCAAATGCCTCTCTGGAGGAGTGCATTGTGTTCCCTAAAACAAGTAAAGAACAGAGCTACAGAGCCAAGGGCACTTCCAGTCTAGGGAATATACCTTGGGAAAACTGAAAATCAATAAGACAGAGCCACCCCAAAATTTAGGGCAGCACTGCTTACAAGGACCTCAACTTGGGTACACCTTAAATATCCCAGGAAATATTAAAATGGTTCAAAAAATTGTGGTACTTACTTACGATGGAATATCCCTCAGCCATGAAATCAATGTCATAAGACTAGTAGCAGCAAAATGGATGGATTCAGGTACGATGATTCTAAGTGAAATAAGTCACAGAGAAAAAGAAACTTATCATAAGATATCACTTATGATGATCCTGTAAACATGGCTACACTTGAACTGAGTTAGGAAAGAGAACAGTGTCTCACATTTAGAAAACCCTCTTATGCCTGCTTAAGGGGGAAGGAGAGGTGGGGTGATGCATAAAACCAGAGTTTGATATAAGCACAGGTACCGTTCCAAAAACCAACTATTGAATAGACAAGACCTACACCTTCCTCAGTGAAAGGGACTCAAAACCCCATATTTCCCGCATAGGAATATATCTGACTAGTAAGAATCATAAAACCTATGGATTGATATGTCTCCGTAAGGGAATCAAGTGTGTCTAGACTGGCATAAACATGGCAGCGAGAATCAGCTCAAACCCACTATAAAAAGGAATTTCAAAAACAAAACAAAAAAACTGGGAAATTCTTTACAATTCCTTCAGGGTCTCTGATGAACCCTGGAATGACCCTATCTACAGTTACAGCTGGATGTGGCATAAGGAGGTACACATGGGACTCAGAGGATTGGTGAGATTGGGTGAGCAAATGCAGACCCTTTAAAGCACAATTGCCTGGCACCCATTCCATGGGTCCCAACTCTCCAGGTTGAGGGAATATTACTACAGCTATAACATGTACGGGAAACCTAGAGAACGGACACACTGTGAATACGAAAGGTTTCTAAATCTCAACGAATAGTCCCTTTCCTGGTGCTCCGGTTTGACTTTCCATCTGCTTTACTATCAACCTCCCAACTTGTAGAGACAGCCCCTTTAACTTCCTGGTTCGCACAGGTTGCCAGTTTGGCAGAGGATGAAAGGGAAGAGGGAGAACCAATGAGAGAGTAGCTGTTAGGCATTTGGACGGGCACATATCACTGTAATTTCCCGGCAGGAAGAAGAATTAACCAATGTCTCAGCCACCCACCGGGAACAAGTATAGGTCCTGAACCAAAATTTTGGACTTGCGGTCAGCTCACCATAAACGAGTTGAAAAATGGAGCTCAGGGGCACAGCAATTCACAAACTGGCCGAGTAATAAAGGACAACTATCGTCCAAAAATCTGTTGAGGGAAGGCAACGAGGAGGACTTGAAAGCGAGGCAGAATAGCAGGAAACAGATTTCAAGAGGTACGTTGGAATCGCCTTTAAAGCACAGAAAGAGGGGCACAACTTCGACAATGATGCACTTGGCCAAAAAGGGCGTATGCGTTTTCTCCTGAATATATTCAGGAGAAAATGCATACGCCCTTTTTGGCCAAGCAAGCAAGCGGGCAATGCAAATCTGCACTACAAAGAAGTATCACTTCCCTCCGGTCAAAAGAGACATCCACAAAATGTGTAAAAAACAGAAAGGCAAGACAGGTCCTGGAGAACAGGGAGCCTTGCTATGCTGATGGGCGGGATGTAAATTGCCAACTGCCTCTCTGGAGGAGTACATTGTGTTCCCTAAATCAAGTAAAGAACAGAGCTACAGAGCCAAGGGCACTTCCAGTCTAGGGAATATACGTTGGGAAAACTGAAAATCAATAAGACCGAGCCACCCCAAAATTTAGGGCTGCACTGCTTACAAGGACATCAATTTGGGTACACCTTAAATATACCAGGAAATATAAAAATGGTTCAAAAAATTGTGGTACTTATGTACGATGGAATATCCCTCAACCATGAAATCAATGTCATAAGACCAGTAGCAGCAAAATGGGTGGATTCAGGTACGATGATTCTAAGTGAAATAAGTCACACAGAAAAAGAAACTTATCATAAGATATCACTTATGAAGATCCTGTAAACATGGCTACACTTGAACTGAGTTAGGAAAGAGAACAGTGTCTCACATTTAGAAAACACTGTTATGCCTGCTTAAGGGTGAAGGAGAGGTGGGGTGATGCATAAAACCAGAGTTTGATATAAGCACAGGTACCGTTCCAAAAACCAACTATGGAATAGACAAGACCTACACCTTCCTCAGTGAAAGGGACTCAAAAACCCATATTTCAAGCAGAGGAATATATCTGACTAGTAAGAATCTTAAAACCTCTGTATTGATATGTCTCCGTAAGGGAATCAATTGTGTCTAGACTGGCATAAACATGGCAGCGAGAATCAGCTCAATCCCACGATAAAAAGGAATTTCAAAAACAAAACAAAAAAACTGGTAAATTCTTTACAATTCCTTCAGGGTCTCTGATGAAACGTGGAATGACCCTATCTACAACGACAGCTGGATGTGGCATAAGGCTGGACACATGGGACTGAGAGGATTGGTGAGATTTGGTGAGCAAATGAAGACCATTTAAAGCAATAATGCATGGCACCCATTCCATGGGTCCCAACTCTCCAGGTTGAAGGGAATATTACTACAGCTATAACATGTACAGGAAACCTAGAGAACGGACACACTGTGAATACGAAAGGTTTCTAAAACTCAACGAATAGTCCCTCTCCTGGTGCTCCGGTTTGACTTTCCATCTGCTTTACTATCAATCTCCCAACTTGGAGAGACAGCCCCTTTAACCTCCTGGTTCGCACAGGTTTCCAATTTGGCAGAGGATGAAAGGGAAGAGGGAGAACCAATGAGAGAGTAGCTGTTAGGCATTTGGACGGGCACATATCACTCTAATTTACCGTCAGGTAGAAGAATTAACCAAAGTTTCAGCCACCCACCGGGAACCAGCATAGGTCCTGAACCAAAATTTTAGACATGTGGTCAGCTCACAAAAAACGAGTTGAAAAATGGAGCTCAGGGGCACAGGAATTCACAAACTGGCCGAGTAATAAAGGACAACTATCGTCCAAAAATCTGTTGATGGAAGGCAACGAGGCGGACTTGAAAGCGAGGCAGAATAGCAGGAAACAGATTTCAAGAGGTACGTTGGAATCGCCTTTAAAGCACAGGAAGAGGGGCACAACTTCAACAATGATGCACTTGGCCAAAAAGGGCATATGCGTTTTCTCAGGAGAAAACGCATACGCCCTTTTTGGCCAAGCAAGCAAGCGGGAAATGCAAATCTGCACTACAAAGAAGTATCACTTCCCACCGGTCAAAAGGGACATCCACAAAATGTGTAAAAAACAGAAAGGCAAGACAGGCCCTGGAGAACAGGGAGCCTTGTTATGCTGATGGGCGGGATGTAAATTGCCAACTGCCTCTCTGGAGGAGTGCATTGTGTTCCCTAAAACAAGTAAACAACAGAGCTACAGAGCCAATGGCACTTCCAGTCTAGGGAATATACCTTGGGAAAACTGAAAATCAATAAGACAGAGCCACCCCAAAATTTAGGGCTGCACTGTTTACAAGGACCTCAACTTGGGTACACCTTAAATATCCCAGGGAATATAAAAATGGTTCAAAAAATTGTGGTACTTACGTACGATGGAATATTCCTCAGCCATGAAATCAATGTCATAAGACCAGTAGCAGCAAAATGGGTGGACTCAGGTACGATTATTCTAAGTGAAATAAGTCACAGAGAAATAGAAACTTATAATAAGATATCACTTATGAAGATCCTGTAAACATGGCTACACTTGAACTGAGTTAGGAAAGAGAAGAATGTCTCACATTTAGAAAACACTCTTATGCCTGCTTAAGGAGGAAGGAGAGGTGGGGTGATGCATAAAACCAGAGTTTGATATAAGCACAGGTACCGTTCCAAAAACCAACTATGGAATAGACAAGACCTACACCTTCCTCAGTGAAAGGGACTCAAAACCGCATATTTCCCGCAGAGGAATATATCTGACTAGTAAGAATCTTAAAACCTATGTATTGATATGTCTCCGTAAGGGAATCAAGTGTGTCTAGACTGGCATAAACATGGCAGCGAGAATCAGCACAAACGCACGATAAAAAGGAATTTCAAATACAAAACAAAAAAACTTTGAAATTCTTTACAATTCCTTCAGGGTCTCTGATGAAACCTGGAATGACCCTATCTACAACGACAGCTGGATGTGGCATAAGGAGGGACACTTGGGACTGACAGGATTGGTGAGATTGGGTGAGCAAATGCAGACCCTTTAAAGCAATAATGCATGGCAACCATTCCATGGTCCCAACTCTCCACGTTAAAGGGAATATTACTACAGTTATAACATGTACGGGAAACCTAGAGAACGGACACACTGTGAATACGAAAGGTTTCTAAAACTCAACGAATAGTCCCTCTCCTCGTGCTCCGGTTTGACTTTCCACCTGCTTTACTATCAACCTCCCAACTTGGAGAGACAGCCCCTTTAACCTCCTGGTTCGCACAGGTTGCCAATTTGGCAGAGGATGAAAGGGAAGAGGGAGAACCAATGACAGAGTAGCTGTTAGGCATTTGGACGGGCACATATCACTGTAATTTCCCGGCAGGAAGAAGAATTAACCAAAGTCTCAGCCTCCCACCGGGAACCAGTATAGGCCCTGAACCAAAATTTTGGACTTGCGGTCAGCTCACCAAAAACGAGTTGAAAAATGGAGCTCAGGGGCACAGCAATTCACAAACTGGCCGAGTAATAAAGGACAACTATCGTCCAAAAATCTGTTGAGGGAAGGCAACGAGGCGGACTTGAAAGCGAGGCATAATAGCAGGAAACAGATTTCAAGAGGTACGTTGGAATCGCCTTTAACGCACAGGAAGAGGGGAACAACTTCGACAATGATGCACTTGGCCAAAAAGGGCGTATGCGTTTTCTCCTGAATATATTCAGGAGAAAACGCATACGCCCTTTTTGGCCAAGCAAGCAAGCGGGCAATGCAAATCTGCACTACAAAGAAGTATCACCTCCCACCGGTCAAAAGGGACATCCACAAAATGTGTAAAAACCAGAAAGGCAAGACAAGCCCTGGAGAACAAGGAGTCTTGTTATGCTGATGGGCGGGATGTAAATTGCCAACTGCCTCTCTGGAGGAGTGCATTGTGTTCCCTAAAACATGTAAACAACAGAGCTACAGAGCCAAGGGCACTTCCAGTCTAGGGAATATACCTTGGGAAAACTGAAAATCAATAAGACAGAGCCACCCCAAAATTTAGGGCTGCACTGCTTACAAGGACCTCAACTTGGGTACACCTTAAATATCCCAGGAAATATAAAAACGGTTCAAAAAATTGTGGTACTTACGTACGATGGAATATCGCTCAGCCATGAAATCAATGTCATAAGACCAGTAGCAGCAAAATGGGTGGATTCAGGTACGATGATTCTAAGTGAAATAAGTCACACAGAAAAAGAAACTTATCATAAGATATCACTTATGAAGATCCTGTAAACATGGCTACACTTGAACTGAGTTAGGAAAGAGAACAGTGTCTCACATTTAGAAAACACTCTTATGCCTGCTTAAGGGGGAAGGAGAGGTGGGGTGATGCATAAAACCAGAGTTTGATATAAGCATAGGTACCGTTCCAAAAAGCAACTATGGAATAGACAAGACCTACACCTTCCTCAGTGAAAGGGACTCAAAACCCCATATTTCCTGCAGAGGAATATATCTGACTAGTAAAAATCTTAAAACCTGTGTATTGATATGTCTCCGTAAGGGAATCAAGTGTGTCTAGACAGGCATAAAAATGGCAGCGAGAATCAGCTCAAACCCACTATAAAAAGGAATTTCAAAAACAAAACAAAAAAACTGGGAAATTATTTACAATTCCTTCAGGGTCTCTGATGAAACCTGGAATGACCCTATCTACAACGACAGCTGGATGTGGCATAAGGCTGGACACTTGGGACTGAGAGGATTGGTGAGATTGGGTGAGCAAATGCAGACCCTTTAAAGCAATAATGCATGGCACCCATTCCATGGGTCCCAACTCTCCAGGTTGAAGGGAATATTACTACAGTTATAACATGTACGGGAACCCTAGAGAACGGACACACTGTGAATACGAAAGGTTTCTAAAACTCAATGAATAATCCCTCTCCTGGTGCTCCGGTTTGACTTTCCATCTGCTTTACTATCAACCTCCCAACCAAGAGAGACAGCCCCTTTAACCTCCTGGTTCGCACAGTTTGGCAGAGGATGAAAGGGAACAGGGAGAACCAATGAGAGAGTAGCTGTTAGGCATTTGGACGGGCACATATCACTCTAACTTCCCAGCAGGAAGATGAATTAACAAAGTCTCAGCCCCCCACCGGGAACCAGCATAGGGCCTGAACCAAAATTTTGGATTAGCGGTCAGCTCACAAAAAACGAGTTGAAAAATTGAGCTTAGGGGCACAGCAATTCAAAAACTGGCCGAGTAATAAAGGACAACTATCGTCCAAAAATCTGTTGAGGGAAGGAAACGAGGCGGACTTGAAAGCCAGGCAGAATAGCAGGAAACAGATTTCAAGAGGTACGTTGGAATCGCCTTTAAAGCACAGGAAGAGGGGCACAACTTCGACAATGATGCACTTAGCCAAAAAGGGCGTATGCGTTTTCTCCTGAATATATTCAGGAGAAAACGCATACGCCCTTTTTTGCCAGGCAAGCAAGCGGGCAATGCAAATCTGCACTACAAAGAAGTATCACTTCCCACCGGTCAAAAGGGACATCCACAAAATGTGTAAAAACCAGAAAGGCAAGAGAGGCCCTGGAGAACAGGGAGCCTTGTTATGCTGATGGGCGGGATGTAAATTGCCAACTGCCTCTCTGGAGGAGTGCATTGTGTTCCCTAAAACAAGTAAACAACAGAGCTACAGAGCCAAGGGCACTTCCAGTCTGGGGAATATACCTTGGGAAAACTGAAAATCAATAAGACAGAGCCACCCCAAAATTTAGGGCTGCACTGCTTACAAGGACCTCAACTTGGGTACACCTTAAATATCCCAGGAAATATAAAAATGGTTCAAAAAATTGTGGTACTTACGTACGATGGAATATCCCTCAGCCATGAAATCAATGTCATAAGACCAGTAGCAGCAAAATGGGTGGATTCAGGTACGATGATTCTAAGTGAAATAAGTCACAGAGAAAAAGAAACATATCATAAGATATCACTTATGAAGATCCTGTAAACATGGCTACACTTGAACTGAGTTAGGAAAGAGAACAGTGTCTCACATTTAGAAAACACTCTTATGCCTGCTTAAGGGGGAAGGAGAGGTGGGGTGATGCATAAAACCAGAGTCTGATATAAGCATAGGTACCGTTCCAAAAACCAACTATGGAATAGACAAGACCTACACCTTCCTCAGTGAAAGGGACTCAAAACACCATATTTCCCGCAGAGGAATATATCTGACTAGTAAGAATTTTAAAACCTATGTATTGATATGTCTCCGTAAGGGAATCAAGTGTGTCTAGACAGGCATAAACATGGCAGCGAGAATCAGCTCAAACCCACTATAAAAAGGAATTTCAAAAACAAAACAAAAAAACTGGGAAATTCTTTACAATTCCTTCAGGGTCTCTGATGAAACCTGGAATGACCTTATCTACAATGACAGCTGGATGTGGCATAAGGCTGGACACTTGGGACTGACAGGATTGGTGAGATTGGGTGAGCAAATGCAGACCCTTTAAAGCAATAATGTATGGCACCCATTCCATGGGTCCCAACTCTCCAGGATGAAGGGAATATTACTACAGTTATAACATGTACGGGAAACCTAGAGAACTGACACACTGTGAATACGAAAGGTTTCTAAACCTCAACGAATAGTCCCTCTCCTGGTGCTCCGGTTTGACTTTCCATCTGCTTCCCTATCAACCTCCCAACTTGGAGAGACAGCCCCTTTAACCTCCTGGTTCGCACAGGTTGCCAATTTGGCAGAGGATGAAAGGGAAGAGGGAGAACCAATGAGAGAGTAGCTGTTAGGCATTTGGACGGGCACATATCACTGTAATTTCCCAGCAGGAAGAAGAATTAACCAAAGACTCAGCCACCCACCGGGAACAAGTATAGGTCCTGAACAAAAATTTTGGACTTGCGGTCAGCTCACCAAAAACGAGTTGAAAAATGGAGCTCAGGGGCACAGCAATTCACAAACTGGCCGAGTAATAAAGGACAACTATCGTCCAAAAATCTGTTGAGGGAAGGCAACGAGGCGGACTTGAAAGCGAGCCAGAATAGCAGGAAACAGATTTCAAGAGGTACGTGGAATCGCCTTTAAAGCACAGGAAGAGGGGCACAACTTCGACAATGATGCACTTGGCCAAAAAGGGCGTATGCGTTTTCTCCTGAATATATTCAGGAGAAAACGCATACGCCCTTTTTGGCCAAGCAAGCAAGCGGGCAATGCAAATCTGCACTACAAAGAAGTATCACTTCCCACCGGTCAAAAGGGACATCCACAAAATGTGTAAAAACCAGAAAGGCAAGAGAGGCCCTGGAGAACAGGGAGCCTTGTTATGCTGATGGGCGGGATGTAAATTGCCATCTGCCTCTCTGGAGGAGTGCATTGTGTTCTCTAAAACATATAAAGAACAGAGCTACAGAGCCAAGGGCACTTCCAGTCTAGGGAATATACCTTGGGAAAACTGAAAATCAATAAGAAAGAGCCACCCCAAAATTTAGGGCTGCACTGCTTACAAGGACCTCAACTTGGGTACACCTTAAATATCCCAGGAAATATAAAAATGGTTCAAAAAATTGTGGTACTTACATACGATGGAATATCCCTCAGCCATGAAATCAATGACATAAGACCAGTAGCAGCAAAATGGGTGGATTCAGGTACGATGATTCTAAGTGAAATAAGTCACACAGAAAAAGAAAATTATCATAAGATATCACTTATGAAGATCCTGTAAACATGGTACCCTTGAAATGAGTTAGGAAAGAGAACAGTGTCTCACATTTAGAAAACACTCTTATGCCTGCTTAAGGGGGAAAGAGAGGTGGGGTGATGCATAAAACCAGAGTTTGATATAAGCAGAGGTACCGTTCCAAAAACCAACTATGGAATAGACAAGACCTACACCTTCCTCAGTGAAAGGGACTCAAAACCCCATATTTCCCGCAGAGGAATATATCTGACTAGTAAGAATCTTTTTTTTTTTTTTTTTTTTTTTTGCCTTACGCGGGCCTCTCACTGTTGTGGCCTCTCCCGTTGCAGAGCACAGGCTCCGGACGCGCAGGCCAAGCGGCCATGGCTCACGGTCCCAGCCGCTCCGCGGCATGTGGGATGTTCCCGGACCGGAGCACGAACCCGTGTCCCCTGCATCGGCAGGCGGACTCTCAACCACTGCGCCACCAGGGAAGCCCTGACTAGTAAGAATCTTAAAACCTATGTATTGATATGTCTCCGTAAGGGAATCAAGTGTGTCTAGACTGGCATAAACATGGCAGCGAGAATCAGCTCAAACCCGCTATAAAAAGGAATTTCAAAAACAAACCAGAAAAACTGGGAAATTCTTTACAATTCCTTCAGTGTCTCTGATGAAACCTGGAATGACCCTATCTACAACGACAGCTGGATATGGTATAAGGCTGGACACTTGGGACTGAGAGGATTGGTGACATTGGGTGAACAAATGCAGACCCTTTAAAGCAATAATGCATGGCACCCATTCCATGGGTCCCAAATCTCAAGGTTGAAGGGAATATTACTACAGTTATAACATGTACGGGAAACGTAGAGAACAGACACACTGTGAATACGAAAGGTTTCTAAAACTCAACGAATAGTCCCTCTCCTGGTGCTCCGGTTTGACTTTCCATCCGCTTAACTATCAATCTCCCAACTTGGAGAGACAGCCCCTTTAACCTCCTGGTTCGCACAAGTTGCCAATTTGGCAGAGGATGAAAGAGAAGAGGGAGAACCAATGAGAGAGTAGCTGTTAGACATTTGGACGGGCACATATCACTGTAATTTCCCGGCAGGAAGAAGAATTATCCAAAGTCTCAGCCCCCCACCGGGAACCAGTATAGGTCCTGAACCAAAATTTTGGACTTGCGGTCATCTCACCAAAAACGAGTTGAAAACTGGAGCTCAGGGGCACAGCAATTCACAAACTGGCCGAGTAATAAAGGACAACTATCGTCCAAAAATCTGTTGAGGGAAGGCAGCGAGGCGGACTTGAAAGCGAGGCAGAATAGCAGGAAACAGATTTCAAGAGGTACGTTGGAATCGCCTTTAAAGCACAGGAAGAGGGGCACAACTTCGACAATGATGCACTTGGCCAAAAAGGGCGTATGCGTTTTCTCCTGAATATATTCAGGAGAAAACGCATACGCCCTTTTTGGCCAAGCAAGCAAGCGGGCAATGCAAATCTGCACTACAAAGAAGTATCACTTCCCACCGGTCAAAAGGGACATCCACAAAATGTGTAAAAACCAGAAAGGCAAGACAGGCCCTGGAGAACAGGGAGCCTTGTTATGCTGATGGGCGGGATGTAAATTGCCAACTGCCTCTCTGGAGGAGTACATTGTGTTCCCTAAAACAAGTAAAGAACAGAGCTACAGAGCCAAGGGCACTTCCAGTCTAGGGAATATACCTTGGGAAAACTGAAAATCAATAAGACAGAGCCACGCCAAAATTTAGGGCTGCACTGCTTACAAGGACCTCAACTTGGGTACACCTTAAATATCCCAGGAAATATAAAAATGGTTCAAAAAATTGTGGTACTTACGTACGATGGAATATCCCTCAGCCATGAAATCAATGTCATAAGACCAGTAGCAGCAAAATGGGTGGATGCAGGTATGATGATTCTAAGAGAAATAAGTCACAGACAAAAAGAAACTTATCATAAGATATCACTTATGAAGATCCTGTAAACATGGCTACACTTGAACTGAGTTAGGAAAGAGAACAGTGTCTCACATTTAGAAAACACTCTTATGCCTGCTTAAGAGGGAAGGAGAGGTGGGGTGATGCATAAAACCAGAGTTTGATATAAGCACAGGTACCATTCCAAAAACCAACTATGGAATAGACAAGACCTACACCTTCCTCAGTGAAAGGGACTCAAAACCCCATATTTCCTGCAGAGGAATATATCTGACTAGTAAGAATCTTAAAACCTATGTATTGATATGTCTCCGTAAGGGAATCAAGTGTGTCTAGACTGGCATAAACATGGCAGCGAGAATCAGCTCAAACCCACTATAAAAAGGAATTTCAAAAACAAAACAAAAAAACTGGGAAATTCTTTACAATTCCTTCAGGGTCTCTGATGAAACCCGGAATGACCCTATCTACAATGACAGCTGGATGTGGCATAAGGCTGGGCACTTGGGACTGAGAGGATTGGTGACATTGGGTGAACAAATGCAGACCCTTTAAAGCAATAATGCATGGCACCCATTCCTTGGGTCCCAACTCTCCGGGTTGTAGGGAATATTACTACAGTTATAACATGTACGGCAAACCTAGAGAACGGACACACTGTGAATACGAAAGGTTTCTAAATCTCAACGAATAGTACGTCTCCTGGTGCTCTGGTTTGACTTTCCATCTGCTTTACTATCAACCTCCCAACTTGGAGAGACAGCCCCTTTAACCTCCTGGTTCGCACAGGTTGCCAATTTGGCAGAGGATGAAAGGGAAGAGGGAGAACCAATGAGAGAGTAGGTGTTAGGCATTTGGACGGGCACATATCACTGTACTTTCCCGGCAGGAAGAAGAATTATCCAAAGTCTCAGCCCCCCACCGGGAACCAGTATAGGTTCTGAACCAAAATTTTGGACTTGCGGTCATCTCACCAAAAACGAGTTGAAAACTGGAGCTCAGGGGCACAGCAATTCACAAACTGGCCGAGTAATAAAGGACAACTATCGTCCAAAAATCTGTTGAGGGAAGGCAACGAGGCGGACTTGAAAGCGAGGCAGAATAGCAGGAAACAGATTTCAAGAGGTACGTTGGAATCGCCTTTAAAGCACAGGAAGAGGGGCACAACTTCGACAATGATGCACTTGGCCAAAAAGGGCATATGCGTTTTCTCCTGAATATATTCAGGAGAAAACGCATACGACCTTTTTGGCCAAGCAAGCAAGCGGGCAATGCAAATCTGCACTACAAAGAAGTATCACTTCCCACCGGTCAAAAGGGACATCCACAAAATGTGTAAAAACCAGAAAGGCAAGACAGGCCCTGGAGAACAGGGAGCCTTGTTATGCTGATGGGCGGGATGTAAATTGTCAACTGCCTCTCTGGAGGAGTACATTGTGTTCCCTAAAACACGTAAAGAACAGAGCTACAGAGCCAAGGGCACTTCCAGTCTAGGGAATATACCTTGGGAAAACTGAAAATCAAAAAGACACAGCCACCCCAAAATTTAGGGCTGCACTGCTTACAAGGACCTCAACTTGGGTACACCCTAAATATCCCAGGAAATATAAAAATGGTTCAAAAAATTGTGGTACTTACGTACGATGGAATATCCCTCAGCCATGAAATCAATGTCATAAGACCAGTAGCAGCAAAATGGGTGGATTCAGGTACGATGATTCTAAGTGAAATAAGTCACACAGAAAAAGAAACTTATCATAAGATATCACTTATGAAGATCCTGTAAACATGGCTACACTTGAACTGAGTTAGGAAAGAGAACAGTGTCTCACATTTAGAAAACACTCTTATGCCTGCTTAAGAGGGAAGGAGAGGTGGGGTGATGCAGAAAACCAGAGTTTGATATAAGCACAGGTACCATTCCAAAAACCAACTATGGAATAGACAAGACCTACACCTTCCTCAGTGAAAGGGACTCAAAACCCCATATTTCCTGCAGAGGAATATATCTGACTAGTAAGAATCTTAAAACCTATGTATTGATATGTCTCCGTAAGGGAATCAAGTGTGTCTAGACTGGCAAAAACATGGCAGCGAGAATCAGCTCAAACCCACTATAAAAAGGAATTTCAAAGACAAAACAAAAAAACTGGGAAATTCTTTACAATTCCTTCAGGGTCTCTGATGAAACCTGGAATGACCCTATCTACAATGACAGCTGGATGTGGCATAAGGCTGGAGAGTTGGGACTGAGAGGAATGGTGAAATTGGGTGAACAAATGCAGACCCTTTAAAGCAATAATGCATGGCACCCATTCCATGGGTCCCAACTCTCCGGGTTGAAGGGAATATTACTACAGTTATAACATGTACGGGAAACCTAGAGAACGGACACACTGTGAATACGAAAGGTTTCTAAAACTCAACGAATAGTACGTCTCCTGGTGCTCTGGTTTGACTTTCCATCTGCTTTACTATCAACCTCCCAACTTGCAGAGACAGCCCCTTTTACATCCTGGTTCGCACAGGTTGTCAATTTGGCAGAGGATGAAAGGGAAGAGGGAGGACCAATGAGAGAGTATCTGTTAGGCATTTGGACGGGCACATATCACTGTAATTTCCCGGCAGGAAGAAGTATTAACCAAAGTCTCAGCCACCCACCGGGAACCAGTATAGGTCCTGAACCAAAATTTTGGACTTGCGGTCATCTCACCAAAAACGAGTTGAAAACGGGAGCTCAGGGGCACAGCAATTCACAAACTGGCCGAGTAATAAAGGACAGCTATCGTCCAAAAATCTGTTGAGGGAAGGCAACGAGGCGGACTTGAAAGCGAGGCAGAATAGCAGGAAACAGATTTCAAGAGGTACGTTGGAATCGCCTTTAAAGCACAGGAAGAGGGGCACAACTTCGACAATGATGCACTTGGCCAAAAAGGGCGTATGCGTGTTCTCCTGAATATATTCAGTAGAAAACGCATACGCCCTTTTTGGCCAAGCAAGCAAGCGGGCAATGCAAATCTGCACTACAAAGAAGTATCACTTCCCACCGGTCAAAAGGGACATCCACAAAATGTGTAAAAACCAGAAAGGCAAGACAGGCCCTGGAGAACAGGGAGCCTTGTTATGCTGATGGGCGGGATGTAAATTGCCAACTGCCTCTCTGGAGGAGTGCATTGTGTTCCCTAAAACAAGTAAACAACAGAGCTACAGAGCCAAGGGCACTTCCAGTCTAGGGAATATACCTTGGGAAAACTGAAAATCAATAAGACAGAGCCACCCCAAAATTTAGGGCTGCACTGCTTACAAGGACCTCAACTTGGGTACACTTTAAATATCCCAGGAAATATGAAAATGGTTCAAAAAATTGTGGTACTTACGTACGATGGAATATCCCTCAGCCATGAAATCAATGTCATAAGACCAGTAGCAGCAAAATGGGTGGATTCAGGTACGATGATTCTAAGTGAAATAAGTCACAGAGAAAAAGAAACTTATCATAAGATATCACTTATGAAGATCCTGTAAACATGGCTACACTTGAACTGAGTTAGGAAAGAGAACAGTGTCTCACATTTAGAAAGCACTCTTATGCCTGCTTAAGGGGGAAGGAGAGGTGGGGTGATGCATAAAACCAGAGTTTGATATAAGCACAGGTACCGTTCCAAAAACCAACTATGGAATATACAAGACCTACACCTTCCTCAGTGAAAGGGACTCAAAACCCCATATTTCCCACAGAGGAATATATCTGACTAGTAAGAATCTTAAAACCTATGTATTGATATGTCTCCGTAAGGTAATCAAGTGTGTCTAGACTAGCATAAACTTGGCAGCGAGAATCAGCTCAAACCCACTATAAAAATGAATTTCAAAAACAAAACAAAAAAACTAGGAAATTCTTTACAATTCCTTCAGGGTCTCTGATGAAACCTGAAATGACCCTATCTACAATGACAGCTGGATGTGGCATAAGGCTGGACACTTGGGACTGAGAGGATTGGTGAGATTGGGTGAGCAAATGCAGACCCTTTAAAGCACAAATGCCTGGCACCCATTCCATGGGTCCCAACTCCCCAGGTTGAAGGGAATATTACTACAGCTATAACATGTACGGGAAACCTAGAGAACGGACACACTGTGAATACGAAAGTTTTCTAAAACTCAACGAATAGTCCCTCTCCTGGTGCTCCGGTTTGACTTTCCATCTGCTTTTCTATAAACCTCCCAAATTTGAGAGACAGCACCTTTAACATCCTGGTTCGCACAGGTTGCCAATTTGGCAGAGGATTAAAGGGAAGAGGGAGAACCAATGAGAGAGTAGCTGTTAGGCATTTGGACAGGAACATATCACTGTAATTTCCCGGCAGGAAGAAGAATTAACCAAAATCTCAGCCCCCCACCAGAAACCAGCATAGGTCCTGAACCAAAATTTTGGACTTGCGGTCAGCTCACCAAAAACGAGTTGAAAAATGGAGCTCAGGGTCACAGCAATTCACAAACTGGCCGAGTAATAAAGGACAACTATCGTCCAAAAATCTGTTGAGGGAAGGCAACGAGGCGGACTTGAAAGCGAGGCAGAATAGCAGGAAACAGATTTCAAGAGGTACGTTGGAATCGCCTTTAAAGCACAGGAAGAGGGGCACAACTTCGACAATGATGCACTTGGCCAAAAAGGGCGTATGCGTTTTCTCCTGAATATATTCAGGAGAAAACGCATACGCACTTTTTTTGCCAAGCAAGCAAGCGGGCAATGCAAATCTGCACTACAAAGAAGTATCACTTCCCAACGGTGAAAAGGGACATCCACAAAATGTGTAAAATCCAGAAAGGCAAGACAGGCCCTGGAGAACAGGGAGCCTTGTTATGCTGATAGGCGGGATGTACATTGCCAACTGCCTCTCTGGAGGAGTATATTGTGTTCCCTAAAAGAAGTAAAGAACAGAGCTACAGAGCCAAGGGCACCTCCAGTCTAGGGAATATACCTTGGGAAAACTGAAAATCAATAAGACAGAGCCACCCCAAAATTTAGGGCTGCACTGCTTACAAGGACCTCAACTTGGGTACACCTTAAATATCCCAGGAAATATAAAAATGGTTCAAAATTTGTGGTACTAACGTATGATGGAATATCCCTCAGCCATGTAGTCAATGTCATAAGACCAGTAGCAGCAAAATGGGTGGATTCAGGTACGATGATTCTAAGTGAAATAACTCACACAGAAAAAGAAACTTATCATAAGATATCACTTATGAAGATCCTGTAAACATGGCTACACTTGAACTGAGTTAGGAAAGAGAACAGTGTCTCACATTTAGAAAACACTCTTATGCCTGCTTAAGGGGGAAGGAGAGGTGGGGTGATGCATAAAACCAGAGTTTGATATAAGCACAAGTACCTTTCCAAAAACCAACTATGGAATAGACAAGACCTACACCTTCCTCAGTGAAAGGGACTCAAAACCCCATATTTCCCGCAGAGGAATATATCTGACTAGTAAGAATCTTAAATCCTATGTATTGATATGTCTCCGTAAGGGAATCAAGTGTGTCTAGACTGTCATAAACATGGTAGCGAGAATCAGCTCAAACCAACGATAAAAAGGAATTTCAAAAACAAAACAAAAAAACTGGGAAATTCTTTACAATTACTTCAGGGTCTCTGATGAAACCTGGAATGACCCTATCTGCAATGACAGCTGGATGTGGCATAAGGCTGGACACTTGGGACTGAGAGGATTGGTGAGATTGGGTGAGCAAATGCAGACCCTTTAAAGCACAAATGCCTGGCACCCATTCCATGTGTCCCAACTCTCCAGGTTGAATGGAATATTACTACAGCTATAACATGTACGGGAAACATAGAGAACGGCCACACTGTGAATACGAAAGGTTTCTAAAACTCAACGAATAGTCCCTCTCCTGGTGCTCCGGTTTGACTTTCCATCTGCTTTACTATCAAACTCCCAACTTGGAGAGACAGCCCCTTTAACCTCCTGGTTCGCACAGTTTGGCAGAGGATGAAAGGGAACAGGGAGAACCAATGAGAGAGTAGCTGTTAGGCATTTGGACGGGCACATATCACTCTAACTTCCCGGCAGGAAGAAAAATTAACCAAAGTCTCAGCCCCCCACAGGGAACCAGCATAAGTCCTGAACCAAAATTTTGGATTTGCGGTCAGCTCACAAAAAACGAGTTGAAAAATTGAGCTCAGGGGCACAGCAATTCACAAACTGGCCGAGTAATAATGGACAACTATGGTGCAAAAATCTGTTGAGGGAAGGCAACGAGGCGGTCTTGAAAGTGAGGCAGAATAGCAGGAAACAGATTTCAAGAGGTACGTTGGAATCACCTTTAAAGCACAGGAAGAGGGGCACAACTTCGACAATGATGCACTTGGCCAAAAAGGGCGTATGAGTTTTCTCCTGAATATATTCAGGAGAAAACGCATACGCCCTTTTTGGCCAAACAAGCAAGCGGGCAATGCAAATCTGCACTACAAAGAAGTATCACTTCCCACCGGTCAAAAGGGACATCCACAAAATGTGTAAAAACCAGAAAGGCAAGACAGGTCCTGGAGAACAGGGAGCCTTGTTATGCTGATGGTCGGGATGTAAATATCCAACTGCCTCTCTGGAGGAGTGCATTGTGTTCCCTAAAACAAGTAAACAACAGAGCTACAGAGCCAAGGGCACTTCCAGTCTAGGGAATATACCTTGGGAAAACTGAAAATCAATAAGACAGAGCCACCCCAAAATTTAGGGCTGCACTGCTTACAAGGACCTCAACTTGGGTACACCTTAAATATCCCAGGAAATATAAAAATGGTTCAAAAATTGCGGTACTTACGTACGATGGAATATCCCTCAGCCATGAAATCAATGTCATAAGACCAGTAGCAGCAAAATGGGTGGATTCAGGTACGATGATACTAAGTGAAATAAGTCACAGAGAAAAAGAAACTTATCATAAGATATCACTTATGAAGATCCTGTAAACATGGCTACACTTGAACTGAGTTAGGAAAGAGAACAGAGTCTCACATTTAGAAAACACTCTTATGCCTGCTTAAGGGGGAAGGAGAGGTGGGGTGATGCATAAAACAAGAATTTGATATAAGCACAGGTACCGTTCCAAAAACCAACTATGGAATAGACAAGACCTACACCTTCCTCAGCGAAAGGGACTCAAAACCCCATATTTCCCGCAAAGGAATATATCTGACTAGTAAGAATCTTAAAACCTATGTATTGATATGTCTCCGTAAGGGAATCAAGTGTGTCTAGACTTGCATAAACATGGCAGCGAGAATCAGCTCAAACCCACTATAAAAAGGAAATTCAAAAACAAAACAAAAAAACTGGGAAATTCTTTACAATTCCTTCAGGGTCTCTGATGAAACCTGGAATGACCCTATTTACAACGACAGCTGGATGTGTCATAAGGCTGGACACTTGGGACTGAGAGGATTGGTGAGATTGGGTGAGCAAATGCAGTCCCTTTAAAGCACAAATGCCTGGCACCCATTCCATGGGTCCCAACTCTCCAGGTTGAAGTGAATATTACTACAGCTATAACATGTACGGGAACCAAAGAGAACGGACCCCCTGTGAATACGAAAGGTTTCTAAAACTCAACGAATAGTCCCTCTCCTGGTGCTCCGGTTTGACTTTCCATCTGCTTTACGATCAATCTCCCAACTTGGAGAGACAAACCCTTTAACATCCTGGTTCGCACAGGTTGCCAATTTGGCAGAGGATGAAAGGGAAGAGGGAGAACCAATGAGAGAGTAGCTGTTAGGCCTTTGGACGGGCACATATCAATCTAACTTCCCAGCAGGAAGAAGATTAACCAAAGTCTCAGAACCCCACCGGGAACCAGCATACGTCCTGAACCAAAATTTTGGACATGCGGTCAGCTCACAAAAAACGAGTTCAAAAATGGAACTCAGGGACACAGCAATTCACAAGCTGGCAGAGTATTAAAGGACAACTATCGTCCAAAAATCTGTTGAGGGAAGGCAACGAGGCGGACTTGAAAGCAAGGCAGAATAGCAGGAAACAGATTTCAAGAAGTACGTTGGAATTGCCTTTAAAGCACAGGAAGAGGGGCACAACTTCGACAATGATGCACTTGGCCAAAAAGGGCGTATGCGTTTTCTCCTGAATATATTCAGGAGAAAACGCATACGTCCTTTTTGGCCAAGCAAGCAAGCGGGCAATGCAAATCTGCACTACAAAGAAGTATCACTTCCCACGGGTCAAAAGGGACATCCACAAAATATGTAAAAACCAGAAAGGCAAGACAGGCCCTGGGGAACAGGGAGCCTTGTTATGCTGATAGGCGGGATGTAAATTGCCAACAGCCTCTCTCCAGAGGAGTGCATTGTGTTCCATAAAACAAGTAAACAACAGAGCTACAGATCCAAGGGCACTTCCAGTCTAGGGAATATACCTTGGGAAAACTGAAAATCAATAAGACAGAGCCACCCCAAAATTTAGGGCTGCACTGCTTAAAAGGACCTCAACGTGGGTACACCTTAAATATCCCAGGAAATATAAAAATGGTTCAAAAAATTGTGGTACTTACGTACGATGGAATATCCCTCAGCCATGAAATCAATGTCATAAGACCAGTAGCAGCAAAATGGGGTAGATTCAGGTACGATGATTCTAAGTGAAATAAGTCACAGAGAAAAAGAAACTTATCATAAGATATCACTTATGAAGATCCTGTAAACATGGCTACACTTGAACTGAGTTAGGAAAGAGAACAGTGTCTCACATTTAGAAAACACTCTTATGCCTGCTTAAGGGGGAAGGAGAGGTGGGGTGATGCATAAAACCAGAGTTTGATATAAGCACAGGTACCGTTCCAAAAACCAACTATGGAATAAACAGGACCTACACCTTCTTCAGTGAAAGGGACTCAAATCCCCATATTTCCCGCAGAGGAATATATCTGACTAGTAAGAATCTTAAAACCTATGTATTGATATTTCTCCATAAGGGAATCAAGTGTGTCTAGACTGGCATAAACATGGCAGCGAGAATCAGCTCAAACCCACTATAAAAGGAATTTCGAAAAGAAAACAAAAAAACTGGGAAATTCTTTACAATTCCTTCAGGGTCTCTGATGAAACCTGGAATGACCCTATCTACAACGACAGCTGGATGTGGCATAAGCCTGGACACTTGGGACTGAGAGGATTGGTGAGATTGGGTGAGCAAATGCAGTCCCTTTAAAGCACAAATGCCTGGCACCCATTCCATGGGTCCCAACTCTCCAGGTTAAAGGGAATATTACTACAGATATAACATGTACGGGAAACCTAGAGAACGGACATACTGTGAATATGAAAGGTTTCTAAAACTCAACGAATAGTCCCTCTCCTGGTGCTCGGGTTTGACTTTCCATCTGCTTTACTATCAACCTCCCAACTTGGAGAGACAGCCCCTTGAACCTCCTGGTTCGCACATGTTGCCAATTTGGCAGAGGATGAAAGGCAAGAGGGAGAACCAATGAGAGAGTAGCTGTTAGGCATTTGGACGGGCACATATCACTCTAATTTCCCGGCAGGAAGAAGAATTAACCAAAGTCTCAGCCACCGACCGGGAACCAGTATAGGTCCTGAACCAAAATTTTGGACTTGCGGTCAGCTCACAAAAAACGAATTGAAAAATGGAGCTCAGGGGCACAGCAATTCACAAACTGGCCAAGTAATAAAGGACAACTATCGTGCAAAAATCTGTTGAGGGAAGGCAACGAGGCGGACTTGAAAGCGCGGCAGAATAGCAGGAAACAGATTTCAAGAGGTACGTTGGAATCGCCTTTAAAGCACAGGAAGAGGGGCACAACTTCGACAATGATGCACTTGGCCAAAAAGGGCGTATGCGTTTTCTCCTGAATATATTCAGGAGAAAACGCATACGCCCTTTTTGGCCAAGCAAGCAAGCGGGCAATGCAAATCTGCACTACAAAGAAGTATCACATCCCACCGGTCAAAAGGGATATCCACAAAATGTGTAAAAACCAGAAAGGCAAGACAGGCCCTGGAGAACAGGGAGCCTTGTTATGCTGATGGGCGGGATGTAAATTGCCAACTGCCTCTCTGGAGGAGTGCATTGTGTTCCCTAAAACAAGTAAACAACAGAGCTACAGAGCCAAGGGCACTTCCAGTCTAGGGAATATACCTTGGGAAAACTGAAAATCAATAAGACAGAGCCACCCCAATATTTAGGGCTGCACTGCTTACAAGGACCTCAACTTGGGTACACCTTAAATATCCCAGGAAATATAAAAATGGTTCAAAAAATTGTGGTACTTACGTACGATGGAATATCCCTCAGCCATGAAATCAATGTCATAAGACCAGTAGCAGCAAAATGGGTGGATTCAGGTACGATGATTCTAAGTGAAATAAGTCACAGAGAAAAAGAAACTTATCATAAGATATCACTTATGAAGATCCTGTAAACATGGCTACACTTGAACTGAGTTAGGAAAGCGAACAGTGTCTCACATTTAGGAAACACTCTTACGCCTGCTTAAGGGGGAAGGAGAGGTGGGGTCATGCATAAAACCAGAGTTTGATATAAGCACAGGTACCGTTCCAAAAACCAACTATGGAATAGACAAGACCTACACCTTCCTCAGTGAAAGGGACTCAAAACCCCATATTTCCCGCAGAGGAATATATCTGACTAGTAAGAATCTTAAAACCTATGTATTGATATGTCTCCATAAGGGAATGAAGTGTGTCTAGACTGGCATAAACATGGCATCGAGAATCAGCTCAAACCCACTATAAAAAGGAATTTCAAAAACAAAACAAAAGAACTTGGAAATTCTTTACAATTCCTTCAGGGTCTCTGATGAAACCTGGAATGACCCTATCTACAACGACAGCTGGATGTGGCATAAGGCTGGACACTTGGGACAGAGAGGATTGGTGAGATTGGGTGAGCAAATGCAGACCCTTTAAAGCACAAATGCCTGGCACCCATTCCATGGGTCCCAACTCTCCAGGTTGAAGGGAATATTACTACAGCTATAACATGTACGGGAAACCTAGAGAATGGACACACTGTGAATACGAATGGTTTCTAAAACTCAACGAATAGTCCCTCTCCTGGTGCTCCGGTTTTACTTTCCACCTGCTTTACTATCATCCTCCCAACTTTGAGAGACAGCCCCTTTAACCTCCTGGTTCGCACAGGTTGCCAATTTGGCAGAGGATGAAAGGGAAGAGGGAGAACCAATGAGAGAGTAGCTGTTAGGCATTTGAACGGGCACATATCACTGTAATTTCCCAGCAGGAAGAAAAATTAAACAAAGACTCAACCCCCACCAGGAAACAGCATAGGTCCTGAACCAAAATTTTGGACTTGCGGTCAGCTCACCAAAAACGAGTTGAAAAATGGAGCTCAGGGAAACAGCAATTCACAAACTGGCCGAGTAATAAAGGACAACTATCGTCCAAAAATCTGTTGAGGGAAGGCAACGAGGCGGACTTGAAAGCGAGGCAGAATAGCAGGAAACAGATTTCAAGAGGTACGTTGGAATCGCCTTTAAAGCACAGGAAGAGGGGCACAACTTCGACAATGATGCAGTTGGCCAAAAAGGGCGTATGCGTTTTCTCCTGAATATATTCAGGAGAAAACGCATACGCCCATTTTGGCCAATCAAGCAAGCGGGCAATGCAAATCTGCACTACAAAGAAGTATCACTTACCACCGGTCAAAAGGGACATCCACAAAATGTGTAAAAACCAGAAAGGCAAGACAGGCCCTGGAGAACAGGGAGCCTTGTTATGCTGATGGGCGGGATGTAAATTGCCAACTGCCTCTCTGGAGGAGTACATTGTGTTCCCTAAAACAAGTAAAGAACAAAGCTACAGAGCCAAGGGCACTTCCAGTCTAGGGAATATACCTTGGGAAACCTGAAAATCAATAAGACAGAGCCACCCCAAAATTTAGGGCTGCACTGCTTACAAGGACCTCAACTTGGGTACACCTTAAATATCCCAAGAAATATAAAAATGGTTCAAAAAATTGTGTTACTTATGTACGATGGAATATCCCTCAGCCATGAAATCAATGTCATAAGACCAGTAGCAGCAAAATGGGTGGATTCAGATACGATTATTCTAAGTGAACTAAGTCACACAGAAAAAGAAACTTATCATAAGATATCACTTATGAAGATCCTGTAAACATGGCTACACTTGAACTGAGTTAGGAAAGAGAACAGTGTCTCAGATTTAGAAAAAACTCTTTTGCCTGCTTAAGGGGGAAGGAGAGGTGGGGTGATGCATAAAACCAGAGTTTGATATAAGCACAGGTACCGTTCCAAAAACCAACTATGGAATAGACAAGACCTACACCTTCCTCAGTGAAAGGGACTCAAAACCCCATATTTCCCGCAGAGGAATATATCTGACTAGTAAGAATCTTAAAACCTATGTATTGATATGTCTCCGTAAGGGAATCAAGTGTGTCTAGACTGGCATAAACATGGCAGCGAGATTCAGCTCAAACCCACTATAAAAAGGAATTTCAAAAACAAAACAAAAAAACTGGGAAATTCTTTACAATTCCTTCAGGTTCTCTGATGAAACCTGGAATGACCCTGTCTACAACGACAGCTGGATATGGCATAAGGCTGGACACTTGGGACTGAGAGGATTGGTGAGATTGGGTGAGCAAATGCAGACCCTTTACAGCACAAATGCCTGGCACCAATTCCATGGGTCCCAACTCTCCAGGATAAAGGGAATATTACTACAGCTATAACATGTACGTGAAACCTAGAGAACGGACACACTGTGAATACGAATGGTTTCTAAAACTCAACGAATAGTCCCTCTCTTGGTGCTCGGGTTTGACTTTCTATCTGCTTTACTATCAATCTCCCAACTTGGTGAGACATCCCCTTTAACCTCCTGGTTCGCACAGGTGGCCAATTTGGCAGAGGATGAAAGGGAAGAGGGAGAACCAATGAGAGAGTAGCTGTTAGGCATTTGGATGGGCACATATCACTCTAACTTCCCGGCAGAAGAAGAATTAACCAAAGTCTCAGCCGCCCACCGGGAACCAGCATAGGTCCTGAACCAAAATTTTGGACTTGCTGTCAGCTCACAAGAAACGAGTTGCAAAATGGATCTCAAGGGCACAGCAATTCACAAACTGGCAGAGTAATAAAGGACACTATCGTCCAAAAATCTGTTAAGGGAAGGCAACGAGGCCGACTTGAATGCGAGGCAGAATAGCAGGAAACAGATTTCAAGAGGTACGTTGGAATCGCCTTTAAAGCACAGGAAGAGGGGCACAACTTCAACAATGATGCACTTGGCCAAAAAGGGCGTATGCATTTTCTCCTGAATATATTCAGGAGAAAACGCATACGCCCTTTTTGGCCAAGCAAGCAAGCGGGCAATGCAAATCTTCACTACAAGAAGTATCACTTCCCAACGGTCAAAAGGGACATCCACAAAATGTGCAAAAAGCAGAAAGGCAAGACAGGCCCTGGAGAAGAGGGAGCCTTTTTATGCTGATAGGCAGGATGTAAATTGCCAACTGCCTCTCTGGAGGAGTGCATTGTGTTCCCTAAAACAATTAAACAACAGAGCTTCAGAGCCAAGGGCACTTCCAGTCTAGGGAATATATCTTGGGAAAAATGAAAATCAATAAGACAGAGCCACCCCAAAATTTAGGGCTGCACCGCTTACAAAGACCTCAACTTGGGTACACCTTAAATATCCCAGGAAATATAAAAATGGTTCAAAAAATTGTGGTATTTACATACGATGGAATATCCCTCAGCCATGAAATCAATGTCATAAGACCAGTAGCAGCAAAATGCGTGGATTCAGGTACGATGATTCTAAGTGAAATAAGTCACAGAGAAAAAGAATCTTATTATAAGATATCACTTATGAAGATCCTGTAAACATGTCTACAATTGAACTGAGGTAGGAAAGAGAACAGTGTCTCACATTTAGAAAACACTCTTATGCCTGCTTAAGGGGGAAGGAGAGGTGGGGTGATGCATAAAACCAGAGTTTGATATAAGCACAGGTACCGATCCAAAAACCAACTATGGAATAGACAAGACCTACACCTTCCTAAGTGAAAGGGACTCAAAACCCCATAGTTCCCGCAGAGGAATATATTTGACTAGTAAGAATCTTAAAACCTATGTATTGATATGTCTCCGTAAGGGAATCAAGTGTGTCTAGACTGGCATAAACATGGCAGCGAGAATCAGCTCAAACCCACGATAAAAAGGAATTTCAAAAACAAAACAAAAAAACTGGGAAATTCTTTACAATTCCTTCAGGGTCTCTGATGAAACCTGGAATGACCCTATCTACAACGACAGCTGGATGTGGCATAAGGCTGGACACTTGGGACTGAGAGGATTGGTGAGATTGGGTGAGCAAATGCAGACCCTTTAAATCACAAATGCCTGGCACCCATTCCATGGGTCCCAACTCTCCAGGCTGAAGGGAATATTACAACAGCTATAACATGTACAGGAAACCTAGAGAACGGACACACTGTGAATACGAAAGGTTTCTAAATCTCAACGAATAGTCCCTCTCTTGGTGCTCGGGTTTGACTTTCTATCTGCTTTACTATCAATCTCCCAACTTGATGAGACATCCCCTTTAACCTCCTGGTTCGCACAGGTGGCCAATTTGGCAGAGGATGAAAGGGAAGAGGGAGAACCAATGAGAGAGTAGCTGTTAGGCATTTGGGTGGGCACATATCACTCTAACTTCCCGGCAGGAAGAAGAATTAACCAAAGTCTCAGCCGCCCACCGGGAACCAGCATAGGTCCTGAACCAAAATTTTGGACTTGCGGTCAGCTCACAAGAAACGAGTTGCAAAATGGATCTCAAGGGCACAGCAATTCACAAACTGGCAGAGTAATAAAGGACACTATCGTCCAAAAATCTGTTAAGGGAAGGCAACGAGGCGGACCTGAATGCGAGGCAGAATAGCAGGAAACAGATTTCAAGAGGTACGTTGGAATCGCCTTTAAAGCACAGGAAGAGGGGCACAACTTCAACAATGATGCACTTGGCCAAAAAGGGCGTATGCATTTTCTCCTGAATATATTCAGGAGAAAACGCATACGCCCTTTTTGGCCAAGCAAGCAAGCGGGCAATGCAAATCTTCACTACAAGAAGTATCACTTCCCAACGGTCAAAAGGGACATCCACAAAATGTGCAAAAAGCAGAAAGGCAAGACAGGCCCTGGAGAAGAGGGAGCCTTTTTATGCTGATAGGCAGGATGTAAATTGCCAACTGCCTCTCTGGAGGAGTGCATTGTGTTCCCTAAAACAATTAAACAACAGAGCTTCAGAGCCAAGGGCACTTGCAGTCTAGGGAATATATCTTGGGAAAAATGAAAATGAATAAGACAGAGCCACCGCAAAATTTAGGGCTGCACCGCTTACAAAGACCTCTACTTGGGTACACCTTAAATATCCCAGGAAATATAAAAATGGTTCAAAAAATTGTGGTATTTACATACGATGGAATATCCCTCAGCCATGAAATCAATGTCATAAGACCAGTAGCAGCAAAATGCGTGGATTCAGGTACGATGATTCTAAGTGAAATAAGTCACAGAGAAAAAGAATCTTATCATAAGATATCACTTATGAAGATCCTGTAAACATGGCTACAATTGAACTGAGGTAGGAAAGAGAACAGGGACTCACATTTAGAAAACACTCTTATGCCTGCTTAAGGGGGAAGGAGAGGTGGGGTGATGCATAAAACCAGAGTTTGATATAAGCACAGGTACCGTTCCAAAAACCAACTATGGAATAGACAAGACCTACAACTTCTTCAGTGAAAGGGACTCAAAACCCCATAGTTCCTGCAGAGGAATATATTTGACTAGTAAGAATCTTAAAACCTATGTATTGATATGTCTCCGTAAGGGAATCAAGTGTGTCTAGACTGGCATAAACATGGCAGCGAGAATCAGCTCAAACCCACGATAAAAAGGAATTTCAAAAACTAAACAAAAAACTGGGAAATTCTTTACAATTCCTTCAGGGTCTCTGATGAAACCTGGAATGACCCTATCTACCACGACAGCTGGATGTGGCATAAGGCTGGACACCTGGGACTGAGAGGATTGGTGAGATTGGGTGAGCAAATGCAGACACTTTAAAGCACAAATGCCTGGCACCCATTCCATGGGTCCCAACTCTCCAGGTTGAAGGGAATATTACTACAGCTATAACATGTTCGGGAAACCTAGAGAACGGACACACTGTGAATACGAAAGGTTTCTAAAACTCAACCAATAATCCCTCTCCTGGTGCTCTGGTTTGACTTTCCATCTGCTTTACTATCAACCTCCCAACTTGGAGAGACAGCCCCTTTAACCTCCTGGTTCGCACAGGTTGCCAATTTGGCAGAGGATGAAAGGGAAGAGGGAGAACCAATGAGAGAGTAGGTGTTAGGCATTTGGACGGCCAAATATCACTCTAACTTCCCAGCAGGAAGAAGAATTAACCAAAGTCTCAGGCCCCCACCGGGAACCAGCATAGGTCCTGAACCAAAATTTTGGAATGGCGGTCAGCTCACAAAAAACGAGTTGAAAAATGGAGCTCAGGGGCACAGCAATTCACAAACTGGCCGAGTAATAAAGGTCAACTATCGTCCAAAAATCTGTTGAGGGAAGGCAACGAGGCGGACGTGAAAGCGAGACAGAATAGCAGGAAACAGATATCAAGAGGTACGTTGGAATCGCCTTTAAAGCACAGGAAGAGGGGCACAACTTCGACAATGATGCACTTGGCCAAAAAGGGCGTATGCGTTTTCTCCTGAATATATTCAGGAGAAAACGCATACGCCCTTTTTGGCCAAGCAAGCAAGCGGGCAATGCAAATCTGCACTACAGAGAAGTATCACTTCCCACCGGTCAAAAGGGACATCCACAAAATGTGTAAAAACCAGAAAGGCAAGACAGGCCCTGGAGAACAGGGAGCCTTGTTATGCTGATGGGCGGGATGTAAATTGCCAACTGCCTCTCTGGAGGAGGGCATTGTGTTCCCTAAAACAAGTAAAGAACAGAGCTACAGAGCCAAGGGCACTTCCAGTCTAGGGAGTATACCTTGGGAAAACTGAAAATCAAAAAGACAGAGCCACCCCAAAATTTAGGGCTGCACTGCTTACAAGGACCTCAACTTGGGTACACCTTTAATATCCCAGGAAATATAAAAATGGTTCAAAAAATTGTGGTAGTTACGTACGATGGAATATTCCTCAGCCATGAAATCAATGTCATAAGACCAGTAGCAGCAAAATGGGTGGATTCAGATACGATTATTCTAAGTGAACTAAGTCACACAGAAAAAGAAACTTATCATAAGATATCACTTATGAAGATCCTGTAAACATGGCTACACTTGAACTGAGTTAGGAAAGAGAACAGTGTCTCACATTTAGAAAACACTCTTATGCCTGCTTAAGGTGGAAGGAGATGTGGGGTGATGCATAAAACCAGAGTTTGATATAAGCACAGGTACCGTTCCAAAAACCAACTATGGAATAGACAAGACCTACACCTTCTTCAGTGAAAGGGACTCAAAACCCCATATTTCGCTCAGAGGAATATATCTGACTAGTAAGAATCTTAAAACCTATGTATTGATATGTCTCCGTAAGGGAAGCAAGTGTGTCTAGACTGGCATAAACATGGCAATGACAATAAGCTCAAACCCACTATAAAAAGGAATTTCAAAAACAAAACAAAAAAACTGGGAAATTCTTTACCATTCCTTCAGGGTCTCTGAAGCAACCTGGAATGACCCTATCTACAATGACAGCTTGATATGGCATAAGGAGGGACACTTGGGACTGAGGCGATTCGTGAGATTGGGTGACCAAGTCCAGACCCTTTGAAACACAAATGCCTGGCACCCATTCCATGGGTCCCAACTCTCCAGGTTGAAGGGAATATTACTACAGCTATAACATGTACGGGAAACCTAGAGAACGGACACACTGTGAATACGAAAGGTTTCTAAAATTCAACGAATAGTCCCTCTCCTGGTGCTCCGGTTTGACTTTCCATCTGATTTACTATCAACCTCCCAAGTTGGAGAGACAGCCCCTTTAAAGTCCTGGTTCGCACAGGTTGCCAATATGGCAGAGGATGAAAGGGAAGAGGGAGAACCAATGAGAGAGTAGCTGTTAGGCATTTGAACGGGCACATATCACTGTAATTTCCCGGCAGGAAGAAGAATTAACCAAAGTCTCAGCCCCCCACCGGGAACCAGCATAGGTCCTGAACCAAAATTTCGGACTTGCGGTCAGCTCACCCAAAACGAGTTGATAAATGGAGCTCAGGGCCACAGCAATTCACAAACTGGCCGAGTAATAAAGGACAACTATCGTCCAAAATTCTGTTGAGGGAAGGCAACGACGCGGACTTGAAAGCGAGCCAGAATAGCAGGAAACAGATTTCAAGAGGTACGTTGGAATCGCCTTTAAAGCACAGGAAGAGGGGCACAACTTCGACAATGATGCACTTGGCCAAAAAGGGCGTATGCGTTTTCTCCTGAATATATTCAGGAGAAAACGCATACGCCCTTTTTGGCCAAGCAAGCAAGCGGGCAATGCAAATCTGCACTACAAAGAAGTATCACTTCCCACCGGTTAAAAGGGACATCCACAAAATGTGTAAAAACCAGAAAGGCAAGACAGGCCCTGGAGAACAGGGAGCCTTGTTATGCTGATGGGCGGGATGTAAATTGCCAACTGCCTCTCTGGAGGAGTACATTGTGTTCCCTAAAACAAGTAAAGAACAGAGCTACAGAGCCAAGGGCACTTCCAGTCTAGGGAATATACCTGGGAAAAACTGAAAATCAATAAGACACAGCCACCCCAAAATTTAGGGCTGCACTGCTTACAAGGACCTCAACTTGGGTACACCTTAAATATCCCAGGAAATATAAAAATGGTTCAAATAATTGTGGTACTTACGTACGATGGAATATCCCTCAGCCATGAAATCAGTGTCATAAGACTGTAGCAGCCAAATGGGTGGATTCAGGTACGTTGATTCTAAGTGAAATAAGTCACACAGAAAAAGAAACTTATCATAAGATATCACTTATGAAGATCCTGTAAACATGGCTACACTTGAACTGAGTTAGGAAAGAGAAGAGTGTCTCACATTTAGAAAACACTCTTATGCCTGCTTAAGGGGGAAGGAGAGGTGGGGTGATGCATAAAACCAGAGTTTGATATAAGAACCGGTACCGTTCCAAAAACCAACTATGGATTAGACAAGACCTACACCTTCCTCAGTGAAAGGGACTCAAAACCCCATATTTCACGCAGAGGAATATATCTGACTAGTAAGAATCTTAAAACCTATGTATTGATATGTCTCCGTAAGGGAATCAAGTGTGTCTAGACTGGCATAAACATGGCAGCGAGAATCAGCTCAAACCCACTATAAAAAGGAATTTCAAAAACAAAACAAAAAAACTGGGAAATTCTTTACAATTACTTCAGGGTCTCTGATGAAACCTGGAATGACCCTATCTACAACGACAGCTGGATGTGGCATAAGGCTGGACACTTGGGACTGAGAGGATTGGTGAGATTGGGTGAGCAAATGCAGACCCTTTAAAGCACAAGTGCCTGGCACCCATTCCATGGGTCCCAACTCTCCAGGTTAAAGGGAATATTACTACAGCTATAACATGTACGGGAAACCTAGAGAGGACACACTGTGAATACGAAAGGTTTCTAAAACTCAACGAATAGTCCCTCTCCTGGTGCTCGGGTTTGACTTTCTATCTGCTTTACTATCAATCTCCCAACTTGGTGAGACATCCCCTTTAACCTCCTGGTTCGCACAGGTGGCCAATTTGGCAGAGGATGAAAGGGAAGAGGGAGAACCAATGAGAGAGTAGCTGTTAGGCATTTGTATGGGCACATATCACTCTAACTTCCCGGCAGGAAGAAGAATTAACCAAAGTCTCAGCCCCCCACCGGGAACCAGCATAGGTCCTGAACCAAAATTTTGGACTTGCGGTCAGCTCACAAGAAACGAGTTGCAAAATGGATCTCAAGGGCACAGCAATTCACAAACTGGCAGAGTAATAAAGGACACTATCGTCCAAAAATCTGTTAAGGGAAGGCAACGAGGCGGACTTGAATGCGAGGCAGAATAGCAGGAAACAGATTTCAAGAGGTACGTTGGAATCGCCTTTAAAGCACAGGAAGAGGGGCACAACTTCAACAATGATGCACTTGGCCAAAAGGACGTATGCGTTTTCTCCTGAATATATTCAGGAGAAAACGCATACGCCCTTTTTGGCCAAGCAAGCAAGTGGGCAATGCAAATCTTCACTACAAAGAAGTATCACTTCCCAACGGTCAAAAGGGACATCCACAAAATGTGTAAAAAGCAGAAAGGCAAGACAGGCCCTGGAGAAGAGGGAGCCTTTTTATGCTGATAGGCAGGATGTAAATTGCCAACTGCCTCTCTGGAGGAGTGCATTGTGTTCCCAAAAACAATTAAACAACAGAGCTTCAGAGCCAAGGGCACTTCCAGTCTAGGGAATATACCTTGGGAAAACTGAAAATCAATAAGACAGAGCCACCCCAAAATTTAGGGCTGCACCGCTTACAATGACCTCAACTTGGGTACACCTTAAATATCCCAAGAAATATAAAAATGGTTCAAAAAATTGTGGTATTTACATACGATGGAATATCCCTCAGCCATGAAATCAATGTCATAAGACCAGTAGCAGCAAAATGCGTGGATTCAGGTACGATGATTCTAAGTGAAATAAGTCACACAGAAAAAGAATCTTATCATAAGATATCACTTATGAAGATCCTGTAAACATGGCTACAATTGAACTGAGGTAGGAAACAGAACAGTGTCTCACATTTAGAAAACACTCTTAGGCCTGCTTAAGGGGGAAGGAGAGGTGGGGTGATGCATAAAACCAGAGTTTGATATAAGCACAGGTACCGTTCCAAAAACCAACTATGGAATAGACAAGACCTACACCTTCCTCAGTGAAAGGGACTCAAAACCCAATATTTCCCGCTGAGGAATATATTTGACTAGTAAGAATCTTAAAACCTATGTATTGATATGTCTCCGTAAGGGAATCAAGTGTGTCTAGACTGGCATAAACATGGCAGCGAGAATCAGCTCAAACCCACGATAAAAAGGAATTACAAAAACAAAACAAAAAAACTGGGAAATTCTTTACAATTCCTTCAGGGTCTCTGATGAAACCTGGAATGACCCTATCTACAATGACAGCTGGATGTGGCATAAGGAGGGACACTTGGGACTGAGACGATTAGTGAGATTGGGTGAGCAATTGCAGACCCTATAAATCACAAATGCCTGGCACCCATTCCATGGGTCCCAACTCTCCTGGTTGAAGGGAATATTACTACAGCTATAACATGTACGGGAAACCTAGAGAACGGACACACTGTGAATACGAAAGGTTTCTAAAACTCAACGAATAGTCCCTCTCCTGGTGCTCCGGTTTGACTTTCCATCTGCTTTACTATCAACCTCCGAACTTGGAGAGACAGCCCCTTTAACCTCCTGGTTCGCACAGGTTTCCAATTTGGCAGAGGATGAAAGGGAAGAGGGAGAACCAATGAGAGAGTAGCTGTTAGGCATTTGGACGGGCACATAACACTCTAAATTCCCGGCAGGAAGAAGAATTAACCAAAGTCTCAGCCACCCACCTGGAACCAGCATAGGTCCTGAACAAAAATGTTGGACTTGCGGTCAGCTCACCACAAACGAGTTGAAAAATGGAGCTCAGGGGCACAGCAATTCACAAACTGGCCGAGTAGTAAAGGACAACTATCGTCCAAAAATCTGTTGAGGGAAGGCAACGAGGCGGACTTGAGAGCGAGGCAGAATAGCAGGAAACAGATTTCAAGAGGTACGTTGGAATCGCCTTTAAAGCACAGGAAGAGGGGCACAACTTCGACAATGATGCACTTGGCCAAAAAGGGCGTATGCGTTTTCTCCTGAATATATTCAGGAGAAAACGCATACGCCCTTTTTCGCCAAGCAAGAAAGCGGGCAATGCAAATCTGCACTACAAAGAAGTATCACTTCCCACCGGTCAAAAGGGACATCCACAAAATGTGTAAAAACCAGAAAGGCAAGACAGGCCCTGGAGAACAGGGAGCCTTGTTATGCTGATGGGCGGGATGTAAATTGCCAACTGCCTCTCTGGAGGAGTGTATTGTGTTCCCTAAAACAAGTAAAGAACAGACCTACAGAGCCAAGGGCACTTCCAGTCTAGGGAATATACCTTGGGAAAACTGAAAATCAATAAGACAGAACCACCCCAAAATTTAGGGCTGCACTGCTTACAAGGACCTCAACTTGGGTACACCTTATATATCCCAGGAAATATAAAAATGGTTCAAAAAATTGTGGTACTTACGTACGATGGAATATCCCTCAGCCATGAAATCAATGTCATAAGACCAGTAGCAGCAAAATGGGTGGATTCAGGTACGATGATTCTAAGTGAAATAAGTCACAGAGAAAAAGAAACTTATCATAAGATATCACTTATGAAGATCCTGTAAACATGGCTACACTTGAACTAAGTTAGGAAAGAGAACAGTGTCTCGCATTTAGAAAAAACTCTTATGCCTGCTTAAGGGGGAAGGAGAGGTGGGGTGATGCATAAAACCAGAGTTTGATATAAGGCCAGGTACCGTTCCAAAAACCAACTATGGAATAGACAAGACCTACACCTTCCTCAGTGAAAGGGACTCAAAACCCCATATTTCCCGCAGAGGAATATATCTGACTAGTAAGAATCTAAAAACCTATGTATTGATATGTCTCCGTGAGGGAATCAAGTGTGTCTAGACTGGCATAAACATGGCAGCGAGAATCAGCTCAAACCCACTATAAAAAGGAATTTCAAAAACAAAACAAAAAAACTGGGAAATTCTTTACAATTCCTTCAGGGTCTCTGATGAAACCTGGAATGACCCTATCTACAATGACAGCTGGATGTGGCATAAGGAGGGACACTTGGGACTGAGAGGATTGGTGAGATTGGGTGAGCAAATGCAGACCCTTTAAAGCAATAATGCATGGCACCCATTCCATGGGTCCCAACTCTCCATGTTGAAGGGAATATTACTACAATTATAACATGTACGGGAAACCTAGAGAACGGACACACTGTGAATATGAAAGGTTTCTAAAACTCAACGAATAGTCCCTCTCCTGGTGCTCCGGTTTGACTTTCCATCTCCTTTACTATCAATCTCCCAACTTTGAGAGACAGCCCCTTTAACCTCCTGGTTCGCACAGGTTTCCAATTTGGCAGAGGATGAAAGGGAAGAGGGAGAACCAATGAGAGATTAGCTGTTTGGCATTTGGACGGGCACATATCACTCTAACTTCCCGGCAGGAAGAAGAATTAACCAAAGTCTCAGCCCCCCACCGGGAACCAGCATAGTTCCTGAACCAAAATTTTGGACTTGCGGTCAGCTCACCAAAAACGAGTTGAAAAATGGAGCTCAGGGGCACAGCAATTCACAAACTGTCTGAGTAATAAAGGACAACTATCGTCCAAAAATCTGTTGAGGGAAGGCAACAAGGCGGACTTGAAAGCGAGGCAGAAGTGCAGGAAACAGATTTCAAGAGGTACGTTGGAATCGCCTTTAAAGCACAAGA
Organism: Hyperoodon ampullatus; assembly: GCF_949752795.1. Classification (NCBI taxonomy): domain Eukaryota; kingdom Metazoa; phylum Chordata; class Mammalia; order Artiodactyla; family Ziphiidae; genus Hyperoodon; species Hyperoodon ampullatus. Next base: position 1,167,000 of record NW_027640750.1, read on the forward strand.
AGAGGGGCAGAACTTCGACAATGATGCACTTGGCCAAAAGGGCGTATGTGTTTTCTCCTGAATATATTCAGGAGAAAACGCATACGCCCTTTTTGGCCAAGCAAGCAAGCGGGCAATGCAAATCTGCACTACAAAGAAGTATCACTTCCCACCGGTCAAAAGGGACATCCACAAAATGTGTAAAAACCAGAAAGGCAAGACAGGCCCTGGAGAACAGGGAGCCTTGTTATGCTGATGGGCGGGATGTAAATTGCCAACTGCCCCTCTGGAGGAGTACATAGTGTTCCTTAAAACAAGTAAAGAATAGAGCTACAGAGCCAAGGGCACTTCCAGTCTAGGGAATATACCTTGGGAAAACTGAAATTCAACAAGACAGAGCCACCCCAAAATTTAGGGCTGCACTGCTTACAAGGACCTCAACTTGGGTACACCTTAAATATCCCAGGAAATATAAAAATGGTTCAAAAAATTGTGGTACTTACGTACGATGGAATATCCCTCAGCCATGAAATCAATGTCATAAGACCAGTAGCAGCAAAATGGGTGGATTCAGGTACGATGATTGTATGTGAAATAAGTCACACAGAAAAAGAAACTTATCATAAGATATCACTTATGAAGATCCTGTAAACATGGCTACACTTGAACTGAGTTAGGAAAGAGAACAGTGTCTCACATTTAGAAAACACTCTTATGCCTGCTTAAGGGGGAAGGAGAGGTGGGGTGATGCATAAAACCAGAGTTTGCTATAAGCACAGGTACCGTTCCAAAAACCAACTATGGAATAGACAAGACCTACAACTTCTTCAGTGAAAGGGACTCAAAACCCCATAGTTCCTGCAGAGGAATATATTTGACTAGTAAGAATCTTAAAACCTATGTATTGATATGTCTCCGTAAGGGAATCAAGTGTGTCTAGACTGGCATAAACATGGCAGCGAGAATCAGCTCAAACCCACGATAAAAAGGAATTTCAAAAACTAAACAAAAAAACTGGGAAATTCTTTACAATTCCTTCAGGGTCTCTGATGAAACCTGGAATGACCCTATCTACCACGACAGCTGGATGTGGCATAAGGCTGGACACCTGGGACTGAGAGGATTGGTGAGATTGGCTGAGCAAATGCAGACACTTTAAAGCACAAATGCCTGGCACCCATTCCATGGGTCCCAACTCTCCAGGTTGAAGGGAATATTACTACAGCTATAACATGTTCGGGAAACCTAGAGAACGGACACACTGTGAATACGAAAGGTTTCTAAAACTCAACCAATAATCCCTCTCCTGGTGCTCTGGTTTGACTTTCCATCTGCTTTACTATCAACCTCCCAACTTGGAGAGACAGCCCCTTTAACCTCCTGGTTCGCACAGGTTGCCAATTTGGCAGAGGATGAAAGGGAAGAGGGAGAACCAATGAGAGAGTAGGTGTTAGGCATTTGGACGGCCAAATATCACTCTAACTTCCCAGCAGGAAGAAGAATTAACCAAAGTCTCAGGCCCCCACCGGGAACCAGCATAGGTCCTGAACCAAAATTTTGGAATGGCGGTCAGCTCACAAAAAACGAGTTGAAAAATGGAGCTCAGCGGCACAGCAATTCACAAACTGGCCGAGTAATAAAGGTCAACTATCGTCCAAAAATCTGTTGAGGGAAGGCAACGAGGCGGACGTGAAAGCGAGACAGAATAGCAGGAAACAGATATCAAGAGGTACGTTGGAATCGCCTGTAAAGCACAGGAAGAGGGGCACAACTTCGACAATGATGCACTTGGCCAAAAAGGGCGTATGCGTTTTCTCCTGAATATATTCAGGAGAAAACGCATACGCCCTTTTTGGCCAAGCAAGCAAGCGGGCAATGCAAATCTGCACTACAGAGAAGTATCACTTCCCACCGGTCAAAAGGGACATCCACAAAATGTGTAAAAACCAGAAAGGCAAGACAGGCCCTGGAGAACAGGGAGCCTTGTTATGCTGATGGGCGGGATGTAAATTGCCAACTGCCTCTCTGGAGGAGGGCATTGTGTTCCCTAAAACAAGTAAAGAACAGAGCTACAGAGCCAAGGGCACTTCCAGTCTAGGGAGTATACCTTGGGAAAACTGAAAATCAAAAAGACAGAGCCACCCCAAAATTTAGGGCTGCACTGCTTACAAGGACCTCAACTTGGGTACACCTTATATATCCCAGGAAATATAAAAATGGTTCAAAAAATTGTGGTAGTTACGTACGATGGAATATTCCTCAGCCATGAAATCAATGTCATAAGACCAGTAGCAGCAAAATGGGTGGATTCAGATACGATTATTCTAAGTGAACTAAGTCACACAGAAAAAGAAACTTATCATAAGATATCACTTATGAAGATCCTGTAAACATGGCTACACTTGAACTGAGTTAGGAAAGAGAACAGTGTCTCACATTTAGAAAACACTCTTATGCCTGCTTAAGGTGGAAGGAGATGTGGGGTGATGCATAAAACCAGAGTTTGATATAAGCACAGGTACCGTTCCAAAAACCAACTATGGAATAGACAAGACCTACACCTTCTTCAGTGAAAGGGACTCAAAACCCCATATTTCCCGCAGAGGAATATATCTGACTAGTAAGAATCTTAAAACCTATGTATTGATATGTCTCCGTAAGGGAATCAAGTGTGTCTAGACTGGCATAAACATGGCAATGACAATAAGCTCAAACCCACTATAAAAAGGAATTTCAAAAACAAAACAAAAAAACTGGGAAATTCTTTACCATTCCTTCAGGGTCTCTGAAGCAACCTGGAATGACCCTATCTACAATGACAGCTTGATATGGCATAAGGAGGGACACTTGGGACTGAGGCGATTCGTGAGATTGGGTGACCAAGTCCAGACCCTTTGAAACACAAATGCCTGGCACCCATTCCATGGGTCCCAACTCTCCAGGTTGAAGGGAATATTACTACAGCTATAACATGTACGGGAAACCTAGAGAACGGACACACTGTGAATACGAAAGGTTTCTAAAATTCAACGAATAGTCCCTCTCCTGGTGCTCCGGTTTGACTTTCCATCTGCTTTACTATCAACCTCCCAAGTTGGAGAGACAGCCCCTTTAAAGTCCTGGTTCGCACAGGTTGCCAATATGGCAGAGGATGAAAGGGAAGAGGGAGAACCAATGAGAGAGTAGCTGTTAGGCATTTGAACGGGCACATATCACTGTAATTTCCCGGCAGGAAGAAGAATTAACCAAAGTCTCAGCCCCCCACCGGGAACCAGCATAGGTCCTGAACAAAAATTTCGGACTTGCGGTCAGCTCACCCAAAACGAGTTGATAAATGGAGCTCAGGGCCACAGCAATTCACAAACTGGCCGAGTAATAAAGGACAACTATCGTCCAAAATTCTGTTGAGGGAAGGCAACGACGCGGACTTGAAAGCGAGCCAGAATAGCAGGAAACAGATTTCAAGAGGTACGTTGGAATCGCCTTTAAAGCACAGGAAGAGGGGCACAACTTCGACAATGATGCACTTGGCCAAAAAGGGCGTATGCGTTTTCTCCTGAATATATTCAGGAGAAAACGCATACGCCCTTTTTGGCCAAGCAAGCAAGCGGGCAATGCAAATCTGCACTACAAAGAAGTATCACTTCCCACCGGTTAAAAGGGACATCCACAAAATGTGTAAAAACCAGAAAGGCAAGACAGGCCCTGGAGAACAGGGAGCCTTGTTATGCTGATGGGCGGGATGTAAATTGCCAACTGCCTCTCTGGAGGAGTACATTGTGTTCCCTAAAACAAGTAAAGAACAGAGCTACAGAGCCAAGGGCACTTCCAGTCTAGGGAATATACCTGGGAATAACTGAAAATCAATAAGACACAGCCACCCCAAAATTTAGGGCTGCACTGCTTACAAGGACCTCAACTTGGGTACACCTTAAATATCCCAGGAAATATAAAAATGGTTCAAATAATTGTGGTACTTACGTACGATGGAATATCCCTCAGCCATGAAATCAATGTCATAAGACTGTAGCAGCCAAATGGGTGGATTCAGGTACGTTGATTCTAAGTGAAATAAGTCACACAGAAAAAGAAACTTATCATAAGATATCACTTATGAAGATCCTGTAAACATGGCTACACTTGAACTGAGTTAGGAAAGAGAACAGTGTCTCACATTTAGAAAACACTCTTATGCCTGCTTAAGGGGGAAGGAGAGGTGGGGTGATGCATAAAACCAGAGTTTGATATAAGAACCGGTACCGTTCCAAAAACCAACTATGGAATAGACAAGACCTACACCTTCCTCAGTGAAAGGGACTCAAAACCCCATATTTCACGCAGAGGAATATATCTGACTAGTAAGAATCTTAAAACCTATGTATTGATATGTCTCCGTAAGGGAATCAAGTGTGTCTAGACTGGCATAAACATGGCAGCGAGAATCAGCTCAAACCCACTATAAAAAGGAATTTCAAAAACAAAACAAAAAAACTGGGAAATTCTTTACAATTACTTCAGGGTCTCTGATGAAACCTGGAATGACCCTATCTACAACGACAGCTGGATGTGGCATAAGGCTGGACACTTGGGACTGAGAGGATTGGTGAGATTGGGTGAGCAAATGCAGACCCTTTAAAGCACAAATGCCTGGCACCCATTCCATGGGTCCCAACTCTCCAGGTTAAAGGGAATATTACTACAGCTATAACATGTACGGGAAACCTAGAGAGGACACACTGTGAATACGAAAGGTTTCTAAAACTCAACGAATAGTCCCTCTCCTGGTGCTCGGGTTTGACTTTCTATCTGCTTTACTATCAATCTCCCAACTTGGTGAGACATCCCCTTTAACCTCCTGGTTCGCACAGGTGGCCAATTTGGCAGAGGATGAAAGGGAAGAGGGAGAACCAATGAGAGAGTAGCTGTTAGGCATTTGGATGGGCACATATCACTCTAACTTCCCGGCAGGAAGAAGAATTAACCAAAGTCTCAGCCCCCCACCGGGAACCAGCATAGGTCCTGAACCAAAATTTTGGACTTGCGGTCAGCTCACAAGAAACGAGTTGCAAAATGGATCTCAAGGGCACAGCAATTCACAAACTGGCAGAGTAATAAAGGACACTATCGTCCAAAAATCTGTTAAGGGAAGGCAACGAGGCGGACTTGAATGCGAGGCAGAATAGCAGGAAACAGATTTCAAGAGGTACGTTGGAATCGCCTTTAAAGCACAGGAAGAGGGGCACAACTTCAACAATGATGCACTTGGCCAAAAGGGCGTATGCGTTTTCTCCTGAATATATTCAGGAGAAAAGGCATACGCCCTTTTTGGGCAAGCAAGCAAGTGGGCAATGCAAATCTTCACTACAAAGAAGTATCACTTCCCAACGGTCAAAAGGGACATCCACAAAATGTGTAAAAAGCAGAAAGGCAAGACAGGCCCTGGAGAAGAGGGAGCCTTTTTATGCTGATAGGCAGGATGTAAATTGCCAACTGCCTCTCTGGAGGAGTGCATTGTGTTCCCAAAAACAATTAAACAACAGAGCTTCAGAGCCAAGGGCACTTCCAGTCTAGGGAATATACCTTGGGAAAACTGAAAATCAATAAGACAGAGCCACCCCAAAATTTAGGGCTGCACCGCTTACAATGACCTCAACTTGGGTACACCTTAAATATCCCAAGAAATATAAAAATGGTTCAAAAAATTGTGGTATTTACATACGATGGAATATCCCTCAGCCATGAAATCAATGTCATAAGACCAGTAGCAGCAAAATGCGTGGATTCAGGTACGATGATTCTAAGTGAAATAAGTCACACAGAAAAAGAATCTTATCATAAGATATCACTTATGAAGATCCTGTAAACATGGCTACAATTGAACTGAGGTAGGAAAGAGAACAGTGTCTCACATTTAGAAAACACTCTTAGGCCTGCTTAAGGGGGAAGGAGAGGTGGGGTGATGCATAAAACCAGAGTTTGATATAAGCACAGGTACCGTTCCAAAAACCAACTATGGAATAGACAAGACCTACACCATCCTCAGTGAAAGGGACTCAAAACCCAATATTTCCCGCTGAGGAATATATTTGACTAGTAAGAATCTTAAAACCTATGTATTGATATGTCTCCGTAAGGGAATCAAGTGTGTCTAGACTGGCATAAACATGGCAGCGAGAATCAGCTCAAACCCACGATAAAAAGGAATTACAAAAACAAAACAAAAAAACTGGGAAATTCTTTACAATTCCTTCAGGGTCTCTGATGAAACCTGGAATGACCCTATCTACAATGACAGCTGGATGTGGCATAAGGAGGGACACTTGGGACTGAGACGATTAGTGAGATTGGGTGAGCAATTGCAGACCCTATAAAGCACAAATGCCTGGCACCCATTCCATGGGTCCCAACTCTCCTGGTTGAAGGGAATATTACTACAGCTATAACATGTACGGGAAACCTAGAGAACGGACACACTGTGAATACGAAAGTTTTCTAAAACTCAACGAATAGTCCCTCTCCTGGTGCTCTGGTTTGACTTTCCATCTGCTTTACTATCAACCTCCGAACTTGGAGAGACAGCCCCTTTAACCTCCTGGTTCGCACAGGTTTCCAATTTGGCAGAGGATGAAAGGGAAGAGGGAGAACCAATGAGAGATTAGCTGTTAGGCATTTGGACGGGCACATAACACTCTAAATTCCCGGCAGGAAGAAGAATTAACCAAAGTCTCAGCCACCCACCTGGAACCAGCATAGGTCCTGAACAAAAATGTTGGACTTGCGGTCAGCTCACCACAAACGAGTTGAAAAATGGAGCTCAGGGGCACAGCAATTCACAAACTGGCCGAGTAGTAAAGGACAACTATCGTCCAAAAATCTGTTGAGGGAAGGCAACGAGGCGGACTTGAGAGCGAGGCAGAATAGCAGGAAACAGATTTCAAGAGGTACGTTGGAATCGCCTTTAAAGCACAGGAAGAGGGGCACAACTTCGACAATGATGCACTTGGCCAAAAAGGGCGTATGCGTTTTCTCCTGAATATATTCAGGAGAAAACGCATACGCCCTTTTTGGCCAAGGAAGCAAGCGGGCAATGCAAATCTGCACTACAAAGAAGTATCACTTCCCACCGGTCAAAAGGGACATCCACAAAATGTGTAAAAACCAGAAAGGCAAGACAGGCCCTGGAGAACAGGGAGCCTTGTTATGCTGATGGGCGGGATGTAAATTGCCAACTGCCTCTCTGGAGGAGTGTATTGTGTTCCCTAAAACAAGTAAAGAACAGACCTACAGAGCCAAGGGCACTTCCAGTCTAGGGAATATACCTTGGGAAAACTGAAAATCAATAAGACAGAACCACCCCAAAATTTAGGGCTGCACTGCTTACAAGGACCTCAACTTGGGTACACCTTATATATCCCAGGAAATATAAAAATGGTTCAAAAAATTGTGGTACTTACGTACGATGGAATATCCCTCAGCCATGAAATCAATGTCATAAGACCAGTAGCAGCAAAATGGGTGGATTCAGGTACGATGATTCTAAGTGAAATAAGTCACAGAGAAAAAGAAACTTATCATAAGATATCACTTATGAAGATCCTGTAAACATGGCTACACTTGAACTAAGTTAGGAAAGAGAACAGTGTCTCGCATTTAGAAAAAACTCTTATGCCTGCTTAAGGGGGAAGGAGAGGTGGGGTGATGCATAAAACCAGAGTTTGATATAAGGCCAGGTACCGTTCCAAAAACCAACTATGGAATAGACAAGACCTACACCTTCCTCAGTGAAAGGGACTCAAAACCCCATATTTCCCGCAGAGGAATATATCTGACTAGTAAGAATCTAAAAACCTATGTATTGATATGTCTCCGTGAGGGAATCAAGTGTGTCTAGACTGGCATAAACATGGCAGCGAGAATCAGCTCAAACCCACTATAAAAAGGAATTTCAAAAACAAAACAAAAAAACTGGGAAATTCTTTACAATTCCTTCAGGGTCTCTGATGAAACCTGGAATGACCCTATCTACAATGACAGCTGGATGTGGCATAAGGAGGGACACTTGGGACTGAGAGGATTGGTGAGATTGGGTGAGCAAATGCAGACCCTTTAAAGCAATAATGCATGGCACCCATTCCATGGGTCCCAACTCTCCATGTTGAAGGGAATATTACTACAGTTATAACATGTACGGGAAACCTAGAGAACGGACACACTGTGAATATGAAAGGTTTCTAAAACTCAACGAATAGTCCCTCTCCTGGTGCTCCGGTTTGACTTTCCATCTCCTTTACTATCAATCTCCCAACTTTGAGAGACAGCCCCTTTAACCTCCTGGTTCGCACAGGTTTCCAATTTGGCAGAGGATGAAAGGGAAGAGGGAGAACCAATGAGAGATTAGCTGTTAGGCATTTGGACGGGCACATATCACTCTAACTTCCCGGCAGGAAGAAGAATTAACCAAAGTCTCAGCCCCCCACCGGGAACCAGCATAGTTCCTGAACCAAAATTTTGGACTTGCGGTCAGCTCACCAAAAACGAGTTGAAAAATGGAGCTCAGGGGCACAGCAATTCACAAACTGTCTGAGTAATAAAGGACAACTATCGTCCAAAAATCTGTTGAGGGAAGGCAACAAGGCGGACTTGAAAGCGAGGCAGAAGTGCAGGAAACAGATTTCAAGAGGTACGTTGGAATCGCCTTTAAAGCACAAGAAGAGGGGCAGAACTTCGACAATGATGCACTTGGCCAAAAGGGCGTATGTGTTTTCTCCTGAATATATTCAGGAGAAAACGCATACGCCCTTTTTGGCCAAGCAAGCAAGCGGGCAATGCAAATCTGCACTACAAAGAAGTATCACTTCCCACCGGTCAAAAGGGACATCCACAAAATGTGTAAAAACCAGAAAGGCAAGACAGGCCCTGGAGAACAGGGAGCCTTGTTATGCTGATGGGCGGGATGTAAATTGCCAACTGCCCCTCTGGAGGAGTACATAGTGTTCCTTAAAACAAGTAAAGAATAGAGCTACAGAGCCAAGGGCACTTCCAGTCTAGGGAATATACCTTGGGAAAACTGAAATTCAACAAGACAGAGCCACCCCAAAATTTAGGGCTGCACTGCTTACAAGGACCTCAACTTGGGTACACCTTAAATATCCCAGGAAATATAAAAATAATTCAAAAAATTGTGGTACTTACGTACGATGGAATATCCCTCAGCCATGAAATCAATGTCATAAGACCAGTAGCAGCAAAATGGGTGGATTCAGGTACGATGATTCTATGTGAAATAAGTCACACAGAAAAAGAAACTTATCATAAGATATCACTTATGAAGATCCTGTAAACATGGCTACACTTGAACTGAGTTAGGAAAGAGAACAGTGTCTCACATTTAGAAAACACTCTTATGCCTGCTTAAGGGGGAAGGAGAGGTGGGGTGATGCATAAAACCAGAGTTTGCTATAAGCACAGGTACCGTTCCAAAAACCAACTATGGAATAGACAAGACCTACAACTTCTTCAGTGAAAGGGACTCAAAACCCCATAGTTCCTGCAGAGGAATATATTTGACTAGTAAGAATCTTAAAACCTATGTATTGATATGTCTCCGTAAGGGAATCAAGTGTGTCTAGACTGGGATAAACATGGCAGCGAGAATCAGCTCAAACCCACGATAAAAAGGAATTTCAAAAACTAAACAAAAAAACTGGGAAATTCTTTACAATTCCTTCAGGGTCTCTGATGAAACCTGGAATGACCCTATCTACCACGACAGCTGGATGTGGCATAAGGCTGGACACCTGGGACTGAGAGGATTGGTGAGATTGGCTGAGCAAATGCAGACACTTTAAAGCACAAATGCCTGGCACCCATTCCATGGGTCCCAACTCTCCAGGTTGAAGGGAATATTACTACAGCTATAACATGTTCGGGAAACCTAGAGAACGGACACACGGTGAATACGAAAGGTTTCTAAAACTCAACCAATAATCCCTCTCCTGGTGCTCTGGTTTGACTTTCCATCTGCTTTACTATCAACCTCCCAACTTGGAGAGACAGCCCCTTTAACCACCTGGTTCGCACAGGTTGCCAATTTGGCAGAGGATGAAAGGGAAGAGGGAGAACCAATGAGAGAGTAGGTGTTAGGCATTTGGACGGCCAAATATCACTCTAACTTCCCAGCAGGAAGAAGAATTAACCAAAGTCTCAGGCCCCCACCGGGAACCAGCATAGGTCCTGAACCAAAATTTTGGAATGGCGGTCAGCTCACAAAAAACGAGTTGAAAAATGGAGCTCAGGGGCACAGCAATTCACAAACTGGCCGAGTAATAAAGGTCAACTATCGTCCAAAAATCTGTTGAGGGAAGGCAACGAGGCGGACGTGAAAGCGAGACAGAATAGCAGGAAACAGATATCAAGAGGTACGTTGGAATCGCCTTTAAAGCACAGGAAGAGGGGCACAACTTCGACAATGATGCACTTGGCCAAAAAGGGCGTATGCGTTTTCTCCTGAATATATTCAGGAGAAAACGCATACGCCCTTTTTGGCCAAGCAAGCAAGCGGGCAATGCAAATCTGCACTACAGAGAAGTATCACTTCCCACCGGTCAAAAGGGACATCCACAAAATGTGTAAAAACCAGAAAGGCAAGACAGGCCCTGGAGAACAGGGAGCCTTGTTATGCTGATGGGCGGGATGTAAATTGCCAACTGTCTCTCTGGAGGAGGGCATTGTGTTCCCTAAAACAGGTAAAGAACAGAGCTACAGAGCCAAGGGCACTTCCAGTCTAGGGAGTATACCTTGGGAAAACTGAAAATCAAAAAGACAGAGCCACCCCAAAATTTAGGGCTGCACTGCTTACAAGGACCTCAACTTGGGTACACCTTTAATATCCCAGGAAATATAAAAATGGTTCAAAAAATTGTGGTAGTTACGTACGATGGAATATTCCTCAGCCATGAAATCAATGTCATAAGACCAGTAGCAGCAAAATGGGTGGATTCAGATACGATTATTCTAAGTGAACTAAGTCACACAGAAAAAGAAACTTATCATAAGATATCACTTATGAAGATCCTGTAAACATGGCTACACTTGAACTGAGTTAGGAAAGAGAACAGTGTCTCACATTTAGAAAACACTCTTATGCCTGCTTAAGGTGGAAGGAGATGTGGGGTGATGCATAAAACCAGAGTTTGATATAAGCACAGGTACCGTTCCAAAAACCAACTATGGAATAGACAAGACCTACACCTTCTTCAGTGAAAGGGACTCAAAACCCCATATTTCCCGCAGAGGAATATATCTGACTAGTAAGAATCTTAAAACCTATGTATTGATATGTCTCCGTAAGGGAATCAAGTGTGTCTAGACTGGCATAAACATGGCAATGACAATAAGCTCAAACCCACTATAAAAAGGAATTTCAAAAACAAAACAAAAAAACTGGGAAATTCTTTACCATTCCTTCAGGGTCTCTGAAGCAACCTGGAATGACCCTATCTACAATGACAGCTTGATATGGCATAAGGAGGGACACTTGGGACTGAGGCGATTCGTGAGATTGGGTGACCAAGTCCAGACCCTTTGAAACACAAATGCCTGGCACCCATTCCATGGGTCCCAACTCTCCAGGTTGAAGGGAATATTACTACAGCTATAACATGTACGGGAAACCTAGAGAACGGACACACTGTGAATACGAAAGGTTTCTAAAATTCAACGAATAGTCCCTCTCCTGGTGCTCCGGTTTGACTTTCCATCTGCTTTACTATAAACCTCCCAAGTTGGAGAGACAGCCCCTTTAAAGTCCTGGTTCGCACAGGTTGCCAATATGGCAGAGGATGAAAGGGAAGAGGGAGAACCAATGAGAGAGTAGCTGTTAGGCATTTGAACGGGCACATATCACTGTAATTTCCCGGCAGGAAGAAGAATTAACCAAAGTCTCAGCCCCCCACCGGGAACCAGCATAGGTCCTGAACCAAAATTTCGGACTTGCGGTCAGCTCACCCAAAACGAGTTGATAAATGGAGCTCAGGGCCACAGCAATTCACAAACTGGCCGAGTAATAAAGGACAACTATCGTCCAAAATTCTGTTGAGGGAAGGCAACGACGCGGACTTGAAAGCGAGCCAGAATAGCAGGAAACAGATTTCAAGAGGTACGTTGGAATCGCCTTTAAAGCACAGGAAGAGGGGCACAACTTCGACAATGATGCACTTGGCCAAAAAGGGCGTATGCGTTTTCTCCTGAATATATTCAGGAGAAAACGCATACGCCCTTTTTGGCCAAGCAAGCAAGCGGGCAATGCAAATCTGCACTACAAAGAAGTATCACTTCCCACCGGTTAAAAGGGACATCCACAAAATGTGTAAAAACCAGAAAGGCAAGACAGGCCCTGGAGAACAGGGAGCCTTTTTATGCTGATGGGCGGGATGTAAATTGCCAACTGCCTCTCTGGAGGAGTACATTGTGTTCCCTAAAACAAGTAAAGAACAGAGCTACAGAGCCAAGGGCACTTCCAGTCTAGGGAATATACCTGGGAAAAACTGAAAATCAATAAGACACAGCCACCCCAAAATTTAGGGCTGCACTGCTTACAAGGACCTCAACTTGGGTACACCTTAAATATCCCAGGAAATATAAAAATGGTTCAAATAATTGTGGTACTTACGTACGATGGAATATCCCTCAGCCATGAAATCAATGTCATAAGACTGTAGCAGCCAAATGGGTGGATTCAGGTACGTTGATTCTAAGTGAAATAAGTCACACAGAAAAAGAAACTTATCATAAGATATCACTTATGAAGATCCTGTAAACATGGCTACACTTGAACTGAGTTAGGAAAGAGAAGAGTGTCTCACATTTAGAAAACACTCTTATGCCTGCTTAAGGGGGAAGGAGAGGTGGGGTGATGCATAAAACCAGAGTTTGATATAAGAACCGGTACCGTTCCAAAAACCAACTATGGAATAGACAAGACCTACACCTTCCTCAGTGAAAGGGACTCAAAACCCCATATTTCACGCAGAGGAATATATCTGACTAGTAAGAATCTTAAAACCTATGTATTGATATGTCTCCGTAAGGGAATCAAGTGTGTCTAGACTGGCATAAACATGGCAGCGAGAATCAGCTCAAACCCACTATAAAAAGGAATTTCAAAAACAAAACAAAAAAACTGGGAAATTCTTTACAATTACTTCAGGGTCTCTGATGAAACCTGGAATGACCCTATCTACAACAACAGCTGGATGTGGCATAAGGCTGGACACTTGGGACTGAGAGGATTGGTGAGATTGGGTGAGCAAATGCAGACCCTTTAAAGCACAAATGCCTGGCACCCATTCCATGGGTCCCAACGCTCCAGGTTAAAGGGAATATTACTACAGCTATAACATGTACGGGAAACCTAGAGAGGACACACTGTGAATACGAAAGGTTTCTAAAACTCAACGAATAGTCCCTCTCCTGGTGCTCGGGTTTGACTTTCTATCTGCTTTACTATCAATCTCCCAACTTGGTGAGACATCCCCTTTAACCTCCTGGTTCGCACAGGGGGCCAATTTGGCAGAGGATGAAAGGGAAGAGGGAGAACCAATGAGAGAGTAGCTGTTAGGCATTTGGATGGGCACATATCACTCTAACTTCCCGGCAGGAAGAAGAATTAACCAAAGTCTCAGCCCCCCACCGGGAACCAGCATAGGTCCTGAACCAAAATTTTGGACTTGCGGTCAGCTCACAAGAAACGAGTTGCAAAATGGATCTCAAGGGCACAGCAATTCACAAACTGGCAGAGTAATAAAGGACACTATCGTCCAAAAATCTGTTAAGGGAAGGCAACGAGGCGGACTTGAATGCGAGGCAGAATAGCAGGAAACAGATTTCAAGAGGTACGTTGGAATCGCCTTTAAAGCACAGGAAGAGGGGCACAACTTCAACAATGATGCACTTGGCCAAAAGGGCGTATGCGTTTTCTCCTGAATATATTCAGGAGAAAACGCATACGCCCTTTTTGGCCAAGCAAGCAAGTGGGCAATGCAAATCTTCACTACAAAGAAGTATCACTTCCCAACGGTCAAAAGGGACATCCACAAAATGTGTAAAAAGCAGAAAGGCAAGACAGGCCCTGGAGAAGAGGGAGCCTTTTTATGCTGATAGGCAGGATGTAAATTGCCAACTGCCTCTCTGGAGGAGTGCATTGTGTTCCCAAAAACAATTAAACAACAGAGCTTCAGAGCCAAGGGCACTTCCAGTCTAGGGAATATACCTTGGGAAAACTGAAAATCAATAAGACAGAGCCACCCCAAAATTTAGGGCTGCACCGCTTACAATGACCTCAACTTGGGTACACCTTAAATATCCCAAGAAATATAAAAATGGTTCAAAAAATTGTGGTATTTACATACGATGGAATATCCCTCAGCCATGAAATCAATGTCATAAGACCAGTAGCAGCAAAATGCGTGGATTCAGGTACGATGATTCTAAGTGAAATAAGTCACACAGAAAAAGAATCTTATCATAAGATATCACTTATGAAGATCCTGTAAACATGGCTACAATTGAACTGAGGTAGGAAAGAGAACAGTGTCTCACATTTAGAAAACACACTTAGGCCTGCTTAAGGGGGAAGGAGAGGTGGGGTGATGCATAAAACCAGAGTTTGATATAAGCACAGGTACCGTTCCAAAAACCAACTATGGAATAGACAAGACCTACACCTTCCTCAGTGAAAGGGACTCAAAACCCAATATTTCCCGCTGAGGAATATATTTGACTAGTAAGAATCTTAAAACCTATGTATTGATATGTCTCCGTAAGGGAATCAAGTGTGTCTAGACTGGCATAAACATGGCAGCGAGAATCAGCTCAAACCCACGATAAAAAGGAATTACAAAAACAAAACAAAAAAACTGGGAAATTCTTTACAATTCCTTCAGGGTCTCTGATGAAACCTGGAATGACCCTATCTACAATGACAGCTGGATGTGGCATAAGGAGGGACACTTGGGACTGAGACGATTAGTGAGATTGGGTGAGCAATTGCAGACCCTATAAAGCACAAATGCCTGGCACCCATTCCATGGGTCCCAACTCTCCTGGTTGAAGGGAATATTACTACAGCTATAACATGTAAGGGAAACCTAGAGAACGGACACACTGTGAATACGAAAGTTTTCTAAAACTCAACGAATAGTCCCTCTCCTGGTGCTCTGGTTTGACTTTCCATCTGCTTTACTATCAACCTCCGAACTTGGAGAGACAGCCCCTTTAACCTCCTGGTTCGCACAGGTTTCCAATTTGGCAGAGGATGAAAGGGAAGAGGGAGAACCAATGAGAGAGTAGCTGTTAGGCATTTGGACGGGCACATAACACACTAAATTCCCGGCAGGAAGAAGAATTAACCAAAGTCTCAGCCACCCACCTGGAACCAGCATAGGTCCTGAACAAAAATGTTGGACTTGCGGTCAGCTCACCACAAACGAGTTGAAAAATGGAGCTCAGGGGCACAGCAATTCACAAACTGGCCGAGTAGTAAAGGACAACTATCGTCCAAAAATCTGTTGAGGGAAGGCAACGAGGCGGACTTGAGAGCGAGGCAGAATAGCAGGAAACAGATTTCAAGAGGTACGTTGGAATCGCCTTTAAAGCACAGGAAGAGGGGCACAACTTCGACAATGATGCACTTGGCCAAAAAGGGCGTATGCGTTTTCTCCTGAATATATTCAGGAGAAAACGCATACACCCTTTTTGGCCAAGCAAGCAAGCGGGCAATGCAAATCTGCACTACAAAGAAGTATCACTTCCCACCGGTCAAAAGGGACATCCACAAAATGTGTAAAAACCAGAAAGGCAAGACAGGCCCTGGAGAACAGGGAGCCTTGTTATGCTGATGGGCGGGATGTAAATTGCCAACTGCCTCTCTGGAGGAGTGTATTGTGTTCCCTAAAACAAGTAAAGAACAGACCTACAGAGCCAAGGGCACTTCCAGTCTAGGGAATATACCTTGGCTAAACTGAAAATCAATAAGACAGAACCACCCCAAAATTTAGGGCTGCACTGCTTACAAGGACCTCAACTTGGGTACACCTTATATATCCCAGGAAATATAAAAATGGTTCAAAAAATTGTGGTACTTACGTACGATGGAATATCCCTCAGCCATGAAATCAATGTCATAAGACCAGTAGCAGCAAAATGGGTGGATTCAGGTACGATGATTCTAAGTGAAATAAGTCACAGAGAAAAAGAAACTTATCATAAGATATCACTTATGAAGATCCTGTAAACATGGCTACACTTGAACTAAGTTAGGAAAGAGAACAGTGTCTCGCATTTAGAAAAAACTCTTATGCCTGCTTAAGGGGGAAGGAGAGGTGGGGTGATGCATAAAACCAGAGTTTGATATAAGGCCAGGTACCGTTCCAAAAACCAACTATGGAATAGACAAGACCTACACCTTCCTCAGTGAAAGGGACTCAAAACCCCATATTTCCCGCAGAGGAATATATCTGACTAGTAAGAATCTAAAAACCTATGTATTGATATGTCTCCGTGAGGGAATCAAGTGTGTCTAGACTGGCATAAACATGGCAGCGAGAATCAGCTCAAACCCACTATAAAAAGGAATTTCAAAAACAAAACAAAAAAACTGGGAAATTCTTTACAATTCCTTCAGGGTCTCTGATGAAACCTGGAATGACCCTATCTACAATGACAGCTGGATGTGGCATAAGGAGGGACACTTGGGACTGAGAGGATTGGTGAGATTGGGTGAGCAAATGCAGACCCTTTAAAGCAATAATGCATGGCACCCATTCCATGGGTCCCAACTCTCCATGTTGAAGGGAATATTACTACAGTTATAACATGTACGGGAAACCTAGAGAACGGACACACTGTGAATATGAAAGGTTTCTAAAACTCAACGAATAGTCCCTGTCCTGGTGCTCCGGTTTGACTTTCCATCTCCTTTACTATCAATCTCCCAACTTTGAGAGACAGCCCCTTTAACCTCCTGGTTCGCACAGGTTTCCAATTTGGCAGAGGATGAAAGGGAAGAGGGAGAACCAATGAGAGATTAGCTGTTAGGCATTTGGACGGGCACATATCACTCTAACTTCCCGGCAGGAAGAAGAATTAACCAAAGTCTCAGCCCCACACCGGGAACCAGCATAGTTCCTGAACCAAAATTTTGGACTTGCGGTCAGCTCACCAAAAACGAGTTGAAAAATGGAGCTCAGGGGCATAGCAATTCACAAACTGTCTGAGTAATAAAGGACAACTATCGTCCAAAAATCTGTTGAGGGAAGGCAACAAGGCGGACTTGAAAGCGAGGCAGAAGTGCAGGAAACAGATTTCAAGAGGTACGTTGGAATCGCCTTTAAAGCACAAGAAGAGGGGCAGAACTTCGACAATGATGCACTTGGCCAAGAGGGCGTATGTGTTTTCTCCTGAATATATTCAGGAGAAAACACATACGCCCTTTTTGGCCAAGCAAGCAAGCGGGCAATGCAAATCTGCACTACAAAGAAGTATCACTTCCCACCGGTCAAAAGGGACATCCACAAAATGTGTAAAAACCAGAAAGGCAAGACAGGCCCTGGAGAACAGGGAGCCTTGTTATGCTGATGGGCGGGATGTAAATTGCCAACTGCCCCTCTGGAGGAGTACATAGTGTTCCTTAAAACAAGTAAAGAATAGAGCTACAGAGCCAAGGGCACTTTCAGTCTAGGGAATATACCTTGGGAAAACTGAAATTCAACAAGACAGAGCCACCCCAAAATTTAGGGCTGCACTGCTTACAAGGACCTCAACTTGGGTACACCTTAAATATCCCAGGAAATATAAAAATAATTCAAAAAATTGTGGTACTTACGTACGATGGAATATCCCTCAGCCATGAAATCAATGTCATAAGACCAGTAGCAGCAAAATGGGTGGATTCAGTACGATGATTCTATGTGAAATAAGTCACACAGAAAAAGAAACTTATCATAAGATATCACTTATGAAGATCCTGTAAACATGGCTACACTTGAACTGAGTTAGGAAAGAGAACAGTGTCTCACATTTAGAAAACACTCTTATGCCTGCTTAAGGGGGAAGGAGAGGTGGGGTGATGCATAAAACCAGAGTTTGCTATAAGCACAGGTACCGTTCCAAAAACCAACTATGGAATAGACAAGACCTACACCTTCCTCATTGAAAGGGACTCAAAACACAATATTTCCCGCAGAGGAATATATTTGACTAGTAAGAATCTTAAAACCTATGTATTGATATGTCTCCGTAAGGGAATCAAGTGTGTCTAGACTGGCATAAACATGGCAGCGAGAATCAGCTCAAACCCATGATAAAAAGGAATTACAAAAACAAAACAAAAAAACTGGGAAATTCTTTACAATTCCTTCAGGGTCTCTGATGAAACCTGGAATGACCCTACCTACAATGACAGCTGGATGTGGCATAAGGAGGGACACTTGGGACTGAGACGATTAGTGAGATTGGGTGAGCAATTGCAGACCCTATAAAACACAAATGCCTGGCACCCATTCCATGGGTCCCAACTCTCCTGGTTGAAGGGAATATTACTACAGCTATAACATGTACGGGAAACCTAGAGAACGGACACACTGTGAATACGAAAGGTTTCTAAAACTCAACGAATAGTCCCTCTCCTGGTGCTCCGGTTTGACTTTCCATCTGCTTTACTATCAACCTCCGAACTTGGAGAGACAGCCCCTTTAACCTCCTGGTTCGCACAGGTTTCCAATTTGGCAGAGGATGAAAGCGAAGAGGGAAAACCAATGAGAGAGTAGCTGTTAGGCATTTGGACGGCCACATATTACTGTAATTTCCCGGCAGGAAGAAGAATAAACCAAAGTCTCAGCCACCCACCGGGAACCAATATAGGTCCTGAACCAAAATTTTGGACTTGCGGTCAGCTCACCAAAAACGAGTTGAAAAATGGAGCTCAGGGGCACAGCAATTCACAAACTGGCCGAGTAATAAAGGACAACTATCGTCCAAAAATCTGTTGAGGGAAGGCAACGAGGCGGACTTGAAAGCGAGGCAGAATAGCAGGAAACAGATTTCAAGAGGTACGTTGGAATCGATTTAAATCACAGGAAGAGGGGCACAACTTCGACAATGATGCACTTGGCCAAAAAGGGCGTATGCGTTTTCTCCTGAATATATTCAGGAGAAAACGCATACGCCCTTTTTGGCCAAGCTAGCAAGCGGGCAATGCAAATCTGCACTACAAAGAAGTATCACTTCCCACCGGTCAAAAGGGACATCCACAAAATGTGTAAAAACCAGAAAGGCAAGACAGGACCTGGAGAACAGGGAGCCTTGTTATGCTGATGTGTGGGATGTAAATTGCCAACTGCCTCTCTGGAGGAGTGCATTGTGTTCCCTAAAACAAGTAAACAACAGAGCTACAGAGCCAAGGGCACTTCCAGTCTAGGGAAAATACCTTGGGAAAACTGAAAATCAATAAGACAGAGGCACCCCAAAATTTAGGGCTGCACTGCTTACAAGGACCTCAACTTGGGTACACCTTAAATATCCCAGGAAATATAAAAATGGTTCAAAAAATTGTGGTACTTACGTACAATGGAATATCCCTCAGCCATGAAATCAATGTCATAAGACCAGTAGCAGCAAAATGGGTGGATTCAGGTACGATGATTCTAAGTGAAATAAGTCACACAGAAAAAGAATCTTATCATAAGATATCACTTATGAAGGTCCTGTAAACATGGCTACAGTTGAACTGTGTTAGGAAAGAGAAGAATGTCTCACATTTAGAAAACACTCTTATGCCTGCTTAAGGGGGAAGGAGAGGTGGGGTGATGCATAAAACCAGAGTTTGATATAAGCACAGGTACCGTTCCAAAAACCAACTATGGAATAGACAAGACCTACACCTTCCTCAGTGAAAGGGACTCAAAACCCCATATTTCCCGCAGAGCAATATATCTGACTAGTAAGAATCTTAAAACCTATGTATTGATATGTCTCCGTAAGGGAATCAAGTGTGTCTAGACTGGCATAAACATGGCAGCGAGAATCAGCTCCAACCCACTATAAAAAGGAATTTCAAGAACAAAACAAAAAAACTGGGAAATTCTTTACAATTCCTTCAGGGTCTCTGATGAAACCTGGAATGACCCTATCTACAACGACAGCTGGATGTGGCAAAAGGCTGGAAACTTGGGACTGAGAGGATTGGTGAGATTGGGTGAGCAAATGCAGACCCTTTAAAGCAATAATGCATGGCACCCATTCCATGGGTCCCAACTCTCCAGGTTGAAGGGAATATTACTACAGTTATAACATGTACCGGAAACCTAGAGAACGGACACACTGTGAATACGAAAGGTTTCTAAACCTCAACGAATACTCCCTCTCCTGGTGCTCCGGTTTGACTTTCCATCTGCTTTACTATTAACCTCCCAACTTGGAGAGTCAGCCCCTTTAACCTCCTGGTTCACACATGTTTCCAATTTGGCAGAGGATGAAAGCGAAGAGGGAGAACCAATGAGAGAGTAGCTGTTAGGCATTTGGACGGGCACATATCACTGTAATTTCCCGGCAGGAAGAAGAATTAACCAAAGTCTCAGCCACCCACCGGGAACCAATATAGGTCCTGAACCAAAATTTTGGACTTGCGGTCAGCTCACCAAAAACGAGTTGAAAAATGGAGCTCAGGGGCACAGCAATTCACAAACTGGCCGAGTAATAAAGGACAACTATCGTCCAAAAATCTGTTGAGGGAAGGCAACGAGGCGGACTTGAAAGCGAGGCAGAATAGCAGGAAACAGATTTCAAGAGGTACGTTGGAATCGCCTTTAAAGCACAGGAAGAGGGGCACAACTTCGACAATGATGCACTTGGCCAAAAAGGGCGTATGCGTTTTCTCCTGAATATATTCAGGAGAAAACGCATACGCCCTTTTTGGCCAAGCAAGCAAGCGGGCAATGCAAATCTGCACGACAAAGAAGTATCACTTCCCACCGGTCAAAAGGGACATCCGGGCCTCCCTGGTGGCGCAGT
Source organism: Hyperoodon ampullatus (assembly GCF_949752795.1). Taxonomy (NCBI): domain Eukaryota; kingdom Metazoa; phylum Chordata; class Mammalia; order Artiodactyla; family Ziphiidae; genus Hyperoodon; species Hyperoodon ampullatus. Next base: position 1,188,045 of record NW_027640750.1, read on the forward strand.
GGTTGAGAGTCCGCCTGCTGATGCAGGGGATACGGGTTCGTGCCCCGGTCTGGGAGGATCCCATATGCCGCGGAGCGGCTGGGCCCGTGAGCCATGGCCGCTGAGCCTGCGCATCCAGAGCCTGTGCTCCGCAACGGGAGAGGCCACAACAGTGAGAGGCCCGCGTACCGTAAAAAAAAAAAAAAAAAGGGACATCCACAAAATGTGTAAAAACCAGAAAGTCAAGACAGGCCCTGGAGAACAGGGAGCCTTGTTATGCTGATGTGTGGGATGTAAATTGCCAACTGCCTCTCTGGAGGAGTGCATTGTGTTCCCTAAAACAAGTAAACAACAGAGCTACAGAGCCAAGGGCACCTCCAGTCTAGGGAATATACCTTGGGAAAACTGAAAATCAATAAGACAGAGGCACCCCAAAATTTAGGGCTGCACTGCTTACAAGGACCTCAACTTGTGTACACCTTAAATATCCCAGGAAATATAAAAATGGTTCAAAAAATTGTGGTACTTACATACGATGGAATATCCCTCAGCCATGAAATCAATGTCATAAGACCAGTAGCATCAAAATGGGCGGATTCAGGTACGATGATTCTAAGTGAAATAAGTCACAGAGAAAAAGAAACTTATCATAAGATATCACTTATGAAAATCCTGTAAACATGGCTACAGTTGAACTGAGTTAGGAAAGAGAAGAATGTCTCACATTTAGAAAACACTCTTATGCCTGCTTTAGGGGGAAGGAGAGGTGGGGTGATACATAAAACCAGAGTTTGATATAAGCACAGGTACCGTTCCAAAAACCAACTATGGAATAGACAAGACCTACACCTTCCTCAGTGAAAGGGACTCAAAATCCCATATTTCCCACAGAGGAATATATCTGACTAGTAAGAATCTTAAAACCTATGTATTGATATGTCTCCGTAAGGGAATCAAGTGTGTCTAGACTGGCATAAACATGGCAGCGAGAATCAGCTCAAACCCACTATAAAAAGGAATTTCAAAAACAAAACAAAAAAACTGGGAAATTCTTTACAATTCCTTCAGGGTCTCTGATTAAACCTGGAATGACCCTATCTACAAGGAGAGCTGGATGTGGCATAAGGCTGGACACTTGGGACTGAGATGATTGGTGAGATTGGGTGAGCAAATGCAGACCCTTTAAATCAATAATGCATGGCACCCATTCCATGGGTCCCAACTCTCCAGGTTGAAGGGAATATTACTACAGTTATAACGTGTACCGGAATCCTAGAGAACGGACACACTGTGAATACGAAAGGTTTCTAAAACTCAACGAATAGTCCCTCTCCTGGTGCTCCAGTTTGACTTTCCATCTGCTTTACTATCAACCTCCCAACTTGGAGAGACAGCCCCTTTAACCTCTTGGTTCACACAGGTTGCCAATTTGGCAGAGGATGAAAGGGAAGAGGGAGAACCAATGAGAGAGTAGCTGTTAGGCATTTGGACGGGCACATATCACTGTAATTTCCTAGCAGGAAGAAGAATTAACCAAAGTCTCAGCCACCCACCGGGAACCAGTATAGGTCCTGAACCAAAATTTTCTACTTGCGGTCAGCTCACCAAAAACGAGTTGAAACATGGAGCTCAGGGGCACAGCAATTCACAAACTGGCCGAGTAATAAAGGACAACTATCGTCCAAAAATCTGTTGAGGGAAGGCAACGAGGTGGACTTGAAAGCGAGGCAGAATAGCAGGAAACAGATTTCAAGAGGTACGTTGGAATCGCATTTAAAGCACAGGAAGAGGGGCACAACTTCGACAATGATGCACTTGGCCAAAAAGGGCGTATGCGTTTTCTCCTGAATATATTCAGGAGAAAACGCATACGCCCTTTTTGGCCAAGCAAGCAAGCGGGCAATGCAAATCTGCACTACAAAGAAGTATCACTTCCCTCCGGTCAAAAGGGACATCCACAAAATGTGTAAAAACCAGAAAGGCAAGACAGGCCCTGGAGAACAGGGAGCCTTGTTATGCTGATGGGCGGGATGTAAATTGCCAACTGCCTCTCTGGAGGAGTGCATTGTGTTCCCTAAAACAAGTAAAGAACAGAGCTACAGAGCCAAGGGCACTTCCAGTCTAGGGAATATACCTTGGGAAAACTGAAAATCAATAAGACAGAGCCACCCCAAAATTTAGGGCGGCACTGCTTACAAGGACCTCAACTTGGGTACACCTTAAATATCCCAGGAAATATAAAAATGGTTCAAAAAATTGTGGTACTTACGTACGATGGAATATCCCTCAGCCATGAAATCAATGTCATAAGACCAGTAGCAGCAAAATGGGAAGATTCAGGTACGATGATTCTAAGTGAAATAAGTCACAGAGAAAAAGAAACTTATCATAAGATATCACTTATGAAGATCCTGTAAACATGGCTACACTTGAACTGAGTTAGGAAAGAGAAGAATGTCTCACATTTAGAAAACACTCTTATGCCTGCTTAAGGGGGAAGGAGAGGTGGGGTGATGCATAAACCCAGAGTTTGATATAAGCACAGGTACCGTTCCAAAAACCAACTATGGAATAGACAAGAACTGCACCTTCCTCAGTGAAAGGGACTCAAAACCCCATATTTCCCGCAGAGGAATATATCTGACTAGTAAGAATCTTAAAACCTATGTATTGATATGTCTCCGTAAGGGAATCAAGTGTGTCTAGACTGGCATAAACATGGCAGCGAGAATCAGCTCAAACCCACTATAAAAAGGAATTTCAAAAACAAAACAAAAAAACTGGGAAATTCTTTACAATTCCTTCAGGGTCTCTGATGAACCCTGGAATGACCCTATCTACAACGACAGCTGGATGTGGCATAAGGCTGGACACTAGGGACTGAGACGATTGGTGAGATTTGGTGAGCAAATGCAGACCCTTTAAAGCAATAATGCATGACACCCATTCCATGTGTCCCAACTCTCCAGGTTGAAGGGAATATTACTACAGTTATAACATGTACCGGAAACCTAGAGAACGGACACACTGTGAATACGAAAGGTTTCTAAAACTCAACGAATAGTCCCTCTCCTGGTGCTCTGGTTTGACTTTCCATCTGCTTTACTATCAACCTCCCAACTTGGAGAGACAGCCCCTTTAACCTCCTGGTTCGCACAGGTTGCCAATTTGGCAGAGGATGAAAGGGAAGAGGGAGAACCAATGAGAGATTAGTTGTTAGGCATTTGGACGGGCACATATCACTGTAATTTCCTGGCAGGAAGAAGAATTAACCAAAATCTCAGCCACCCACCGGGAACCAGTATAGGTCCTGAACCAAAATGTTGGACTTGCGGTCAGCTCACCAAAAACGAGTTGAAAAATGGATCTCTGGGGCATAGCAAATTACAAACTGGCCGAGTAATAAAGGACAATTATCGTCCAAAAATCTGTTGAGGGAAGGCAACGAGGCGGACTTGAAAGCGAGGCAGAATAGCAGGAAACAGATTTCAAGAGGTACGTTGAAATCGCCTTTAAAGCACAGGAAAAGGGGCACAACTTCGACAATGATGCACTTGGCCAAAAAGGGCGTATGCGTTTTCTCCTGAATATATTCAGGAGAAAACGCATACGCCCTTTTTGGCCAAGCAAGCAAGCGGGCAATGCAAATCTGCACTACAAAGAAGTATCAATTCCCACCCGTCAAATGGGACATCCACAAAATGTGTAAAAACCAGAAAGGCAAGACAGGCCCTGGAGAACAGGGAGCCTTGTTATGCTGATGGGCGGGATGTAAATTGCCAACTGCCTCTCTGGAGGAGTGCATTGTGTTCCCTAAAACAAGTAAAGAGCAGAGCTACAGAGCCAAGGGCACTTCCAGTCTAGGGAATATACCTTGGGAAAACTGAAAATCAATAAGACAGAGCCACCCCAAAATTTAGGGCTGCACTGCTTACAAGGACCTCCACTTGGGTACACCTTAAATATCCCAGGAAATATAAAAATGGTTCAAAAAATTGTGGTACTTACGTACGATGGAATATCCCTCAGCCATGAAATCAATGTCATAAGACCAGTAGCAGCAAAATGGGTGGATTCAGGTACGATGATTCTAAGTGAAATAAGTCACACAGAAAAAGAAACTTATCATAAGATATCACTTATGAAGATCCTGTAAACATGGCTACACTTGAACTGAGTTAGGAAAGAGAACAGTGTCTCACATTTAGAAAACACTCTTATGCCTGCTTAAGGGGGAAGGAGAGGTGGGGTGATGCATAAACCCAGAGTTTGATATAAGCACAGGTACCGTTCCAAAAACCAACTATGGAATAGACAAGACCTACACCTACCTCAGTGAAAGGGAATCAAAACCCCATATTTCCCGCAGAGGAATATATCTGACTAGTAAGAATCTTAAAACCTATGTATTGATATGTCTCCATAAGGGAATCAAGTGTGTATAGACTGGCATAAACATTGCAGCGAGAATCAGCTCAAACCCACTATAAAAAGGAATTTCAAAAACAAAACAAAAAAACCGGGAAATTCTTTTCAATTCCTTCAGGGTCTCTGATGAACCCTGGAATGACCCTATCTACAACGACAGCTGGATGTGGCATAAGGCTGGACACTTGGGACTGAGACGATTGGTGAGATTTGGTGAGCAAATGCAGACCCTTTAAAGCAATAATGCATGGCACCCATTCCATGGGTTGCAACTCTCCAGGTTGAAGGGAATATTACTACAGTTATAACATGTACCGGAAACCTAGAGAACGGACACACTGTGAATATGAAAGGTTTCTAAAACTCAACGAATAGTCCCTCTCCTGGTGCTCGGGTTTGACTTTCCATCTGCTTTACTATCAACCTCCCAACTTGGAGAGACAGCCCCTTTAACCTCCTGGTTCGCACAGGTTGCCAATTTGGCAGAGGATGAAAGGGAAGAGGGAGAACCAATGAGAGAGTAGCTGTTAGGCATTTGGACGGGTACATATCACTGTAATTTCCCGGCAGGAAGAAGAATTAACCAAAGTCTCAGCCACCCACCGGGAACCAGTATAGGTCCTGAACCAAAATTTTGGACTTGCGGTCAGCTCACCAAAAACGAGTTGAAAAATGGAGCTCTGGGGCATAGCAATTCACAAACTGGCCGAGTAATAAAGGACAATTATCGTCCAAAAATCTGTTGAGGGAAGGCAACGAGGCGGACTTGAAAGCGAGGCAGAATAGCAGGAAACAGATTTCAAGAGGTACGTTGAAATCGCCTTTAAAGCACAGGAAAAGGGGCACAACTTCGACAATGACGCACTTGGCCAAAAAGGGCGTATGCGTTTTCTCCTGAATATATTCAGGAGAAAACGCATACGCCCTTTTTGGCCAAGCAAGCAAGCGGGCAATGCAAATCTGCACTACAAAGAAGTATCACTTCCCACCGGTCAAAAGGGACATCCACAAAATGTGTAAAAACCAGAAAGGCAAGACAGGCCCTGGAGAACAGGGAGCCTTGTTATGCTGATGGGCGGAATGTAAATTGCCAACTGCCTCTCTGGAGGAGTACATTGTGTTCCCTAAAACAAGTAAAGAACAGAGCTACAGAGCCAAGGGCACTTCCAGTCTAGGGAATATACGTTGGGAAAATTGAAAATCAATAAGACAGAGCCACCCCAAAATTTAGGTCTGCACTGCTTACAAGGACCTCAACTTGGGTACACCTTAAATATCCCAGGAAATATAAAAATGGTTCAAAAAATTGTGGTAGTTACGTACGATGGAATATCCCTCAGCCATGAAATCAATGTCATAAGACCAGTAGCAGCAAAATGGGTAGATTCAGCTACGATGATTCTAAGTGAAATAAGTCACAGAGAAAAAGAAACTTATCATAAGATATCACTTATGAAGATCCTATAAACATGGCTACACTTGAACTGAGTTAGGAAATAGAACAGTGTCTCACATTTAGAAAACACTCTTATGCCTGCTTAAGGGGTAAGGAGAGGTGGGGTGATGCATAAACCCAGAGTTTGATATAAGCACAGGTACCGTTCCAAAAACCAACTACGGAATAGACAAGACCTGCACCTTCCTCAGTGAAAGGGACTCAAAACCCCATATTTCCCGCAGAGGAATATATCTGATTAGTAAGAATCTGAAAACCTATGTATTGATATGTCTCCGTAAGGGAATCAAGTGTGTCTAGACTGGCATAAACATGGCAGCGAGAATCAGCTCAAACCCACTATAAAAAAGAATTTCAAAAACAAAACAAAAAAACTGGGAAATTCTTTACAATTCCTTCAGGGTCTCTGATGAACCCTGGAATGACCCTATCTACAACGACAGCTGGATGTGGCATAAGGCTGGACACTTGGGACTGAGATGATTGGTGAGATTGGGTGAGCAAATGCAGACCCTTTAAATCAATAATGCATGGCACCCATTCCATGGGTCCCAACTCTCCAGGTTGAAGGGAATATTACTACAGTTATAACGTGTACCGGAATCCTAGAGAACGGACACACTGTGAATACGAAAGGTTTCTAAAACTCAACGAATAGTCCCTCTCCTGGTGCTCCAGTTTGACTTTCCATCTGCTTTACTATCAACCTCCCAACTTGGAGAGACAGCCCCTTTAACCTCCTGGTTCACACAGGTTGCCAATTTGGCAGAGGATGAAAGGGAAGAGGGAGAACCAATGAGAGAGTAGCAGTTAGGCATTTGGACGGGCACATATCACTGTAATTTCCTAGCAGGAAGAAGAATTAACCAAAGTCTCAGCCACCCACCGGGAACCAGTATAGGTCCTGAACCAAAATTTTCTACTTCCGGTCAGCTCACCAAAAACGAGTTGAAACATGGAGCTCAGGGGCACAGCAATTCACAAACTGGCCGAGTAATAAAGGACAACTATCGTCCAAAAATCTGTTGAGGGAAGGCAACGAGGTGGACTTGAAAGCGAGGCAGAATAGCAGGAAACAGATTTCAAGAGGTACGTTGGAATCGCATTTAAAGCACAGGAAGAGGGGCACAACTTCGACAATGATGCACTTGGCCAAAAAGGGCGTATGCGTTTTCTCCTGAATATATTCAGGAGAAAACGCATACGCCCTTTTTGGCCAAGCAAGCAAGCGGGCAATGCAAATCTGCACTACAAAAAAGTATCACTTCCCACCGGTCAAAAGGGACATCCACAAAATGTGTAAAATCCAGAAAGGCAAGACAGGCCCTGGAGAACAGGGAGCCTTGTTATGCTGATGGGCGGGATGTAAATTGCCAACGGCCTCTCTGGAGGAGTGCATTGTGTTCCCTAAAACAAGTAAAGAACAGAGCTACAGAGCCAAGGGCACTTCCAGTCTAGGGAATATACCTTGGGAAAACTGAAAATCAATAAGACAGAGCCACCCCTAAATTTAGGGCGGCACTGCTTACAAGGACCTCAACTTGGGTACACCTTAAATATCCCAGGAAATATAAAAATGGTTCAAAAAATTGTGGTACTTACGTACGATGGAATATCCCTCAGCCATGAAATCAATGTCATAAGACCAGTAGCAGCAAAATGGGAAGATTCAGGTACGATGATTCTAAGTGAAATAAGTCACAGAGAAAAAGAAACTTATCATAAGATATCACTTATGAAGATCCTGTAAACATGGCTACACTTGAACTGAGTTAGGAAAGAGAAGAATGTCTCACATTTAGAAAACACTCTTATGCCTGCTTAAGGGGGAAGGAGAGGTGGGGTGATGCATAAACCCAGAGTTTGATATAAGCACAGGTACCGTTCCAAAAACCAACTATGGAATAGACAAGAACTGCACCTTCCTCAGTGAAAGGGACTCAAAACCCCATATTTCCCGCAGAGGTATATATCTGACTAGTAAGAATCTTAAAACCTATGTATTGATATGTCTCCGTAAGGGAATCAAGTGTGTCTAGACTGGCATAAACATGGCAGCGAGAATCAGCTCAAACCCACTATAAAAAGGAATTTCAAAAACAAAACAAAAAAACTGGGAAATTCTTTACAATTCCTTCAGGGTCTCTGATGAACCCTGGAATGACCCTATCTACAACGACAGCTGGATGTGGCATAAGGCTGGACACTAGGGACTGAGACGATTGGTGAGATTTGGTGAGCAAATGCAGACCCTTTAAAGCAATAATGCATGGCACCCATTCCATGTGTCCCAACTCTCCAGGTTGAAGGGAATATTACTACAGTTATAACATGTACCGGAAACCTAGAGAACGGACACACTGTGAATACGAAAGGTTTCTAAAACTCAACGAATAGTCCCTCTCCTGGTGCTCTGGTTTGACTTTCCATCTGCTTTACTATCAACCTCCCAACTTGGAGAGACAGCCCCTTTAACCTCCTGGTTCGCACATGTTGCCAATTAGGCAGAGGATGAAAGGGAAGAGGGAGAACCAATGAGAGATTAGCTGTTAGGCATTTGGACGGGCACATATCACTGTAATTTCCTGGCAGGAAGAAGAATTAACCAAAATCTCAGCCACCCACCGGGAACCAGTATAGGTCCTGAACCAAAATGTTGGACTTTCGGTCAGCTCACCAAAAACGAGTTGAAAAATGGATCTCTGGGGCATAGCAATTTACAAACTGGCCGAGTAATAAAGGACAATTATCGTCCAAAAATCTGTTGAGGGAAGGCAACGAGGCGGACTTGAAAGCGAGGCAGAATAGCAGGAAACAGATTTCAAGAGGTACGTTGAAATCGCCTTTAAAGCACAGGAAAAGGGGCACAACTTCGACAATGATGCACTTGGCCAAAAAGGGCGTATGCGTTTTCTCCTGAATATATTCAGGAGAAAACGCATACGCCCTTTTTGGCCAAGCAAGCAAGCGGGCAATGCAAATCTGCACTACAAAGAAGTATCAATTCCCACCCGTCAAATGGGACATCCACAAAATGTGTAAAAACCAGAAAGGCAAGACAGGCCCTGGAGAACAGGGAGCCTTGTTATGCTGATGGGCGGGATGTAAATTGCCAACTGCCTCTCTGGAGGAGTGCATTGTGTTCCCTAAAACAAGTAAAGAGCAGAGCTACAGAGCCAAGGGCACTTCCAGTCTAGGGAATATACCTTGGGAAAACTGAAAATCAATAAGACAGAGCCACCCCAAAATTTAGGGCTGCACTGCATACAAGGACCTCAACTTGGGTACACCTTAAATATCCCAGGAAATATAAAAATGGTTCAAAAAATTGTGGTACTTACGTACGATGGAATATCCCTCAGCCATGAAATCAATGTCATAAGACCAGTAGCAGCAAAATGGGTAGATTCAGCTACGATGATTCTAAGTGAAATAAGTCACAGAGAAAGAAACTTATCATAAGATATCACTTATGAAGATCCTGTAAACATGGCTACACTTGAACTGAGTTAGGAAAGAGAACAGTGTCTCATGTTTAGAAAACACTCTTATGCCTGCTTAAGGGGGAAGGAGAGGTGGGATGATGCATAAACCCAGAGTTTGATATAAGCACAGGTACCGTTCCAAAAACCAACTATGGAATAGACAAGACCTACACCTTCCTCAGTGAAAGGGAATCAAAACCCCATATTTCCCGCAGAGGAATATATCTGACTAGTAAGAATCTTAAAACCTATGTATTGATATGTCTCCATAAGGGAATCAAGTGTGTATAGACTGGCATAAACATGGCAGCGAGAATCAGCTCAAACCCACTATAAAAAGGAATTTCAAAAACAAAACAAAAAAACCGGGAAATTCTTTTCAATTCCTTCAGGGTCTCTGATGAACCCTGGAATGACCCTATCTACAACGACAGCTGGATGTGGCATAAGGCTGGACACTTGGGACTGAGACGATTGGTGAGATTTGGTGAGCAAATGCAGACCCTTTAAAGCAATAATGCATGGCACCCATTCCATGGGTCGCAACTCTCCAGGTTGAAGGGAATATTACTACAGTTATAACATGTACCGGAAACCTAGAGAACGGACACACTGTGAATATGAAAGGTTTCTAAAACTCAACGAATAGTCCCTCTCCTGGTGCTCCGGTTTGACTTTCCATCTGCTTTACTATCAACCTCCCAACTTGGAGAGACAGCCCCTTTAACCTCCTGGTTCGCACAGGTTGCCAATTTGGCAGAGGATGAAAGGGAAGAGGGAGAACCAATGAGAGAGTAGCTGTTAGGCATTTGGACGGGTACATATCACTGTAATTTCCCGGCAGGAAGAAGAATTAACCAAAGTCTCAGCCACCCACCGGGAACCAGTATAGGTCCTGAACCAAAATTTTGGACTTGCGGTCAGCTCACCAAAAACGAGTTGAAAAATGGAGCTCTGGGGCATAGCAATTCACAAACTGGCCGAGTAATAAAGGACAATTATCGTCCAAAAATCTGTTGAGGGAAGGCAACGAGGCGGACTTGAAAGCGAGGCAGAATAGCAGGAAATAGATTTCAAGAGGTACGTTGAAATCGCCTTTAAAGCACAGGAAAAGGGGCACAACTTCGACAATGATGCACTTGGCCAAAAAGGGCGTATGTGTTTTCTCCTGAATATATTCAGGAGAAAACGCATACGCCCTTTTTGGCCAAGCAAGCAAGCGGGCAATGCAAATCTGCACTACAAAGAAGTATCACTTCCCACCGGTCAAAAGGGACATCCACAAAATGTGTAAAAACCAGAAAGGCAAGACAGGCCCTGGAGAACAGGGAGCCTTGTTATGCTGATGGGCGGAATGTAAATTGCCAACTGCCTCTCTGGAGGAGTACATTGTGTTCCCTAAAACAAGTAAAGAACAGAGCTACAGAGCCAAGGGCACTTCCAGTCTAGGGAATATACGTTGGGAAAATTGAAAATCAATAAGACAGAGCCACGCCAAAATTTAGGGCTGCACTGCTTACAAGGACCTCAACTTGGGTACACCTTAAATATCCCAGGAAATATAAAAATGGTTCAAAAAATTGTGGTAGTTACGTACGATGGAATATCCCTCAGCCATGAAATCAATGTCATAAGACCAGTAGCAGCAAAATGGGTAGATTCAGGTACGATGATTCTAAGTGAAATAAGTCACAGAGAAAGAAACTTATCATAAGATATCACTTATGAAGGTCCCGTAAACATGGCTACACTTGAACTGAGTTAGGAAAGAGAACAGTGTCTCACATTTAGAAAACACTCTTATGCCTGCTTAAGGGGGAAGGAGAGGTGGGGTGATGCATAAACCCAGAGTTTGATATAAGCACAGGTACCGTTCCAAAAACCAACTATGGAATAGACAAGACCTACACCATCCTCAGTGAAAGGGACTCAAAACCCCATATTTCCCGCAGAGGAATATATCTGACTAGTAAGAATCTTAAAACCTATGTATTGATATGTCTCCGTAAGGGAATCAAGTGTGTCTAGACTGGCATAAACATGGCAGCGAGAATCAGCTCAAACACACTATAAAAAGGAATTTCAAAAACAAAACAAAAAAACTGGGAAATTCTTTACAATTCCTTCAGGGTCTCTGATGATCCCTGGAATGACCCTATCTACAACGACAGCTGGATGTGGCATAAGTCTGGACACTAGGGACTGAGAGGATTGGTGAGATTGGGTGAGCAAATGCAGACCCTTTAAAGCAATAATGCATGGCACCCATTCCATGGGTCCCAACTCTCCAGGTTGAATGGAATATTACTACAGTTATAACATGTACCGGAAACCTAGAGAACGGACACACTGTGAATACGAAAGGTTTCTAAAACTCAACGAATAGTCCCTCTCCTGGTGCTCCGGTTTGACTTTCCATCTGCTTTACTATCAACCTCCCAACTTGGAGAGACAGCCCCTTTAACCTCCTGGTTCGCACAGGTTTCCAATTTGGCAGAGGATGAAAGGGAAGAGGGAGAACCAATGAGAGAGTAGCTGTTAGGCATTTGGACGGGCACATATCACTGTAATTTCCCGGCAGGAAGAAGAATTAACCAAAGTCTCAGCC